>NC_064631.1:130170300-130795300 GCF_023864275.1 Schistocerca cancellata
AGTAATGTGAAAGTAAGTACCTTGAATTCCAATTACGGAATCGTCCTTGTACTCTGATCTTGAATCCCATTTGCTACTCTACTTTTAAACAAGAACATAATTGTGCGTGTTACTCTTGATGTGACATCAATTAAGCTAAATTGCATCTGATTATTTGTAAACTAAATTGGAAGTAAACAATGATTATTAATAACACTCTGAATAACTTTCTCATGGAAGTCACACACACTTTTTAGTTACTGAATGACGCAACCTGCCGTAATACTTTTAACAGTTTTATTTTAGTAGCAAAACCGGTTTCGGGCTACCACGCACATCTACAGATTTCAAATATTTTCAGTTACATAAATGTTTTGAGCAACAGCATATCGTCTGCGCCTACACTGCACTAGAACATTTCAATATTTACTGTCTCTTTATAAATTGCTTCATCAATAAAAACACGCTAAATTGCTTGCATTTGCTTAGGTATAATGTGGAATAGTTGTATTCGCTGATGTAAGTTCCTGTAGACGGCGATTTGTTTTGTTATGGTTCATGTGTTTTTCCGGGTCGATGTATATGCTATTGACCAGCAAGCACTTCAGCATGTTTTTAATAATCAAACAGCTTATTAAGTGGTACTAGATATTCTAATATTCTTGCGCAGTGTAGGAGCAGATGACGTGCTATTAATCAAAACATCTATGTAATTGAAAATATGGGCCATCTGAAAAAAGACGTGGTGGCGCGGAACTGGTTATCGCACTGAACTGGAACATTTAAAAAGTATTGTGACTAGTTGTATCAGTCACGATTAATGACCATGGGTTTCAAAAGACCCAACATGGATCAAATAACAATGGTTGAGTAACGAAAATGTGTTTTGTTAGAAAAATTAAATTTGTTAATGAAAATTGTTCCTAATATTCTCTCAAAATGTTCGTTGAGGCCGTACAATAGATTCTTTCCATGCAACGGATAACCTGGCTCTACCCTGTCTGCACAGTGCAAGAATGTGAAGTCCTGAACTGCATATGCCTGAAATTAATCACTGCATGGCTAATTGTCTTATTGTTATTTTTACTTCTGTAAATTAAAATTTTATTCTCTTTCCGGAGATATGATTAACTGTCATGCGGTTGTGCAGTCTGTGACAGTGCATTCTGTGACAGTGCAGGTTTTGCCAAATCTTTCATCTAGTTCTGGGAACAAACTTCATGTAATATCTATAAAAGGCAAAAGGTGATATTACAGATTTTATTGAATCATTTTAAATGACGAAGGAACAGCTCGTCCTAACGTAACTTCTGACCTTCCCTTACCATTGTCACACACGATCAAATTTACTTTGTTACATGATCTTTACATGACATAAGATTCACTCTTTCCCCTTCTTAATGAAGAACTTTAACTACCAGTGGAGGGGAAAATTAATTAGGAAACTCAATACATGACTGATAATTCACCCTGGATACCAACACGTAGTTATTGTTAGACACAACGAAATCTTTACACTACAATACCTCTTGATTAGCGCTTGCAGAAAATAAAACATAATGGAAATAACCTTTTTTCCAAATGAGCCATCTCTCAATAAAATCCTCTTAAGTCATCCTCTATCGTCAGTCACCCATTAAGTAGCATCTCAATTCTCCGTGCGGTACGTTTGCCATCCGAACTGCTCACTCTGCCGTGGGACAACAATCTCTCTCCCTTTGTGACCGACAACTGCAGACTCTGTCGCTCCCCCGAGCTCTGTTCAATAAAACAACCTCCAGTAGCTAAAGAATGCACATCACTCATGTATTCAGTCAAGCAAAGATGCTCATAGCTGTTAACTTTTTGAACAGACTCTCAAATTTTAAAAAATTGATATTTCTCATGACATTTAAGTCTTTCATAAAAATTTGTCCTAGTATGTACCTTTTAGTTTCTCTAATATTTTTTCTATAGTTCCTAGTACGCAAAAAAATTAGCATAATCTCATTCAGATATTACATTCTTGGACTTACCCTTCAATGTTTCTATTCTACGGCTCCAAAATGATGCGATTGAAATTGACATCACTGCTGGGAAAAAAACTAGAGAATCTTGAAAAACAATGTCGATTTTGATCAAGTGGCAGAATATATCGCCTAGGGGATGCCAGATGTACTGATAATGGCTACAGTGTCATCCAGTAGTAAACGGTAGAGTGGCATAGCTATGTTTGGATTTTGAGCATACTGGGTTGTTAAGAGGACAGCAACTTGTGTCAACATGTTTAACGTGGAAACAGCCAAAGTTGAGAAAGTAAGTTCTTTTTACTTAACTGATGATCGGTTTCGGGGATAAGAACCCAATTCTCAGATCATCCAAACAGGAAAAATTGTGTATTCCGTGATCGCATGCAAACCGTGTTAATATTGCACGAAGGCATCTGTGTTGTCGTCTCATAGGGAACGTATACAGTCCACAATCGTAACGCATCGAACGTTTACAGTGATCTTCAGCCGCAACGTAAACGTCAGCATTCTGCGACGTCGACTGCTGCTTGGCTCTGACAACCGCGAACCTAGGCCGCCATAATTACGAGGGCTATCCACAAAGTACATTACGTTTTTTTTGTGTGCGTTAGGGGCGGGGCTAGCGCGGCCATCTTGGTGTCATGGCATTCCGCCGCTCAGTCGGCATTCTGCCGTGCTGGTGAGAGGTTCGTGCTGTACTCTGTTGAGTTACAGTGACAGTTTGAAATGTCAGCGTTACTTGAAAATGCCGCGAAGTGTGAAGTGCGTGTTCTAATAAGGTTTCTGACTGCAAAAAACTGTACACCGATAGAAATATATCGGTAGCTTTGTGAAGTGTATGGGGACAACATAATCACTGAAGGTGGAGTGCTTCAATGGGTCATAAAATTTAAAAATGGCCGAACAAACGTTCACGACGAAGAGCGAAGTGGAAGACTCAGCATAGTGACTGCCGAACTTGTCGAAAAAGTCGATGCTGCGGTCCGTGAAAACCGTAATTTCACAATAACGGAACTCTCTATGAGTTTTCCACAGATTTCACCAAGTTTGTTGCACGAAATCATTACCGAAAAGCTTGGTTACCACAAGTTTTGTGCAAGATGGATACCAAAAATCTTGACAGAGATTCACAAAAATCAGCGAATGGCTGCAGCGTTAACGTTTTTGGACACTTACGAGAAAGATGGCGACTCATTACTCGATCGCATCGTTACTGGTGACGAAACATGGGTTAAGCATGTGAACTGCGAGACAAAATTGCAGTCAATGCAGTGGGGGCACACAAATTTCCCCTAAAAACCCAAGAAATGCATGCAAACAATGTCGGCAAGGAAGGTAATGGCGACTGTCTTTTGGGACAGAAAAGGTGTGTTTTTTGTGGATTTCCTGGAAAGAGGCACTACAATAAACTCTCAAAGGTATTGCCAAACTCTGCACAACCTCAGAAGAGCAATACTAAATAAGCGTAGGGGAAAGTTGGGCTCAAAGATCTTGCTGATTCACGACAATGCCCGGGCCCACGCGGCAAATGGCACTCGTGAAGTTCTCGAATCTTTTAAGTGGGAGTTGTTTCCTCATACGCCGTACAGTCCCGACCTGGCACCGAGCGACTTCCACTTATTCCCAGCAATGAAAAAGTGGTTGGCTATGCAGCGTTTTGATGACGACGCACAGCTTCAAGAAGAGTTGAAGGCACAGGCGGCCGAATTTTACGACGAAGGAATTTCCAAACTCGTCCATCGCTACGATAAGTGTTTTAATTTAAATGGCAACTATGTAGAAAAGTTGTATTTAAGTGTGGTTTTGATCTGTATATAATAAAAAAAATTCCAATACTTTATTTATTCTTAATTCCAAAATGTAATGTACTTTGTGGATAGCGCTCGTATAACGCTATCAAGACGCCGTTCTCGCTTCGATGGAAACCATCTGCAGTACAGATAACCCCGTTCCACGGAGCGGCCAGGTACGATATCGTGGTATCGTATTATATCGTCGTCGAACTTGGCACCAACACATCTGAGACGCCAGAGAAAAACACACAGCGCAGCTTAGCAAATTGTACTCATTACTGAATGCATCTTCCACCTTACCGCAGCAGCCTGGTGTGACACTGTACAGGGCGCTCCTCTACCCTGTACTGGAATGAGCTGCCGTCGTGTGAGGTCAAAGCGCAGAAACGCAAATAGAGACGCTACAAAGAATGCAGAACCATGCACTGCGATCTGCGATTGGCTCTCCGCGTGCCAAATAGCTTCACTCACTCAGCTACATGAAGTGGCTGAAGTTCCACGTCTAAAGGATTGTTTTAGTGCTGCTTCCCGCATCTTCTAAGAAAAAACGAGGTGGTGGCACAACACTACAGTTCAGGCGTTAGTCTGAAAAGTTCAGCGTGACATCCACACAAAAGGCCAAAATGTTATGAGCGTAGACAAACTGGATAAAGCAGAAGACAATCATCAAGATGCAAAAACTGTCAGTAATGAATAACATAAAAAACACATACACTCTAAGACAAAAAAAGACGCACCACGAAGGAACTATCCGAGTGGGACGGAAATCGGTAGATTTACGTACGTGTACAAACAAAGGATTACAATCACAGAGATATTAGATGATTTATTCAAGAACAAGACCTTTACAAATTGAAAAAGTAACGTGTTGGGCCACCCCAGGCCTTTACGCGAGTGGTTATACGGCCCGGCATTGATCGAAAGAGTTGTTGGATGTCCTGAGGGATATCGTGCCAATATGTCCAATTAGCCCGTTAGATCGCGAAAATCTCGACCTGGTTCGATGGCTGTGCCCATAATGCTTCTAACGGTCTCACTTAGGGACAGATCCGATGACCTTGCTGGGCAAGGCTATGTTTGGCAAGCACTAGACAAGCTAGTGGAAACTATCGTTCTATGCGGGCGGGCATCATCTTGCTGAAATGTAAGACCACAATGGCTTTCCACGATGGGCAACAAAGCGGGGCGTATATTATCACCGAGGTACCGCCGTGTTGTAAAGGAGCCGCGGATGTAAACTAAAGGGATGCTCCTATGAAAAGAAATGGCACTCCAGAACATCACTCCTGGTTGTCGAGCCGTGTGGTGAGCGACAGTCGGGTTGGCATCCCAACTCCGTCCTGGGGCGTCTCCATACACGTCTTCGATCTGGAATCTCGTTGATTGGAGCAGAATTTTTCGTGATGAGTCACACTGCATGCTGAGCCCAGATGACCGGCGAAGGCGTGTCTGGAGACTTCCCGGACAACAGCTGGTTACCAACCTGATTGTCGCCCGCCATACGGCTCGAAAACCAAGAGTTGCCATTTCTTCCCACAGCAGAACCACTTTGGTTGCCATCCTCAGTTCAGCGGTTCGTCGACGATATTCTACACGTATTTTGTTGCCCTACATGGTAATTCATCTTGGGTGTAGATTTTAGCGAAATAATGCCTATCTTCCCGCTTGCCAAACACGACCTTGTCCAGCAAGGTCGCCGGATCTCTCCCCAATTGAGAACGTTTCGATCATTATGGGCACGGCCCTCCAACCAGGTCGAGATTTTCACGATCTGAGCACCAACTCGAGGGACTATGGCACGATATGCCTCAGGAAGACCTCGAACAACTCTCTCAATCAATGCCAAGACGAATAATTGTTTCCATGAGGGCCAAGGTGGACCATAGCGTTATTAACTCGCTCAATTTGTGACGGTCTTTCTCTTAATAAATCACCCAATTTTTCTGAAGTTGTTATCATTTGTTTCTCTATATTTGTACATCACATGTACCGATTTCCGTCCCATCTCAATAATTTCTCCGCGTTTCGTCAGTTTCTGTCTCAGAGTGTACATAATGTGACTCCAAAAATATTCGAAGAGCAATGTAGAAATTTGTAAATATTTGTCACATGCATAAGACTCATTGTGACGCAGAAGTGTAGATCATGCGAGCTGGTCCGCTCGTGCTTCCTACAGCTTATTGAATATGAGAGGAGTCAAACTGTGGCCTTTCGAGTGGCAGGATTGCCGTTTCCAAGATTTGCCTAGATGGTCGCGCCTTGTCAGTCGTACAGAGAAGCCAGGGACAGCGTATGTGTCAGAATTCACACACACGTAGACGAGTTTCGAGACGCCAACACAACACAGACTGTCGAATGTTTTTTTTATTTTTCCAGTCTCTGATCACAATGTCCTAAAGTGATAAGACCATAGGACATGGCGTAAAAAAGATCTGAGGATGCTCATTACGAACTGAAACCGTTCATTGTCTAAAGAATTGATATTGTGATCAGAGACTGGAAAAATAAAAAAAAGACATTTGACAGTATTGGATCACTGTTCGTATACCCGACCACATCGCAGTTGGAGAAACAGACTGTCGAATTGTAACGGCAGTGGTAGCAGATTGTACAGCTTCCATAGCAGCAATAAGGGCAAATGTGACTTCACAAATGCCAACACCAAACTGTTGCCGACAACTTACTATCTGTGGGGCTACAAGCATGCACACCTATAGCCCTTCTTCTACTTCCACCACAACAGCATCGACGCGCTCTCTTCGACTGGCTCCGTCAGCAGATCACCTGGAGGATGGAATAGCGAGCCGTGATCTTCGGTGACGACAGTAAAGACCGCCTTTATGCGACTGAAGTTCGATCGCACCTACGAAGTAGACTTAGCGAATGCGGTGTCGAACTGTGCAGTCGTCTGAGATTCATAGGCCCTGCCCTCACACCGCGTGGTCTGTGTTGCGGTAAGTTACAACTCTCGTTCACCATCGGGGTCTGTGGACGAAACAGTGAACGGTGGTCAGTACGTGCTGAATGTTGCTCGAGCAGTTCTTCTACCGTTCTTTCTACTTTATAATACTCGCCCACATAATTCCCGTGAACTACTCTGCAACACATGCAGCATTTTCCGTCACCAGCAAGCTCAGCAGACTTGTATCCAATCCACAACGTGTGGAACATTATGAGATGAGAAGTACAACTCATCCACCCGCGACTCTTACAGAGCTACGTGAACAGATCAACCAGGTGTGGAGTGACGTATCCCACGACGGTATTCGTCTACGTTATGAAGCACAGTGAGCCTGAGTCGTAATCCGCGAAGGTTATTCCATGTACTGATGTGACAGTTTCAGCATGGTTCCATACCTAGAATCTCAGAACTGCTTGAGCTATTGATCTGTAAATGTAATCATTTCATGTGCTCTATACGTAATGTTTCTGCAGGAATTTTGTACTGTGCTGTCTAGTTTTCTTGCTTGTGTGTTGAAACCTCCCCTTAGAAAAATTTATGAATATCTGTGCTGGTAAACCCCTTACGTTATTTGATTTTCAAACAGCTGAGCAAAACTGAACGTACTCAGACATTTCTCTCTTTACTTATTCTGATCATCACTAAACTGACACACAATATTTTTAGCGCGTCGCAGTCTGACTTACAATAGTCCCTACAAAAGAATGGCCGTGACTAACAATAACCTATACCTTTCATGAATCACTTAACTCACACAAATCTTCGTTACTCGAACTACTGCAATACAGCGAGCGCCAATACTGCCAGTTAAATAAAGGATTCTAACTACTGAAGGCACTAACTACTGATGGGCATAGTTAGCAAATGAAAGATTTTGATAGAGAACACACAATTTATTTACCTTAATAGTGTTCAAAAGTCATAATATATAAGTTCATGGCATGCAGTCCAACAAATTTCGTTTTTCTGACGGACACACGTCCAGATCGACCACTCTCAAAATTCTGCCATCTCTCTTCCCACATCCACCAATGCTGCCGGCTCACCTCCAACTGCGCAACGCTACGCGCTGTTCACATCCAACCGCCCAACACTACAATAGCGAATATTCCAACAATGCCAACCAGCCACAGACTGCACACAGCACAGCCAGTGATTATCATACAGAGCGATATGTGACGTTACCAACATAAAAACCTAAACGGCCTACTTACAGTGTATATGGTTGATTTAGTAGGTATCATACTAACTCACACCTGTAAGGATCCTCCGATATCTCTGCTCACCAGCTCTTCATAGAAACACTCCATTTCCTCAAATATTTATATTACTCTTGACCACTGTATTTATTTCTTTTATAATGCCTTACGCAATTCCGCCTTACGCCATTCTTAAAGGCTCTACTAGAGAAGTACATGAAAGATAAATAACAAAAATAGACAGAACGTACCAAAATATCTGCAACACATCCTTAGGTAAACCGATTATAATGTTTATATGCATGCATTAAAGGATATTAAATCACGCTTCTGTAGTAATATATCATTTTTTCGAGATCTAGATGTTCATTTATATTAATTACATTTTGTTACATTGACACCATCTTGCGATGATAATTTTCGCCAGCCTCCTTACGCCAGACGGACATTTGTTAGGTAGTAAATAGGATGATATAACAGGTAAAAGAGAATGTTAATTGTCACTTAAAACTACTTTGCATCAGTCAATTGTAACAATACTTCAGTACTTCAAAACATAAAAATTTTCATTATCGCCGCATAGTACTCCAATGTGGTGGCTTCTTCACCTAATCCTACGATGTATACTGCGAGCCAGTTTGCACTAACCGTCATCAAGTAATGTAGACCAGTTACTTCATATCTATGTTTGACAAATTCAGTTTCGTTTTACCTAAGAATGTGTTTAGATATTTTCGTGAGATCTGCCTATCCTCTTTACTTACATAATATATTTCATGTATCTTATCATTGAGTGTTAGCTTCTTCGGTTTGTATGGAGTACGTTTCATATAACTGCACCTATATTCTTTCTCCGATACACGTTCACGTATTTCTCTTGTAGAGCATCTGAGAATGGTGTAAGACCGAAACGCGAAAGGGAGTAAAAAATTAATATATGCAGTGGTCAAGACTAATATCAGTTTTTGAGCGCATAAAATGGTTCAAATGGCTCTGAGCACTATGGGACTTAACAGCTATGGTCATCAGTCCCCTAGAACTTACATCTATTTAAACCTAACAAACCTAAGGACATCACACAACACCCAGTCATCACGAGGCAGAGAAAATCCCTGCCCCCGCCGGGAATCGAAGCCGGGAACCCGGGCGTGGGAAGCGAGAACGGTACCGCACGACCACGAGCTGCGGACTGAGTGCATAAAGAACTGCCCGAATTAAGTCAGGTGATGCTGAGGGAATTAGATTAGAAAATGAGTCACTTAAAGTAGTAAATGAGTTTTGCTATTTGGGGAGCAAAATAACTGATGATGGTCGAAGTAGAGAGGATATTAAATGTAGACTGGCAGTGGCAAGGAAAGCCTTTCTAAACAAGAGAAACTTGTTAACATCGAGTATAGATTTAAGTGTCAGGAAGTCATTTCTGAAAGTATTTGTATGGAGCGTAGTCATGTATGGAAGTGAAACGTGGACGATAAATAGCTTGACAAGAAGAGAATAGAAGTTTTCGAAATGTGGTGCTACAGAAGAATGCTGAAGATTAGATGGGTAGATCATATAACTAATGAGGAGGTATTGAATAGGATTGGAGAGAAGAGAAGTTTGTGGCACAACTTGACTAGAAGAAGGGATCGGTTAGTAGGGCATGTTCTGAGGCATCAAGGGATCACCAATTTAGTATTGGAGGGCAGCGTGGAGAGTAAAAATCGTAGGGGGAGACCAAGAGATGAATACACTAAGCAGATTCAGAAGGATGTGGGTTGCAGTAAGTACTGGGAGATGAAGAAGCTTGCACAGGATAGAGTAGCATGGAGAGCTGCATCAAACCAGTCTCAGGACTGAAGACCACAACAACAAAAAACTGCCATAGCATCTCACAAATCGTTTATGCATTTTACTGCTGACTTCATTTCTTAAAACATACGTTCATTTATTTGACATATCGAATGAAAAATTACGTTTCCTGCTATATCGTTCGCTGCTCAGTTTACACTCTAATTATCGAGCCCTGCATACAAGGTAAAACTGTAACCTCATCATAGCAAAGAGCTTAGTTTACCACAACTGGTTCTTCTTTTCACCTGACTACATTTTTCAAGGTGACGTTGAGGACTGTCGTTAATCCTGCGTTGTTCGTGATGCAAAGAGACATTTGACTGCTTTGAATATAACGCGTGACATTATATGCTCTTTTAAGTGTACCGTGAATTTATATTTCTTGCGACTCTGTACGATGAGGCAGCATTTATTTGATGTTGGAAAAGAGTCCCTGTTATTGGTTTCCTTTTAGACTACGTTAGATCGTTATTTTTCTGCACCGTCAAGTGCTCTATGTGCGTACTCTCCCTTCCTCTTTTCGCCGAACCTGAGGGAAGTGAGCCGGAAAATATGGCGTCCTATCGTCGGCTAGCTAGGCTGAAGGTAGGTGTGTGCCTCCGCCAATTGCCTTGTCCGTTCCGGAGGACCATAAACTGCTAAATCAAAAGCCGTCGGCCGACAGTGACTTTATGATTAGCATTTTACAGGCTCTCTTTATTTCCGACGAAGAGCTCAGTTTAACGAGGCGGCCGGCGGCCTTTACGCTGTGTCTCGAGGGTCGGCGCCGTCTTTAGTGGGGCTCCGTGTCTCTGATTTTATGTCGGTTCAGTCACCGCCCCCCCCCCTCACCCCCCTTACCAGGGGTGGCCTGCCCCTTCAGCCAGCGCGAGACATTCCGGCTGTGACACGGCGCGCTGATCAAAGCCGCCTCACTCGTCAGTAACTGCGATTCCGATCTCTGGCCCGTGTAATCCACTAGCTGCAGGTGCGGCGCGCTCCTCCTTTGTGATTCTGCCCGATCACCGGCCGTTAAAAGTGATGTTCTCTCGCATACCGCCCCTCTTGCTTTACACTCCGGTCTGTTGTCTCCGAAAGATAGCTTCAAACACGAGCCTCTGTCATTTTACACACTCGACTGCGAGATCGCTCGTCGGAAGAAGACTGCGATCAGTGGCTACTCCTACCATCTTGGCGTGATTTTCTTTCTCCCTTCCACAAATCCCTCTGACCAATTCTCCATCTAGAGTGCTGAAATTTTCTAAAATGGTCATCTCCCGTTCACATCGACCACACTCACAATCTGAACAATCACCGGAAGCGGTTACTTGCGCACAATATCTGTGAGTAGGCGTACGGAGAGATCTGAAGTCGAAAGACCACATGAAATTTACTCCTGAGTAAGGCAGACGCCAGACTGACGCTCATTGGAAGCATCCTCGGCAAATGTAGTCAGTCTACAGTACTTGAATACTGCTCCTAAACATGGAATTCGTACCAGATAGGAGTCACAGAAGAAATAGCGGCAATCAAAAGAAGAACAAGACGTTTCGCTGCATGTTAATTTAGTAAGCGCGAATTCGAATCAGGTACGCTCAGCCGACTTCAATGGCAGACGGTGCAAAGGAGGCGCTCTGCATCATGTATGGTGTACTGAAGTTCCAAGAGCGTGCATTCCTAGAACAGGTAACCAATATTGTAAAGTCGATGCATTAAGTTGTTCTGAAAGCGGTGCTGATATTCAAGACAATAAAAGCGGGTTAAAAGCTGTGAGCTATCTGGAGAAGTTAACCTTGCATTACTGAGCAACTGTTTCACCAGGTATCCAGTCTACCTTATCAAATTCCGAACCAGACTTACATTAATTATAATCTTTTAATAGTCATCTTACGACAACTGGTGATATATATATATATATATATATATATATATATATATATAAAGAGAATTTAAATAAAAATAAATAACTCAGTTTATATTTGGACATTTATTTTAACAACTTGATTCATAACTAAACTGGTGCCCTATTTAGGATTGTGAAAATGTGAGTTTGTAATCTTACGGAACACATCAAATATAGATCCAAGATTGGGAGACTGCATACAACACTGCATTCATAAAATAACACACGAAGAACGTTGAAACACATGCAAGAGGAAATTAACCACAACCAACCGATTCAATTTTCACCCAAAGAAGTTACGTTCATAGCGCAATCCTGTCCATCATGAAATTACCACACACTGGTATATTAAATTCATTCTAACTCTCTGTGAAATCTTCTCAAAAAGAATAGCTGAGAGCTACTTTGATGATTACACCACATGCTTCACGTGGTCAACTTGGTTTACACAAAGAGTGTAACTCCACAATAATTTTTATAGTTAAAATAAATTACATCGAAACGCAATTTACAAAAGAAAAACCTCAGACTGGTTACTATCGTCTTACTATTAACCTGATGGGTCAAACAATTGTATAAGCACATGGTACTGGTCTCACAAAGTACACCCCACATGGGCTGAACATAAAGAAAAGTTGCTATATTGAAAAATATTGTCAAGACGAGACGTTATAATCTCACGCACATTCGCATTATGATTGATGATCTTAGAGTTACGGACCATAAACATGTGGTTCCACTTTACTCACAAAGTAGTGACAAAGCAACTACTGGAAGATATTCTGAACTTCACACTCGAATTACACTGTGTTGCAATTTTAGATAAAATAAGATATTTTAGAACTAAACCTGAAATAAAGGTGATTAAATTTTCAGTTAGGCTGAAATTAAGAAATCCATTATCCTACGGACTTAGCAGAGACGCACTTAGCCAGAGATCTTAGCACTTCAGACGCTCGCCGCAGACAGACTGCCATAGGCCCCTACTGAGGGTTCCTCACAGATACAAACGGAAGTGACCAGAGAGGCAGCTTCCTATACCAACATGACAAGGGATGGATAGGACCATACCAAGAATAGAAACCTCTTTGCTTTTAGAAAGCGTAGCTACCTTTTCCAACGTTGGTCCTACTGTTCTCTAGCAGACCGGCTTGTCTGCTACTATCGAGCATGGAACTAGAAATACATTTGCTCATTCATCCTTTCACACAGAAGGATATAAAATAAAGCGGATGTAGGTTCCGTATGAGTGTGAAATGAATGACATATAAACTGTGTTTTAAAGTGTAGTAGTGTGACAGATCGTTCTTGATTATGTGTAAAAGTAACACGTTCCACTGCTCCGTCTCCTCCCAGATAGAGTCAGAAACACCACAGTAAATTTAGAAGTTGAATGTATGTCCTAAAGGCAACATATTTAAGAAATTAACATGAAAGGAATCCAACAGAGACCTTTCAATATATTGCTCCCTCCAACATATCTTGCGGAAAGACCACCAAGCTAAAATCGGACAGATTCGAGCCTACGTGGATCCTTACCAGCAATCGTTCCTCCTGCGAACCACACGCGACTGGAAGAGCAAGAAGGGGAAGCGACAATGGTACACAAAAGTACCCTCCGCCACAGACCGCAATATGGTTTGCGAAGCTGCGATATATACGTAGATCTGTAGACAGAAGTAAAGTAACTAATCAAAATATAATCTACGATATACAACGTTGCCATTATACCATATGACAATCTAAATATACAAAATACTACCTGAATGTATCTGTTACAAGGATAACAAGTGCTACCTACCAGGAAAATTTATGCGCATTGTCACAGGATAAAACGGCGGTCTGGTAGTACACGTTGTTTATAAAGCCCACAAGGCAACTTCCAACAGTCTGTGTCTGGTACATTTGTCAGATATGAAACATAGATATTATTTCTCAAGTTGATACTCATTTCTCTCAACACTCATTAATCGTACAGGAATGAATGAAGTATCGTTGGAAAGGTTTTTTTAATCGGCTTCTGAAATTGCGTACCGATTTCGCTCTAAAACGTAATATTGTAACCTCCCCACAAAATAAAAATAAATATTATGGATAATGATTCTAATTTTAGTGTAACCTCAAAACAAAATTCTTTCTCATTTGCAACCTCCCTACAAAATTCTTTTCACATTAACCTCAACACAAAATTCTTTCAGATTTAATCGAAGCTCAAAATTCATTCATATTTAGCGTAACCTCACAACAGAAAAATTCCTAAACCTCTCAACAGTAAAATTATAATTATGTCGTCCACATTCAGTGTAACGTCCCAATAAAAAAAAATTCAGTAACCTGGTAAGAAAACAATGTAACTAACCTCTCAATTAAACTGTCGCTCACTTATGACCTTTCAATAATTCACTGTGAATCTAACCTGGTAAATTTTGGACGACAGCAGTGCTGCGACATGGCCCTGAAAGATCATTCTGAATAAAGAAAGGAAAAATTCTTACCTCAATGAAATCGCCGGATATATCTGCTCTTACAATAAATTTTTCCGGCACAGCTCTGTGCAATGCTGGCCGACCTATCTGTCATTTATGAAAGGGAGCAACTGATTTTTCTATTGCAATGATCGAGATGAGCATGGATGGGAGAAATTAGTAAATTCTTTAAATTGAAATGAATGGTTGTTAAAAGTTACTTTTTATGAGGAAGATTATTATTACGAGAGTTTTAAAACATTTACATGCGACTTGAGATAACATTACTACATATGCGCGAGCCTGCTTTTTACCTTATACAATAATACTCAGGCTCCGGCATCGCTGCACCGCGACCGGCCAGCCAACACGATACACCATACCAGACCAGAGCAGAGTCCAGACTAACAACAACTTACTGCTACAGCTACACAGTTCCTACTGCAGTCAGCACTGCTCTCTGGTCAGAGACCTTGCATATCGCAAGCAGCGCATGAGCAATACATCGAAATTACATCTGCTCGAACCTCTTACAATATTTGTGGAAAATTTTAACAAAAAAGAGACTTTTAACTATCATAGAAAAAAGGGCATCATTGACACCTAGCTTCACACCTATATTTTACGGAACTAAGTTATTACTCACGAAGACGATTCTCTTTTCGTATTATCTTATTAAAACATCATTTTATTTGTTTTAAAGTAATTATTGACTGAAGAAATTGTGTACAGTATTGTCACAGACAATAACCCTGACTACTAAAGTAGTCCATTGTTTCTACCGATCGTGCAAGTTGACTTTTGTAAACTAATGTACCCTCCAAAACTACAAACATCCTGTAGAATTCTTGCCTTCATTAGATCTGTCATAATTACAGTCACATGAAATTATACCCCGGAAAGTCACTATCGTCATGCTGATAAGAGCGCTAAGAACGTCTTAGTCAATGGAGGACTCATGGTTGTAACACAACTCAATGAATTTGTAATTAATGCTCAGCTAATTGACACCAGGAAAACTGTTGTAATATCACGGATAAACTTAACATCACATGATCCGGGGATACATGTTCAGTCGAAAAGAAGACAGTTGCCTATTAAAACTGCATTTGCGATCACTATAACCAAGTCACAGTGACAAATGCTTCAAAGAGCAGAATTGCATTTACCAAATCCCGTAGTTAGCCACGGACAATTGACTGTAGCCTTCTCAAGGGCAAATAAACCATCTATCATTTTTGTATCGTTTAAAGAAAAAAGAAAACAAAAAGTATACCAA
Source organism: Schistocerca cancellata (assembly GCF_023864275.1). Lineage (NCBI taxonomy): Eukaryota > Metazoa > Arthropoda > Insecta > Orthoptera > Acrididae > Schistocerca > Schistocerca cancellata. The sequence goes on from NC_064631.1 coordinate 130,185,702, forward strand.
GATTACATTCTTACATCGAATATTGTTTACACCGAGGTACTTTAATGCTGTGTAAGGAATTTTGTTGACAATTATGCCTATGGAAATGTGTATACACTACTGGCCATTAAAATTGCTACACCAAGAAGAAATGCAGATGATAAACGGGTATTCATTGGACAGATATATTATACTAGAACTGACATGTGATTACATTTTCACGCAATTTGGGTGCATAGATCCTGAGAAATCAGTGCCCAGAACAACCACCTTTGACCGTAATAACGGCCTTGATGGGCCTGGGCATTGCGTCAAACAGAGTTTGGATGACGTGTACAGGTACAGCTGACCATGCAGCTTCAACATGATCCCACAAGTTCATGAAGAGTAGTGATGACGAATACACGCTTCCAAGGTGCGTTCACCGCAATGTCGTCAAACACGGATGCGACTATCATGATGCTGTAAACAGAACGTGGATTCATCCGAAAAAATTACGTTTGCCATTCGTGCACCCAGGTTCGTCGTTCAGTACACCATCGCACGCGCTCCTGTCTTTGATGCAGCGTCAAGGGTAACACAGCCATGGTCTCCGAGCTCATAGTCCATGCTACTGCAAACCACAGTCACAGTGACAAATGCTTCAAAGAGCAGAATTGCATTTACCAAATCCCGTAGTTGGCCACGGACAATTGGCTGTAGCCTTCTCAAGGGCAAATAAACCATCTATCATTTTTGTATCGTTTAAAGAAAAAAGAAAACAGAAAGTATACCAAGATTACATTCTTACATCGAATATTGTTTACACCGAGGTACTTTAATGCTGTGTAAGGAATTTTGTTGACAATTATGCCTATGGAAATGTGTATACACTACTGGCCATTAAAATTGCTACACCAAGAAGAAATGCAGATGATAAACGGGTATTCATTGGACAGATATATTATACTAGAACTGACATGTGATTACATTTTCACGCAATTTGGGTGCATAGATCCTGAGAAATCAGTGCCCAGAACAACCACCTTTGACCGTAATAACGGCCTTGATGGGCCTGGGCATTGCGTCAAACAGAGTTTGGATGACGTGTACAGGTACAGCTGACCATGCAGCTTCAACACGATACCACAAGTTCATGAAGAGTAGTGATGACGAATACACGCTTCCAAGGTGCGTTCACCGCAATGTCGTCAAACACGGATGCGACTATCATGATGCTGTAAACAGAACGTGGATTCATCCGAAAAAATTACGTTTGCCATTCGTGCACCCAGGTTCGTCGTTCAGTACACCATCGCACGCGCTCCTGTCTTTGATGCAGCGTCAAGGGTAACCGCAGCCATGGTCTCCGAGCTCATAGTCCATGCTACTGCAAACCACAGTCACAGTGACAAATGCTTCAAAGAGCAGAATTGCATTTACCAAATCCCGTAGTTAGCCACGGACAATTGGCTGTAGCCTTCTCAAGGGCAAATAAACCATCTATCATTTTTGTATCGTTTAAAGAAAAAAGAAAACAGAAAGTATACCAAGATTACATTCTTACATCGAATATTGTTTACACCGAGGTACTTTAATGCTGTGTAAGGAATTTTGTTGACAATTATGCCTATGGAAATGTGTATACACTACTGGCCATTAAAATTGCTACACCAAGAAGAAATGCAGATGATAAACGGGTATTCATTGGACAGATATATTATACTAGAACTGACATGTGATTACATTTTCACGCAATTTGGGTGCATAGATCCTGAGAAATCAGTGCCCAGAACAACCACCTTTGACCGTAATAACGGCCTTGATGGGCCTGGGCATTGCGTCAAACAGAGTTTGGATGACGTGTACAGGTACAGCTGACCATGCAGCTTCAACACGATACCACAAGTTCATGAAGAGTAGTGATGACGAATACACGCTTCCAAGGTGCGTTCACCGCAATGTCGTCAAACACGGATGCGACTATCATGATGCTGTAAACAGAACGTGGATTCATCCGAAAAAATTACGTTTGCCATTCGTGCACCCAGGTTCGTCGTTCAGTACACCATCGCACGCGCTCCTGTCTTTGATGCAGCGTCAAGGGTAACCGCAGCCATGGTCTCCGAGCTCATAGTCCATGCTACTGCAAACCACAGTCACAGTGACAAATGCTTCAAAGAGCAGAATTGCATTTACCAAATCCCGTAGTTAGCCACGGACAATTGGCTGTAGCCTTCTCAAGGGCAAATAAACCATCTATCATTTTTGTATCGTTTAAAGAAAAAAGAAAACAGAAAGTATACCAAGATTACATTCTTACATCGAATATTGTTTACACCGAGGTACTTTAATGCTGTGTAAGGAATTTTGTTGACAATTATGCCTATGGAAATGTGTATACACTACTGGCCATTAAAATTGCTACACCAAGAAGAAATGCAGATGATAAACGGGTATTCATTGGACAGATATATTATACTAGAACTGACATGTGATTACATTTTCACGCAATTTGGGTGCATAGATCCTGAGAAATCAGTGCCCAGAACAACCACCTTTGACCGTAATAACGGCCTTGATGGGCCTGGGCATTGCGTCAAACAGAGTTTGGATGACGTGTACAGGTACAGCTGACCATGCAGCTTCAACACGATACCACAAGTTCATGAAGAGTAGTGATGACGAATACACGCTTCCAAGGTGCGTTCACCGCAATGTCGTCAAACACGGATGCGACTATCATGATGCTGTAAACAGAACGTGGATTCATCCGAAAAAATTACGTTTGCCATTCGTGCACCCAGGTTCGTCGTTCAGTACACCATCGCACGCGCTCCTGTCTTTGATGCAGCGTCAAGGGTAACCGCAGCCATGGTCTCCGAGCTCATAGTCCATGCTACTGCAAACCACAGTCACAGTGACAAATGCTTCAAAGAGCAGAATTGCATTTACCAAATCCCGTAGTTGGTCACGGACAATTGACTGTAGCCTTCTCAAGGGCAAATAAACCATCTATCATTTTTGTATCGTTTAAAGAAAAAAGAAAACAAAAAGTATACCAAGATTACATTCTTACATCGAATATTGTTTACACCGAGGTACTTTAATGCTGTGTAAGGAATTTTGTTGACAATTATGCCTATGGAAATGTGTATACACTACTGGCCATTAAAATTGCTACACCAAGAAGAAATGCAGATGATAAACGGGTATTCATTGGACAGATATATTATACTAGAACTGACATGTGATTACATTTTCACGCAATTTGGGTGCATAGATCCTGAGAAATCAGTGCCCAGAACAACCACCTTTGACCGTAATAACGGCCTTGATGGGCCTGGGCATTGCGTCAAACAGAGTTTGGATGACGTGTACAGGTACAGCTGACCATGCAGCTTCAACACGATACCACAAGTTCATGAAGAGTAGTGATGACGAATACACGCTTCCAAGGTGCGTTCACCGCAATGTCGTCAAACACGGATGCGACTATCATGATGCTGTAAACAGAACGTGGATTCATCCGAAAAAATTACGTTTGCCATTCGTGCACCCAGGTTCGTCGTTCAGTACACCATCGCACGCGCTCCTGTCTTTGATGCAGCGTCAAGGGTAACCGCAGCCATGGTCTCCGAGCTCATAGTCCATGCTACTGCAAACCACAGTCACAGTGACAAATGCTTCAAAGAGCAGAATTGCATTTACCAAATCCCGTAGTTGGCCACGGACAATTGACTGTAGCCTTCTCAAGGGCAAATAAACCATCTATCATTTTTGTATCGTTTAAAGAAAAAAGAAAACAAAAAGTATACCAAGATTACATTCTTACATCGAATATTGTTTACACCGAGGCACTTTAATGCTGTGTAAGGAATTTTGTTGACAATTATGCCTATGGAAATGTGTATACACTACTGGCCATTAAAATTGCTACACCAAGAAGAAATGCAGATGATAAACGGGTATTCATTGGACAGATATATTATACTAGAACTGACATGTGATTACATTTTCACGCAATTTGGGTGCATAGATCCTGAGAAATCAGTGCCCAGAACAACCACCTTTGACCGTAATAACGGCCTTGATGTGCCTGGGCATTGCGTCAAACAGAGTTTGGATGACGTGTACAGGTACAGCTGACCATGCAGCTTCAACACGATACCACAAGTTCATGAAGAGTAGTGATGACGAATACACGCTTCCAAGGTGCGTTCACCGCAATGTCGTCAAACACGGATGCGACTATCATGATGCTGTAAACAGAACGTGGATTCATCCGAAAAAATTACGTTTGCCATTCGTGCACCCAGGTTCGTCGTTCAGTACACCATCGCACGCGCTCCTGTCTTTGATGCAGCGTCAAGGGTAACCGCAGCCATGGTCTCCGAGCTCATAGTCCATGCTACTGCAAACCACAGTCACAGTGACAAATGCTTCAAAGAGCAGAATTGCATTTACCAAATCCCGTAGTTGGCCACGGACAATTGACTGTAGCCTTCTCAAGGGCAAATAAACCATCTATCATTTTTGTATCGTTTAAAGAAAAAAGAAAACAAAAAGTATACCAAGATTACATTCTTACATCGAATATTGTTTACACCGAGGTACTTTAATGCTGTGTAAGGAATTTTGTTGACAATTATGCCTATGGAAATGTGTATACACTACTGGCCATTAAAATTGCTACACCAAGAAGAAATGCAGATGATAAACGGGTATTCATTGGACAGATATATTATACTAGAACTGACATGTGATTACATTTTCACGCAATTTGGGTGCATAGATCCTGAGAAATCAGTGCCCAGAACAACCACCTTTGACCGTAATAACGGCCTTGATGGGCCTGGGCATTGCGTCAAACAGAGTTTGGATGACGTGTACAGGTACAGCTGACCATGCAGCTTCAACACGATACCACAAGTTCATGAAGAGTAGTGATGACGAATACACGCTTCCAAGGTGCGTTCACCGCAATGTCGTCAAACACGGATGCGACTATCATGATGCTGTAAACAGAACGTGGATTCATCCGAAAAAATTACGTTTGCCATTCGTGCACCCAGGTTCGTCGTTCAGTACACCATCGCACGCGCTCCTGTCTTTGATGCAGCGTCAAGGGTAACCGCAGCCATGGTCTCCGAGCTCATAGTCCATGCTACTGCAAACCACAGTCACAGTGACAAATGCTTCAAAGAGCAGAATTGCATTTACCAAATCCCGTAGTTGGCCACGGACAATTGACTGTAGCCTTCTCAAGGGCAAATAAACCATCTATCATTTTTGTATCGTTTAAAGAAAAAAGAAAACAAAAAGTATACCAAGATTACATTCTTACATCGAATATTGTTTACACCGAGGCACTTTAATGCTGTGTAAGGAATTTTGTTGACAATTATGCCTATGGAAATGTGTATACACTACTGGCCATTAAAATTGCTACACCAAGAAGAAATGCAGATGATAAACGGGTATTCATTGGACAGATATATTATACTAGAACTGACATGTGATTACATTTTCACGCAATTTGGGTGCATAGATCCTGAGAAATCAGTGCCCAGAACAACCACCTTTGACCGTAATAACGGCCTTGATGTGCCTGGGCATTGCGTCAAACAGAGTTTGGATGACGTGTACAGGTACAGCTGACCATGCAGCTTCAACACGATACCACAAGTTCATGAAGAGTAGTGATGACGAATACACGCTTCCAAGGTGCGTTCACCGCAATGTCGTCAAACACGGATGCGACTATCATGATGCTGTAAACAGAACGTGGATTCATCCGAAAAAATTACGTTTGCCATTCGTGCACCCAGGTTCGTCGTTCAGTACACCATCGCACGCGCTCCTGTCTTTGATGCAGCGTCAAGGGTAACCGCAGCCATGGTCTCCGAGCTCATAGTCCATGCTACTGCAAACCACAGTCACAGTGACAAATGCTTCAAAGAGCAGAATTGCATTTACCAAATCCCGTAGTTGGCCACGGACAATTGACTGTAGCCTTCTCAAGGGCAAATAAACCATCTATCATTTTTGTATCGTTTAAAGAAAAAAGAAAACAAAAAGTATACCAAGATTACATTCTTACATCGAATATTGTTTACACCGAGGTACTTTAATGCTGTGTAAGGAATTTTGTTGACAATTATGCCTATGGAAATGTGTATACACTACTGGCCATTAAAATTGCTACACCAAGAAGAAATGCAGATGATAAACGGGTATTCATTGGACAGATATATTATACTAGAACTGACATGTGATTACATTTTCACGCAATTTGGGTGCATAGATCCTGAGAAATCAGTGCCCAGAACAACCACCTTTGACCGTAATAACGGCCTTGATGGGCCTGGGCATTGCGTCAAACAGAGTTTGGATGACGTGTACAGGTACAGCTGACCATGCAGCTTCAACACGATACCACAAGTTCATGAAGAGTAGTGATGACGAATACACGCTTCCAAGGTGCGTTCACCGCAATGTCGTCAAACACGGATGCGACTATCATGATGCTGTAAACAGAACGTGGATTCATCCGAAAAAATTACGTTTGCCATTCGTGCACCCAGGTTCGTCGTTCAGTACACCATCGCACGCGCTCCTGTCTTTGATGCAGCGTCAAGGGTAACCGCAGCCATGGTCTCCGAGCTCATAGTCCATGCTACTGCAAACCACAGTCACAGTGACAAATGCTTCAAAGAGCAGAATTGCATTTACCAAATCCCGTAGTTGGCCACGGACAATTGACTGTAGCCTTCTCAAGGGCAAATAAACCATCTATCATTTTTGTATCGTTTAAAGAAAAAAGAAAACAAAAAGTATACCAAGATTACATTCTTACATCGAATATTGTTTACACCGAGGCACTTTAATGCTGTGTAAGGAATTTTGTTGACAATTATGCCTATGGAAATGTGTATACACTACTGGCCATTAAAATTGCTACACCAAGAAGAAATGCAGATGATAAACGGGTATTCATTGGACAGATATATTATACTAGAACTGACATGTGATTACATTTTCACGCAATTTGGGTGCATAGATCCTGAGAAATCAGTGCCCAGAACAACCACCTTTGACCGTAATAACGGCCTTGATGGGCCTGGGCATTGCGTCAAACAGAGTTTGGATGACGTGTACAGGTACAGCTGACCATGCAGCTTCAACACGATACCACAAGTTCATGAAGAGTAGTGATGACGAATACACGCTTCCAAGGTGCGTTCACCGCAATGTCGTCAAACACGGATGCGACTATCATGATGCTGTAAACAGAACGTGGATTCATCCGAAAAAATTACGTTTGCCATTCGTGCACCCAGGTTCGTCGTTCAGTACACCATCGCACGCGCTCCTGTCTTTGATGCAGCGTCAAGGGTAACCGCAGCCATGGTCTCCGAGCTCATAGTCCATGCTACTGCAAACCACAGTCACAGTGACAAATGCTTCAAAGAGCAGAATTGCATTTACCAAATCCCGTAGTTGGCCACGGACAATTGACTGTAGCCTTCTCAAGGGCAAATAAACCATCTATCATTTTTGTATCGTTTAAAGAAAAAAGAAAACAAAAAGTATACCAAGATTACATTCTTACATCGAATATTGTTTACACCGAGGTACTTTAATGCTGTGTAAGGAATTTTGTTGACAATTATGCCTATGGAAATGTGTATACACTACTGGCCATTAAAATTGCTACACCAAGAAGAAATGCAGATGATAAACGGGTATTCATTGGACAGATATATTATACTAGAACTGACATGTGATTACATTTTCACGCAATTTGGGTGCATAGATCCTGAGAAATCAGTGCCCAGAACAACCACCTTTGACCGTAATAACGGCCTTGATGGGCCTGGGCATTGCGTCAAACAGAGTTTGGATGACGTGTACAGGTACAGCTGACCATGCAGCTTCAACACGATACCACAAGTTCATGAAGAGTAGTGATGACGAATACACGCTTCCAAGGTGCGTTCACCGCAATGTCGTCAAACACGGATGCGACTATCATGATGCTGTAAACAGAACGTGGATTCATCCGAAAAAATTACGTTTGCCATTCGTGCACCCAGGTTCGTCGTTCAGTACACCATCGCACGCGCTCCTGTCTTTGATGCAGCGTCAAGGGTAACCGCAGCCATGGTCTCCGAGCTCATAGTCCATGCTACTGCAAACCACAGTCACAGTGACAAATGCTTCAAAGAGCAGAATTGCATTTACCAAATCCCGTAGTTGGCCACGGACAATTGACTGTAGCCTTCTCAAGGGCAAATAAACCATCTATCATTTTTGTATCGTTTAAAGAAAAAAGAAAACAAAAAGTATACCAAGATTACATTCTTACATCGAATATTGTTTACACCGAGGCACTTTAATGCTGTGTAAGGAATTTTGTTGACAATTATGCCTATGGAAATGTGTATACACTACTGGCCATTAAAATTGCTACACCAAGAAGAAATGCAGATGATAAACGGGTATTCATTGGACAGATATATTATACTAGAACTGACATGTGATTACATTTTCACGCAATTTGGGTGCATAGATCCTGAGAAATCAGTGCCCAGAACAACCACCTTTGACCGTAATAACGGCCTTGATGGGCCTGGGCATTGCGTCAAACAGAGTTTGGATGACGTGTACAGGTACAGCTGACCATGCAGCTTCAACACGATACCACAAGTTCATGAAGAGTAGTGATGACGAATACACGCTTCCAAGGTGCGTTCACCGCAATGTCGTCAAACACGGATGCGACTATCATGATGCTGTAAACAGAACGTGGATTCATCCGAAAAAATTACGTTTGCCATTCGTGCACCCAGGTTCGTCGTTCAGTACACCATCGCACGCGCTCCTGTCTTTGATGCAGCGTCAAGGGTAACCGCAGCCATGGTCTCCGAGCTCATAGTCCATGCTACTGCAAACCACAGTCACAGTGACAAATGCTTCAAAGAGCAGAATTGCATTTACCAAATCCCGTAGTTGGCCACGGACAATTGACTGTAGCCTTCTCAAGGGCAAATAAACCATCTATCATTTTTGTATCGTTTAAAGAAAAAAGAAAACAAAAAGTATACCAAGATTACATTCTTACATCGAATATTGTTTACACCGAGGTACTTTAATGCTGTGTAAGGAATTTTGTTGACAATTATGCCTATGGAAATGTGTATACACTACTGGCCATTAAAATTGCTACACCAAGAAGAAATGCAGATGATAAACGGGTATTCATTGGACAGATATATTATACTAGAACTGACATGTGATTACATTTTCACGCAATTTGGGTGCATAGATCCTGAGAAATCAGTGCCCAGAACAACCACCTTTGACCGTAATAACGGCCTTGATGGGCCTGGGCATTGCGTCAAACAGAGTTTGGATGACGTGTACAGGTACAGCTGACCATGCAGCTTCAACACGATACCACAAGTTCATGAAGAGTAGTGATGACGAATACACGCTTCCAAGGTGCGTTCACCGCAATGTCGTCAAACACGGATGCGACTATCATGATGCTGTAAACAGAACGTGGATTCATCCGAAAAAATTACGTTTGCCATTCGTGCACCCAGGTTCGTCGTTCAGTACACCATCGCACGCGCTCCTGTCTTTGATGCAGCGTCAAGGGTAACCGCAGCCATGGTCTCCGAGCTCATAGTCCATGCTACTGCAAACCACAGTCACAGTGACAAATGCTTCAAAGAGCAGAATTGCATTTACCAAATCCCGTAGTTGGCCACGGACAATTGACTGTAGCCTTCTCAAGGGCAAATAAACCATCTATCATTTTTGTATCGTTTAAAGAAAAAAGAAAACAAAAAGTATACCAAGATTACATTCTTACATCGAATATTGTTTACACCGAGGCACTTTAATGCTGTGTAAGGAATTTTGTTGACAATTATGCCTATGGAAATGTGTATACACTACTGGCCATTAAAATTGCTACACCAAGAAGAAATGCAGATGATAAACGGGTATTCATTGGACAGATATATTATACTAGAACTGACATGTGATTACATTTTCACGCAATTTGGGTGCATAGATCCTGAGAAATCAGTGCCCAGAACAACCACCTTTGACCGTAATAACGGCCTTGATGGGCCTGGGCATTGCGTCAAACAGAGTTTGGATGACGTGTACAGGTACAGCTGACCATGCAGCTTCAACACGATACCACAAGTTCATGAAGAGTAGTGATGACGAATACACGCTTCCAAGGTGCGTTCACCGCAATGTCGTCAAACACGGATGCGACTATCATGATGCTGTAAACAGAACGTGGATTCATCCGAAAAAATTACGTTTGCCATTCGTGCACCCAGGTTCGTCGTTCAGTACACCATCGCACGCGCTCCTGTCTTTGATGCAGCGTCAAGGGTAACCGCAGCCATGGTCTCCGAGCTCATAGTCCATGCTACTGCAAACCACAGTCACAGTGACAAATGCTTCAAAGAGCAGAATTGCATTTACCAAATCCCGTAGTTGGCCACGGACAATTGACTGTAGCCTTCTCAAGGGCAAATAAACCATCTATCATTTTTGTATCGTTTAAAGAAAAAAGAAAACAAAAAGTATACCAAGATTACATTCTTACATCGAATATTGTTTACACCGAGGTACTTTAATGCTGTGTAAGGAATTTTGTTGACAATTATGCCTATGGAAATGTGTATACACTACTGGCCATTAAAATTGCTACACCAAGAAGAAATGCAGATGATAAACGGGTATTCATTGGACAGATATATTATACTAGAACTGACATGTGATTACATTTTCACGCAATTTGGGTGCATAGATCCTGAGAAATCAGTGCCCAGAACAACCACCTTTGACCGTAATAACGGCCTTGATGGGCCTGGGCATTGCGTCAAACAGAGTTTGGATGACGTGTACAGGTACAGCTGACCATGCAGCTTCAACACGATACCACAAGTTCATGAAGAGTAGTGATGACGAATACACGCTTCCAAGGTGCGTTCACCGCAATGTCGTCAAACACGGATGCGACTATCATGATGCTGTAAACAGAACGTGGATTCATCCGAAAAAATTACGTTTGCCATTCGTGCACCCAGGTTCGTCGTTCAGTACACCATCGCACGCGCTCCTGTCTTTGATGCAGCGTCAAGGGTAACCGCAGCCATGGTCTCCGAGCTCATAGTCCATGCTACTGCAAACCACAGTCACAGTGACAAATGCTTCAAAGAGCAGAATTGCATTTACCAAATCCCGTAGTTGGCCACGGACAATTGACTGTAGCCTTCTCAAGGGCAAATAAACCATCTATCATTTTTGTATCGTTTAAAGAAAAAAGAAAACAAAAAGTATACCAAGATTACATTCTTACATCGAATATTGTTTACACCGAGGCACTTTAATGCTGTGTAAGGAATTTTGTTGACAATTATGCCTATGGAAATGTGTATACACTACTGGCCATTAAAATTGCTACACCAAGAAGAAATGCAGATGATAAACGGGTATTCATTGGACAGATATATTATACTAGAACTGACATGTGATTACATTTTCACGCAATTTGGGTGCATAGATCCTGAGAAATCAGTGCCCAGAACAACCACCTTTGACCGTAATAACGGCCTTGATGGGCCTGGGCATTGCGTCAAACAGAGTTTGGATGACGTGTACAGGTACAGCTGACCATGCAGCTTCAACACGATACCACAAGTTCATGAAGAGTAGTGATGACGAATACACGCTTCCAAGGTGCGTTCACCGCAATGTCGTCAAACACGGATGCGACTATCATGATGCTGTAAACAGAACGTGGATTCATCCGAAAAAATTACGTTTGCCATTCGTGCACCCAGGTTCGTCGTTCAGTACACCATCGCACGCGCTCCTGTCTTTGATGCAGCGTCAAGGGTAACCGCAGCCATGGTCTCCGAGCTCATAGTCCATGCTACTGCAAACCACAGTCACAGTGACAAATGCTTCAAAGAGCAGAATTGCATTTACCAAATCCCGTAGTTGGCCACGGACAATTGACTGTAGCCTTCTCAAGGGCAAATAAACCATCTATCATTTTTGTATCGTTTAAAGAAAAAAGAAAACAAAAAGTATACCAAGATTACATTCTTACATCGAATATTGTTTACACCGAGGTACTTTAATGCTGTGTAAGGAATTTTGTTGACAATTATGCCTATGGAAATGTGTATACACTACTGGCCATTAAAATTGCTACACCAAGAAGAAATGCAGATGATAAACGGGTATTCATTGGACAGATATATTATACTAGAACTGACATGTGATTACATTTTCACGCAATTTGGGTGCATAGATCCTGAGAAATCAGTGCCCAGAACAACCACCTTTGACCGTAATAACGGCCTTGATGGGCCTGGGCATTGCGTCAAACAGAGTTTGGATGACGTGTACAGGTACAGCTGACCATGCAGCTTCAACACGATACCACAAGTTCATGAAGAGTAGTGATGACGAATACACGCTTCCAAGGTGCGTTCACCGCAATGTCGTCAAACACGGATGCGACTATCATGATGCTGTAAACAGAACGTGGATTCATCCGAAAAAATTACGTTTGCCATTCGTGCACCCAGGTTCGTCGTTCAGTACACCATCGCACGCGCTCCTGTCTTTGATGCAGCGTCAAGGGTAACCGCAGCCATGGTCTCCGAGCTCATAGTCCATGCTACTGCAAACCACAGTCACAGTGACAAATGCTTCAAAGAGCAGAATTGCATTTACCAAATCCCGTAGTTGGCCACGGACAATTGACTGTAGCCTTCTCAAGGGCAAATAAACCATCTATCATTTTTGTATCGTTTAAAGAAAAAAGAAAACAAAAAGTATACCAAGATTACATTCTTACATCGAATATTGTTTACACCGAGGCACTTTAATGCTGTGTAAGGAATTTTGTTGACAATTATGCCTATGGAAATGTGTATACACTACTGGCCATTAAAATTGCTACACCAAGAAGAAATGCAGATGATAAACGGGTATTCATTGGACAGATATATTATACTAGAACTGACATGTGATTACATTTTCACGCAATTTGGGTGCATAGATCCTGAGAAATCAGTGCCCAGAACAACCACCTTTGACCGTAATAACGGCCTTGATGGGCCTGGGCATTGCGTCAAACAGAGTTTGGATGACGTGTACAGGTACAGCTGACCATGCAGCTTCAACACGATACCACAAGTTCATGAAGAGTAGTGATGACGAATACACGCTTCCAAGGTGCGTTCACCGCAATGTCGTCAAACACGGATGCGACTATCATGATGCTGTAAACAGAACGTGGATTCATCCGAAAAAATTACGTTTGCCATTCGTGCACCCAGGTTCGTCGTTCAGTACACCATCGCACGCGCTCCTGTCTTTGATGCAGCGTCAAGGGTAACCGCAGCCATGGTCTACGAGCTCATAGTCCATGCTACTGCAAACGTCGTCGAACTGTTCGTACAGATGGTTGTTGTCTTGCAAACGTCCCCATCTGTTGACTCAGGGATCGAGACGTGGCTGCACGATCCGTTACAGCCATCTCGACTGCTTGTGATACGAGGCCGTTGGAATCCAGCACGGCGTTCCGTATTACCCTCCTGAACCCACCGATTCTATATTCTGCAAACAGTAACTGGATCTCGACCAACGCGAGCAGCAATGTCGCGATACGATAAATCGCAATCGCGGTAGGCTACAATCCGACCTTTATCAAAGTCGGAAATGTGATGGTACGCATTTCTCCTAATTATACGAGGCATCACAACAACGTTTCACCAGGCAATGCCGGTCAACTGCTGTTTGTGTATGAGAAATCGGTTGGAAACTTTCCTCATGTCAGCACGTTGTGTGAATGCTCTGAAAAGCTAATCACTTGCATAACACAGCATCTTCTTCTTGTCGGTTAAATTTCGCGTCTGTAGCACGTCATCTTCGTGGTGTCGCAATTTTAATGGCCCGTAGTGTACTAGGATGTATCACAAATTCATGGTTATTATTTCATATCGTTAGGTTCATTTTGAAGCTGTTTTACTCTTCATTCCCACTACTCTTGTGCCAACAACTACACTTGTTCGAAATACTTTCACTATTTAAAGCTATAAAAGTGCGAAAGTATCGCAAGGGTCCCCTGGTGAAAAATAAATTTGCAAACTGAATTAATAATAATTGTTTTGCCCTTTGTTTGTTGAGATTACTGCTCTGTAAAATACTTGGTTACAACTCGTGGCTTGTCAGTGGCAAAAACATTACATAAACGTCACATAAATATCTAATTAGAACTGTAGATGGCTTCCGTATCCATGGCAATGAGACAGGCCTGTCTCCGTCACGGTATCCCCCCTCATGAGGCAGCTCCTCCAGTACGGTGAGTCATTTATCATTGACATTCTCGTGAGCAGTCGGAGGAGGATATGTGACACTTCACTACACTTTCTCAGCATTAGAGCCCTAATTAGTGCTCTACAATGTGTATCTACATCTGCACACCGTGCGAGGTGGCGCAGTGGCTAGCACACTGGACTCACATTCGGGAGGACGACGATTCAATCCCGTGTCCGGCCAACCTGAATTAGGTTTTCCGTGATTTCCCTGAATCTCTCCAGGCAAATACCGGGATGGTTCCTTCGAAAGGGCACGGCCGACTTCCTTCCCCGTCCTTTCCTACTCCGATTTTAGGTTAGAGAATTCCCTCCCTTGGCCCGACAAGACGCCTCCTGAGACGCGGCAACGTAGGAGTTGGCAAAATGCAACCGGGAATAACAATATTAATGTGCTAATAGTAAACTGCAGGAGCGTCTATAGAAAGGTCCCAGAAGCGCTCTCATTAATAAACGGTCACAACGCCCATGTAGTACTACGGACAGAAAGTTGGCTGAAACCAGACGTAAACAGGAATGAAATCCTAAACTCAGATTGGAATGTATACCGCAGAGACAGGCTGGACAGTGAAGGGGGAGGCGTGTTTATAGCGATAAGAAGTGCAATAGTATCGAAGGAAATTGACGGAGATCTGAAATGTGAAATACACTCCTGGAAATTGAAATAAGAACACCGTGAATTCATCGTCCCAGGAAGGGGAAACTTTATTGACACATTCCTGGGGTCAGATACATCACATGATCACACTGACAGAACCACAGGCACATAGACACAGGCAACAGAGCATGCACAATGTCGGCACTAGTACAGTGTATATCCACCTTTCGCAGCAATGCAGGCTGCTATTCTCCCATGGAGACGATCGTAGAGATGCTGGATGTAGTCCTGTGGAACGGCTTGCCATGCCATTTCCACCTGGCGCCTCAGTTGGACCAGCGTTCGTGCTGGACGTGCAGACCGCGTGAGACGACGCTTCATCCAGTCCCAAACATGCTCAATGGGGGACAGATCCGGAGATCTTGCTGGCCAGGGTAGTTGACTTACACCTTCTAGAGCACGTTGGGTGGCACGGGATACATGCGGACGTGCATTGTCCTGTTGGAACAACAAGTTCCCTTGCCGGTCTAGGAATGGTAGAACGATGGGTTCGATGACGGTTTGGATGTACCGTGCACTATTCAGTGTCCCCTCGACGATCACCAGTGGTGTACGGCCAGTGTAGGAGATCGCTCCCCACACCATGATGCTGGGTGTTGGCCCTGTGTGCCTCGGTCGTATGCAGTCCTGATTGTGGCGCTCACCTGCACGGCGCCAAACACCCATACGACCATCATTGGCACCAAGGCAGAAGCGACTCTCATCGCTGAAGACGACACGTCTCCATTCGTCCCTCCATTCACGCCTGTCGCGACACCGCTGGAGGCGGGCTGCACGATGTTGGGGCGTGAGCGGAAGACGGCCTAACGGTGTGCGGGACCGTAGCCCAGCTTCATGGAGACGGTTGCGAATGGTCCTCGCCGATACCCCAGGAGCAACAGTGTCCCTAATTTGCTGGGAAGTGGCGTTGCGGTCCCCTACGGCACTGCGTAGGATCCTACGGTCTTGGCGTGCATCCGTGCGTCGCTGCGGTCCGGTCCCAGGTCGACGGGCACGTGCACCTTCCGCCGACCACTGGCGACAACATCGATGTACTGTGGAGACCTCACGCCCCACGTGTTGAGCAATTCGGCGGTTCGTCCACCCGGCCTCCCGCATGCCCACTATACGCCCTCGCTCAAAGTCCGTCAACTGCACATACGGTTCACGTCCACGCTGTCGCGGCATGCTACCAGTGTTAAAGACTGCGATGGAGCTCCGTATGCCACGGCAAACTGGCTGACACTGACGGCGGCGGTGCACAAATGCTGCGCAGCTAGCGCCATTCGACGGCCAACACCGCGGTTCCTGGTGTGTCCGCTGTGCCGTGCGTGTGATCATTGCTTGTACAGCCCTCTCGCAGTGTCCGGAGCAAGTATGGTGGGTCTGACACACCGGTGTCAATGTGTTCTTTTTTCTATTTCCAGGAGTGTAATTTGGGTGAAGGTCACGGTTAAAGCAAGCTCAGACATGGTAATTGGATGTCTCTATAGGCCCCCTGCCTCAGCAGCTGTTGTGGCTGAGCATCTGAAGGATAATTTGGAAAATATTTCGAGTAGATTTCCCCACCATGTTATAGTTTTGGGTGGAGATTTTAATTTGCCGGATGTAGACGAAGACTCAAACGTTCATAACGGGTGGCAGGGACAAAGAATACAGGGAATTTTTTTAAAGTGATTTATCTGAAAATGTACCTTGAGCAGTTAAACAGAGAACCGACTCGTGGCGATAACATATTAGACCTTCTGGTGACAAACAGACCCGAACTATTTGAAACAAGTAACGCCAACAGGGAATCAGCGATCATAAAGCGGTTACTGTATCGATGATTTCAGCCGTAAATAGAAATATTAAAAAAGGTAGGAAGATTTCTCTGTTTAGCAAAAGTGACAAAAAGCAGATTACAGAGTACCTGACGGCTCAACACAAAAGTTTTGTCTCAAGTACAGATAGTGTTGAGGATCAGTGGACAAAGTTCAAAACCACCGTACGATATGCGTTACATATGTGCCAAGCAAGATCGTAAGAGATGGAAAAGAGCCACTGTGGTACAACAACCGAGTTAGAAAACTGCTGCGGAAACAAAGGGAATTTCACAGCAAACATAAACATAGCCAAATCCTTGCAGACAAACAAAAATTACGCGAAGCGGAATGTAGTGTGAGGAGGGCTATGCGAGAGGCGTTCAATGAATTCTAAAGTAAAGTTCTATGTACTGACTTGGCAGAAAATCCTAAGAAATTTTGGTGTTATGTCAAAGCGGTAGGTGGATCAAAATAAATGTCCAGACACTCTGTGACCAAAATGGTACTGAAACAGAGGATGACAGACTAAAGACCGAAATACTAAATGTCTTTCTCCAAAGCTGTTTCACAGAGAAAGACTGCACTGTAGTTCCTTCTCTAGATTGTCGCACAGATGAAAAAATGATAGATATCGAAATAGACGGCAGAGGGATACAGAAACAATTAAAATCGCTCAACAGAGGAAAGGCCGCTGGACCTGATGGGATACCAGTTCGATTTTACACAGAGTACGCGAAGGAATTTGCCCCCCTTCTTGCAGCGGTGTACCGTAGGTCTCTAGAAGAGCGTAGCGGTCCAAAGGATTGGAAAAGGGCACAGGTCACCCCCGTTTTCAAGAAGGGACGTCGAACAGATGTGCAGAGCTATAGACCTATATCTCTAACGTCGATCAGTTGTAGAATTTTGGAACACCTATTATGTTCGAGTATAATGACTTTTCTGGAGACTAGAAATCTACTCTGTAGGAATCAGCATGGGTTTCGAAAAAGACGGTCGTGTGAAACCCAGCTCGCGCTATTCGTCCACGAGACTCAGAGGGCCATAGACACGGGTTCACAGGTAGATGCCGTGTTTCTTGACTTCCGCAAGGCGCTCGATAAAGTTCCCCACAGTCGTTTAATGAACAAAGTAAGAGCATATGGACTATCAGACCAATTGTGTGATTGGATTGAAGAGTTCCTAGATAACAGAACGCAGCATGTCATTCTCAATGGAGAGAAGTCTTCCGAAGTAAGAGTGATTTCAGATGTGCAGCAAGGGAGTGTCATAGGACCGTTGCTATTCACAATATACATAAATGACCTTGTGGATGACATCGGAAGTTCACTGAGGCTTTTTGCAGATGATGCTGTGGTGTATCGAGAGGTTGTAACAATGGAAGATTGTACTGAAATGCAGGAGGATCTGCAGCGAATTGACGCGTGGTGCAGGGAATGGCAATTAAAACTCAATGTAGACAAGTGTAATGTGCTGCGAATACATAAAAAGAGAGATCCCTTATCATTTAGCTACAAAATAGCAGGTCAGCAACTGAAAGCAGTTAATTCCATAAATTATCTGGGAGTACGCATTAGGAGTGATTTAAAATGGAATGATCATATAAAGTTGATCGTCGGTAAAGCAGATGCCAGACTGAGATTCATTGGAAGAATCCTAAGGAAATGCAATCTGAAAACAAAGAAAGTAGGTTACAGTACGCTTGTTCGCCCACTGCTTGAATACTGCTCAGCAGTGTGGAATCCGTACCAGATAGGGTTGATAGAAGAGATAGAGAAGATCCAACGGAGAGCAGCGCGCTTCGTTACAGGATCATTTAGTAATCGCGAAAGCGTTATGGAGATGATAGATAAACTCCAGTGGAAGATATCTGCAGGAGAGTCGCTCAGTAGCTCGGTACGGGCTTTTGTTAAAGTTGTTAATCTGCCAGGAAGTTTCATATCAGCGCACACTCCGCTGCAGAGTGAAAATCTCTGTTTCCAGAATGAGCCCCAGGCTGTGGCTAAGCCATGTCTCCGCAATATCCTTTCTTTCAGGAGTGCTAGTTCTGCAAGGTTCGCAGAAGAGCTTCTGTAAAGTTTGAAAGGTAGGAGACGAGGTACTGGCAGAAGTAAAGCTGTGAGTACCGGGCGTAAGTCGTGCTTCGGTAGCTCAGTTGGTAGAGCACTTGCCCGCAAAAGGCAAAGGTCCCGAGTTCGAGTCTCGGACGGGCACACAGTTTTAATCTGCCAGGATGTTTCATATCAGCGCACACTCCGCTGCAGAGCGAAAATCTCATTCTGGAAACATCCCCCAGGCTGTGGCTAAGCCATGTCTCCGCAATATCCTTTCTTTCAGAAGTGCTAGTTCTGCAAGGTTCGCAGGAGAGCTTCTGTAAAGTTTGGAAGGTAGGAGACGAGGTACTGGCAGAAGTAAAGCTGTGGGTACCGGGCGTGAGTCGTGCTTCGGTAGCTCAGTTGGTAGAGCACTTGCCCGCGAAAGGCAAATATCCCGAGTTCGAGTCTCGGTGGGGCACACAGTTTTAATCTGCCAGGAAGTTTCAAAGCAGTGTATTGCTCCCTCCTACGTATATCTCGCGAAGAGACCATGAGGATAAAATCCGAGAGATTAGAGCCCACACAGAAGCATACCGACAATCCTTCTTTTCACGAACAATACGAGACTGGAATAGAAGGGAGAACCGATAGAGGTACTCAGGTTACCCTCCGCCACACACCGTCAGGTGGCTTGCGGAGTATGGATGTAGATGTAGATGTAGACCTTGCTGTCTGGTCTCTTCTCCCAAGACAACCAACCCATCAGCACTCTCTTATCAAATTTTGAAGACACCTATCAGTGGATAATAATATTGGGTGTTACGATGGCTTGAACTCTGCTGGGGAACGTGCAATGAGGTGTCTGAAAGACTGTGGAAGAACGGTAGCCTCTTCTTCCTCAATAGCCGAAACTAAATAATGTACTGATGATGGACGCTGAGGTCTACAGTGACGTCGACATTCTGACACGTCCACTGAGTTCAGGCCGGGACTCAGAGCAGACCAGTCCTTTCCAGGAACGTTATTGTCCACAACTCATTGCCTCTCAGATATGACGGTTTATGACAGTGTTCAAAATCATGCTGATACAATCATCGTCTCCGTGATGTTTCTCTAAGCAGTACACAACGCTGCAGAATGAGTTGATATCCTTTCGCACCTTGCATTTTCTTAAGCACATTACGGGGGCCACACCTTAACCACGAGGAACACTCATGCTGTATCACCGCCTCCTCTGTACTTCACTGTTGGCATTACAAGCAGGTAACTTCTTCAGGCATTCGAAGGATCCAGATTGCTATAGGGTGTATTCATACTCATCACTCCAAATCACTCGTTTGCAGTCACCCACAGTCCAGTGGCGTATCTCTATACTCCCCCGAGCGCGCTTTGGTCTCACTACAGAAATACAATGAACAGCTAAATAAACTGGTACACCTGCCTAATATCGTGTACCGCCCACGCGAATACGTAGAAGTGCAGTGACACGACGTAGCATCGGCTCGACTAATGTCTAAGCGGTGCTGAAGGGAACTGGCACCATGAATCCTGCGGGGCTGCCCATAAATCTTTAAGAGTATGAGGGTATGGCGATCTCTTCTCAACAGCGCATTGGAAGACATCTCAGATATGCCCAATAATGTTCATGTCTGGGGAATTTGGTGTCCAGCAAAGTGTTAAACTCATAAGAGTGTTCCTAGAGCCACCCTGTAGCAATTCTGGACGTGTGGGGTGTGTCATTGTCCTGCTGAAATTGTCCAAGTCCGTCGGAATGCACAGTGGACATGAATGGATGTAGGTGATCAGACAGGACGCCTACTTGCGTGTGACCTGTCAGAATCGTGTCTAGACGTATCAGGGGTCCTATGTCACACGCCCCACACCATTACAGAGCCTCCATTAGCTTGAACAGTCCCCTGCTGACATGTAGGGTCCATGGATTCATCAGGTTATCTCCATACCCGTATACGGGCATCCGCTCGATACAATTTGAAACGAGTCTCGCTCGACCAGGCAACATGTTTCCAGTCATCCATACTCCAGTGTCTGTGTTGACGGGCCCATGCGAGGCGTAAAGCTTTGTGTCGTGCAGTCATCAAGGGTACACGAATGGGCCTTCGTCTCCGAAAGCTCATATCGATGATGTTTCGTTGAATGGTTCGCGCGCTGAAACTTGCTGATGGCCCAGCATTGAAATCTGCAGCAGTTTACGGAAGGGCTGCACTTATGTTGAACGATTTTCTTCAATCGTCGTTGACCCTGTTCTTGCAGGATCTTTTTCCGGCCGCAGCGATGTCGGAGATTCGATGTTTTACCGGATTCCTGATGTTCACGGAACACTCGTGAAATGGTTGTTCATCGCTACCTCAAAGATACTGCGTCCCATCGCTCGTGCGCCTACTATAGCACCATGTTCAAACTCACTTCTGTCCCGATAAACTGACATTGTAGCAGCTGTAACCGATCTAACAACGGTGCCGGACACTTGTTGTATTATACAGGCGTTGCTGACCGCAGCGCCATATTTTGCCCCTTTACATATCTCTGTATTTGAATATGCATGAGTCATCATCATCATCATCATCATTTAAGACTGATTATGCCTTTCAGCGTTCAGTCTGGAGCATAGCCCCCTTATAAAATTCCTCCATGATCCCCTATTCAGTGCTAACATTGGTGCCTCTTCTGATGTTAAACCTATTACTTCAAAATCATTCTTAACCGAATCCAGGTACCTTCTCATCGGTCTGCCCCGACTCCTCCTACCCTCTACTGCTGAACCCATGAGTCTCTTGGGTAACCTTGCTTCTCCCATGCGTGTAACATGACCCCACCATCTAAGCCTGTTCGCCCTGACTGCTACATCTATAGAGTTCATTCCCAGTTTTTCTTTGATTTCCTCATTGTGGACACCCTCCTGCCATTGTTCCCATCTACTAGTACCTGCAATCATCCTAGCTACTTTCATATCCGTATCCTCAACCTAGTTGATAAGGTAACCTGAATCCACCCAGCTTTCGCTCCCATACAACAAAGTTGGTCGAAAGATTGAACGGTGCACAGATAACTTAGTTTTGGTACTGACTTCCTTCTTGCAGAAGAGAGTAGATCGTAGCTGAGCGCTCACTGCATTAGCTTTGCTACACCTCGCTTCCAGTTCTTTCACTATGTTATCATCCTGTGAGAATATGCATCCTAAGTACTTGAAACCGTCCACCTGTTCTAACTTTGTTCCTCCTATTTGGCACTCAATCCGTTTATATTTCTTTCCCACTGACATTACTTTCGTTTTGGAGATGCTAATCTTCATACCATAGTCCTTACATTTCTGATCTAGCTCTGAAATATTACTTTGCAAACTTTCAATCGAATCTGCCATCACAACTAAGTCATCCGTATATGCAAGACTGCTTATTTTGTGTTCACATATCGTAATCTCACCCAGCCAGTCTATTGTTTTCAACATATGATCCATAAATAATATGAACAACAGTGGAGACAGGTTGCAGCCTTGTCTTACCCCTGAAACTACTCTGAACCATGAACTCAATTTACCGTCAACTCTAACTGCTGCCTGACTATCCATGTAAAGACCTTCACTTGCTTGCAAAAGTTTGCCTCCTATTCCATAATCTCGTAGAACAGACAATAACTTCCTCCTAGGAAGCCTGTCATATGCCTTTTCTAGATCTATAAAGCATAGATACAATTCCCTGTTCCACTCATAACACTTCTCCTTTATTTGCCGTAAGCTAAAGATCTGGTCCTGACAACCTCTAAGAGGCCTAAACCCACACTTATTTTCGTCCAATTGGTCCTCAACGAATACTCGCACTTTCCGTTCAACAATACCTGAGAGGATTTTACCAACAACGCTGATTAAAGAGATACCTCTGTAGTTGTTACAATCTTTGCTGTTTCCATGTTTAAAGATGGGTGTGATTACTTCTTTTGTCCAGTCTGATGGAACCTGTCCCGACTCCCAGGCCATTTGAGTATACCAGTTTATTTGGCTCTTCATACCCTAGTCTTTGAAACTCGCTCCGTACTTTCATCATGCTACATGCACTACTGGTAGCACTTCGAAACTCACAAATGATTCCTTCCGCTGATTCCAGGCGACTTTTTACAACCACCCTCCGCAATATTCGTTGATTCCTGTACATCAGTTCTCCTGGAGTGTATATACACTCCTGGAAATGGAAAAAAGAACACATTGACACCGGTGTGTCAGACCCACCATACTTGCTCCGGACACTGCGAGAGGGCTGTACAAGCAATGATCACACGCACGGCACAGCGGACACACCAGGAACCGCGGTGTTGGCCGTCGAATGGCGCTAGCTGCGCAGCATTTGTGCACCGCCGCCGTCAGTGTCAGCCAGTTTGCCGTGGCATACGGAGCTCCATCGCAGTCTTTAACACTGGTAGCATGCCGCGACAGCGTGGACGTGAACCGTATGTGCAGTTGACGGACTTTGAGCGAGGGCGTATAGTGGGCATGCGGGAGGCCGGGTGGACGTACCGCCGAATTGCTCAACACGTGGGGCGTGAGGTCTCCACAGTACATCGATGTTGTCGCCAGTGGTCGGCGGAAAGTGCACGTGCCCGTCGACCTGGGACCGGACCGCAGCGACGCACGGATGCACGCCAAGACCGTAGGATCCTACGCAGTGCCGTAGGGGACCGCAACGCCACTTCCCAGCAAATTAGGGAAACTGTTGCTCCTGGGGTATCGGCGAGGACCATTCGCAACCGTCTCCATGAAGCTGGGCTACGGTCCCGCACACCGTTAGGCCGTCTTCCGCTCACGCCCCAACATCGTGCAGCCCGCCTCCAGTGGTGTCGCGACAGGCGTGAATGGAGGGACGAATGGAGACGTGTCGTCTTCAGCGATGAGAGTCGCTTCTGCCTTGGTGCCAATGATGGTCGTATGGGTGTTTGGCGCCGTGCAGGTGAGCGCCACAATCAGGACTGCATACGACCGAGGCACACAGGGCCAACACCCGGCATCATGGTGTGGGGAGCGATCTCCTACACTGGCCGTACACCACTGGTCATCGTCGAGGGGACACTGAATAGTGCACGGTACATCCAAACCGTCATCGAACCCATCGTTCTACCATTCCTAGACCGGCAAGGGAACTTGCTGTTCCAACAGGACAATGCACGTCCGCATGTATCCCGTGCCACCCAACGTGCTCTAGAAGGTGTAAGTCAACTACCCTGGCCAGCAAGATCTCCGGATCTGTCCCCCATTGAACATGTTTGGGACTGGATGAAGCGTCGTCTCACGCGGTCTGCACGTCCAGCACGAACGCTGGTCCAACTGAGGCGCCAGGTCGAAATGGCATGGCAAGCCGTTCCACAGGACTACATCCAGCATCTCTACGATCGTCTCCATGGGAGAATAGCAGCCTGCATTGCTGCGAAAGGTGGATATACACTGTACTAGTGCCGACATTGTGCATGCTCTGTTGCCTGTGTCTATGTGCCTGTGGTTCTGTCAGTGTGATCATGTGATGTATCTGACCCCAGGAATGTGTCAATAAAGTTTCCCCTTCCTGGGACAATGAATTCATGGTGTTCTTATTTCAATTTCCAGGAGTGTATATATATATATGTGTGTGTGTGTGTGTGTGTGGACAGGGATATATATATATATATATATATATATATATATATATATATATATATATGTGTGTGTGTGTGTGTGTGTGTGTGTGTGTGTGTGTGTGTGTGTGTGTGTGTGCCAGCCGCGGTGGCCGAGTGGTTCTAGGCGTTTCAGTCCGGAACCGCGTGACTGCTATGGTCGTAGGTTCGAATCCTGCCGCGGGCATGGATGTGTGTGATGTCCTTAGGTTAGTTAGGTTTAAGTAGTTCTAAGTTCTAGGGGACTGATGACCACAGATGTTAAGTCCCATAGTGGTCAGAGCCATTTGAACCATTTTGACAGATAGAATTTTACTTTAGACTTCGTTGAACGCTCCACTTGTGGCTCTTCTTACGCTGATTTTAGCCTCATGCATTTTTTGTTCGTCTGTGAAGCTTTGGCTACGATTAAATTTGCATGTTCCCTTTGCCATCATAGAAGATTTGTAACACAGCTGCCGAACCACGGCGGGTCTTCTCCATCTCTCAGAAATTTACTCGGCAGGATAATGTCTATGTGTCAATTTATGCATCTAAATATACATCTATGTCTGTATTCTGTAACCCACTGTGATGTACGGGGTAGACGGTACTATATTTTGTACCACTTACATGAACTTAATCCCCTTCCATTCGAGTATGGAGCGTGGGAAGATACTCAAGCGCTATAGTTAGTCTAATTTTCTCTTCGAAAACTTTAGGGAGCGATGCGATGAGGTTTTTAGTATATTCTTGAATTTCTCCGATCTGGTTCTTGAAACATGTTCTATCTTCAAGCGTCTGCCATTTCTGCTATTTTAGCAATCCCGTGACGCTCTGTCTTGTGTCAAAGAAACACCTGAGCATACAAGCTGCCCTTCTATTTAACCATCTTCTCCCAGGAAAATATAGAGCTGTTGTTAACTTTCCTGAATTCATGTTATTGGTCATCCAATGTCATTAATGACCGGTCTTGAGCGACATTTCCAGTTTTTACTCCATTGTTCGTAAGACGTATGTTAAATTAAGCTATTCAGTGTTATTTGGTATGAGTTCCTCACAACTCATCAACATTCTACCATAGGTCGTACGAATATTTTGTAAGCAGTCTGCCTTGTAGACTGATTGCAATTTCCCACTATGTAAACAACGAAGTGTAGTTTTGCCACTTACTTTATCTATGACTGAGCTTACGTGACCATTCTATTTTCATTTCTTAACAATTCATATACTTGGGTGTTTGTATGAGGTGAGATTCCGGTTGTGGCTTATTGATATTGTAATCATAGTATACTACGTTCTATTCTTATTTCTACGCGCAAAATTTTTGATTACCACACATGAATATACCATGTAAAACATTTTAAGTTATTCATCTTTAGACGGTTTTGTGCGGTTCCATGTATCTTGTTATCTTCTGGGTAGCTTCTATCCCCATTCGTAGCTACTGCACGCCACATCCATCACAAAGTTTTCTTAGTTCAGATCTTTGTTGTTACAACACGTATAGCGTCCCCAGTGCTATATTACGAAAAGACTTAAAAAACAGTATTTATAAGGAAGAGACATTTAAAAATTGAATAATATATTTTTATCACGTAGCCTTAAAATAATAACTTCTCTATGTAAGTTTCGATTGCAAAGAAATAATTTATGACAAAATGATCTAAAGAGGTGACAAGATACGCTCTTTTGTTAATTTTTTAGTCGTCTTCACTTCTTCTCTTGTCCTGATTGCGTGTAGGCGGACATCTTGCGAGTGCTGGCAAATGTAAGCATATTTGTATGAGTTAAACAGATAATATATTGATTTAATCTTATTGAGCACTTTTAATTTGTAAGAGGTGATCCCGATTTCATGTCCGCCTTCCTTGAATTAACCTACATTCAAGTAATTTACAGTTCAACAATCGCAGCGGCCGATGCAGCCAACGACGCCATTACGTGGCGATATTAACTTATGAAAAATTAGCGGAAGCGAAATACTCGCCCGCTATTAACATAATATTAATTTTTCTCCACAGCCGCACGAAGTTGCAGAAATACGTAGCTTTAAGATTCTTATTTTCAGTACCATAGCCGACAGCCAGAGCCAGGACTCCGACTACGTGGCTATGGTTAACGGAGGTAAGAAAAAATACTTTCGCGCGTGTGTGGCCCGCAATTGTAATTAATAACTAAAGATCTTTTGCTTTAAAGTGAGCTGACTAGCCGAGGAAATTAATATGAAAAGTTTATTACATTGTTCAGCTTATATAATCATGTTTTAAGATTCAGCGAGTCTAACATTCATTAACCTAACAATAATTTGAGATTAATATTGTTAAAAAGGAGAACTTCAGGACAGCATTTAATCGTAAATCAAAATTAAATGAAATATCATTTTTATTAAGGCCCACCACGTAAGTCGGCAACAATCAAAAAATAATAATAACAATAATAATATATTAAATTACGACGCCGACGGACGCGAGATTGGCGCCGCAATTTTGGGGCCCGATGAATATGATTCTATTGTACTGAAAGTAATTATGTATGTGTCTAATTGTTGTAAAATGTTAATGCTTATATGAATTCAGAATGAGATTTTCACTCTGCAGCGGAGTGTGCGCTGATATGAAACTTCCTGGCAGATTAAAACTGTGTGCCCGACCGAGACTCGAACTCGGGACCTTTGCCTTTCGCGGGCAAGTGCTCTACCAACTGAGCTACCGAAGCACGACTCACGCCCGCTACTCACAGCTTTACTTCTGCCAGTACCTCGTCTCCTACCTTCCAAACTTTACAGAAGCTCTCCTGCGAACCTTGCAGAACTAGCACTCCTGAAAGAAAGGATATTGCGGAGACATGGCTTAGCCACAGCCTGGGGGATGTTTCCAGAATGAGATTTTCACTCTGCAGCGGAGTGTGCGCTGATATGAAACTTCCTGGCAGATTAAAACTGTGTGCCCGACCGAGACTCGAACTCGGGACCTTTGCCTTTCGCGGGCAAGTGCTCTACCAACTGAGCTACCGAAGCACGACTCACGCCCGGTACTCACAGCTTTACTTCTGCCAGTACCTCGTCTCCTACCTTCCAAACTTTACAGAAGCTCTCCTGCGAACCTTGCAGAACTAGCACTCCTGAAAGAAAGGATATTGCGGAGACATGGCTTAGCCACAGCCTGGGGGATGTTTCCAGAATGAGATTTTCACTCTGCAGCGGAGTGTGCGCTGATATGAAACTTCCTGGCAGATTAAAACTGTGTGCCCGACCGAGACTCGAACTCGGGACCTTTGCCTTTCGCGGGCAAGTGCTCTACCAACTGAGCTACCGAAGCACGACTCACGCCCGGTACTCACAGCTTTACTTCTGCCAGTACCTCGTCTCCTACCTTCCAAACTTTACAGAAGCACTTGCCCGCGAAAGGCAAAGGTCCCGAGTTCGAGTCTCGGTCGGGCACACAGTTTTAATCTGCCAGGAAGTTTCTTATATGAATTATTTTACATGTACAACAACAAAACCACACCCTGAGGAGATCTGGAGAAGAAAAAGTGTAGAAAAGAAAAAGGATTGCGAGAAAGAAAAATAAGTAAGGTAAGGCCTATTGTGCAAGCATCCTGTGTAGCTCTGTGCGGAATATCGAACCCATGTGCACATGAGATACCTTCGGTGTTTTGTGTATTTATGTGTTTATTTTTGGAGGGGATAATTATACGTTTTGTGTATTTATATGTTTATTTTTGGAGGGGATAATTATTCGTGTGTGTATCAGTGTTAAAGATTCGTCAGTGGTTTAAAGTGAATTTATTATGGGTAAGATAGAACAAGCTAAAGCATCCGTACCAGACGAACAACATTTTGTTAATATGGAAAGTGAGGGTCATTTGCAATACGCAAACGAATCCCAAGCCACCGCCTCGGATAACATAATTTCCGGGACGGGGGGCGAGGATCAGTGGACGGTGAATGACGCTCCACAGCAGAATGGGAATAGAATAACAACTCCACTGCCTGGGCAGGGGGGCCAGTCGAGTGCTAGATTAAACGGGGCACCAGTATGCTCACCAATTGCAGACCCTTTTGCTGAATTTCTGCGTAGACTCGAAGAAAGAGATAGGGAAAGAGACGAAAAACTGGCTCAGATGCTCTATGAGCAAGAGCAACAAAGGGAACAAAAAGAAAGGGAAAAAGAAAGAATGTCAGAACAGAGGGAAAAACAAAGAGACGAAAAACTGGCTCAGATGCTACATGAGCAGGAGAAAAAATTAACGCAAATGCTACATGACCAAGGGAAAGAATTTACGCAAAAGCTCAGTGAGCAAGAGCAGCGCAGTGAAGCGAAGCTAGACAGTATCCAAAGCGAACTTGCCGAGATGCGGGACGCGTCCAAAGAAATACCCGATCTTGTGCAAAGCTTAGACGGCGAGATGCAAAAACTACAGATATCGCAGGCTAGGCTTGAAGACAATGTTCAGACTTTAACCACCCGCGCGGATAATGTGGAGATAGGTGCACGGAAAAGTATTGATACATATTTGGAAGTGCAAGCTCAAAAGTCGAAAAAGAATTTAATGAATGGCTAGAAGTAAAGGATCGCGAGATATCTGCAAGGATTGAAAGCGATGTAAAAACAGCTGTAGAACAAGCGACTGCGGCCGCGAGTGTAAATATCGACGCTAGCGCTACCGCACTACACGCCGAATTAACACAGATGAAATCCCTTGTGACTGCGGAGTTGCCAAATTGGCAACAGGAGGTCGCGCGGAGACTATCTGCGTTGGAAAGCAATGTAAGCAGTGGCGGACAGATGAATCCGACTCCGCGTACTGACGACTATAATAACGCAGACTGTATGCAGGGTGCGAGTGCGCAACCGCAACCTAATGTGAATTACGGGCACGAACAACATGCGATACCGTGCAGCGCACATCACGAAGTAATGAATGTCACAGAATATAGCAATCAGATGTACAAAAAAGAGGACAATGTAATAAAACACAGGACATTCCAACCCTTCAATAGCGAAAAACGAAATGTCCACCCTGTGGTATTTATTAAGAGCTTCAGGAATGTGTTTCCCAGGACATGGACGGAAAGACAAAGAATACAGTTCGTGGTCTCCTTTATTCAAGGTGACGCGGCACTGTGGGCCACCGACGTGTCCGAAAAATGTCTAACGATGCAACAGTTTGAAGGTGCTTTCTTGCAAAAATTCTGGTCCGATAGCGTCCAAGAAAGACTACGAAAGGAGTTGTACAGTCCAGAAATGTACAATCCTAAGGTGGGGACGTTACGCAAATATTTTGAAAAGTATATAAACAAAACCAGGTACTGGGACGAGCCAATGTCCGATCGTGACATAATCAGATTAATAAAAATGAAGTTGCCCAGTGAAATTAAGAGATATTTCATCAATGTGCCGGAATACGATATAGAACAATTCATGGAAATAGTGGATTCTGTTGACTTATTGATCGAAGATATGAAAACCGAAAACAAGTGGAACCATGCAGGCTGTAATCAACAAAAAGCCGATTACAATAGCAGCCACAGTAACGGTAGTAACTTAGTACCAAATGGTAACGGGAATAGGCAAGAGCACCGGCAACAGAATCGAGGCACAAACAATGGCAATGGTTATAACGGCAATGGTTATAATCTTCAAAACCGAAAGAGACATCATGGTGGACGCATGAGTAATGGATATAATGGTAACGGCAATCCACAATGGTGGAACAACCGAAACCAGTGGCGTGGTTGTAATGAACCGACACCACAGTGGCAACAAAACACAGCGCCACAATGGAACGCCAACCCAGGTCCGTCACAGAACATGTCAGGAAGTTACAACCGACCACCGCAAAACCAGAGCCATACACAGTATCAAAATACGCCATCGGGGAGGCAGGGCGGCCAACCCAACAGTAGCAACAACAACAACCAGAACCACAATGTGAGGTTAGTGGAAGTGACAGACAACTGTCAACCCACTAATGCTCGTTAGTTGAACTGAAGACAGCCACAATACGCTCTCCGTTGTTGGCTGCAGGATGGTGTAGTGAGGGCACATTCACGGATGACAGCCATAAACTTTGTATGCTGAGATACAATGAGGGAATAGAAATAGAAAAGGAACTTGTAGACATACCGCAGAAATGTAACCGAACCGACAAAAGTGTTGTGCAGGCTATATTGCAAGCAGATATGTACGGAGCACCAATACAGATAATAGTCGATACCGGTGCGTCAACCAATGTCATGAGTGCAAATTTTTACAAGAACTTGAGTCAAAATAATAGAATACCAGTATTCCCAGTGAAGAATTGTCGTGTAACAGGTGCAATAGGTGCACAATCTCATATCATAAGGCACCAGGTGCAAGTCGAGTTTACGGTAGGAAATGAAGCAATTGTAAGTAGGCTGTTTATGTTTTCTTTATGTAAGTTTGCTGTTTAGATTTTTATATTGGTAATGCCACGTATGTAAGTAGGCTGTTTATGTTTTCTTTATGTAAGTTTGCTGTTTAGATTTTTATATTGGTAATGCCACGTAGCGCTCTGTATGAAAATCACTGGCTGTGCTGTGTGCAGTATGTGGCTAGTTTGCATTGTTGCCTACCATTGTTGTCATGAACTGCTATAGCTGGATGTGAACAGCAGATTGCGTTGCGCAGTTGGAGGTGAGCCGCCAGCAGTGGTGGATGTGGGGAGAGAGATGGCGGAGTTTTGATAATCTGTAAGACTGGGTGTCAATTATGAATATTAAGGTAAATACAATGTTTGTTCTCTATTAAAATCTTTCATTTGCTAACTATCCCTATCAGTAGTTAGTGCCTTCAGTAGTTTGAATCTTTTATTTAGCTGGCAGTAGTGGCGCTCGCCGTATTGCAGTAGTTCGAGCAGCGAAGATTTTTGTGAGGTAAGTGATTTGTGAAAGGTATAGTTTAATGTTTGTCAGGGCCATTCTTTTGCAGGGATTTTTAGATAGTCAGATTGCGTTGCGCTAAAATTATTGTGTGCCAGGTTAAGCACAGTCATGTACAATTGTTCTAAGTGGACGTTTCACATGTATAAATTGTTCAAAGGGGACGTTTCATATGTCGACCCTTAGCCTAGGATACCTTACTGGAATCTTCTGATTTTTTCTTGTAGTTTGTGTATTTAGTGTAGCTTTTGTTTATTGCTAGCGCGTAATTGTAGAGGGAATCTCCTTTGTAGTTGCAGCCTTTCATTGTTGTACTGTAAAACAGTTGTGGCATGCATGTAGATTTGCACCAAGTATTTCGCAGCTGCAATTAACTAGATATTATTTTCAGTGCTATGTTAATGTGTTCTCTTATTTTTGCTATTCAAATTGTGCTTTTCTGTGTTATCGTGTGAAATATTGTGACAATAATGGCGTGTGAAAAACGTAACACTCGGCTCCAAAGTAAACTAAGAAATGACAGTGAAGACGAAAGCAGTGTGTTGGCCCCACCATGTAATGAGTTAACTAATGTTCAAAGTAGTAATTTGGTAACTGTGCACAGGGAAATGGAGCGGGCGTCAAACAATGGCGTAGGCAGTGAAACAGGTAGTGAACAGGGAAGCATTATCGATCGATCGGTCGGCAACAGCTCGCCTCAGGAATCCGAAATGATAGGACACAATATTGCAAATACTGTAGATTCAGGTTTTGCGTCCTCACCGTTTTCTCAAATAAGTCAAGATACATTTTCTGCTTGTCAAAATGTGAATGTTGCTGGTGCAAATGCACTGCCGAAAAGCGTAGAGGAACAGATTCCAGACACTAATGCATTGTTATTACAATTAATGCAACAAATGGGACAAAATCTTCTAAAGTTAGACACAATGGAACAAAATCAGAGACAAACACAGCAAAAGCTTCAAAAGTTAGACACAATGGAACAAAAGCTTCAAAAGTTAGACTCAGTGGAACATATGCTTGAACAAACACGTGAAGATTTAACTACTGAGTTACATAAAATAGAATCGAAATGTCAGAAAGTCTGTAATGACGTAAAAACACAAATTTGTGAGCATTTCCAACCTATTTTTTCGCGTCATGAGAATGTATTACAGAATCACGAAGCAGCCATAAAAGAACTGCAAACCATTGTTCATGAAAATCATGAGACCTTGTGGGCTAAAATTGACTCAGTTGCATCTACCGATTCGGTTACGCAACTGGCAAAAACTCAGGAAAACTTAAAGAACACAGTAGATTCGATTTCAACACAAATGGACACTCTGAAACTTGGTTCAGAAAAACACACTGAGGAAATGTGTTCACTATCGGAGAAAGTAGCTGAACTTTCGGATCAGGTCACTAACTTATCTACAAAGGTAGATGATGATCTGAATGACACAAGACCCGTAGCCTTCACTGACACAGAAGACTATGAACAAATAAGAAAATTCAAACAAAATCAAAATCAAATTAATACACAGTATAAAAGAGAAATGCGGGAATTACAAGATCAGCTGACACAGGTAATACAAGAATTACATATTTCAGAGGATACTCACGCTCCAACACGGGAAGAGGAACTTAGAAATACGGAAAAGCCACAAAATGATAGCACAGGGCATTTCGGTAATTATGAAAGAAATTGGCAAGGTACACCGAATTTTGAGATGGAACCGCCGAAACGACGTAACAATGACCGACATGCTACTCGCCGACACGATGATTTTGACTATAAGCTGTTCATTACTACACGTAAATTCAAAACATTTAAGAATTCTGGCAACGACATTCATCCACAAGCATGGCTCCATCAATTCTCTCATTGTTTTCCTCCCAACTGGTCATTAGAACACAGATTAGAATTTATGTGTGGCTACTTGGAGAATGAACCAGCTGTAAGAATGCGATCGGTCATTCACGATTGTCACAGTGAAGGAGAATTTTACCATGCGTTCCTCTCAGCATATTGGTCACAAGCTACACAAGATCGCGTAAAACATAGCATCATGATGATGAAACACTTTGAACAATCTGAATTTTCCAGTCTTGTCAAATATTTTGAAGACATGTTGCACAAGAATCAGTACCTGTCAAACCCATACAGCCCCTCAGAACTCATCCGCATTTGCTTAATCAAACTGCCTGAACATTTACGACATATTATTTTGGCAGGACGTTGCAAAGACGACATTGAAGCTTTTCAGGGATTGTTACAAGAACTGGAAATTGACACAGACAGTCGCGGGATGCGAAAACAGGAAAACAATCATTACAGGTCACATCCGTCACAATTCCGTGACGACAGAAACAATAAATGGCCACGACAAACCTATTCTTACAACGTAAATCGTGACCAAAACAGACACCACCCATATGACAACCACTGGCAGAGTAATAGTTACAGGGAAAGATCACCTTTCCGCGGTAATGACTATCACAGAGACAATCAGAGAAACAGACAATATGGAAACCAAAACAATTATTATCAAGGGAGACAGAATAACTTTAGACGCAACGGTCCAGCGCGTAGTTACGATTCAAGGAGAAATTCTCCACCACATGACCGACAAGAAAGAAACTATCGAAACTACCGACACGACGACAGGCGATATGATCGTAACGACAGACCTGAATTGCATCAGAACTGGCGAGATTTAAATAGAGCAGAGCACTCTCGTCACGATGAATTTGTGGAAGTTAGGCCTCCTAATCCCAGTAACGGCGCGCGCCAACAAAGAAACAGACAATGACTCGCACCGCAGGCAGCTGCGTGCGCCGGCTGGCTCCGAGAAAAATGACATTGACGCTAACCTTGAGCAAAATTCCAGTATTCTTTACCGACGTATACCACATGATAATTGCGTTAAAGTTGAAACTCTGCGTACTAGGAAGAGTAAAGGTTTACACCACATTTCTCATGTAAAACCATTTATTGACAGATAATCTGCTTTTTAACTTAGTCTTTGCAATTTTCACTTCACGCTACTTGTACAATTTGTCACACTGAGAATCTGTTAACATGCAACAATGTTTGAAGTTAAATATCCAGTAAGAACCAAGAGAACTTATTTAAACAGAAATTGCGAATGCATTGTTATTGTGAACAGACGACACAGTGTTATTTTGTGTGTACATTCTTGCTTGTTAGTTGCACGATTACGTAACGAATATACGGCTTACATACTTAGAACATATACCAGCACTGCTAATGAGATTTTCATGCAACATTTTGGTTTGCTTGAGAGTGGATTCTGGATTTAAGGTACTTTCTGTGGGATACCAGATGAGACAATGGTTAGTTTATGTGACAGCTACACGATTTTATCACGACACTACTAATGCGTGACAATTTACAATGTTGCTTTTGCAGTGTATCTGTTTTATATCTGCACAGTTTTTTTTTAATTCTTCTATAAAGTAAAACATGTTTTAGTAGTAACTTTTGTGCTATTGCTACAAGGAGACAGCCTTTTCCGTAGCACAACAATACTTTACAGCACAGTAATTTCTTCATCACAACAATAAGCATAATAACTAAGTTATCTATACGCAAAGCATTTCACTTTTGTTTATCATGAGGTAAGTACATTGACTTCTGCAGAACTTAGCTTTCGGAGGACAATAACTACGACACTTCCCAGAGATTATCTTACAGCAAGACGCACATTTAGCGCTACTGGACACGTATTTGAGTGATTAATTTTGTACTTAAGACATTTATTTTTAGAGATTTTTGAATTACAAAGAAAGTTTTTCGTGACACATTTCATTTCATTGCTGTAAGCTGTAATACCTGAGGATAAAATTACAATAAACCTCAGGGGGGTACACGCCTACTTTGTGTACCATGTGTTTGGCAAGCACAAGGAGCCCTAGCTAATATGGTATTTGCTTATACAATTTAACACATCGGTACCATATTTCTCTAACACATAAATTACACACCTATCTGATCATTTAACAGAGAAACAAACATCCTTTTACTACGTCAGTGACACATGTTTACGCCATTACAGAGTTGGATTACTTCACACTTAAGAAATTGTACTTTGTCTGTACTTTGTGCACTGTTCATATTTTTTTGGAACCATTGTGATACTATGAGAACTTTGAATGATGTATTTGGTAAGGGAGTATGATTTTAAAGTACGTTGGAGGCAGATGACAGTTTTGACATGAGCAGAGAATTTTGTTAGGTTTTGAAATTATTGGAGGAAGCTACGACGATTTTGAGATTTGACTGAGGTTTTATGATGTTATTTTTACGACGACGATGTGTATTATGCTGTTGCGGTAAGTTTATGATCCATAAGCTGATGCTATATGAGTTATTTGATTATGCTATGTATCTGTTATGATGAAATATGGAAAAAGTGTCGACGAATAAGGTAAGGAGTAATGAATAGTGGTTAGGGACTCTTGACTTGTGAAAAAGGATGTTGGAAACCAAGAATCGTACTTTAAGAGTTATGAAATGTGTGTGTAAATGCGTGAATGTATCACAATGCAAGCGAAAATATTTTGGACACTGTCATATCAATAGCATTTTGTTTCTACAGATTTGCAACGCTAATTCTTGACCTGTGAAATTTGTCACTGTAGCGGAAACTACTGTCGTAAATATTTCCGTAAGAAAGTTAAGTGACCACCTGCACATAATGTGACGTGGGCACCCAGGTGTGTCAGACACCTGGAGAACAAGCCTTTTCAGACGCTCAGGTAGAAAAGAAAGCCATTAGGGTGTGCCAGAGGCACAGGTGGAAGAGAAGGACAAAGAGAGGCCTATTCACCTGTTAATGACATTCCTTTGTAGAGGGCATCGCTAATGCGACACGCTCGCTACTTGAAAACATATGATTTTTGTAATGCGTTGTGGGCACACAGCTGTGTCAAACACCTGGAGAATAAGCCATTAGGATGTGCCTTTCATCGCTAATGCGACACCCTCGTTACTTAAAAATTTATGATATTTACTGAAATGCCTAACAAAATGACAAGAAATATTTTTACATCTGCACACCTGATTATGACAAGAGTCTTTGTACGAGAGTTGAGAGCAATTAACTTATGAAATGAAATGTCACATGACTACTGAATGACATTTTTATGCTTTGGTTTGCGTAATTGCTTATTTCATTTGATATCTGGTTTCCAGCTGTGTTGCAGCATTGCTTTTATAAAATGAGATGCATTTGCTAATGTGAACTCTTTCTGTCAACAGATCTATTAAATGATAATGTTGTAATCCACATTCTTTAAAAAAGGAGCACTTGGAAAGGAAAGAACAATAAGAAGTAACTAGTAACAGTAACACTTAATTTTCTTTTCAGGTACATGGTAATATTTTTTTACAATCAGTTGTTATGGTGCACCACTTTAATTACATAGACATTAAGATGTGAATATGCATTTCCCTTGTCTGCATTGTTGTTTTTACTGTAATATTTTTTCTGCTTGAGCTATGTCATGTCTAGGTATAAGTTGCTGCTGTTTGCCAGGCATAGTGTTATTGAATTTGACTTTTGCTAATTTCTTAATGCTGCTTGCTTCGCAAATCTACGTTTTTTTTCATTGCTGTTTATATTAACTGTGTTTTGTGATGCTGCATTGCCTCGTCCCTTGGTATATATATCTGAGCTCAGTAGATTTAAGTTAGCTTAAGAGGGGGTAGACTATATAAGAAACTGACTATGGAGAATAGGTAAAGAACGCATTGCGAAGAAAGATTTGGGCCCCAATGAGTATTGTACAATCAGAAATAATTATTTTGAAAGAAATATGAATAGAATACAGGAACGAGGTATAGGTAGGATTTTCTTGGAAATAAATGATGAGGTAAGCAATGTGTGAACATATAAATACAGAAAGCATGCTTAGATAGGATTTTTTTGGTGGAAGCAAAGGTTGAAATAAGACGAACGATCTATGGAATGAAGGGAGATCTCCAAGCAAAATACTGCAGTAAAACAAACCCTGTCCTTTCCTCTTTGCTGCTTTTTCCCAATATGTAATTGTGTGTTGTCCTTTCCTTTTGGTGTTATTCAGCTATATGTTTGTGTGCCCTTGTGTATTTGTGTTTTTCCTGTCTTTATGTGTTTAGCTGATGAGAGCTATGTTGTAGAATTTTTCTAATACTCTGTTATTTTCTTTGTAAAGATGTTAGACATTATTTATTCTGTTTTGTTTTAATGCTCATGTGTGAAGTTGACGTTTCAAAAGTGATTCTGATCTTTTATTTTTGTACTCATGTCATCATTCCTGTAACACTGATGTATATGTTTATTTCTATTCTTTTGTAAAGCCCCTATTACTACAAATATTATCTGTATTGTTATGTTTTTAATGATGTATTTTGTACCTTTGTCATTGTATTCTTATGTTATAGAATTGTAATTGACGCCAGTTAATCAAATTAAGTAACTTGTAAGCATTCATTTCACTGCACACATTTCTGTTGGTCATAGTATATGGACAATATGTGAGAAGTAGGGACTGTTAGTGTTTGCACGTGTGTTAATACTTCAGCAAGGGACTGGATAACAGCATTGCTGGTTCTAAGGACAATTCCAAAAACTTTGCGAGTGCACAAGTGGTGGTTTATGGACTTGCTATCTTCTCTGCAAGACTCTTCTATGGTGATTGTGCACCTGCACAGTCGCAGCAGATGGCTGCTGGCCATCTCTACCAGGACTACAGTGGGTCTACACCTTTGTTGACTCACCAGTACCACAATATCTACAAGGACTACAGTGGGTCTGCACCTCTGGTGGCCCACCAATACTCTCTACCAGGACTGCAGTGGGTCTGCTCTGTGATGACCTACCTACCAATACTCTTCAACACGTCGACTGACTCTGCTGTGGGTTTGCTCCATTGTGGCGCATTACCTGTCAGCATGTCAAGAGTCAGCACTGTCTTTCTGTTGGAAGGACAACACTACTTCTTCAAGACTGCATGGACATCCACTACTTCCGTGTGCATTGCCTTTTATTGCTCAGACTTTGATAAAAGAAATGGCAGTTTTACTGTGGTGAATGATCAGGACTGTCTTTATTGACTGTGAGAAAATTTTAGCTGTTGACCAACATTGTATTAATAAGTGTGTGCATTTGATATCTTTCTTACTGTAATT
Source organism: Schistocerca cancellata (assembly GCF_023864275.1). NCBI lineage: Eukaryota > Metazoa > Arthropoda > Insecta > Orthoptera > Acrididae > Schistocerca > Schistocerca cancellata. Next base: position 130,224,279 of record NC_064631.1, read on the forward strand.
ATGAAAAAATTTTTCAAATCTGTATTGGCCACTGGCCAAAAACATTTGTAAAATTTTTTGTGGGGAGCATGGGGGCTATGTAAGTAGGCTGTTTATGTTTTCTTTATGTAAGTTTGCTGTTTAGATTTTTATATTGGTAATGCCACGTATGTAAGTAGGCTGTTTATGTTTTCTTTATGTAAGTTTGCTGTTTAGATTTTTATATTGGTAATGCCACGTAGCGCTCTGTATGAAAATCACTGGCTGTGCTGTGTGCAGTATGTGGCTAGTTTGCATTGTTGCCTACCATTGTTGTCATGAACTGCTATAGCTGGATGTGAACAGCAGATTGCGTTGCGCAGTTGGAGGTGAGCCGCCAGCAGTGGTGGATGTGGGGAGAGAGATGGCGGAGTTTTGATAATCTGTAAGACTGGGTGTCAATTATGAATATTAAGGTAAATACAATGTTTGTTCTCTATTAAAATCTTTCATTTGCTAACTATCCCTATCAGTAGTTAGTGCCTTCAGTAGTTTGAATCTTTTATTTAGCTGGCAGTAGTGGCGCTCGCCGTATTGCAGTAGTTCGAGCAGCGAAGATTTTTGTGAGGTAAGTGATTTGTGAAAGGTATAGTTTAATGTTTGTCAGGGCCATTCTTTTGCAGGGATTTTTAGATAGTCAGATTGCGTTGCGCTAAAATTATTGTGTGCCAGGTTAAGCACAGTCATGTACAATTGTTCTAAGTGGACGTTTCATATGTATAAATTCCTCTAAGGGGATGTTTCACAATGAAAAGCTCGTCCTAGTAGTTAAGGGATTAGGTGTTGCTTGCATCCTGCGGATGGAATTTTTACGCCAGAGGGACGCAAAAATCGACCTCTTGTGCGGGGAAGTAAGCCTTATGAATGAGGGTAGACGTGTAATTTTGCCATTGTTGAGGACACGGGAAGTGCACGGTAAAGATTGCCGGAGCTTTCAGTCGAGATTCGAAGAACTACAGGTAATGAATTTATATTCTGACTTAAGTACAAGACAAGCATATTATAAAGAATTTATTACTGAAGACAGAGGAAAAAAGGAAACTGATAGCCATGAAAGTCAGGGAGTCTGAACATTTGACTGAAGCACAACAAAACGAATTGACTCAGCTACTTACAGATTATGAGAATGTGTTTTCGGAAAAACCCGGTGTTATCGAGGGCTACACCTATAACATCGAAGTGGTACCTCATGATACTTTCTGTCACGCAAACTACACCATCCCGTGGTCAAAAAAGGAGGCAGTTACGAAGGAAATAAGAAAAATGCTTGATTGGGGGATAATTGAACCATCTCTATCTCCGTACAGCAGTCCACTCGTTGCAGTAGCGAAAGCGGACGGCAGTATACGTCTCGTGCTTGATGCGCGCGATATTAACAAAATAATTGTACCTGTCAGAACGCGACCAGAAAACCTGGATGAACAGATACAGAAGTTTTATGGAGTTAAATATCTGACCTCTGTCGATATGCGTTCGTCGTATTGGCAAATCCCACTAACTGAATCGTCAAGAAAGTACACTGCATTTGTGTTAGCCGGCAGAACTTACCAATTTAAAGTTTTACCATTTGGATTAAATGTTAGTGCAGGTGTCTTCATTGCAGCGCTCGATACAGTATTAGGACCAGATTTGTTGGACCGAGTAACGTTGTATGTCGATGACTTATTAATTGCTACTCCCGATTGGGAAAGCCACATGGACACGCTGAGATGCGTACTAAAAATATTTTCTGAGGTAGGCGTAACAGCAAACCTCGCAAAATCCAAATTTGGTAGGGAGAGAAAATTTCTTGGTCATGTAATATCACCTACAGGTATTGTGCCTGATCCGAAGAAAATAGCAGCAATTGAGAACTTCCCTCCTCCTAGAACCAAGAAACAGTTAAAGGCATTTCTGGATCTAGAGTCATTTTTCAGACGATTCATACCTGACCAGCTTTTAAATGATAATACCCTATAAAACTTGTTGAGAAAGAATACACACTGGATATGGAATGAACTGTGCCAGCAGTCATTTGAGCAAATACGACAAGCCCTTCTAAATGCTAATCTACTGTCACATCCTGACACGTCAAAAGAATTTTGCCTTGCTACAGACGCTTCCACTGTCGGACTAGGCGCTTGTTTATTCCAAATCGATGAGGAAAGTGAAAACAAGAACGTAAGAATAATCGGTTTCGCAAGCCGAGTGTTTTCAAGTTGTGAACGATCATATACAGTCACCGAACTCGAAACACTAGCAGTAGTATGGGCCATGAAGAAGTTCAGATACTATGTGTACGGAAAAAATGTAAAAATTTTGCTGTGATCATCAGGCCTTAAGTTTTTTGCTGACATGCAAGTTAATGCACGACAGGTTGACTAGGTGGGTGCTTGCTCTGCAGGAATATCAATTTCAAATAATGTATATAAAAGGTTGTGACAACGTAGTACCTGATGCTTTGTCACGGTTGCCGCAAGGTCTGCCTGAGCTAACAACAATACTAGAACAGGCAACAGAGCACAAAATTTTAGTTATGAAAGACCCTACTTGTCGAAAAAAGTTCCTGCAGGCGTTCAAGCAACTGCCTAGTTTACAGGACGAAGATCCCGCCTTGGGAAAAGTCAAACAAGAACTCATATCTTCGGGTGGAAATCAGATAGGTAGCCATTATTCTGTGCAAAGTGGGGTATTATATTACCGGAAGGATGTTAACAAGGACTTGTGGTGTATCTGTGTACCGAAAGTATGCATCAGTGATTTAATCTGGCATGTGCACCTTTCGTGGGGACACGTGGGCATTGAAAAATGTAGAGCACTTCTCGCAAGACAATGTCATTTTAAGAATATGAAAAGAATAATTCAGAATGTTGTACGGACATGTGTAGTTTGTCAAAGGACGAAACCTACAAATCTGCCCACTGTAAGTGAATTGCACCCTGTTGTTCCTAACAAACCATTACGACTGGTTTCTGTCGACATTCTAGCGCCGCTACCCACTGGCAGAGGTGGTGTGAAATATATATTTGCTGTATATGATGCCTTTTCCAAATTTCTCAAATTGTATCCTGTAAAAGCTTCAATGGCCACACCCCTCATTCAGAAATTACGAACAGATTATTTTGTTAATGTTGGCAAACCACAGATCATATTATCCGATAATGCCACATATTTTATATTTTACTGGTCTCAAATGGAAAACGTTTCTACAAGAGCAATGTATTAAACACATTTTTGTAGCTCGATTTCACCTGGAGATCAGTCTTGTAGAGCGTATCTTTAAAGAGTTGAACAGGTTCATGAGAACTTACATTCCGAATCGCCACACCAAGTGGGCAGAATACGTTTCGACTTTTAAGGAACTCCACAATAGATTGCCACATTCAGCCACCGGTTATACTCCACTAGAAGTCATGTTTGGAAAGAATGAAACCGACAGCTGGCTGTCACCATTACCAACTGTGGGGGGATGAGAAGTTCCGCCTTATGCAATACACCTTATTTCTTTTGTTTCACCCATACATGTTTCAGCACTTTTGTGCTATCATCAGTGGGCTCTATTTATTTTTAACTTACATTATATTATTGTCCTCTTGTTTTGGTAGCTGTTATGCTACACAATATACAACATGTCATAGTTTTGAAGTTGTGGTAGGTTTTCCTGTTTTGTTGGCGAAGTAAATGGGCTTACTTCTTTGCCTGTGTTCGTGTGGCAATGCAGTTTATCGATTATTCAAAACATAGGCGGAGTTTTCGCTGCCATTACGTGTTGCTGTACGTGTTGCAACACGTAATGGCAGCGAAAACTCTGCCTATGTTTTGAATAATCGATAAACTGCATTGCCACACGAACACAGGCAAAGAAGTAAGCCCATTTACTTCGCCAACAAAACAGGAAAACCTACCACAACTTCAAAACTATGACATGTTGTATATTGTGTAGCATAACAGCTACCAAAACAAGAGGACAATAATATAATGTAAGTTAAAAATAAATAGAGCCCACTGATGATAGCACAAAAGTGCTGAAACATGTATGGGTGAAACAAAAGAAATAAGGTGTATTGCATAAGGCGGAACTTCTCATCCCATTTTCTTAGCAAGCACGGAGACAACAAGAAGAACTGCACCACAAGATGATTATTACCAACTGTACCACGACAAGTTGTGCCTCACGAACAAATTATAGCTGAGACCTTAAATAACTTAACGAGGTGCGCGGAGCGCCGAAAGGAGAAGCATGACAAGAAAATAAAGAAGGTAACAGTGTAACAACCAGGTGACTTGGTGCTTATAAAGACTCATCCCAAGTCATCTCTGTTAGCGAAAAAGAATAAGAAATGGCAACCGGTGTATGCCGGGCCCTACAAAATCATAGACATACTACATGGAAGTAGCTGCATCTCGTGGTCGTGCGGTAGCGTTCTCGCTTCCCACGCCCGGGTTCCCGGGTTCGATTCCCGGCGGGGTCAGGGATTTTCTCTGCCTCGTGATGGCTGGGTGTTGTGTGCTGTCCTTAGGTTAGTTAGGTTTAAGTAGTTCTAAGTTCTAGGGGACTGATGACAATAGATGTTAAGTCCCATAGTGCTCAGAGCCCTTGGAAGTAGCTATTTGTTGGGTGACGTAGAATCGGAAGAGATCAAAGGACTCTATCCATACAAAGACTTAAAGAAGTTCGCTCAGTAGAGCAACGTTTACATATATGAGTAGAAGGTTCAGTTTATAGTGTATTTTTCTGTGAGTAAATGTTCAGATTTTAGTGTAACATTTAAAGACAATGAGGCACACAAGATTAGTGCGATTCAATTTTGTAGATGTTAAGGAATAACAGTATTTTTAAGCAATTTCATTTTGAAGAAAAAAAATGAACGTAGGTTTAAGAATATATTACAAATTTCGTGTTTAAAAATGCTTTAAAAAATATTTTAAAAAATTCAACAGCATGTAATGATGAAAGAATTTTACATTTGTGTGTCATGAATATTTTTGAACTGTAGTAGTAATGAAACTTATGAAAATTTAATATTATAATGTATATGTTGTTCCATGTATTTATGTCTATACCTATCTTGAAATATGCTCAATCATAATTTACTAAACAACATGACTGCAGGGTGTACATCACCCAAGATACCTCATGTGTTGTGGACAAGGTACAAAGCAAATCAGTAAACGCGACTACCGCTAAGCACTGTTAAAATAATTGCCATCTGCTAAGGCAGAGATTTGCACGAATTTGTAGTGTAAACAAAAGTCACAAATCTAACATTAATCTAGGAACTTGCACGCTAGGCCTAGATTGTAAAATGTATACAATAATGCGAGAGGCAAAGTTTTGTAAAGTCGAGCCTGGCTCTGGAGGGCAAGTACGCAATGAGTGGGCAGACATGACATGGGGACTTACCTCAGATGAGACGAAAATACAATTGTACAGTCAAAAAATCTGAAAGCAAGTATGACTCTAAGTGAAAAATGAAAAGAGGTAATTAGTGCGAGAGACTGGTAAAATCCAGCACGAGCTAAAATCCAGTTCAGACTGAATGAAATACACTAGTGTTTGTGAACTAATCGAAACAGTTACTTTAAGCAGTGTGAAAAACTGTGAAGGTGAAACTGTGATACGGACAGTGAAGTGCTAGTATTGAACATTCAACAGCGGTAAGGACGCCAAACGCCAATATTACGCACGAAAAACTTTGAATTTGCTTATAAATGTGAACTGTTAACGTGAAGTGAACCAACAGTCAATATTTTTGGGACAGACTGTAATTTCAGTGAGTACAATAATGCGAGATTGGAATGCAATGCGTGGACTATTGCAAAACAGCGACCGCAGAAGCGGCGAATGTTTGTGCTAAGCTCGTACTGGGACACTCACCAGTGCCTGCGAGTGCGGCGAAAACATAAATAATTTTATCAAGAAAAAAAACTGACGTGTAATGGTAACAGTGGCGCATCAAAACTTCATTCACGGGAGAAGATCCATGTCACGTATTCTGCAAGACAGTGCTAGATTGACACTCGGAAACTGGCGAAAACTTAACAACAACTGCCGCACTAATAAATGCTTCTTTGCCACTAGCGTAACCATCTGCAGCGGGAAACAAATATTACGTTGGTTGTGTGTATGTTTCATGTACTACGTCGGAGATGCGTAGCAGAGCTGACTCCTGCCAACAAGCGCGGGGGGCGGATATCATCCCACTCCGCCACGCCCGGCCGAGACAGAAACGCATCGCCAACCGTGCAGCCTATCAGCTGATTCTGACGTTCCGCGACGGCGAGAGACACACTGGCATCGAGCGGGCGTTGGCCTCTCCGCAGCCGCCGCGAACGCCGAGCACCGAACGCACCAACCGGCGCCGTCGCGAGCTAAAAGTCGCGGCGTAGATCATCAACGACACCGCAATCAATTGTTATAAAGACCTCATTTCTTTGCATAGTGCAACAAAACATTATTCGTAATGTATGCACATCCTGTACTCCAATGACATCCCAGAAACATTTAAGTAAAAGTAACCAAAGCAGTTAGTCTGTCGCTCCACCGCGGTTTTCCCCAGGGTTTCCCTACGGCCGCGCCAAATGGGGAGCGAACAGTTGACACCCCTGGGACTTCAAGTACTACAGACTAACTCGTGATTGTATACCTGGAACACTGCAAAAGTTGCAACCCTAGGAAGAAGCAGCCAAAATGAAACTAATTGTATTCTATTTCCTTTTCTTTTGTATATGACTGTATACGTAACCAATTGTATATTACATTGTTATGTAGACAACTTCATCTGTATTACACTTTGTGTGCAACACACCTCAGTAATTACAACGGTTTAAACATACGATGTGACATATGTAGACTGTGAAAGAAAAATCTGCGTGTGGACACTGTGGACATGAAAGAGGAAATATTTATGTCAAGAAACACGAACATTTTTTCCATGACATAAACATTTCGCGGGGCAATATAGCGTCCCCAGGGCTATATTACGAAAAGACTTAAAAAACAGTATTTATAGAGAAGAGACATTTAAAAATTGAATAATATATTTTTGTCATGTGGCCGTAAAATAATAATTTCTCTATGTAAGTTTCGATTGCAAAGAAATAATTTATGGCAAAATGATCTAAAGAGTTGACAAGATACGCTCTTTTGTTAATTTTTTAGTCGTCTTCACTTCTTCTCTTGTCTTGATTGCGTGTAGGCGGACATCTTGCGAGTGCTGGCAAATGTAAGCATATTTGTATAAGTTATACAGATAATATATTGATTTAATCTTATTGAGCACTTTTAATTTGTACGAGTTGATCCCGATTTCATGCCCGCCTTCCTTGAATTAACCCTCATTCAAGTAATTTACAGTTCAACAATCGCAGCGGCCGATGCAGCCAACGACGCCATTACGAGGCGATATTAACTTATGAAAAATTAGCGGAAGCGAAATACTCGCCCGCTATTAACATAATATTAATTTTTCTCCACAGCCGCACGAAGTTGCAGAAATACGTAGCTTTAAGATTCTTATTTTCAGTACCATAGCCGACAGCCAGAGCCAGGACTACGTGGCTATGGTTAACGGAGGTAAGAAAAAATACTCTCGCGCGTGTGTGGGCCGCAATTGTAATTAATAACTAAAGATCTTTTGCTTTAAAGTGAGCTGACTAGCCGAGGAAATTAATATGAAAAGTTTATTACATTGTTCAGCTTATATAATCATGTTTTAAGATTCAGCGAGTCTAACATTCATTAACCTAACAATAATTTGAGATTAATATTGTTAAAAAGGAGAACTTCAGGACAGCATTTAATAGTAAATCAAAATTAAATGAAATATCATTTTTATTAAGGCCCACCACGTAAGTCGGCAACAATCAAAAAATAATAATAACAATAATAATATATTAAATTACGACGCCGACGGACGCGAGACACGTTTCTCTTCTGCATTTCCGTTCACTGGCAAGTGTATGTCCGGTAACCTGTTTCATCTTATAGTATTGTATTGTATTGAACTGCGGATCTAGAAACGACGGAAAGGCTTCATTCCCACGGTGTCCTCCGTGGTACACAGCCCCACAACAGGCTACAGCAGTCCACTCACCTCTCCACCGCCCCACGCCGAACCCAGTGTTATTGTGCCGTTCGGCCCCCTGGGAACGTCTCACTCCAGAAGAGTGTAACCCCAATGTTTGCGCGGTAGAACAGTTATGGTGTACGCGTACATGGAGAAAGTGTTTGCGCAGCAATAGCCGACATATTGTAACTAAGGCAGAATAAGGGGAACCAGCCCGCATTCGCCGAGGCAGATGGGAAACCGCCTTGAAATCATCCACAGTCTGGCCAGCACACCGGACCTCGACACTAATCCGCGGGGCGGATTCGTGTCGGGGACCGGCACGCCTTCCCACCCGGAATTCATCTTATAGCAAGTTTCCTTTTTAACCTCCTTTCCTTACCTGATATTTCCTGTACCTCTTTATTTCGTACTACAACCTTCAAAGCCATTATACTACAGATGCTCTCAGTTACTTCAAGATTTCCTCTGTGTCTACGTTTTATTCCACTTCATTTTCTGACGGGGAGTTCCTACAGGTTCTTCCTGCGCTTAGTATCAAAATTTCTTGAGCAAAGCTATCTTCGTGTCAATCTGCTCTACTGTCGCATATTCCGTGGCAAGACGGTGCTTAAGAATTCGATTGTTGGTGGCCTCTAGAAGGAGCCTCAAAATGTGATTTCAGTATTCATAAATTTATTGCTTATGAGTTAATAGCTTCTTGTACTTCAGTTTCTCTTCTGAAATGTTTCACTTGCACAACAGTTTCTTTTACGTAATACGTCACCGGTGACGGTAAACTACAATTATTTAAATGTTGGTAACTACTGATTTCCTGAATGTACAATCGAGTTTCATTTGTTGTCTTGAACTATAATTTTTAGGCTGCATATCAGTTTCTTTCCAACATCCTAACCCTAGATTTACGAAGATATCTTATTTCTGAGACTTTTATACGGTTAGCATGTGAATATTGAACGGTTGATTCAGTATGTAAAGCGATACGAAAATCTAATAGCCACGCGGGGCTGGAATGACAAGAAGTAGTGGAAAGGGTCACGAATGAATGTGAGTCTGCTTGTAGGAATGAGAGAGGATAGAGACTAATGGGGTTTTGCAATAGCTTTCAGATAGTAACAGCGGATACTCTGTTCAAGAATCTCAACAAGAGGAGGTATACTTGGAAAAGACCGGAAAATATGAAGGATTTCAGTTAGATTATATTATGGCCAGGATGAGATTCCGAAATCAGATACTAGATTGTAAGGCGTACCAAGGAGCAGATTTAGTCTCAGATCACAACTTAGCAGTGATAAAGAGAATAATGAGGAAGAATCAATGCACACAAAAATGGCATACGGAAATACTAAGGAAAGAAGAGACACAGTTGCACTTCTCTGAGGCTACACATAGAGTAGAGTGGGGTAAGACTGCGCGGCGGGTTAAGACTGCGCAAAGCTTTTATCTCAGTTATAGTAATGCAGCAGTGGGCTATTCTGCAGGGCACGAAATAGCCTCTGTGGCTACTCTTTATTGCCGTAGTTTGAATGTTGTCCTGGTGTTAACGGCTGCGCAGTGCGGTAAGAACTGTTTTACGTTATTTTCATATAACATTTCGTGTTCCAGAAATAAGCTATAACTCAGTCAATAATGGGATTATCAATTTTAACTTTATTCCATTGTTTACTACGATGTATTGTCAGTATTGTGGTATATTAGCACGTCTACATTCCTACAAAGCGTTTCCATGTGCAGTCAAAAGCTATAGTGTCGTAGTGCGAGGCAAGTTTACGCGTTGCAGGAGAGGCAAAACTGAGCAGTGCGTAATCTTACCCCATGCGTTATAATTATCATCTTTTTCATAGACCTCGAAATATTTATGAACGTTGAGGTGGATATTATACATCGACAGTAGTCCTCTAAGAATCCTTTTTTATATATTAGCGTCTACAAAAGGAAAACCGAACGGAAACCATGCACTCCACAAATTCTGGAAGCTGCAAAAGAGGATTTGAAAAACGGCAAGTCTAAAAGGCAAATAGCGAGGAAGCTTGGAGTAAGTGAAGCTGCCCTCAGAAATCGCCTTAAAGAGGTACGAGGCCCTTGCAAGTATACTTTTATCTCTATATTTTTTATTTTGTAAACATTTGCCTACGTAGGGATAAACTTAAAATTAATACTCCCACCCCACTTTTTTCAGGGTTTTTGGGTAAACAAACTGGGAAGATTCGGAAGAGCTTTTAATGATGAACAGGAACTGGAACTCACCGAACACTGCAGATCTTTGGACAAATGTTACTATGGTATGACTCTGAAAGATTTCAGAAGATTAGTTCATGACTACTCTGAGAGGAATAACATAAAAACAAAATTTGACAAAAGCACTAAGATGGCCAGAAAGGAGTGGGCTTATGATTTCCTGCAGAGACGAAATCTTAGTCTTCGGATCCCACAGAAAACTAGTCTCGGACGTGTGATGGGGTTCAACAAACAGCAAACGAGCATATTCTTTGATAATCTTTCATCGCTGATGGAGAGATATAAATGTGAACCTCATCGCATATATAACAAGGATGAGTCAGGAATTACAGCTGTTTCTAACAAAGTTCTGAAAGTGATTCCAACATGCGGCAATAAGCACATAGGCAAAATAGCATCTGCAGAAAGAGGTCAGCTGATAACGGTTGCATGTTGTATGGGAGTTGGGGGGAGTTACATCCCTCCAGAATAATATTTCCTCGGAAAAGGATGAAGAAGAGTTTGAAGAACGGTGCCCATCCTTGGTCACTAATGATGTGTTCAGACACTGGATACATCAACTCAGATTTGCATCTAACATGGCTGCAAAATTTTGAAAAACATGCACAGCCAACAGAATATAATCCAGTCTTGTTAATTTTGGACAATCACTCGTCACATTTGAGTCTGAACGCCGTTCTTCACTGCAGGGACCACAACCTTCACGTGCTTACCATTCCTCCACACAGCACCCACAAAATGCAGCCACTGGATCGCTGCTTTTTCAAGCCACTGAAGGACTTTTATTCACAGGAATGGGACCAGTGGCTCATTAACCACCCTGGATATGTAATTACGCAAGAATGTATCGCTGAATTGTTTGGAAACGAAGGACGGCCACAATGACGAAGGCAACAAAGGCGTTCAAGATATGTGGCATTTATCCAATCGATCGTCACATTTTCACCGAGGAAGATTTCCTGCCTTCGACTGTTAAAGACCAAATTTAATGATGCATCCATAGTTGAAACTGGATCTCTTCAGAGCCAAAGTTCAGAGGCAAATGAACCACAACCAGGCTCAAGTAACTACGTTTCCCCAAAAGAAATAATTCCTTTGACAAGAAGAAAAGATTGCCAAAAAAGACAGAAGAAAGGAAAGAAGTCAGAAATAGTATCTGGGACCCCATTCAAGAAGCAACTGGAATCCCAATCAACAGAACAACAAATAAAGAAACCAAAAAGAAAACTGTTTGATTCTGATCAAGCGAACAAAAAGAAAGCAAAACAATACCTAAATACGTCTAGGGAAAATTCACAAACTTTTCACAGTCCAGGCTGTACTGAAAAATACAATAATCCACCAACACTAGAGTGGATTCAATATCTGAAGTGTGAGGAGTGGTAACATGAATCCTGCTCTTGTTATGAAGGTTCTGGACACTTCATTTGTGATCACTGTTAAAAAGATTTTCATCCGACAGGAATATTTTTGCATGTTTTTGATGACAGGCCCATATTTGTTCATTAGGTCAAATATTGTGTCAACAGCAACTGTTATATGCTGAGAAACAAGGTATATTACGTTTATGTACCCTATAAATTAAATAAAAGACGAAGAACTAATTGACACATATGGTTTTCTCATTTGATAATAATGCGAAAAATTTACCCCACTAGAAACGCACTCTTACCCCACGGTCGGGTAAGACTGCGCATTTGAATTACTTTTTTAAGTAAATGCGATTTACAGTTTAAATTATTTATATGACTTTCGGACTCTGTCATATAACAGGCAAAATTCAGATGAAATGCCAGTTAAAATATAATTGTAATTTGTGACGTTTCCTTCAGTATATCGCTATTTAAACCTTAAGTGCGCAATCTTGCCCCACTCTATTGCTATAAGCATTACCTCAATAAGCAATTCAGTTGAAAAGCAATGGACATCTTAGAAAAAAGAAAGAAGCAGTCACAGGAGTTGGAGAGAGAAACGACAGTACAAGAAGGTAACTGCGAAATCATGGGTAACAGAAGAAATACTTTAGCCGGTCGACGAATAAAGGAAGTACAAAAATGTTCACGGAGGTTCAGGAATACAGAAATACAGGTCACTTACCAAAGAGATAAATATGAAGGGCAGGGAATCCAAGGCGAAGCCACATGAGAAATTTGAAGGAGTCGAAAAAAGAATGATTCTCTCAAGGATTGACACAGCATATAGAACAGTCAAAATAACCTTCGGTGAAATTAAAACCAAGGGTGCTCACTTAGAAATTGCAGTGGGAATTCCACTGATAAATGCAGAGGAGAGACCGGATACGTGAAAAGTGTGCATTGAAGCTTTCTGTGAGGGTGAAGACTTATCTGATGACGTTATAGAATAAGAAACAGGAGTCCATATACGAAGAAGAGACATGCGATCTAGTATTACAATCAGTATTTAAAAGAGCGTTGGAAGTGATTGACAACATTTCTAAACCCACTGGTGGAAGCGGCACCAACACGACTGTTCACACTGGTGTGCTGAGTGTATGGGTCTGACGATATGCCGTCTGACATTTGGAAAAACATCATGCACACGATCTCCAAGATTGCAGGAACCAACAAGTACGGGAAATATCGCACAATCAGCTTAACAGCACATGCATACAAGTTTCTGACGAGAATAAAATATAGAACAATGGAAAAGAATCTTTTAGATAACGGTTAGTCTGGATTTTGGAAAAGTAAAGGCTCCAGAGAGGCAGTTCTGACTTTGCGGTTGGTAACGGGGCTGAAGAAAAGTCAGGAAATGTTCACAGAATTTTTCAACATGAGGAATGGTTTCGACAGTATCAAACGGCCAAGATGTTCATAATACTGATAAAAATAGTAGTAATCTTTACGGAAAGACAATTAATATACAACATATGCAAGAACGAAGAGGGAAGAATAAGAGTGGAACACCATGACAAAGTGCTCGAATTAGAAAGTGAGACAGGAATACAGCATTTCGCCAGTACTATTCAACATACACATCGAAGAAGGAACGACGTAAACAAAAAACAGGTTCAAGACAGTGATTAAAATTCGAAGTGAAAATTTATCAGAGGTATGGTATGCTAATGGCGTTGCTATTCTCGGTGAATTGACGAATTATTACAGGATCTACTGAATGGAATGAAGTGTGTAATGAGTACAGAATATGGACAGACAGTAATTCGAAAGAGGACGAAAGTAATGAGAACTATCAGAAATAAGGATATCTAGAGACTTAACGTAAGGTTTGGTTATAATGAAGTAGATGAAGTTTAAGAAAGCTGCTACTTTGGCTGCAAATGGTCAAGGACGGACGGAGCAAAGATTACGTCAAAACATCAAAAGCAGACTAGTTCTGGCGAAAAGAGCATCCCTGCCCAAGAGAAGTCTGTTAGCATCAAACACAGGCTATAATTTGAGGAAGAAATTTCTGAGAACGTACAGTTGAAACACAGCATTCTATGATGGTGAAAAAAGGGTTGTAGGAAAACCGAAACAGAAGAAAAAATGGTTCAAATGGCTCTGAGCACTATGCACTTAACTTCTGAGGTCATCAGTCGCCTAGAACTTAGAACTAATTAAACCTAACTAACCTAAGAACATCACACACACCCATGCCCGAGGCAGGATTTGAACCTGCGACCGCAGCGGTCGCTCGGCTCCAGACTGTAGCGCCTAGAACCGCACGGCCACTCAGGTCGGCGAAACAGAAGAGAATCGAGGCATTTGGTATGTGGAGGTACCGAGGAATGCTTAAAATTAGTGGGACTGACATGGTTAAGAAAGGATTGTATGGAAAACACTGACGAGAAGAAGGGACAAGGATGGTAGGACATCTGTTAAGACGTCAGAGATTAACTTTCAAGGTAGTAGAGGGACCTGTAGAGGGTAAAACTGTATAGAGGACAGACTGGTGTATGTCCAGCAAATAATTGAAGACGGAAATTGCAGGCGCTACTCTTATATGATGAGTTAAGCACGAGAGAGGAATTGTTGGTGATCCGCATCAAACCAGTCAGCTGACTGATGATTCAAAAAAAAGGACGCGTTACACTTATTGTTTCTTTGATCTCCATAACTCTCCAATGTACTGCTGTTTGAGACACATATGTTTTTCTTTAATTCAGTTTCCTTCTATATTCTCGTGTTCGATACCTTGTTCTGTTTTCTTTTGTTACTTAACTTTTTCGCTGTGTTTTTTCATATTAATATGTAACACGAGAATCGACTATTTCTTAGGTTATAAACTGATGGTTTACTGTGAAACTGAAGGTTTCAAAAATGGTTCAAATGGCTCTGAGCACTATGGGACTTAACATCTTAGGTCATCAGTCCCCTAGAACTTAGAACTACTTGAACCTAACTAACCTAAGGACATCACACACATCCATGCCCGAGGCAGGATTCGAACCAGCGACCGTAGCAGTCCCACGGTTCCGGACTGCAGCGCCTAGAACCGCAAGACCACCGCGGCCGGAAAACTGAAGGTTTCTTGCTTGCTACTTTGGCCGTGCTTTCCCTAAAATTTACAATACTATTTTTTTCCAACTTGTTTCATTGTTTCGCAGATTAGCGTCTTGACGGTGAGAACAAAACAGTACGTACACTGAGGTGACAAAATTCATGGGTACCTATTAATATCGTGTCGGACCTCCTAATATCGTGACATGGACTCAGCAAGTCGTTAGATGCTCTCTATAGCTGCCATAATTGCGAAAGTGTTGTAGTGCATGATTCTGTGCACAAACGGATCCCTCGATTATGTCTTATAAATGTTCGATGGCATTCATGTCGGGCCCTAGGTGGCCAAACCATTCCCTCGAGTTGTCAAAAATACTATTGAAAATAGCCAAGAGCAGTTGTGGCCTGATGACTCAGCGCATTGTAATAAATAAATATTCCATCGTTGTTGCTGCAGATTGTGTTCCAGTCAATGATTGGTTCATTTGGACCTGAGAACTTAGTCCATTCCGTTTCAACAAAGCCCACGTCATTATGGACACACCCCAGCGTACACGGTGGCTTGTCGACAATTTGGCGCCGGCCGCGGTGGTCTAGCGGTTCTAGGCGCTCAGTCCGGAACCGCGCGACCGCTACGGTCGCAGGTTCGAATCCTGCCTCGGGCATGGATGTGTGTGATGTCCTTAGGTTAGTTAGGTTTAAGTAGTTCTAAGTTCTAGGGGACTTATGACCACAGATGTTGAGTCCCATAGTGCTCAGAGCCATTTGAAACATTTTTTTGACTTGGCCATGGCTTCGTCGGGTCTACGTCACCCTACCATCACCTCTTACGAACTGAAAGTGGGACTTATCTGATCAGGCCACGGTTTTCCAGTCGTCTAGGGCCCAACCGGTATGGTCACGAGCCCAGGAACGACGCTGCTGAGGATGTCGTGCTGTTAGCAACGCCATTCGCATTGATCGTCTGCTGTCATTGCCCATTAACGCCAAAGTTCGCCACAGTATCCTAACTGATACGTTCGTCGAACGTTCCACGTTTAATTTTGCAGTTATTTCACGCAGTGTTTCTTGTCCGTTAATACTGACAACTGTTCGCAAATCCCGCAGCTCTCGTTCGTTAAGTGAAGGTATTCGGTCACTTCTTTGTCCATGGTGAGAGATAATGCCTGCAATTTGGTATTTACGCACACTCTTGACACCGTGGATCTCGAAATACCGAAATTCTAACGATACCCGAAATACAATGTCGCGCGCGACTAGCTCCAATAAGTCTTATAGACTTGTGTCATTCTTTGATGAATTTCCATTCCCCCCCCCCCCCCCCCCCCGACTCCTACAGCCTTCACGAAAAAAACGACACACCTTAGCTCTTCTTTTGAAGCCTCCATTTCACTATTTTCGGCACAGCTAAGTGCAGTGGTCGGCGGACGCTTGCACGCGCTCGTTCTGTCGTTATGTGGGTTTGCGTCTATGCCACTCTAGCGGCGAAATTGAAGTCTTAGCCCTCTTACAAGGACTACATCTTCTTCCGTACGCTACAGAGCAAGAATCCCTTTAGTAGTTTTCATTTTACATCCTCTGGCTCGTTTCATTCTGAATGACCCTGTTAAAACAGTCTAGTTCACTATCGACTTTGAGAAGCGATAATTTTAACAAAAAAAACTGGAAGCCTGTGTCCGCAAACTGATTGATCCACAGTACCTTTACGGGGCACATGTTACGAATGTTGGCGAATTCGAATGACTTTGACTTGGCTCTTCAAGATATCGCTCATATACATCTCAGTTGGTTCAAATCAGTGATTTAGCTGTTTCTCACGTGCCAAACACTTGGTCTCAGAGTAGCACTTGTACCATACGTCCTCAATTTTTTACACATTGTATTCCAATCTATCTTTCCCTATAATTTTTACGCAAACAGCTGCTTTTATTACCACGGAAATTATTCCCTGACGTTCCAACACATTTACTATGACACAATATAAAGCTGCAAAGGCAGGTGTTCTTTCATTGCCTAATGCATTTTTATTCGTCGTTTGAGGAAGCAGGTAAGCGAATCAAGACCAACAAAAAGCACTCAGACTTACAGTATAAGTAAATGAATCAAGATAAAGACAACGGAAACAGACTTACAGTATAAGGACTACCTTGTTAGCAATTATCAAGTAGAAGGGCAGTCTCTGTCGTAGGTATTTCTTTTAAAATTGACGCGTTTCATGGTAGTGGCTTATCTGTAGACTTTTTATGTAAATAAACAATAACTTACAGTATGTCTTACATAAAGTTGTGACCACGAGCCTATCCAAACCCTCGTAAGTAACTACAGAATTAAGTTACTTATAGAAATAACTTGCCTTAGGAACCGTAAAGCGCTCTAGTCAAAATGTAAACAACGAATGGACCTAATCGTCAAATACGAAACCGGAAGCCTGAGCAGGTACATGAACATTTGTAAAAATTCCTTCTAAGGCAGGTAACAACTAGAACAGACTTTATCGCATCTATGGGCACGAAAAACCTTACACAGAATTATCAGAGTGACACTCACTAAATCATGAGGAAAACTGATGTGTGGATGGACTTCTTGTGAGCAGGCATATCGCACAACAGTCAACAATAACGACCCCTGGTATGATCCCATCTCCTCCCTTTCTTTTCTTGTTGCGGCAAGATACGAAATTTTTTCTTGTGGCAACGTCATCATATCAGAATAGCACTCGCAACGTACATCCACAATATTTTGCCGAATATATTCCGATCTCTGTCATACAGCGATATAATTTTTATTGATGACAATGTGCTGCGTCACCGGCCACAATTGTTCCCAACTGGTTTGAAAAACATGTTCGATAATTCGAGCGAATGATTTGGTCACCCAGAGCCCGACATGAATGCCATCGAACATTTATAAGAAATAATCGAGTGATCAGTTCGTGCGCAAAATCTTGTACCTCAATAGTTTCGCAATTATGGCAGCTATAGAGGAAGCATGCCACAATATTAGTGCAGAAGACCTACAACGACGTAATGAGTCCATTTCACGATATTAGAAGGTCCGACGCTACTTTTGGAGGTGCCCCATGACTTTTCTTACCTCGGTGTACGTACAGTTTTGTTCTCACCGACGAAAATCGAATGTGTACAACAATGAAACAAGTAAGAAAAAAGTAGTATTGTAAATTTTAGGGAAAGCATAGCGAAAGTAGCAAACAAGAAACAGTCGATTCTGGTGTTACATATCATTATGAAAAACATACAGCAACAAAAGTTGAGTAGCAAAAGGAACCGGAACACGGTGTCGTACAAGAGAATATAGAAGGAAACTGAATTAAAGAACGAAAAATGTGTCTCAAACAGCGGTGCAATGGAGAGTTATGCAGGTCAAAGAAACAATAAATGAAACGCGACATTTGTCTTTTGAGTCATCAGTCTGCTAGCTGGTTTGATGCGAACCACCAGTAATTCCTCTCCTGTGCTAAACTCTTCACATCAGAGTAGCACTTGCAATATACGTCCTCAATTATTTGCTGGGTGTACTCCAATTTGTGCTCTTTACAGTTTTACCCTCTACGGCTCCCTCTACTACCTTGAAAGTTATTCCCTAACCTCTTAACAGATGTCCTACCATCCATGTCCCTTCTTCTTGCCAGTGTTTTCCATACACTCCTTTCCTTGCCGATTCTGCGGACCACCTCCACATTACTTACTTTATAAGACTAAAAACAGCCGACCAGTTGCAATGGATAAAGTAATCTTTACCTAGGTTTCGACAGATTTAAATCTGTCTTCTTCAGAAGGCGGCAGTATTACATTAATATGGAATGATGTATCATCGTCGTTTTTACAAATATCTGCATAGATCCATTAGTCCAAATTAAAATATAGCCCTGAAAATAGGGTTTGTCATGTAAATAAAAATTAGTACATGTACTAATTTTTATTTACATGACAAACCCTATTTTCAGGGCTATATTTTAATTTACAATTTTTATTTACATGACAAACCCTATTTTCAGGGCTATATTTTAATTTGGACTAATGGATCCATGCAGATATTTGTACATGTACATGTACTAATTTTTATTTACATGACAAACCCTATTTTCAGGGCTATATTTTAATTTGGACTAATGGATCTATGCAGATATTTGTAAAAACGACGATGATACATCATTCCATATTAATGTAATACTGCCGCCTTCTGAAGAAGACAGATTTAAATCTGTCGAAACCTAGGTAAAGATTACTTTATCCATTGCAACTGGTCGGCTGTTTTTAGTCTTATTACGTGGAACCGTTGCTGTTGCGCAGCTATGTTTAAAATACTGATATTACTTACTTTATCAGTCAACTAATTTTAAACATTCTTTTGTAGCTCCACATACCAAATGTCTCGATTATCTTCCGTTTCGGTTTTCCCAACGACTATTTTTCATTACTATAAAATGCAGTGTTTCAACCGCACATTCTCAGAAATTTCTTCCTCAAATTATAGCCTATGTTTGATGCTAACAGACTTCTCTTCGGCAGGAATGCTCTTTTCGAGAGAACAAGTCTGCTTTAGATGTCCTTCTCGCTCCGTTCGTCCTTGGCTAATTGGCAGCCAACGTAGCATGTTTCTTAAACTTCATCTACTTCATGATCACCAATTCTTACCTTAAGTTTCTCGATATTCTCATTTCTGATAGTTCTCATTACTGTCTTCTTTTTAGACTTACTCTCAGTCCATATTCTACATTCATTAGACTCTTCATTACAGTCAGCAGAACCGCGCGGGGTAGCCGTGCGGTCTGGAGCGCCTTGTCACGGTCCGTGCGGCTCCCCCCGTCGGAGGTTCCAGTCCTCCCTCGGGCATCGATGTGTGTGTTGTCCATAGTGTAAGTTAGTTTAAGCTAGATTAAATAGTGTGTAGGCTTTGGGACTGATGACCTCTGCAGTTTGGTCCCAGAAGACCTTACCACAAATTTCCAATTTTGGAGTCAGCAGACCCTGTAATACTTCTTCAGTTTCACTGAGGATAGGAATGTCATCAGCGTACCTTACCGTTGATAAATTTTCACTTTGAATTTCAATCACACTATTGAACCTGTCTTTTATTTCCGTCGTTGCTTCTACGATGTGTATAATGAAAAGTGGGGGCGAAATGGTGTATTGCTGTATTACTTACTTTTTAATTCGTCATGGTGTTCCACACTTATTCTTCCCTCTTCGTTCTTGCACATATTGCAAATTACCCGTCTTTCCCTGAAGTTTACTCCCATTTTTATCGGCGTTTAGAACATCTTCCACCATTTGATATTGTCGAAATCTTTTCCAATGACGAAAAATTCTGTGAACATTTCCTGACTTTTCTTCATCTCCGTTACCAACGGCAAAGTCAGAACTGCCTCTCTGGAGCCTTTACTTATTCCAATGCCAGAGTAATTGTTATCTGACTGATTCTTTTCCGTTCTTCTATGTATTATTCTCGTCAGAAACTTGTATCCGTGGGCTGTTAAGCTGATTGTGCGATAGTTCTCTTACTTGTTGACTCAAATGGCTCTGAGCACTATGGGACTCAACTTCTGAGGTCATCAGTCCCCTAGAAGATAGAACTACTTAAACCTAACTAACCCAAGGACATCACACACATCCATGCCCAAGGCAGGATTCGAACCTGCGACCGTAGCGATCGCGCGGTTCCAGACTGTAGCGCCTAGAACCGCTCGGCCACTCCGGCCGGCCGTACTTGTTGGTTCCTGCAGTCTTGGAGATAGTGTGCATGATGTTTTTTCCGAAAGTCAGACGGCATATCGTCAGACCCATACACTCAACACACCAGTGTGAACAGTCGTGTTTGTGCCGCTTCCACCAGTGATTTTACGAATTGTAAATGTTGTCTATCACTCCAAACGCTCTTTTAAATTCTGATTGTTATACTACATCGCATATCTCTTCTCCCCTTACAAGGACTACCGTTTCTTCTTATATATCGTCAACAGATAAGTCTTGAGCCTCGCAGAAGGCACATTTTGCACCTATCCGCTTTCTCCTCTGCATTTAACAGTGGAATTCCCACTGCAATCTCTATGTTAACACCATTGGTTTTAATTTCGCCGAAGGTTGTTTTGACTGTTCTATATGCTGTGTCAGTCCTTGAGAGAATCATTCTTTTTCCGATTCGTTCGCATTTGTCATGTAGCTTCGTCTTGGCTTTCCTGTCCTTCACATTTATCTCATTTGTAAGTGACATGTATTTCTGCATTCCTGAACCTCCCTGAATATTTTTGTACTTCCTTATTTCGTCGACCGGCTGAAGTATTTCTTCTGTAACCCATGGATTTTTCGTCGTTATCTTCTTGTACTTACGTTTCTCTTCAATTGAACTGATTACTGAGCTAATCTTTATCTGCTACAGAGAACATCAAGCGTATCTCTTCATTCCTTAGCACTTCCATATCCCACTTCTTTCCGCGTCGGTTGCTCCTGACTAGATCCTTAAACTGCAGCCTACTCTTCATCACTACTAAATTGTAATCTGAGTCTTTACGTGCTCGTTGGTACGGCTTACAATCCGGCATTTGATTTCGGAATCCAAGATGTAATTTAACTAAAGTCTTCCCATATCTTCCGAACTTTTCTAAGTATACATCCTCCTGTTGAGATTCTTGAACAGGTTATTCGCAGTGACCTGCATTTCAAACTAATAGCGCTCAATCAGTCGTTGAACTGTTTGGATTTAAAACTTCAGTTAGTAGAAGAGTGCATGAAGTATGACATTTATCGCAAACCTACAACAAGTGATACTGTTATCCATGAATCCTCGTGTTACCCAGTAGCTCAATTACTTTTTGTCCATGATTAATAGAGCGAGTAGTACTCGACTAAGTCACGAATCCTTAAAAATTGAAATGGATGGTTTGAATTATACCGGATACTCTTAATAACTACAGCCCTAGTCTTTCAGATAGGATGCATCATTCGAAATTTATCGTAGAAGTTAGTCTTTTTCCTTTCTCATTCCTTGCACCCATTCCATATTCTCCCGTAATCCTTTTCTCTAGTCACTCCCCTACAACTTCATTCCAATCCCCCTGTACGTAATAAAATATCTGTTCAATTTCGTGATATAGTTTCTCTGTTTCAGTTTTCATATCTTCATGTATACCTGAACTACTGTTTTTTATGTTGGTTTCCTGTCGATTCCGATGACAAAAACCCTATCACTGAACTGTTCACATTAACACACTCTATGCCCAACTTTCCTATTGGTAGCGGATCCTACTGCACCTTTTCAATTGCACCCCATATGTACTGTGGAGACACTTTATGTGTCTTATATTCAGTGGTTTATATTGTCTTCTACATACTCATCCCGTTGACCATTGCTGATTATTCCGTCTTTAGAGGCTGTTCCTCACCTCAAGGGCAAGAGTGTGCCCTGAGCCTCCGTCCGCTGCCCCGGCCTCTTCGAGAAGCCGGAAGTCTGCGGCCGCCATTGCTGGTGATTTTTATTCATAATTTAAGCGGAGTCGAGGTAAGGACCAGGGACCGAGGATAATTTGATTACTGATGAAAGACGCTACCCCTAGACCACGGGCTCAAGATTATTAAAACAATATCACAACATAGCTCCAGAAGTACATGGTTTGAGTAAATTAATACTTATTAAATAATGCTTTAAAATTTGCTGAAACAAGTATGACGTTGGATATCAAAGGAGTAAACACTAGGTAATCATGGATGGTGACAAATACAATCCTGCTGGTGGTCACTTAACTATACAAGAATCGGCCAGTGAAATTTTTATAAAGCTCATGAAACTTTTGTTCCTAGTGAATAGTTGCTCACTGAGACTTAAGTCTTCCGAATGTTTCAAAGGTTTTGTTACTTCAAATTCCTCTAGTAGAGATAACTTTTCATCTTTCGTTGTCACATGAAAGATTTGTAACTAATCTACTGTTGGTTGGGCATGCCGGATGACCCGTAGATGGTCCACAAACGAAGAACGGTTTTTCACAGTCGCCCCTTCTAGTAAATAAGTGCTCATGAAATGCTAACGTCACGTCCTGCCTGTCCTTGTATACACGAAGGCATTGAGCGGATGACAGTTCGTGAATCCCAGAATTACGAAACCGACCTCTACTGGGTAGTTCGTTGTGGGCGAGCTGATATTGAATCCGAACCCGGGTGGAAAAAAGATTCTCACACCATCCATCTTACGGAGACTTGAAAGCCTGTATGATATGTTACGCACAAAATGCAAAATACCCTCAAACGTATTATGAGAGCTGTGGAGCATATTATTCACAATGGCTAATTTCGAGTGGTGCATCCCATCTACAAGACTAAGGCTGTAGCTATTAGAGTATGCGATATATTTCAAACTATCCATTTCATTTTTTAAGGAATCGTAGCCGAGTACTAATCGCTCTATCAATCATGGACAAAAAGGAACTGACTACCGGGTGACACGAGGATACATGGATAACAGTATCACTTGTTGTAGGTTTGCAATAAATGTCGTACTTAATGCACTCGACTACTAATTGAAGTTTTAAATCCAAACTGTTTAATGATTGATTGAGCACAGTTAGTTTTAGTTGCAAGCCACAGAATTCCTTCGCGAATGTTCTTACATCTTCACTTGGACCATTAAAAATCATTAAAATACCATTGACATATCTACATCGATATATTACTTTCTGTGTATCAGGGACTTCTACTTAAGCATTCCAGACTGCTGATGAACATGCCAGCTAGGTGCCTTGCTAAACAATTTCCCATGGTCAACCCTTCTTTCTGCATATATATGCTGTTGCAAAAGGAGAAGTAACTATAAGAGTTGAGGATTCTAAGGAAAGCTGTTACTTCATCAGTTTCACCTCGCCCAAGGGAACTTCCCTTAGCTAAGTTATCGGCAACAATCTGAATTGTTTCCTCCACTGGTATTTTCATATTGAAATTTTTCAATCTAGCCAAGCTAGCGTGTTTGATGGCGGGAATGTTCTGTACTGAAGATCATTGAATAAGGGCTCTACTGTTTTTAAATGGAAAATTTTTGTCAAAAACGTAAAACTAATACAACATCTACGGCACCAGTTTCGCTGTTCGTTCCCCGGGGTTGCCAATAAAGATACTAGCTGGATGCGCTTCAAATCCCGGCTTGTGCGTTTCTTACTTACTCATTAAGTTTGACCTTCTTCGCAAACCCACGCTTCCATGCATCTCCTTGTAGCTCAGTTTCTTCATGCCCGTGACTGATCGAGCGACTAGTACTCCGCTAAGTCACGAATCTTTTAAACTTGAAATGAGTAATTTCAAATATACCACATGCTATAATGCCTGTAATCCCAGTCTCGTAGATAGGATGCACGAATCTAAATTAGCCAGTATGAATAATATGCTCCACAAGTCTCATAATACGTCTAAGTGTACTTACATCACTTTGCCATTTGCGGGTAATATATCGTACAGGCTTTGAGGTCTCCTTAAGAAGGATGGTATTAGAATCTCCTATTGCACCAGGGTTTAGAGTTATTATCAGCTTGTACAAAACTAACTTGTTCTGGAGTAACAAAACCTTGGAACGAAGATGCGAAACGCAAGACCAGAGAAAGCAGTGAAGAAACGGCGGCCAATGGTGAGCGGAATCGGACCGCCAGGCGCGCCCCCTGCACATAAATGCAGTTCCTGCTAGCCTCAGTCTTAAAAGATCGGCCCGAGTCTGCATCGTGATTAGTGCTACGCTGTCAGTATCAAGTGTTTCCTAGGACTCTGTGTATAGCAAGGACTGTTCTGTTTTCACGTCGCCTCTCCCTACCGACATTTGCTGCAAAGAACGTTAAGTATCGCCAGTTTTCTTTCTGGAAATAAAACTACTAATGTTATTTGTTTGAAATTTTTGTGTGACATTCCGAGAACGCTGCATCCCGTAGGCACCCTTTAGCGGCGCGTGCCCAAGACTCCGCAGAATTGCCTAGTAGAGACCGATTATCTAATTCTGGGCATTGCCCTTGCACATACATCGGACATGCGGGACATGTGGTTGGAACACGTTTTCACGAACACTTACTTATTATAAGGGGCGCTGTGAAAAATTATTCTTCGTTTGCGGAACATCTAAAGGCTAGCTGCCACACTGAACCCACAATAAGTTCTATACAAATCCTTCCTGTGGCAACTAAGGGTAGAATGTTACGCAGAGGAGTTTGAAACAGCAAAATTTTGTAAGCACTCGCAAGATTTAAATATCAATGAATACCAAGAACTAATTTTTGTATGATACTATGATGACACCTTTACCAACGTTTCACCAACCGGTTCCTCTATTGTAGTAACTAACTACCAACGGCATAGCCGTTTGTCACCCGCCACTGTGACCTCGAATTTACTCCTGTGACTTCCAACTTTATGTTTATTTAACTATTATTTTTTTTAACTGTGTACTTCTGGAGCTGTCTTGTACCATTGCTTTTAATTATCCTTCAACATGTAAATGGTTACCAGACACCAAGCAGAATGTTTATTGAAGTAACATGAGCACACGGCTCGCCGTGGCAACGGGACAAGTGCTAGGCTATATGCCTGTTCAGCGCAGGTCTATCCACACATAGGTTTTCTGCATGATTTGGTGAGTGTAACAGTCTGATAACTCCCGATTATGTCCTTTGTGCCCATGGTTATGGCAGGTCCGCTTTAGTAGTTATCTGTTTTAGCAGGTTTCCTTATAAAAAATTATTCCCCTTTCAAGCTTCCTGTTTTATATTTGACGACTGCGTTTACGCACCATTCAATTTTTACTTTTTGATTACTGCTGATTACGCTGCCTAAGGCAATTGGTTTTTATAAGTTTCTTGAGTCAATAGTTACTTATAGGAGTTCAGTAGGCTTGTGGTCACAGCATTATGTAATATATACATTATTGTTAATTTATAGAAATTCTGAAGATAGACCACTACCACGTAACGCGTCAATTTTAAAATAAATAACTGCTACAGAAACAGCCTTTTCATATGAAAATTGCTTTACTGTTGCTGAGGCAGGCCGAAAGTGGAGTGGGAAACATATTTACTCCGTAAAAACTCGTATCAGTCTTAACGATGTAATGCTCCCACACATTTTTTGTTGGAAATTCAAAAACAGTAACCCATTTTACACATTTACATTATGGATCCATGTGTTTACAGCAAAGTGAATGATGAAATTTAAAAAAAAAGCTCTGCATTCCTTCCAGCATGATGCTCCATTCACTATCACGCAATTATCTCATCTGTCGAGGACTGTTTTGTTCTGCAACAGATGGGCCTTTCTTTGAATCACCCAGTGAACACGTCTCTCGCGCAATTGCAGCAGTCAGTGTATCATTACCAGTTTCTCTTCCCTCCTCTTCTAGCATGTCAATGGACAAAATGAAAGCACACAGCCAGTGAAGAGGTGGTAATTAGCCGCCCAAATACGCACCTCATTCTCCCTCCTCCCTCTCCCCTTTACGCCCCCTCCTCACCCCCCCCCCCCCCACACACACACACATCCATTGGTACGCACGTGCAGCTGAATGAGGATTGTCAATAGAGCGCGGATAATTAGACGCTTGCGCGTACCAACACTCTGGACGTATCAGCATGGTGTACTGAGTGCCTCATCCTCTGATAGTAGAAAATTGGGCAACTACCCTGACGGCGTGTGGGTTGCGGACGTTGGCTCGCTCACATACACGTGCACACGTGGGTGGGGGTGGGGGCGGGGTTGGGGGATACGGAGAGAAAGACTGGTAGCAGGAATTAATTCCGCCGAATGTCTCGGTTTGGCTCCGCCATTCTCGCCGGTTGCCGTAGCCGGTTATGGAGTAATTCCTGCAGAAATGCTCGGATGGGCTGCAATGATTACCTTCTGCACAACAGGATCGTACTGTCATTAATGCCGCGGCGTATTCATTTCGTTTGCAGCTTGAACGGACATGCGGCTTTGCAGAGTCCCTATCGGTGACAGGACATTCACCGTTTTCAATGGTCTGACTAGGAGCAACAACTTCAAACAGAAGTTAAGTAACGTTATTTTTCGCATAGTTGTACTGTTGATCAATAACTATATACCTCACCTGTCAAAGTTTTTCTTCTGTGGTTATCAGTACAGATAAGTCCCGTCTCTGTCCAGTTTCATTCCAAATAATCTCTCCAGTTACATACAGTCAGCAGAATTCAATGAATGATGGTAAGTACCATTTACCAACGTGCCTTTGCCAAAAAAATATAAAACCGAATGAGGTGACGCAGTTCTTAGCACACTGGACTCGCATTCGGGACGACGGCGGGTTCAGATCCGCGTTAGGCCATCCAGATTTAAGTTTCCGTGATTTCCCCAAATTGGTCCAGGAAACTGCTGGGATGGTTCCTTTAAAAGGCACTGCAGATTTCCTTCCCCCTACTTGACTCTATGCGAGTTTGCGCTTCGTCTCTGATGACCTGGATGTCGACAGGACGTTAAATCTAATCTTCTTTCCTTCGAAAAATATAAAAACTAATTTATGTTTTCTTTCTTTCCATTATATCAGTTTCGATCCTCCTTCAACATGACGAATATTGTTGCACTGTCATGGAGGATAGCATCTAATATACCCATTGCGAAGGGTAAGCTATGGTGAGATTCGAGGGCTACTCGTGCGCAAGTTATGTGGCACGTTGGGAGTTGATACCCGTTCGCTGCCTTCTGTCAAGCTCAGCCTTTAAGTTGCACATGCGTAAATGGGTTGTTTATAATGCGCGAATGGAGACAGCTATCAGCGTGCAGACGGGTGTAGGTTCATATTTTTATTTACTCTGTCGATTAAATCATTTAATGCTAGAAATCAAATAAAAGCAGCCAAAACCGCATTTCCACGGTTCTCGCTCCGTCTGCCGCCACCAGCATCCATAATGGCATTGAAAAGCCACAAGATGATCTGAGGAAAGGTCCGAAACCGGTTGCCAACAAACATAAAAATCTGAAAACGCGATAGAGACTTTTTTTTATTTGACTTTTACTATTTTATACAGATAGCTGTGATACAATCACAGACTGCTTTCTATTTTAATACTTTTAAATCATTTAGCGAACTATATTAATAGGTCTGTACATTTTTCTTACCATCTAATAACCGTAACACATTAAGAATTTATAGAGCCTAATCACATTAGATAATATTACACACCAAAAATATTAAATTCTAATCAAACAAAGGCACGGAAACGATACTCTTTTTAATTGGACATTCATAGCGACTCATTGGTAGTTATAGCCAAGTGCAATTTTAAAGCAAAACAACAAAGAAGAAGAATTACGACTAAATGATGCACAGAAAAACTAAAAACTCTTCAGTTTTTAGTTTTTCTGTGCATCATTTTGCAGGAGAATTTAGAGCAAAGACAAAGTAATATTAAGTAACGAAAACAAATTTATTTGCTTGTTGAAGTGAGTTTTATGCTAGTTTTGGATGAATCAAGTCATAGTTAAGCTACACTGAATAATACTAGTTTTATACAATCGTTACTTTGCTTTTTCTGTCTATTTATGTCCAATTAATTGATTAAAATTATATTACCTACTCTTTATCTATGAGTTCAATAAACGGTTCAGTTGTATGTCATCTGTTTCTGATCCACATTATTGGTGATTATTAGCATCTTCCCGTTGTTGGAAGCATCATCCAGACTCTTCTTGTTATGTGTATGGTATCTTTCTGGGATCGAAAGAAGTGAAGCATAGAATAAAGAATGCTACCAACGTCTGCTCAGGATACAGGTCATATTTTGGTATCCCTGTGGAAGACCACGACGAGAACTCACCACCACACGTTGTGTGTGTGGGTGTTGCAGATTCACTCTCGAGACCTGGTGTAGAGGAGAGAACAGAAAAATAAAATTTGACGAGGATCAACAGATCACATTTCCAGCCGCTATTTCTATGTTGCTGAACTTTCTCGTTATAGGAGGGGCAAGAAAACCAATGTCTTTGTATATCTGGACATCCCATCATCTCTCAGGCCTATTCCACACGGGGAGGAGCTTCCTATTTCCCTTCCTCCAGTACGGGAGGAGTGTGAAGATGGAAGTAGTGAATCAAATATCGAAATCAACCACGAAGAAAACTGCTCGAAGATGAAGATTCTGCATCTCACTACCTCTCACAAAATGAGTTAAATGATTTGATCAGGGATCTAAGGCTTGTAAAATCCAGCGTAGAAATTTAACATCGAGCCTAAAGCAGTGGAACTTTCTTAGAGTGAGCTGCAAGATATCCAACCAGAGGAAACGCCATGAAGCTTTGTCATAATACCTCATTCTGACGGACAAACTGTGTTATTGCCACAATGTGCTAGGTCTTTTCAAATAAACAGGGTTTAACTATGCTCCAAGGGACTAGCGACTCTTCATTGATAGCTTGTGCAAGAAGCTGAAAAACTGTTCTCCACCATAATGGAAATAAATATCCCTAAATTCGAATCGCTAATTCGACTCACATAAAGGAAGATTACCCAAGTCTTCAGCATCTCCTTCAGATGATAAAATATGCTGAACATCAGTGGGATGTAATTGGTGATTTC
Source organism: Schistocerca cancellata (assembly GCF_023864275.1). Classification (NCBI taxonomy): domain Eukaryota; kingdom Metazoa; phylum Arthropoda; class Insecta; order Orthoptera; family Acrididae; genus Schistocerca; species Schistocerca cancellata. Next base: position 130,253,602 of record NC_064631.1, read on the forward strand.
AAAGTGATTGCATTTTTGATGGGATTACAGAAGGAAACACAAAGAATCCTTGCTTTCTCTGTCTTCGGGATAGCAGAGGACAGACAGATATTTTGAGATTGTTGAGTGGCTATTCAGGATGGAGTCTGTGGCTGGCAAGGGAAACGTGAAGTAGGAACTCCTTGTCACGCAAGGAAAAATTATAATGCCTCCCCTCCATATCAAGCTTGGACTTATCAAGCGATCTGCAAATACATTAGATACAAGATCAGATGTAATGAAGTACCTCCGTAATGTGTTCCCGAGACTCTCAGATGTTAAGATAAAGGGTGGAATTTTTGTGGGTCCCTAAGCGAAAAAATTACTTCGTTATGACACATTCATTAGCATGCTACTGCAGTTTTAAAGAAAGGCTTGGAACAGCTTGCGGGATGTAGTAAATGGTTTCCCAGGTAATCATAAGGTGGACATTTGCAGTGTAGGGGGTCTTTTGAAGAACTGCAAAGCCGTGGGATGCAGAATGTCTCTAAGGTTGTATTACTCTACTCGCATCTACGTGTTTTCAAGTCTCATATGAGTACGTATTCAGAGAAACAGGTTGAAATGTTCCATTGGGACAGTTATTTGAAATGAGGTATCAGGGATATTACAATAAGCGAATGTTTGTTGAGTATATATGGTGACTGATCAGAGAGAAAAATGTAACATACAGAAGGAAACGTAGGAAGGCAACACATTTTTAAGCAAACTGTAAGTGATATGTAAACATTTTCCTGTACTTTAACGCCTTTGTGCCGGCCGCGGTGGTCTAGCGGTTCTAGGCGCTCAGTCCGGAACTGCGCGACTGCTACGGTCGCAGGTTCGAATCCTGCCTCGGGCATGGATGTGTGTGATGTCCTTAGGTTAGTTAGGTTTAAGTAGTTCTAAGTTCTAGGGGACTGATGACCACAGATGTTAAGTCCCATAGTGCTCAGAGCCATTTGAACCATTTTTTAACGCCTTTGTCGTTTAATGCATTATTTTATTTGAAACATACTGCATTAGAAACAACAAAAAAGCCGAAAGGAAAAGGGAGATCTGTTATGACAGTGGCAGAGAATAGAGGAGAAACAAAAATAGATCAACTAAAAGATGTGATGTAATAATTTAGGTCGGTCCACGTACGTGTGTAACTAATATCTCGATAAATGTGTAGCTTGAATGGTCAAACGTTTCTCTGTACATATTTTAAATTTAAGCTCCCCACCGAATTTTCTGTCTGTATATGTAAGCTAATCTCAATAGGTACTGTAGTGATTTTGATACAGTTTTTATTAATAGGTGGACTCATTCAAGAAAAAGGATTGTTTACATCTGTACTTATGGTAACTTAAAGTCCCCTGAGCGTTTTTCTGTCTGCATGTGTAGGCTAATGTTAGAAACTACTAAAGGAGTCTCGATAAGATTTTCAAAAACAGTCGGATTCACTAGGATATATATAAATATCACTACGTGCTATAAACACATAGTCCAGATGCAGACACTTAGTAATACAAGCTCGAAGCTGGCGAGGGTTACACAAAAAAGGTAGCCGATAAACGATAACAGTAATCGCCAGTTTTAAATGACAAATGTGACTAAAATAAATATTGAGCTGAATCTGTTGAACACAACAGCCACCAACTTGGTTCCCAGTAAAAGGCATTGCTGAAAATTGTATGACAAAGTATAAAACCAATCCAATAGTTTTCAAATACTGAGAGGGAAACCTCTAATTAACGCGTAGTAATCATCAATTACTGAAATGTAACAGACACACGCCGCAACGCACGTAGTTATCATAAACAAAATTCAGTTCACATTCAGAAAAGCACATCATTTGGACTAATCAAATTAATTAGTGTTGGAATAATTTTGGGATATTCTGAACAACTAAGTTGACTGTTACCAAACACACTGAAAATTTCAGCAAAATTTAAAGTGAAAACCGTAACAGATTACTTACTTACAATTTATTCCAGTGTCAGTTTTAAGAACATTCGAGTTAGCTTGGCATTGCGATGTGATACGCAATACTTACAAATATTTCAGGTGATTCCCTTATTTTTAATTATGGACTGTTTTGTAATCTTCTTGATCAGAGAAAAAGGGCTCAGCATTTTGCAGCAATATAGCTACTTCATTTACCTATATTGTACCAAATTTGGTGAACTTATTTAATGCTAATGAAATGACGCTGAAGACTGCCCAGAGGTCGAAGAACAGCCTAAGATGCATAATTATGGGTGTGAGTGAAGACCGACGGAATGCAGTTTTGGTAGAGTTCCGTGGGGGAGCCTGCGACTGTCTAGCGCACTGTTTCTTAAACCGTGTTACACGGAAATCTAATTTTCCGTGGAGATCACTCGAGAGTTGGGCGAAACTTGATGACTTTCGCGTAACATACAAGAAAGTAACTCAAAAATATCCTTCAAGAATTATCGCGCTTACGGAATCAGAGAAATAGAATGACAACTAATCCCTGTTTTTCATTTATAATTGAAATAGTAGGCACGAGTGCGACACCGACAGGGAACAGTCCTGTCTTTTATCAGACACCAGATGACGTACTTGGAGATGGAAAGCTCCGCAGTGAGGGGAAGTACATCGCCATCGCTGTCCTTCTCCCAGTGCATGCTCTTCTACAGCAATCCATATTCTGTCGTCTATCACCATCAAGATGAGTCACGATATGGTTCGTAATCTTAATCTATGTTTGTAAAGAAGAGTATCTGTATTTTTGTTGTAGATATCTGCAGCTAGTAGTATCTCTAATTCGCCAACCTGATTTACCTTCGAGTCGTTTTATTCAGGTTTTTATTATGTTTTAAACTTTGTGATCAAAAGTATCCGGGCACCTGGCTGAAAATGACTTACTGGTATTCTGTAAGATTCAGGTCTGGACCTTGCAGGTCAGTCCATTACAGGGATGTTATTGTCATGTAACCACTCAACCACAGGCCGTGCGTTATGAACAGGTTCTCTATCGTGTTGAAAGATACAATCGCCATCCCCGAATCGCTCTTCAACAGTGGGGAGCAATGAAGTGCCTAAAACATCAATGTAGGCCTGTGCTGAGATGGTGCCATGCAAAACAACAAGGGTTGGAAGCCCCCTCCATGAAAAACACGACCACACCAAAAACACCACCACCTGCGAATTTTACTGTTTGGTACTACACACGCTGGCAGATGACGTTCACCGGGCATTCGCAATACCCATACCCTGCCATCGGATCGCCACATTGTGTACCGCGATTCGTCACTCCACACAAAGTTTTCCACTGTTCAGTCGTCCATTATTCACGCTCCTTACACCAAGCGACGCGTCGTTTGGCATTTACCGGCGTGATGTGTGGCTTATGAGCAGCTCGCGACCATGAAATCCAAGTTTCCTCACCTCCCGCCTAACTGTTATAGTACTTGCAGCGGATCCTGATGCAGTTTGAAATTCCTGTGTGATGGTCTGGATATATGTCTGCCTATTACACATTACTGGCCTCTACAACTGTCGGCGGTCTCTGTCAGTCAACAGACGAGGTCGGCCCGTATGCTTTTGTGCTGTACGTGTGCCGTCGCTTCAAGTTCCACTTCACTATCACATAGGAAACAGTGGACCAAGGAATGCTTAAGAATGTGGAAATCTCGCGTACACACGTATGAAACAAGTGATAATCACCTGACCACGTTGGAAGTCCGTGAGACCCGCGGAGAGCACCATTCTGCTCTCTCACGACCTCTAATGACTACTGAGGTCGCTGATATGGAGTACCTGGCAGTAGGTGGCAGCACAGTGCACCTAATATGAAAAACGTATGTTTTTATCGGTGTCTGGATCCTTTTGATCACATACCGTATATATAGAGCGTCTGTAGTCACATAGTAATATGTATGTTTGATCTTCTCTTTTCATGTAACGACTGATCACGGTGAGAACGTGCGACGCTTTTGAAGACGGTCCAAAAAATTCCCGAACTTTGTCCGCGAAAGTTTTCTGCATTAACGTATTACTTATTGTGCATGGTGTCCTTCGAGATACCCTCCTCCCCAATTGATATACCGCTCCCAATGCCGTTTCCAATTCCGCAAGCAGTCTTGAGACGTCTCTTGTTGGATCGCGCTAAGCGTCCTCAGCGAGTTTTCTTTTATGTCGTCTATGTTGCTAATCTTCATCCTTTCAACGGGGTTTGCAACACTGGAAATAAGAAAAAAGTCCGCAGGGGCCACGTCAGGAGTGTACAGAGAATGAGACTGCACAGTGAATTCGTTTTTTCTGCAACACTCACCCATCAACAGGTATGAATGTACGGGTGCGTTATCGTGATGCAAGAAGTCGTTTTCTTTTCGCAAGCTTCGCAACAAACTCCAATAGTATCATCAATTAACAGTTTCTCCATGTGGCACGAATTCATGATGAACAAATCCTTCGAAGTCAAAGACAACTATTAGCATGGATTTGCCATTTGACCTGACCTGGCGAACTTTTTTTGATCATGGAGAACCTTTTCCGATTCATTGTGAAGATTGAACATTCGTTTCAACATCATAACCATCAACCCACATTTTCTCACTAGTTATTATTCTCCTCAGGAACATGTCGTTTTCATTTGCACTATCCAAAAGTTCTTCACAGATTGCGAGGCGAAGGTCTTTTTGGTCTTGACTCATGAGACGTGGGGCGAACATGGCGGTAACACGACGTATTCCGAGACGCTGTGTCACGATTACATGACCGTAGTCCACCTGATATTTTACATTCTTCTGCAATCTCTTGGACATTTAGTCTTCGACTGGCATGCACAGTCTCATTGGCTTTCCGGGCACGAGCGTCGTCGGTAGACGTCGAAAGGCGTCCTGAACTAGGGTCATCTTTAACTTCCGCCCGGCCATTTTTAAACCGTTTAACGCCGAGTACGGCTTAGGCATCGTGCATCGTTTTGTGCGTCTCTGTAAATGTTTTCTTGAGTTTCATGCAAAATGTAATGGAGATGTGTTGCTCGTCGAACTCCGTCATCTCGAAATTCGCAAACTGTGCAAAAGAACGTTTTGCTAAATACAGCACAGAATAATAACTAATAGATATACAACAATAAAACTTCCTGCAGTTAATCATTAAACAAAGGCGTGTGCAGGGTTGCCAACAGCATTTTCCTCCGACATACCAGTGGCGCGAAATTACGATTGTTCCGGAATGTTTAGAACAGACCTCGTATCGTGCCACAAGCCGTAACACACCGGAGGCCAAAGCCCCTCAGAGCAGCGATCTCATATTTTCACCGTTTACTCCGTGAGACTTTGCAACTTCTCTGTGTTTAATCCTGCGAAAGGAAACTGGAGTGAAGTGAACTTCCATTCCTTATACTCGTGTATCTTCGTTAATTTTATGTATACAGACTAAAGTGGCAAGTGAATATTTGTACCAAGGTTACTTGGAAGGCTTACTTGGAAAGTGTGTTAGCCATAAAGCTGCCTTGGCCCAGCGGTTCACATGACTGCAAGCATTACCGAGGTACACCTCCCTCCTCAAAACAAATTCTCACTGCCACCACTGTCTACTTTAAATTCCCCCTTACAAATGAATAGAATTACCGAGGCCCTCCATGTTCTAGAAGAGCACGTCAGCATAAAACTTAAATGGGGATCCAGGCCTAAACCCAGTGCAGTTGCTTTTATAATTTTGTGAGAATTTGGATCAAGTAGGGAGGCGTGTCACGGTAATCTGTGCAGTTATGTGGCTTAATGGCTAACACTTATCTAGTAAGCAGGAGACCTGAGTTCTGTTCTCAGCCTTGGTACAAAATATCACTCTCTGCTTCAGACAGTACACATAAAATCATATGTATATGAGACCAGTAAAGTCTCTGAAATTTTGCCATTTCATTTGTAAGTGGCGTAATTACAAAAATGTGAGGAAATGAGTTGCCAGTACTAAAACAATACAATTGTAGTTTAAAATACTCCAACTTAATTAATTAGAAAGACAAATCTCTGAACTAAATAAGCTACAACGTATGACGTCACAATACGTCACTTGAAATTCCAAAACACAAAATAATAGAATTAGAGATGCTATATTAAGTTTCCAAACAAAATTTCGAAAGACAAATTGTTTGTCTAAAAATGCCTTGTAATTCTACGTATGCAAACTGACTGAATAAATTTCCAGACACGAAAAATACACTTGCAAATATAACTCTGCACCGTGAGAATAAGACTGCATATGAGATGAAATCTGAACCGGACTTTCCCTAAAATGACCTGATAATGAATTTTGAGAAGTAAAGTTAATCGAATGATCTAAATGTAACCTGACTGTAATGTAAAACTGGCCCTAATAATTTATCTTGGCTTGCTTGTGGACACGAAATCTCGGTACAGCTTCAAATGATAAACACAAAATAGAGAGCAATAGCAAGCAAGCTATATAGGGAAGAAAAGCCTTGCGCATCGCAATGCAAGGACATGGAAATATTCTAAATAGAACGCATCTCAGCTTTAGTCGCTATATTCCGCAGAGTGAATGCGCCGATACATAAATCAGAAAATATGAAATTTCTTCGTGAGGAGAAGGTAGTGGAATTTGAACTTGCTAAACGATTGAAAGTAACTGATCACTACAGAAAACTATATTTCGAAAACTCGTTGCCTGACTGCTGCAGTCACCAAGTTATTATTATAACCAATTTTACTCGGCAAAATAATTAATTTTTGAAAATAGTGAAAGATTGGTAAAATCTGTAACCTCTGTGTGCAAGCCATGTGAATTGATAACCTTACTTACTCAAGTCTGACCAATAAAACTTACTAACCCAAACCAATAAAGGAAAATTTCCAAACACTAAAAGCTTTCCATTACTCAAACGCATCATAACTATGCACAAGCAAGTACTGCAACAATAACATTACCTCATGATCTTTGCTTATCCCATTAACCAAACTATAATTGATACTTGTCTGTATATCTCTGTGCTCTGCAACAAATTAAATCCGCTTACTAGCACAGCCAACACTCGACTATTGCATTAGCTTCTCTTAGAATGCTTAATGTAACGACAATGCTATTGGAACTAAAAATCACAGTGCTGTGGCGTAACATATTGACTATCGAATGCAGTATACACATATGAAATGACGCATCGAATGAAAATAGCGCTCACATCACTTTTCCTAAATACCAAACATAAGCTACAAACTTTACAACCTTTATTGTGAATTCGGTAGCTTCATGTCAATGGAATTGTATAATTTCAGCCCAGTTATTATCGAGATGTTTTTGTGACTTCGTCAGCTTAATTTCAAAGGGAACAGAAGTTGAAGCCGAGCGGATGTTGGCGATGTTTATCCACACTAAATTACATATTAATGGAAAGTAGTGTGAGATGACGAAGATTATTATTATCAAGTGATAAAGACGAGGCGACAGACCTGTAAGAACGACAATGAATGAAATACAGAGCAGTATAAGAGCAGGAGGATTGGTGTCTGATAAACTAGATATTGTAATTGCAAGGAGACGTTCTAAGGCATTTCCTTTTTAATGTTGCTTTGCAAAGGGTCATGAGGGACGTAAAACTGCTGCGCAGGGAAACGATCTGTCATAAATCAGCGCAGATACTAACTCAGGCAGGTGACGTACGAGGAGCGTTCAATAAGTAATGCAACACATTTTTTCCCTGAAATCAGGTTGGTTTTATTCATGATGTCAGTACACCATATTATGTCCCACTCTTTTGGTTACAAAACCCTATTTCTCAACATAATGCTCCGTTCAATGCGACGTCCTTACGCCACCTTACTGGGAGGATTGTATGCCTGCATGCTATCACTCTACTCGTCGACGTCGGAGCGAAGGTCTTACTGCGTCAACAACCTCCCCTTCATCCACGTACTGCTTCATCTGGTGTGCGTCCGTCATAGGGCCAAACAGATGTAAGTCGGAAGGTGCGAAGGAGAAATTCTTCTGCATTTGTTGCGACGAGCACGTTGAAGTCGTTTCTTCATTTTCCTGATGGTAGCACAATACTCATCAGAGTTGATAGTTGCACCATGAGGGAGGATATCAAGCAAAATGTCCCCTTCAGAATCCCATTGTGTGAGACTACACTGGTCTTGTAGTTTGTTATAAAAGACTACAGGCGATTATACGTTTATGCCCTGACAGGAATTACTTAAACGCTAGAAGTACCACGTGTGTCATTTTTGACCCACGAAGGTTTTTCGAAGACCCTACCTCTCACCCTCGGCCCCTTCATAATCATCGCAGTGCCAATCACTCTCGCGACTTTTCATCGTTTAATGGGTTTGTACAACTCACCTAAATTTCATCCTCCTAGCCCACGTAGAAGTATGGAAAATTTATCTCTTATACCAGTAGTACCATGTGGGTCATTTGGGATACGTACGCATTGTAAAGCAATTTGATATGAGTAACACCGGTTTTCAGATACTAAATAGTTTGTGGGAGTGTCTCGACATTATTCACGATATGGTGGCTTATATTACGACACTCTTGACCAAAAAGAACGTGAGATACCAAGTATTCGGAGGGCGAGCGTCTTTCCGTTTTCTACGGACTGGTGACATGCTGATCTACGATGTGACACTGTGAAACCACAGAGTAACATATTACACAGTGCGGAAGCGCCCCCCCCCCTCCCCCCTCACTTCCTCCTACAGCGCTGTCTGGGTCACTGCTAATGGGATGTCAGACGCATCGCCGAGTGGGCTGAGGCAGCCCTGACGCCAGAGATGTGAGCCTGCAATTTATTTTAGCGAGTGTGCTTTGTTGAAGCTATAATGGCAAAACGGCATGACCTTACGCAGGACGAGATTGTCTAGTATGTGAAGAATGTTTCACTGAGGCAATCGAGTGATCAATCCGGGTAATGAGACGAATGCGAAGGACGACGACGATTTTGTTCCAGTGGAAACTGTTGGTTCAAGTGATTCTGACGTGTCAAATGAACAACAACCACAATCTGAAACATATGACAATGACCTACCTTCTGCACAACGTGAGCATGATCCATTCTACCTAATTTTTTGAACCAATGAGCGCGCAGTCCACTGTATCGCTTTATTTCTTCTATTCTTTAGGTGTCGGATTTACAGATTCTACCCAAGGACATGGACATTATGGTGTCCCAAAAATTTTAAGTAGTTTTTATTTGAACGCATACCCACTTAATTTACTTGTACGATGCCAAAACAACTATATGTAAAATTTCAGAATGTTAGGATGTTGGTAACCGTGCCGATTTGCATTGAAACATGTGGGGCTGGTTGTACTTGGTAAGAAATGCGAAGGAGAGCGCTCTCATGTCTGTGTGTCTCAAACAATGTCAGTCTAAATTGTTGTCAGTAAGTGAAAATGTCAGTGGAATTACGTAGTAGTTCTAAAAGGCGTATATTTTTAATAGGTGCGGTAAAACATCAGATAAAAGGTTCAAAACTGCCATCTAATGGACAAGTTCTAGCAGTTTTATTTTATAATATCCGGGAAGTGAATTTAACTGTCAGTGAAAGTGCAAGTCTCACTATTCGGAAATGTATGATCTTTTGGGAAAAGGAGCGTATACCTACCAAATCTGTACCTAATTGTGCGAAGAAATTAGCGAACCTATATCAAGATTGGAGGGAGTTGCAAAAAATTGCACAAAAACCGCAAAAGGTATTTGAGCAGCGCCGACAAGAGTTTGTCAACAAGTTGGGTGATTTGTTCGACATTGCACACGCCGATGCACTTCAGTTAATGAAAATAAATGAAGATAAAATCTTTTTACAGCGACTGGGATAGCCACGTCGGCCTGGTCACTTAGCTGGAGTGGACAGGAAACTGGTTAATAAAGAGGAAAGGTCGCGCATCAGAACTATTGAGGTAGAAAACCGACGTGCTAAATATTTTCCCACGTCAGATTCTTCGACAGCATCTTATGAAGCATTACGAAATGACTCATCTTCATATTGCAATGAAAATGGGATGTGTTTGCAAGAAAATTTCCCAACTGTGATTGAAAACACAAAATCTGGAGCCAGTAAAACAACTGTGCGGAAAATTTTCGTCACTCCAAAATTAGTAGCAGCGCTAGATAGGTGTCAGTTGAGTGTGAGAGATGCTGTGTATATTCTTGAAGCTACCATTGAGGCACTTCGATGTAACACTGATGAATTTCCTGTAAGTAAGTCCTCGATTCAAAGAATTCGTACAGAGTAACGCAAAGAGCGTGCGGAAGCTACAAAAGTTAATTTTCAAAACGAGGTACGAGATATTGTGACTATTCATTGGGATGGCAAACTGTTGCCTGCTGCACATGATCGGGAATCAAAAGAAGAACGTCTTCCGATAGTTATTTCATATAGAAATAAAGAGCAACTTATTGCTGTGCCAAGGTTGGAAAACTCTTCAGGATGTGAACGGGCGAAAGCTGTTTGCAACGCGATTGTGGGCTGGAATCTCGAAGACATAGCGCAGTTTCTTTGTTGCGATAGTACGGCTTCAAACAGAGGTCATATCAATGGTGCCTGTATGCTACTTGAGCAAAAACTTAACAGAAGTGTCATTCTTTTTCCTTGCCACCACCACGTGTATGAACTAGTGTTAAAAAACGTGTTCCAAGTAAAAATCAGTTCAGTGAAAACAAGTCCTGATATTCCACTCTTCAAAAAGTTCCGACATAATTGGAAAGGTGTAGATCCAGATAACATACAGTACTACAAAGAAAAGGTCGCAGTGCACCTGACTGTTTCAGAAATTGACAATATGCTTGAGTTTTACCGCTCTGAACTGACAAAAGAAATAATCATAGATGACTACCGAGAGTTCATAGAGGTTTCTGTTATACACTCCTGGAAATGGAAAAAAGAACACATTGACACCGGTGTGTCAGACCCACCATACTTCCTCCGGACACTGCGAGAGGGCTGTACAAGCAATGATCACACGCACGGCACAGCGGACACACCAGGAACCGCGGTGTTGGCCGTCGAATGGCGCTAGCTGCGCAGCATTTGTGCACCGCCGCCGTCAGTGTCAGCCAGTTAGCCGTGGCATACGGAGCTCCATCGCAGTCTTTAACACTGGTAGCATGCCGCGACAGCGTGGACGTGAACCGTATGTGCAGTTGACGGACTTTGAGCGAGGGCGTATAGTGGGCATGCGGGAGGCCGGGTGGACGTACCGCCGAATTGCTCAACACGTGGGGCGTGAGGTCTCCACAGTACATCGATGTTGTCGCCAGTGGTCGGCGGAAGGTGCACGTGCCCGTCGACCTGGGACCGGACCGCAGTGACGCACGGATGCACGCCAAGACCGTAGGATCCTACGCAGTGCCGTAGGGGACCGCACCGCCACTTCCCAGCAAATTAGGGACACTGTTGCTCCTGGGGTATCGGCGAGGACCATTCGCAACCGTCTCCATGAAGCTGGGCTACGGTCCCGCACACCGTTAGGCCGTCTTCCGCTCACGCCCCAACATCGTGCAGCCCGCCTCCAGTGGTGTCGCGACAGGCGTGAATGGAGGGACGAATGGAGACGTGTCGTCTTCAGCGATGAGAGTCGCTTCTGCCTTGGTGCCAATGATGGTCGTATGGGTGTTTGGCGCCGTGCAGGTGAGCGCCACAATCAGGACTGCATACGACCGAGGCACACAGGGCCAACACCCGGCATCATGGTGTGGGGAGCGATCTCCTACACTGGCCGTACACCACTGGTGATCGTCGAGGGGACACTGAATAGTGCACGGTACATCCAAACCGTCATCGAACCCATCGTTCTACCATTCCTAGACCGGCAAGGGAACTTGCTGTTCCAACAGGACAATGCACGTCCGCATGTATCCCGTGCCACCCAACGTGCTCTAGAAGGTGTAAGTCAACTACCCTGGCCAGCAAGATCTCCGGATCTGTCCCCCATTGAGCATGTTTGGGACTGGATGAAGCGTCGTCTCACGCGGTCTGCACGTCCAGCACGAACGCTGGTCCAACTGAGGCGCCAGGTGGAAATGGCATGGCAAGCCGTTCCACAGGACTACATCCAGCATCTCTACGATCGTCTCCATGGGAGAATAGCAGCCTGCATTGCTGCGAAAGGTGGATATACACTGTACTAGTGCCGACATTGTGCATGCTCTGTTGCCTGTGTCTATGTGCCTGTGGTTCTGTCAGTGTGATCATGTGATGTATCTGACCCCAGGAATGTGTCAATAAAGTTTCCCCTTCCTGGGACAATGAATTCACGGTGTTCTTATTTCAATTTCCGGGAGTGTATTTTTATGTGGGGATACAGACAGAAAATTGAAGATACGGCCTTCAGGTGCCATACACCAAGCTCGATGAATGGCGAGAGCTATATATTCCCAAAAAATGTCATTACTATGTGCTCAGTTAAAAATTTGGAACAACGAGAAGGTAGCGCAATTTGACGTTTGCCTGTTCATCGTGACCTCCTACGTCAAGCCTTGTTTCCAGTGTATTTTGGCAGTAAAGACACCCTAACAAGATTTGTACTTTTTGAAGTCAATGAAGGCATACGAAAAAATAGATAAAGACGTTTCAAAAGCAGCTCTACAGAAGATAATCCAGCATTTATGGTATTTGACTGATGAAGTTTCTGTCTTGTCACTGTTTGACGATCATGTGGATCTAGAAACAAAAGTAAAAATGGTTGAAAATTTAACCAAAGATAATTTATCAGCTCATGTTAAACGTTACATCCCTTCGAAGGAAGAACTTTGCGGTGCATTGTATTCTGAGTTAAATAAATGAATAGAAACGTTGTTTCTTTAGTTTTCTGTTTACATCACAATTTTGTTAACATCTTTGCTCTCTCTTAATTACAGAGGAAAAACATCTATGACATCATTTCAGTTAGAAGCAAGTCATTGTTCCATCGTCTTAAAATTGATGACACTTTTCTCCACGAATGTCCTGCCATGTGGTCAAACAATGCTTCCTTTCAAGAAACCAGGAAGAAGGTTTCAGCACTGAGAGCAGTGAATGATACACCTGAAAGAGCAGTCAAGTTGATGCAAGGCTTTCATGGTTTAATCTCGGTTGAGGAGGAACAAAAACAATTTTTGTTGCGTTGCATAGAACACCGAAAGATTTATCCTGACTGCAAAAAGCAAACTTTGAAACGAAAATTTAGAGACTAATGTTTTTACATGTTAAATAGTGGCAAATTGGTGTTTTATTTACCAAACAATCATCAAGTTCCAGAATCCCTCCATTCCCACATATTAAAAGTTTTCAAGTCTCATGTTTAGCGTCAAGTCAGCACGTGTTATAATAATGTAATTGCGATAGTATTTAGTATATGAGTTATTAAGGTCAAATAGAAAAAAATAGATGGTATGCGTTTTCGATTTCACGAAAAAAGATCCCCATTATGTCTTGGGACATCCCAGTGGACATCCCTCCCAAACGTCTGTGCAGTACAGGACGGAGCCTCAGAAAAGGACGAGGATGGCTGGGCGGAGGAATTATCGGTCAGCTACCTGCTGGTGTCGGTAGTCACTGATAAATAGAACTTTATCCAAAATTCTAAAGTAGTATCACTGATAATATAATTTAAAGGCGTTAAGCCAAACAGCATCGTGCCTTGTCTTCTGTTGTCATTCCCTATCTCTCTCCAGTTACATAGGCTTTTGGCATGCTATTCAATTTGTAGTTGACAGAGGCGATTATCCAGGTGTTGTGGACGACTCAAAGGATGGCGACGGCTTGGCGGTTGGTGAAGATGGCGGAGCTGCAAGATGTGGACATTTTCGCTACACATTTGGTGCCAGACTTGGTGTAGCAGCTCATCGTGGATAAGGAAGAGGAAGCGCCATGCAGTTCCAATGGCACCAAGTGTACACGGATTGGACCAGGCTACACAGCAAGTAGGCGCAGCACGCAGCATGTGTTGTTGGTGATACCTGGGCCGACGGAACACGGCAAACAACATGTTGTAGACTACTCGCCACTACTTGCACTGCGGCTATATGTCAGCGACCCATTCCTGAAAAAAAAGTTCAAATGTGTGTGAAATCTTATGGGACTTAACTGCTAAGGTCATCAGTCCCTAAGCTTACACACTGCTTAACCTAAATTATCAAAATGGTTCAAATGGCTCTGAGCACTATGGGACTTAACTTCTGAGGTCATCAGTCCCCTAGAACTTAGAACTACTTAAACCTAACTAACCTAAGGACATCACACACATCCATGCCCGAGGCAGGATTCGAACCTGCGACCGTAGCGGTCGCACGGTTCCCGACTGTAGCGCCTAGAACCGCTCGGCCACTCCGGCCGGCACCTAAATTATCCTAAGGACAAACACACATACCCATGCCCGAGGGAGGACTCGAACCTCCGCCGGGATCAGGCGCACAGTCCATGACTGCAGCGCCTTAGACCGCTCGGCTAATCCAGCGTGGCCGACCCATTCCTGAAACTGATAAAATGGTACACTGAAGAAAGGGCTCACACTACAGTTTGTAATAAGGAGTGGTACCTAAGCCTGGAAGAACTACATGCTTTCATTGGATTACTCTACACTTGTGGAGCATGTGGCACTCGAGTATTTCATACAAAGACTTATGGAACAACAACTGGGGCCCTCGACAGCTCTCAAAACACCATTTAAAGAACATATTTGCAGAATTGTGCAGTCATCTTAGGTTTGATTCTATGTCATCAAGGAGACAACCTAAGGAAACTGATAAATTTTGCCTTGCTTCAGAAATAAGTAAACTATTTACTGACAACAGCATTGCCCGCTACAAGTCAGACGAGAACATTACATTATTTTATCTGATTATTGAATAAAAGTTGAATGCCGAAATAATTTAATGAAATGGTGACCCTGTCATTAATAAAGTCAATTATTGGTGGGAGAGAAATATATCAACATGGGACTGACGTTTTATAAAAATTACGGCAAAAGTTAGTGATCATAAAATAAGACAAACAACGCAATTTAAACGAGGTGACAAATAAGTCAGAACTGTTGGCAAAAAAAAAAAAAAAAAAAAACAGCAGCCAAAAATAATTATCACTCCCCTGGGTGGCGGTAGATTGGCAAAGACTAAGATTTATCTGTTTACTCTGGCTCAAGAAAGAGATAATGCAATCTGATATTATCTTTCGCTGAACAGACTTTAATGGATTTATTTTACATGGATGTGACGAGGCTGTGATTCTGTTTGCCGTAAGAAGCCGGAGCAGCATTAGTATAACCCTTTCTCGATGTGTAGCGCTGTCTCAGGTGATGGTTGTGGTGCAAGGGTCTGCAGAGTAGCGATTTGCGGCGGCTGTAATTCGTTATCGTAGGCACGGAAAGTGCAAAGTCGTTGGCTAACGATCTGTTAGACAGATCGCAATTACTCTCTGATGGAGCCCTGACATCTCGGCAGATTCCAAGCGTATGACTCTCCCATTCACCAGTCGTACTATGGACCAGCGTGTTTTGAATTTCCATTTAGCACTAAAGTGAACAACACATTTATCACACAAATAATTTTCTTGACGGACCGAACGTTACAGCATGTCCGTCCAGCGGTCTCGGCTAAACTAAGACAAGTGCTTGTATTTCCCAACATAGACCATTTCAGAGCCGCCGTAAATGTTGTGCTCCTTTCTAAAATTCTTCTGGAGGCCTGAGGCTTGACAAAAACTCGGCAGACAGAGAGACGATATCACATGACGGCTCCGTCGATGGGGTCAGGTCCAAGGTGAACATGGAAACTCGCAAATTTTTATGGCCGCCATCTCTTTACATTTACGACACTGATCAAATGCCTTGGCCTGGCGACTTACTTCTCTCTTGCGCCCCCGTCCCTGGTGTGACCAGAGGAGCCTAACAGGTAGACCCAGGTAGTAGCTTTTCGCCTCTTCCGCCAAAGCGTTGTCTGCACACCGGTGCGAGAAATACTTGTCACCAGCGTTCTGTCCTCAGTGAGTGCTTCAAGATGTTCCTCTCCCTAATAGCTGCACATGGCTCCCAAGCCCCAAATGTCCACTAGAAGATTTACTGCTTAATACTGCTGCTTGTTCTCAACTCCAGGAAATACTACCCGAAGGAGAGCCACCATAAAGATCTCACATGCATTAAACAATACACGTGTTCCCACGAGTGCCTGCTGATGATAAGAACTGCCTGTTGTCTCACAGAAACTATGTAATAATAACGTTAAAGAGTAGTCTTATACAAGAAAATAAGTGAGAGGGTGACTTGTCCTCTCTCAACTGTCCTCATGACTTTATAGGGTGAAGGTGTGGCTTTGACATTTTCCTTCGGAGGTAGTGTTGCGTCGCTCCATGGACTCTCATATTACTTTCAGTTCGAGGTAATGAACCCAGATTTCATCACCTGTTACGATGTTGGAAAAACAATTGTCACGAGCAGTATCTTAAATGCAACAAGTTCCGCTCAGATGGCCATTCATTGCTTTGTATGATCTTCTGTTAGATGGCCAGGAACCAGCGGCTACACATCTTTGAGTAACCAAACTGGTGGATGTGTGTGTGAACACTACCAAAAGAAACATACAGTTGTGCAGTTGGGTGTTATATTCTGATACGTCGATCACCTTGAATCAGAGTGTCTGCACCTTCAAACACTGCAGTCACAACTTATACGGCCGACCCGCACGCGGGAGATCGAACAGGTATGCCCGAGCTTGTTACAACGGTTACAGATACTTTGCCCAACAACTCACCTTGCTTCCGTTCACTGCTGGGTTTTCATAGACATTCTGCAAACACCTACGAATATCTGCCATGCTCGTCTTCCACCAGAAGAAACTCAATGACAGGTCTCTGCTTGGAACGGACCTCCGTTACAGACACCACTTTGAAGGCTACATATAGCATAGCTGCCTATCAGAACCTCACGAAGTATAGGGGCTGAAGCAAGAATATTCCCCCATGTCCTACGACAAATTCCATGTTTTTTCAACTAAAATTACTCGAGAAAATTGTGTTGCTTTACTTACTGAACACCCCTCGCACATATAGTCCCAAGTACTGGGAAGGAAATGGAGGAGACATTCATCGAACTTGAGCAGACTAATAGGAGTACTGGAACGAACTGAAACAACATAAAACAAAGTATGTGGCCGCTGGGACAGCATGCAAGAAGAACAAGCCACCCTCATTAGCACTCGGCGATTATACCTTTGAGAGAGCTGAACGCCCGCATCTCGTGGTCGTGCGGTAGCGTTGTCGCTTCCCACGCCCGGGTTCCCGGGTTCGATTCCCGGCGGGGTCAGGGATTTTCTCTGCCTCGTGATGGCTGGGTGTTGTGTGCTGTCCTTAGGTTAGTTAGGTTTAAATAGTTCTAAGTTCTAGGGGACTGATGACCATCGATGTTAAGTCCCATAGTGCTCAGAGCCATTTGAAACATAATTGAGAGCTGAACAGTTTAAATATCTGGGCTTGATAGTCACCCATTCAGATGGCACCTCTTGTGGTATTAAAGAGAGATTAATAGCCACCAACAGGCTCTCGACCATTGTCACCAAGCCGGCCGGAGTGGCCGAGCGGTTCTAGGCGCTTCAGTCTGGAACCGCGGCACCGCTACGGTCGCAGGTTCGAATCCTGCCTCCGCCATGGATGTGTGTGATGTCCTTGGGTTAGTTAGATTTAAGGATTTTTAAGTTCTAGGGTACTGATGACCTCAGATGTTAAGCCCCATAGTGCTCAGAGCCATTTGAACCATTTTGAACTGTCACCAAATTAACGATTCAAGACCAGCGCTCACATATATCTCGGAAAAGTGAACGTCATAACATATGCTAATATTAACTTCCCTTAAGAGGTAGGTATTTCGAAGAATCATTGGCCCAACCTGTAAAACAGGAAGATGGAGGTGGAGATACAATCATGAGCTCTACAGTCTACGTAAAGATCCACTTATTAGACGAATAGTGAAAGCCATACTTAGATGAGTGATACAGAAGTCAGTAAGAGGATATGAGATGGAAATCCAGAGGATTAAGGAGGCCGGGAACTGGGATTCAGATGGATAGCCAGTCTTGGACGACCTGCAGAAAACTGACTGTAGGGGATGGAAGGCTCTGGTGTTGAATTGTGATGACTAGAGGAGAATTGTTGAAGAGGTCAAGGTACATACTGAACTGTAGAGCAGAAGAAGAAGAAGAGAAGACAGAGATAGCAGTTACAAAAATTTTAAACAGAAAGTGGTGATTTTTGGAAGAATTAAGCGTATTTTACGTGAGAGTAGAATTTGATAATTTTGGGACCATATGTAGACGTTTTGCGCCGTTCAGCGGCGACTGAATAAGAGGCGCCGACTACGGAGAGATTTGCAGTCGTCGTCCCCACTTTATATGTATTATTATTTTTCCCTTCTCACGTCGTAGAAAGTCGAACCTGTAAACGAATAGAAATTCATGTTATCGGTCAATGAAGAATTTTCGTACACATCAGAGAACACAGAAATTCGGGTGCTACTCTTTACGCTCTGAATGTTTATGTGGTGTATAACATACTTGCATGAGATAAAATATAAAAAGTTAAAAACTGCGGCACTACTATACACCTTAAATTATTTTCTTCGCTCGATGAAATTCTCTATAAGTGACCCAAAGAAAAGTCACAGCCTCTGTAATATTTCGAAAGAAAAGTCCCCCTTTGCTATACTTTTATGTAAAAAGGAATGCTTGTTTGCACCAAGAAATTAGCATTAACAGTCTGTTTCAGCTTCATATTCTGCTTCAACGTCATTACCAACATAAAATTTCCTGATCTACTTTAAAATGCAGCTAAAGTTCTTTCTTTTCAAGTTTTTTCTTTTGTGTTAAAATCATTTTCGATTTTTTTGCTACGTTATGTAGAAGTACCTTAAAAAAAGACATTCTAAAGCGGTTCAACTGCCCAACCTAAATCTACTGTTTTGTGCTAAAGAACTAGCTCATTTTTCAAAGACGATTATGGTAGTTATGGAGGTGATACCAGTGAAATCGCTTCAACTGATTTAGGACAGATAATCTTCCTGCAAATAATCAATTCAGAGCAGTTTCTAAAAAATTTGGAAATCATGATGGAAGTTATACACAGGGTGGTCCGTTGATAGTGACCGGGCCTAATATCTCACGAAATAAGCATCAAACGAAAAATCTACAAACAACGAAACTCGTCTAGCTTGAAGGGGGAAACCAGATGGCACTATGGTTGGCCCGGTAGATGGAGCTGCTATAGGTCAAACGGATATCAACTGCGTTTTTTTAAATAGGAACTCCCATTTTTATTACACATTCGTGTAGTACGGAAAGATATATGAATGTTTTAGTTGCACGACTTTTTTCGCTTTGTGATAGATGGCGCTGTAATAGTTACAAACGTATAAGTACGTGGTATCACGTAATATTCCGCCAGTGCGGACGGTGTTTGCTTCGTGATACATTACCCGTGTTAAAATGGACCGTTTACCAATTGCCGAAAAGGTCGATATCGTGTTGATGTATGGCTATTGTGATCAAAATGCCCAAAGGGCGTGTGCTATGTATGCTGCTCGGTATTCTGAACGACATCATCCAAGCGTCTGGACCGTTCGCCGGATAGTTTCGTTATTTAAGGAAACAAGAAGTGTTCAGCCTCATATGAAACGTCAACCACGACCTGCAACAAATAATGATGCCCAATTAGGTGTTTTAGCTGCTGTCGCGGCTAATCTGCACATCAGTAGCAGACAAATTGCGCGAGAATCGGGAATCTCAAAAACGTCGGTGTTGAGAATAATGCTACATCAACATCGATTGCACCCGTACGATATTTCTATGCACCAGGAATTGCATGGCAACTACTTCGAACGCCGTGTGTAGTTCTTCCACTGGGCACAAGAGAAATTACGGGACGATGACAGATCTTTTGCACGCGTTCTATTTAGCGACGAGGCGTCATTCACCAACAACGGTAACGTAAACCGTCATTATATGCACTATTGGGCAACGAAAAATCCACGATGACTGCGACAAGTGGAACATCAGAGACCTTGGCGGGTTAATGTATGGTGCGGCATTATGGGAGGAAGGATAATTGGCCCCCATTTTATCGATGGCAATTTAAATGGTGCAATGTATGCTGATTTCCTGCTAATGTTCTACCGATGTTACTACAAGATGTTTCACTGCATGACAGAATAGCGATGTACTTCCAACATGATGGATGTCCGGCACATACCTCGCGTGCGATTTAAGCGGTATTTAATAGCCTATTTCATGACAGGTGGATTGGTCGCCGAAGCACCATACCATGGCCCAAACGTTCACCGCAGCTGACGTTCCCGGATTTCTTTCTGTGGGGAAAGTTGAACGATGTTTGCTATCGTGATCCACCAACAACGCCTGACAATATGCGTCAGCGCATTGTCAATGCATGTGCGAACATTACGGAAGGCGAACTACTCGCTGTTGAGATGAATGTCGCTACACGTATTGCCAAATGCATTGAGGTTGGCGGACATCATTTTGAGCATTTATTGCATTAATGTGGTATTTACAGGTAACCACGATGTAACTGCATGCGTTCTCAGAAATGATAAGTTCACAAAGGTCCATGTATCACATTGGAACAACCGAAATAAAATGTTCAAACGTACCTGCGTTCTGTATTTTAATTTGAAAAACCTACCCGTTACCGACTGTTCGTCTAAAATTGTGAGCTGTATGTTGCGAAGGCATTGCTAATTACGCCTACAAAAATTTTTTTCGTGATTTTCTTTAGATTTCTATTCTTTTTCTTTTGTTCATATGGGCATTTCTAATTGTGATTATGTAACATTCTACTGCGGTTTTTAAATGTAAAGGTGTAATTGTGATTATTTCGTTTGCCAATGGATATATATGATTCTTGCTTTGTACCTGTGGTAAAGTTTCTAAAGTTCTCTTTTGGAATATCATTAATTGTGAAAAATGCAGTCAATAACATTTATAAAGGTTTATGAAATTTACGATAACTATATAACATCAATAGACAGGGGACAGCGATAGTGATATCGAGAGTCGAAAGGTGGTTGCGTAGTAGAGGGGATGGTGGATGGCGTGTCTGTGAAACGTGCGCGGGAAAAGTAGTATTGTATTCCATGAAAAGCATACGTAATTGTATGGACAGTGATACCGAACTATCAGATTTTTAATTCTCTTTACCACTGCGGTATGTAATGCCATCGCCAGCGAACTTTAAGAGCAATTAAACCGGTCTGTGAAAGTGCCGCTAACATTACTTTGTTGTGGCCGACACGAACTGTGCCTTTATTCGAATGAACTTTGCTGGTATTGGTTTTGGGTGGTGGAACTGTTGTATATCACATTGTATCAAGCCATGAAAGTGAAGACTAATTAACTGTGCAATATAAATGGCTTTCAGTGACGTTGTCGAAGTTTGAAATGCGAGAACAGAGTGGAAATTGTTTACGGTGTGCTTCACATGCATGAACAATTCTATGAACTGTGTATTTGTGGCTAAGACTATACGAATGTGACGAACCGTGTAATTATGGACGATAGCGTCACGGACAGTGCATAAAGTGTAAAAACGAGCGATGTCCACGTCATGTACTTTGAAGGAGAGGACATGTCAACAACGTTCGTATACTGGCGTCTTGTGGTTTGTTAATCACCACGGGGTTAATGATACAGCTGTGCCGGAACTTTATTTGCGAAGATTAACCAGCGGAACTGTCTGTATCCTGCTCTCATTATCGTAACCCGCCGACATCGTGCTGCCTAACGCAACGCTTCGTATGCAACAAAAAGTTAAGGGATTTCGCTGAACGCTATCCCCTGACCTAGAAACTTTATTTCTCTATTAAAAGTATAAGAATTACAGACTCTGTTTAATTAAATTCTTTGTTTAGTTTGTTTGCTTTCTGCTAACGAAAATAAAATTACAATCAGTGAATTAAAAGTTGCCTGGTAGTCATTGTTGAAACACCAGTAAATATAAACTTCTTCCTCTCATTAGGACTAATTCTCCTTGCATGTCAAAATTATTGTAGTTATTTTATGTAGTTCTATGTATTGTTATGGGACTAGATATATGACAGTAACTAATAAGAGTATTTTGTCGCGAAATATGGCTTCGCGCGAAAATTGGCGACTGCCATAATTGCTTGCGTTCTGACCAATAATGTAAAAGCTGCTATTCCCGTATTAGTGCTTTCCCTGACGTGAGCGGGAATTATAAATGTCAGCTGTCGAATCACGTAGTGACTGTTTACCCAGTAATAAAAGTTTTTTGGTATTGTATTGCTACGAGTCGTAGTATGAAGAGACACTGGTTATACTCAAAAGTGGGTAGATGTATGGTGAAACCCCCCAGTGTTCATGCGATTGTTAACAGTATTGTGTGTGATTCACGAAATTTTGTCACTTTTTCTAATTCCTTTGAAGTTTCAGAGAATATATACACAATTTTGTCGGTTCAGGTTAATTTCAGAGCAGTTTCTCGTGAATATTAGAGTTTTCAGTTCATAAACAAAGTGGGATCGTGACCAATTGAGAAGTATAACAAAGAGTGTGGTTTTCCAACTAGAATTTTGGATGACTTCACAGTTCAGATTTTGATAATTATTTTTCCTGTGGGTTGAGGTCATCACAATGTTTGTGACTATTACAGCGTCATCTATCACAAAGCGAAAAAAGTGGTCCAACTAAAACATTCATATTTCTTTACAAACTACACGAACATGTAATAAGAAAATGGGGGTTCCTATTTAAAAAAACGCAATTGATATCCGTTTGACCTACGGCAGGGCCATCTACCGGGCCAACCATAGCGCCATCTGGTTTCCCCCTTCAAGCTAGACAAGTTTCGTTCTTTGTAGTTTTTTTCCTTTGATGCTTATTTCGTGAGATATTTGGCCCGGTCATAATCAGTGGACCATGCTGTATATTTAGGCTTCGTGAATAATCATGACAATCCTCTGTGTCTTACATGTAGCAAAATTTCCTTAAATAGCTATACGGCTCCAACTAAACAAAGCATTACCAACTCATAAAATTAAACACGTTTAGTTCAAACCACAGAAACAACTGGTGCTTCATGCTTAGTTAGCTATCACAGAGTTCAGTGAAGTGAAGCATACTCAGTTGCAGAAAACCTTATTGAACTTTCGCTATGGACGTAGTAAAAAGTGTGTTACATAGAAAATCAACATAATAATTACGTAAAATACAACTTCGGAATGATACTATAGCACAGCGCATCAAAGATCTAATAAACCAATAAAGAGAATTACTTTTAGTAGCAAACCATTTAAATTTTCGATACAAGTAGATGAATCTAACGCTATAGTTAGACTCGGAGTATTGATAGCAATAGTTATGTACTAGCACGAAAACGCTTTACTGGAAATATTTTATGCAAGTCTCTAGGAATATGTACTCTCCGAGTAGCAATATTTGGTCTGTTAAATTATTTTCCGTGAGAAAGGAATACCATGGGATAACAACAGTGAGAGGAATACTTAAGTTGCGTTTGCACCTGTGCGCCTTGAAGCTAGCCGGTGTGCGGCTTCAGTTTACCCCACACGGATGAAGAGGCGCCCTGTGTGAAAACAGGTGTCAATGAAAACCACTCAGACGCACATGATGAGGAAGAGACGTGCAGCGTACACGCATGCCTCTACTCGCGTGTGGGACGAGGCGCTACTAGGCGCAAAGAAACAGGTGCGAAAGCGTCTTTAATGAGAAGGCACAGCCGATTAAGAATACCATTCAAAACTGTTTTTGTAGGTACTGCCTGCTCAATAGGCGAGCTCTTACTGAAAAATAGTTACACGAATTCCATTGATGACATGGTCAAACTAATAATTAAATTTCAGCCACTGCATAATCGTTTACTTAAATTACTTTATGAGGACTTCGCAAATGTGCACATACTTCTCTTATTTTTCTCGCTGAGGTCAAATGCTTACCTCGAGGAAAGATACCATCAAATATTTTTGAGTTATGGGAGGAAGTGCATTTCTGGAATACAATTTCGAATTGGAAGGACAATTATTTGTTATAAACTGGCAGCTTTAATTTGGCTGCTCATCAAGTTAACCCTTCATGGAAAACAAGTAAATGTATTTACTGCTCACGAAAAGTTCTTGCTTCCAAGAAAAAGATAGAATTTGCGCTCCAGTGATCTGATTGCTTCTCGGCAATAAAACACTTTTTTCGCAGAAGAAGGGGTTGAGACAGGTGGGACGTTTTTCGAAGAAGTTACTCAGAACGCGAGAGGATTGAATGAAGCATTTAATCAGATTTTCCCAAATAAACTGCAGATTCATTATTCTCAAAGCGCGATCAGCAGAAGAGTGCAAAACATTTACTGAACTGACATTTAAAATAATGCCGCTGGCACAGTTATGGTGGAGTTTAAAAGACGAATATCCTCAATTGTCAAAAAAGGCTGTGTTGGTACTTTTGTCATGAGCAATTATATACGCTAAACAGATTACTCAGCTTATTTATTGACAAAAAACAAATACGCAAGAGACTTGATGCGCCACTTGTCATGAGAATTCAATTTTCAACCATGAAGCTTAATTATGATTATAGCTGAAAACTGAAACTTAAAATGAACCTTGCATTAGAAACCACTATAGACACAAACAAAAGATTCAGCGATAAAAATAGACATAAAAAAGGTTTTTACTTATCGAAAATATTAAGAAATATTTTGCTATGATCTCGGATCAAGTAGATTTTATCGATAATTAAGAATTTTACTGATAACGCCTGATCTTGTTAGCAGAAACTTATTTTCGGGCTTGTCAGTTCTTGTTAACAGTGCCCACTGCCCTGCCTTTAGTAAGATAAGTGTGAATCTCTACATATTTTTAATGAGGTTAGGACCCGATTATTTTAGTGATAAAAAATACATTTCAAACACATCCACTCTTGGTTATTCTCCACCGAAGGAATTTTGCCTTCGCTAAAATCGAACTTTTACGAAATTTATGGTGAATAAAAATTAATTACTTTTAACTTAAACTTGAAAGGTGTGTGTATATAGAAAGCATACAGTACTCTTACAGATAGTGAAAAATAAGCGTTCATAGTCAGCAGCTATGCAGAATGTAATTTCTAATGACCAAAAGAACAAACCTAATGACAGGATCTGATTCGAAAATAACTTGAGACGCTCCTACAGTACACGCTTTCATACATTTAAAACAATGAAATAAAATGAGGGCCTGCACATCTGAGATGTGTAAGTGGCCCATAAATGAATTGGTTCGTGAATGCTACAGATTTATTTTAACATGTGTTAGATTTTGCTTGTGGCTTGCTTATGTTATGTCATGTTCGATATGTCTGCCATCATTGTCATGAGCCGCTGAAGTGTCGGACCATCGATGTTCTCGATGACCTCCTGAATACCTGTTTTCAGTTCGCTAAGGAATTTAGTGTTATAACTGCACACCTTGTCTTTAATACATCCCCACAAAAAGAGTCGCACTTGTTCAGCTCCTGGGAATGGCGGCCAATCAAGGTCAATGCCAGTGGCTGCTGGGTAACCCAGAGTCAGAATGCAGTCCCCAGAGTGCTCCTTCAGGACATCGAACACTCTCTTGGTTTGATGTTGTCGTGCTCAGTCTTGTATGAACCGCTTCTTGTCGAAACCAGTCACTTTCGATAATGGGGATGCCCTTCACGTGTCGTTTGGTGGTCACCGTCCCATCAAGGAATATCGCACCGATTATTCCGTGACCGGGCATTGTACACCACACAGTCGCCCGTTGAGGATGAAGAAATTGCTCCATCGCGAAAATCGAATTATCAGTCCCCCTAATGCGCCAGTTTTGATTATCGAAATGAAAGTGGGCTTCGTCGCTAAACAAACCATATTGCGCATACTAATTGCCATCATTCCCCTCGGCCAACCATGCAGTTCGAAAGTCCTCACGCAAACTTTTCAGAAGTTATGACGACTTTATTTCATATAATTCAGTAATTATCACGCTGTAAGTAACATGTCACTACAAGAGTGAGCCGACAAAACACATTGTCTCATAGCCTAGCAAACGACGACGACTACCTTTTCTTAATCAGCGCCTGATACCTAATTAGCATTTAGAGAGACTCTACTTATGAGTATTATAAGCCTCAGAGCCACCTCCACATTCGAGTGGCGATTCGTCACAGTGACTATGACTCGAGAACTTGATTTCAGTAGCACGAAGAGATGGCTGCCCACCAGTATGGCATTTTAAGCTAGATCAAGTACAAATAATGTTATGGTCCTGGCAAATGTCCATAATACTTGCGTTTAGCAAAACATATTGACTTTCATGACAACAAAACAATTTCGCAGCAATGTAGGTATAGTCAAACCTAAACTTCAGAAGCCAAGGCAACATCATTCGAAATACGTAATTCAGATTCCTTTAATCTTATACTTCAGGAAGTTGGCGTCGATGAGTAATAGCACGGACTAAGAAAAATAACGGTGAAGCAATAACCAGTTTCAAAGCATTTAACTACAGCGAAGGTCGAGTGCCTGCTGCACTGTGGGGAATCATATGAAGTAGAAACCTACTTGCTTTTTCCGTTACGTGGACGACACGTTCATTATCTGGCCACATGGTATGGATAAACTCCTTGACTTCCTTACACATCTAAACTCCATACACCCCAACATCAAATTCACTATGGAGACTGAAACGGAGGGTAAACTTCCCTTCCTTGACGTCTTGGTAAAGAGAAGGCCTGACGGCACCTTAGGTCATGGGGTGTATCGGAAGACAACGCACACTGATCTGTATTTGCACGCAGACAGCTGCCACCACCCTTCACAGAGGAACGGGGTACTTAAAACTCTAGTACATAGGGCGCGCACTATCTCTGACGCAGAGAGTCTACCCCAGGAATTAGAACATCGAAAAAACGGGTACTCATAGTGGCAGATTCAACGTGCTCTCCGCCCAACCACTACAGCACAACCTGTGGAGATGGATGAAATCACGAGGGAGGAGGTAGGCACTGTGTTTATCCCATATACTGGCGCACTCTTGCGCCTAATGCAAGACTGTATGACCACACCCCAGTGCTATAAATGCTAAACCAATGCCACAGCGTATATTAATATGAGGCTATTATTATGTACAGATATGAAATCGTAGATGTGGAAGTCGTCGGGTTATAAAAGAAATGCACATGACGCTAGAGATTCTACCAGCCCATGATGCTGCCTGAGCTGGAATATACGCTTAATATCAAGCCCTCAACCGCATCGTCCATGTTAGGACCTCCAATAAGCAAAATACAAACCGATTGGCTACAAATATTACGGGGTATATGACTCAGTATTGCAGTTTAGCAGTGTTACAGTGCCAGTTTGCAGAGACGAAGATATCGAACTCACAAATAAAATGTAGGACAGAAAACATATGACCACAGGAATATGCAGCTGGAATATTTTATAACTGCACAGTGATGAGCTAATAAGTTCGTAAATCTTCTTTTGCAATTTACCGGAAACCTGAATTTTTATCATTTAGATACACTTCTGTGCTAAATGACTCAAGTTAAATTCGCCAATATTCGCACATATAATTAGAATGACCTTCTCTACCTCCTTTGAAATTATTTTCTGAAAATTCTTAAATATGATGATTATGTTTGTGATTATTGATCTAAATTTTTAAATATATTTCACGTAGTAAAATAAAGTTACAAAATTGTTAAGGCTTTCGTGGCCACTTGTTGACAAACTGCCTATTGGCTTCTGTCTCGGGTTCTTCGGCTGACGTTCATCTAACGATTTTTCTGACGTTTCGCCAGCACGAGTGGCTGGCATTGTCAAAGCTTCACCCTCCATTGCCGGTGGTGAACTGGAGCCGAGCTCGCGGCCGCAGACTATACGTACCTGGCGCGCCAACGTCCGAGGGCTTCTCCTCGGTCATTTCCGGTGCGGTTCTCCTGTTGCTACCTGCGACGGTCGTTCGCTGCAGTACGGGAAGCCAGGATCCGTTTACCTTAAGGCTTTCCTCTTTCTTGTTCAAACTGTTCACGTGTTTTTGTATTTCTACAGCTTCTCTGAACAAGCACGTGTGATAGTGCTTCTCTACAGCCAGAACTTCCGTGTCGGCGAATTTTATTACGTGGTCAGTCTCATTCAGTGCGTGCTCTGTCACGGCCGACTTCTCCACCTGCCCCAAACTGCAATGTCGCTTATGCTCTTTGATCCTGGTGTTAATTGATCGTCCAGTCATTCCGACATAAACTTTTCCGCATGTGCATGGTATACGGTATATTCCCGACATTGCAAGTGGGTCTCTTTTCTCCTTCGCCGATCTAAGACACTCTTTGATCTTCCTTGTCGGTTTGAAAATCGTCTTTACGCCATGTTTGCGCAATATACGGCCGATTCTGTCCGTCACTCTGGGAATGTATGGCAGAAAGGCCGTACCCGACATTTCTTTTTCTGGTTCCTTACTTCGCCGAGTGTTTGGCTCTGTTACACTTCTAATGTAATTTGTGGAGTACCCATTGCTCCTCAGAACAGTTTCCAGGTGTTGCATTTCTCGTTTGAGGTGTTGCGGCTCACACATTCGTCCTGCTCTCGCTACGAGCGTACTAATCATGCCTCTTTTCTGGCTCGGGTGGTGGTTTGACAGTTTGTGCAGGTATCGGTCCGTGTGTGTCGGTTTTCGATACGCGCTGTCCCAGGTTTTCGCCTTCCCTTGTGATCAGCACATCTAGAAATGGCAGTTTCTTGTCCTTTTCTACTTCCATGGTAAATGTTATGTTGGCATGGAGGCTGTTCAACTGTCTTAGGAAGTCACCGAGCTGTTCTTCACCATGGCTCCACACCACGAAAGTGTCATCGACGTACCTGTACCACACCTTAGGTTTACAAGTCGCCGAGTCCAGTGCCTGTGCTTCGAATTGTTCCATGAAGAAGTTGGCCACCACTGGACTGAGAGGACTACCCATGGCGACGCCTTCCAGCTGTTCGTAGAAATCGCCATTCCACGTGAAACAGCTCGTGGTGAGACATGCATGGAAGAGCTTTTTGATGTCTTGCTGGAAGATGGAACCGATGTGCTCCAGAGCGTCACTGAGTGGCACTTTCGTAAATAACGAAACAAGCTGGCCAGGATGTCATTTGGTGCAAGTTTCAGTTTCTTTAGCTTCTCAATGAAATGTCCTGAGTCCTTAATGTATGTGTCGGTCATCCCCACGTGTGGCTGGAGCAGAGAGGCCAAGTGTTTTGCCAGTTTATACGTTGGTGAGCCAGGAGCGCTAACGATCGGTCTCAGTGGAACGTTGTTCTTAGGGATCTTGGGTAATCCATACAGCCGAGGTGGTAGGGCTTCCGTGTTGCGCAGGTTTCTCTGTATGTCCGCCGGCAGAGAAGACGCCTAGATTAATCGATTCGTATTCCGATTGATACGCTGCGTCGGATCTGCGCTTAGTTTTCGGTACGTCGTCGGATCTAATAGGTCTCGGATCTTTTGCTCATAATCTTCGGTCTTCATTACGACGGTCGCATTCCCCTTATCGGCAGCCAGTACCAATATACTCTTGTTGGCGTTGAGATTCTTAATGGCTTGTACCTCTTCTTTCTTCAGGTTGCAAGCTGGTGGTTTTGCTCGGCGCAGTATCCTGGCTGTTTCCGTGCGTATTTCCTCTGCCCTTTCACAAGGAAGGGTCCGAATGGCTGCTTCGGTGTTGGCAATGATGTCCTCCATAGGTATAGTTCTCGGGACGATAGCGAAATTCCCTCCTTTTTGAAGAACAGACACTTCCTCTTCGGACAATTGTCGTTCAGTAAGGTTGACCACTGTGTGTAACATTTGGGGAATCGCCTTGTTGGTCTGCTTCCGGCATCTTTCAAACTTTTTCTTCTGCCGCTCGGTGCAGCGCTCGAGTTCGTTCTGCATGCTCCTGTGAGTGATGCTGTCGATCTTGTCCCAATCGTCTCGATGCATTCTGCTACTTAGTTGATAGAAAATGTCCAGAAGTTCCTGATCCGTTCGTGCCAAGTCTCTCCGTGTTGTAGATATTCGCTGACGAAGAAAAGCTCGTTCCATTCTGTCGTAGATACGATGTGCTTGGGCGGTGGTGAATAGGCGCTTGCATCTCAAGAACCTCGGTGTAGCACATTCATCTCGGCACCGTGACAGAAAGGCGAGAGAGGACATCAATCGCGCTTTCTTCTTCCGTCGTTATAAATAATTGCATATAATTATTTTTCCCATTGAGTATTTAACTGATTTTATGCACACAAGTGAGTACTTGTTACCACACTACTGTCCCCCCCACCCTCCCCACTGCCCCTTTCTTGGGGCTCATGGCTCTTTTCACAAGTATGTATGTGGTGAGCATGGGGCCTCAAACTTTGCAGTACCTGCTTCCTTTCAGTGCTGCAGGATTCAGAAAAGGATGTAATCGGTGCTGCTGAACAAGATGGTAAGCCACACGGAGTAAGTCCAACATTTTTCGGCAAAAGGAAGACGGTGAAACGTTACACACTACGAGCCGTCACTACCCTAGGATTGGGGTTCCTTCATAAGTAGTTTAAATGCTATTTGCGTGCTATCACCAGTCTCCAGTGGGGGGACGTTTGAGGGCGTATAAAGACACTCACCTAAATCAGAGAATAGTTTATTTGGAAGGAAATGGACATCAGTATCAGGAATCTGCTGCGGGCTTGTAAGACGAGTCCTATAAGTAAATCTTCCGCGTATAGAATGAGGGATGTTGCCTTCAAAGCCAGTGGGAAAACAGTTGGAAAAATTTGATGTCGATTGTGGATCAACTTCCGGGGTCATGATCGGGAAACAAGTACGTTACGGTGTGCGTGGATATCTTTTGTAGGTTTTGTTGTCTGTTTCCGATTCTGACCCCGACCACACAAGAAGCGGTCTACTGGTTATAGCGGATATTTGACACCTTTGGCCCATGCCAGATCTTAATAGCAGATAATGTTATAGCGTTATGCAATAAAAAATGCTCACGTCTGAGAATAACAGCGAACGTCGCTAAGAATTGCTCGTGTTAAAAATATACAACTTCTGCCAAATCGCCGCTTATCCTGCACAATAACTTTCGAGTCACACAATGCCCACATCTTGTGCGCAGCTACAGCAGTGGAAATCAGTATACAGACTGGACATGTGTGACAAAATTAACATGGTCGTTTGGGATAGTTGTGCACAGTGTATATGCAATAGTATGAGAGCCAGTATGCCGACATATGCAGTCAAATCGTATTTGATATCAGAAGTACAGCACATAAGATACCAGTGATTCATGTGGTAGCCGCTGGAACTCGGTATAAAGGCTATGGGCGGTGTTAGTGTGTGCGTACGTTCTTTTGCTGCAGACAGGAAACAGACACCATGAGCGAAGTGCGTGTTGTATACACAAACCATAATTGTGACAATGCCACGCGGAAAACAGTTATATATGAAGAAACAAAAATCGGTCCGTGCAAGGGAATGGGACTCTCTAATTGTTAAATCTCCAAGACGTTGAACCTTTCAAGTACAGTAATTAATTGCATTAGATTCGGCACACGATATGCACACAAAAGAAATTGTAGCCAAAGTAGAAAATTATCTGAAGCATCTGAACTGTTACTTCTGCGCAAATCAAGAGCCAGAAACAGGTATTCTTCTCAACTTGTTGCTGATTTACAGTTTCCAGTAACTGCCAGAGAAACGTCTTGCATTCAAGATGTAACTACAGACATCCGCTCTAGCACCCAAACGTTAACAGGCTGAAAAACGTACGTCGTGTACTTCAGAATAGAATAAAGTGTTCTGCAGTGGCGAGAAAAAGTTAGAGTTACATGGGCCACATGCATTTCATCATTATTGGCATGATCTGAGAACAGAGCGGCAGGTAAGAATGAGCAGAAAATTAGACTGTGGAAATGTTGTGTCTTGGGCAGCCTTCTTCACTAAAGGCAAATCACGGATTGCCTGGCTGAACACTAGAATGATCTCTCTAACATGTACACTGAAATGCTTGGGATAGAACTGATTTGAATGTGTAAGGACCAATTGGACGAAAGTCTAGCGTTTCAGCAAGATGTTGTGTTTGTGCATGTCTTTGTTACAACCAAAAAGTGGTTTTAAGATAGAGGTATCGATGTGTTGTCCTGGCCTGCAGGTAGCCCGGATTCGAACCCCTTGGAGAAAAACCTCCGGGGAACACTTTCAAGAAGTGTGTATCGCACTGGAGGGCAATTTAAGGGCATATGTGAACTGAAAAGAACGATACAAGAAGCTTAGAGTACAATTTCACTGCAAGAACGGCAAATCCTAACAAAATCAATGCCAAAAATCATTTTAAGGCATTTAGACCGGACGAACATTAGGGAAAATACTAACAGTGCAGTAACACAAAAGGGCAGTGAGTGCCTTTATGTCAGTTCCCAACCAGGAAATGCAAATACCTTAATGTGTTAGTCGTGCTGTGTAAGAAAGTACGTAATTGCGTCACGACTGTTTACGTTTTATATGTTTCTATTACTTTCATAATAAATTCGATACATGTATGCTTTAGACATCGTACTATTACTTTCATAGAAACTCTGCCTTTATAATGATTTAAATTACTATAGGTAAATAACCATTTCTTTTCTCCCAGGAAGGGCCATTGCTTTCAATTGACAACAACATAAGACAAGGCTTCTAGAGCCTCTAATGTCAGCCACCATATGCAATAGCCACGAATTTCTTTTCGATTAGGAAATGTGTCACTTGTGCCGACGTTGATGTTCTGAAGCCAAAAACGTTTTGCGTCTTGATTATATGGCAGAACCTGTATATCAAGAAACCGTTCGTCTGCGTAAAATTAAATAAGATGTATGTAACCAAGAGAAAAATGAGAATAACCGTAAGAGACAGAAAACAATAGCTGGAAAGTTTCACGTTACACAGTTGAAAGACGAGCTTAAGGCTGAGACCCAGAGTAATGAAACTGTCATTCAACTTTTATTTAAATTACACAATAGATGCTCTCAAGCATGATGACAATGAATTTTCAATAAAGAAGTGTGTCATGTTGCTCGGATGCAGCAGTGTTCTAGATTCTGAGAACTGACCTAATTGGAATCGACTGTGACTGCACGGAGGCAAAGAGTGACCGTTCTCGCATAAAGAATATTCCGTCCTCTGGCGCAGTTCTGTCTTTCTCTCCACTCTTTCCGTTGCGCCTCTAGGGATGCAGGCAGCTAGAACACGTGTGAAAAATGAATCCCGAAACAAAATATAACATCCACCGCCAACAAGACACGGGCTTCACAAGAAGGCATCTGCCGTTAGACACTAGAGTGAGAATCGTTACTACGCTTCCTTTGACCGGACTCACACATTGTCTGCTTTTGACAAAGAACTGTCTTCACGAATACCCCGTACAAGAGCCCCTGCGGGCTACAGAAAATGCTAGAAACCAGAAAAGGGACAGAAGGACGCACCTTCAAGATTTACATCCCATTATGCCAAGTCATTTGACACGAATGGCACCGTACGTTGCCAAAATCCTCTATGGGACAATTGTCATGCAAAATTGTAGTTATTTTCATACGACACTAGATACAGAGGACTAGCTCTTCCTAATGATGTTTCTTCATTTGTAATCAGTGCTAGACGTACCGATAGAATATAGCCCATTATCTCAAACAATAAAAGGCATTTTCAATTCTCCTTTACTACAGGTTTAGCTCATTTATAGCTGTGCAACGTAATTTTCGTAGAAAGTACGACACTACAATTCGTACAGCTGAAAGTATTCGACGATTCCATCGGTAATTGCAAGAGACTGGTTGTTTAAATAGGGGAAATCTACAGATCATCACCGCGTACTCTTCCTAGACTTTTGTCTGTAGTCCATAGAAGTCCACTTGCCGTACCAGCAGAGCGTTAGCAAATTGCTAATACGAGAGCGTTAAAAAGGTAATGCAAGACATTGTCTTTCTGAAAGCACGTCTGATTTTATTCAGGACTCCAATACAGCATACTCTTTTGGCTACAAAGCTGTATTTTTCAACATAATATCCATCCAATGCGACGGCCTTGCGGCGGTATGCCGGTGATACGCTCGTGGTACCAGTCCACTGGTCGACGTCGGACCCAACGTCTTACTGTATGAATAACTCCCTGTCAACCACGTACTGCTCCACGCGGAGTGCATCGTCCATCGGGCCAAAACTATGGAAGCAAGAAGGTGTGAGATCCGGGCTGTAGGGTGGAGAGGCTTACAGACATACAGAAAAATGTGGAGAAGGAGAAGTTCGTTTCCGTTTCTCTATCGACGAACACGCTGAAGTATTTTCTTCATTTTCCTGAGAGTAGTACAATACACTTCCGAGACTATCAGTTCTCCATGAGTGGGGACATGAAATAGATTAACTTCTTCAAAGTGCCAGAAGGCCGTCGTTATGACTGTACCGGCTGAGTGTTCGACTTTGAACTTTTCTTCCGAGGGGAGGTGGTGTGGTACCACTCTAAGGATCGCCGTTTTGTTGGCGGTTGGAAGTGATGAACCCATCTTTCATCGCCCTGTGACTGACGATCTTTGACAAAAATTGTCTCGATTAGTCCCGTAACGTGCAAGGAATTCCGTGCGGATGGTTTTCCTCGTGGGTCTTTATGGTCTTGTGTTAAGTGCCGAGCAAACCAGCGGGCACACACCTATGAGTACCCCAACTAGTGGACGAATCCGTCCCCACTACCAACAGATATGTCCCGTTGTGTAACAATGCATTTTATTGTGATCCGTCGATCACCTCGAATGAGATTATCTGCGCGTTCCAACATGTTCCAGAAGGTACAGCTGTATGCGGTCGGCAGGCACACGGGAGATCCGACAGGTATGCGCGAGCTTGTTGCGATGATGACGGTCGCCTCGCCCTTGGTTTTATTGTGCTTTTGTTCACTGCCAGGCCTCTTTAGACATTCTACAATCGCCTATGAATGTCTACGACCCTCTGGTTTTCCGCGAAAAGAAACTCAACGACAGCTCTCTGCTTGGAACCCAAGTTCGTTACAGACACCATTCTGGAGACTCCACCTACCTTTTCATGGAATTATAAGCACTGAAGCAGGAATAATCTACAATGCCCTGCAACATATTTCGCATCTTTCAACCAAAATTGGCCGAGAAAAAAAAGTTTTGCCATACTTATTAGAAGCCCCTCGTATGTCTCTTTCACGTTATTCGACTTTTAAACCACGTAACTCTTACAAGCCCTTCATGATAAAGATGATAAAGAACGTGTAGAGTTTAGTGAAGTCATTCTCGTAGCGGAAATGTAAGACAACTATTTCCTTCCACGTTTGATCCCCCAGGGGACTTCAGCTAGAAGTACGCGGGTGGCGTCCACGGGGACCCGAGCTGAGTGTGACATTGCGTCCATTTACTTGTGTCAGGCTTCTTCTCTCTCCTTCCCTGTCGGCCTCCCTTGGCCAACTCTTTCTTTTTCGACCACAACGGTATTAGGTTTCGAGGCCCGAGGGTGTCTTTCCAATTTCCTTATTCCTACTTCTAACCCAACTTCTGAGGGGAGCCCACCTCTTAAGAAAAGCTAGAAATCCTGTAAGCTGTGAGGGTAACATCGCAGGTAAAAAATTAAACATGCTTTCAAGACTACAAGTAATCCTTGGAACATTACTGACGAAAATAGACGACGTCAATGGCAAAGAAACGGTATACGATTTGGAACGTGGAATGTAAGGAGTCTGTACAAGAGAGGAGTGGCAATCAGTGTTGTTAAAGAAATTCAGAGGTGCGAACTAGACCTAGTTGCACTGCAAGAAATCCGGTGGGAGGATGCTGGCAGTATTTATGTTGAAAACTGTACTACTCTGTATGGAGCCTGTGAACGAGGTCATCTGTTAGGCACTGGTTTCTGCGTCAGTAAGACTTTGGCCACTAATGTTTCAGAGTTTGTTTCAGTCAACCCAAGAATATCTGTTCTAACACTGGACGTAAATCATATTAACGCGAGTTTTGTGAACTGTCGTGCTCCCACGGAGGAGAGTGAAAGTGAAATGAAAGACGAGTTCTATGTACAGCTTGAGACTGTGATGGACGCTATACCAGATGGACACCTGAGGATCCTCCTTGGTGATACGAATGCCAAGGTTGGGAAGGAACAAATATTCCAAGACACAACAGAAAGGCACAGTCTACACAACCTAAGCAATGACAATGGGGTTAGGTTCATCACCTTCGCTACATCATTAAGGTTGTTCATCTCCAGCGGAAAAACATACATAAAGGAACCTGGGTGTCACCACATGGAAGAACTATAAATCAAATAGACCATGTTGCCATTGATCGCAGAGCCAAGAGATGGGTGTTAGAACATAAGACAGCGCGGGGTGCCGAAGGTGGGAGTGGTCAGAGGTCTTTAAAACATACAGTGTAAAGGAATAACGGGACCTAAGTTAAAAAGAGTGGACAGGTACCATGTGGAGAAACTAAAAGATGAAGCAATTAAGACCGGATACCAGTTGCAACTTAGTAACCGCTTTGGGGCACTCAGTGAAATGGACGCGAATCAGGACCTCGAACTAATGTGGGGAAACATCCAGAACTCAGTTAAGGATACAGCAAAGAAAACGCTCATGGGAAACACAGTGGGCCAGAAGATCTGAGTTGGAAAGGAACGCGCAGATTAGCTGGAAAGGAGGACGGAAGCTAGGAGCAAGTGTCTGAAGAGGACAAATCTGGCACAGGGAAAAGCGCAATTTGAGGAGGACCGAAAGACTACTCAAGCAGCTCTGAGAAGAGCAAAGTGGAAATACATAACGGTTATCATTGAAGCAGAAACAGACTTCAGACTAGGGAAATGTTTCTGAAGGTGAAGTACCTCTGCGAATGTCACCAGGCCAAGCAGAAATTAGTCAAGGATCCCCATGATAAGATCCTGACGAACGATAGGGACATAGCTGAGAGATGGAAAGAGTACTTTCGACAGCTGCTAAATTGTGATGAACCCGAACTGCAGTTTGATTTCCAGTACCCAATTACAGTCGATGCACACTATCCCCCACCTACCCTGGATGAGATAAAAACCAGAATCAGACACCTTAAGCAGAATAAAAGTCCAGGTGAAGATGGAATACAGGCTGAAATGATCCTGGCAGGAGGAGAGAAACTTGCAGAAAAAATAAACCGACTCATACAGGCAATATGGACCAAAGCAGAATTACCAGGAGACTGGAAAACAGCTCTGATTTGTCCAATACATAAGAAGGGCGACAAACTGAAATGTGACAACTATCGAGGAATCGCCTGCTATACGTCTGCTATAAGATCCTGTCCAATTGCCTCATACATAGAATTCAGCCAGTGGCAGAATCGGTGATTGGGGAGTACCAGGGAGTTTTCCAGCCAGGACGGTCAACAGTAGATCACATCATCAGTCTCCGGCAGCTCACTGAGAAACTGGGTGAATATGGTAAAGATTTGCATATTTTATTTGTTGATTTTAAGAAGGCCTATGATTGCATATATCACAAGAGCCTGCTCAACTGTTTAAGGGAGTTTGGCATGGCAGAGAAACTCATCAATCTGTCTGAACGAAACACGTGCAAAGGTGAAGATGGGAAACGCGTAGTTGAGGAATTTGAAATTGTGACAGGACTCAGGCAAGGAGATGGGTTGTCCCCTATCATGTTCAACTTTGCCCTCAAGAAGATCGTACGCGAGACCTTCCAAGAGAATGAAGAGATTGAAATCGAAGGGAAGAGGCTGGCATACTTAGCCTAAGCAGACGACATCTGTTTACTCTCTAGGCCGGAAGACGAGTTGGAACAAATGACCAAAGCACTAAAGGAGGCTGCCAGCAAATTTGGGCTAAACATAAACGAAGCCAAGACAGAGTACCTCATTATGACACGTGGTCATTGTCAGACTGCTGATCATCTACAATCACGGCAGGTTGGGGACCATTCCTACAAGAGAGTGCAGGAATTTAAATACCTAGGGGCACATTTCACTGAGAACTCGTCATGTGAAGCAGAGATCATTGCCAGAATACAAGCAGGAAACCGATCTTACCACAGCCTATCACAACTGCTTCGGTCCAAATCTCTCTCCAGACAGTT
Source organism: Schistocerca cancellata (assembly GCF_023864275.1). NCBI lineage: Eukaryota > Metazoa > Arthropoda > Insecta > Orthoptera > Acrididae > Schistocerca > Schistocerca cancellata. The sequence goes on from NC_064631.1 coordinate 130,291,666, forward strand.
CCAGATTCGACTGTACAAAATTCTGATGCAGCCTGTTGTTCTATATGGCTGTGAAGCATGGAGTATCCGGAAACAGGACTTCCATACGCTTCTTGTTTTTGAGAGAAAAGTGCTTCGGAAATCTTCCGTCAGGTTCTGGATGCAGATACAGGGGAATGGAGGATCAGATACAACTATGAGCTTGAGGAACTATACCAGCATCCCAATATAGCAGGAACTGTCAAAGCCAAACGAATGCAGTGGCCCGGATGGAGGATCACAGATGGCCTCGGAAGCTCCTGGATTTCACACCTACAGGAAAGAGACCGCCAAGGGGACCCAAGAAGCGCTGGAGGGATGGACTCCATGAAGATTTAAACCAAGTGTGCGGATAGCAGCAATGGACAGAATACAGTCGAGGAGGAAACTTTCAGATGCGTGCGGTCCACTCGGCCTGATCACTTCGTACTTGTAGTAGTAGTCTGATCTTCAATGATGACGTTGCCACCCATGCAAGGGCGAAAGTGAATCGCCACAGCGAAAGAGTATCGAGAAAACATTTTGCGGAGAATATGCTTATAGAAACCACGTACCTGAATATCTCGTAGATCTGGCTTTTTCCACAAAACCAAGAAAATACAGAAAATTTCATTTCTGAACAGAAGGGACCAACAATATACTAACAATTGCTTGTAAGAACATTTCAAAGATGGATGTGCCGTGGGGAGTGCAAGGATTTCTCCAAGGACTCCTGGTATGAGATTTTTTTGTGGGGGATTCACATTTGTGGAAGGCTGCCTATGCGTTTCCCCTTTGAAGTTTCAGCGAACTGCGTCGCTGCATAGCAGCGAGCGTAGGAACTCAGTAAATACTCGGAGTAATATAGACAGAATTTAACCACTGTCTGCATGTTTGGAGTGAGGCTGATGGGGGATACATTTAACGTCTATGAAAGATGAATGAAAACTTTGATCATACTCATAATTGCAAAAAGTATCCCAAGGTTGAATGTGCAAGCATGCAAATGATATACACTTGTAAAACGGGATGGTTCTTCTGAAACAAAAATATTTTATAGTTGTATGGGTAAATTATAGCTCACTTCAAGTTTCCCCACTCGTTCATGTAGAAGGTACAAAATGATTAAGCCTTTTAGAAACCCCCTGCAGACCTGTGGATCTCCCTGAATGCAGACCACATGGCATCGACTGTGTGGCTGTCGAAGGACCACAATGAATAATTCCTAAACACATCTCACACATGATGGGAGGCACGTAGCTCATACCAAATTAGAGACAGCCGAAGTTCTTTGAAGAAGACATACTTCCCCACATATGGGAAACCACTGGCCCCTCTGAAATATTGTCCTGCAGAGTTGCTATGGAAATTTACATTTACTAGTCATATTTTCCTATTTCAATGGTGTCAGGTGTTTATGAGCGTGGATACTAACTATCATTTTAATAAGACACAGTTTTCAAATACTGCTAGGAATTATTTGCAGAGGAATTGATAAACTGGTAGAAGTTGACCTTCTGTAAGATCACTTTGGGCAGTGGAATGTAGAAACACTTGAGGCAATGCTGGCCATACAAAGTAGGTTACAAAATGCATTAAAGAGAGACAAATCTATGTTTATAGCATGATGAGATATACAAGTATAGTGTTGTGTCTAGACAAGACAGCCTAGACACAATGAAAGGAAGCCGAAAGGCACGCGCTTAAACTCACGCAGGCTGGCGTGAGGTCTGAAACAGGATACGTAATGAATGCTATAAAGAAAAGTACGTAGCTTCTGGAATACTTAACTTTAATCCACATTTGTAGAACATCGCTCTTGATGATACATTAATAGAATCTCAATATAAATTGAATACGGCGCCTTGCTAGGTCGTAGGAAATGTAGCTGAAGGCTATGCTAACTATCGTCTCGGCAAATGAGAGCGTAGTTGTCAGTGAACCGTTCCTTGCAAAGTCGGCTGTACAACTGGGGCGAGTGCTGGTACGTCTCTCTAGACCTGCCGTGCGGCGGCGCTCGGTCTGCAATTACTGACAGTGGCGACACGCGGGTCCGACGTATACTAGCGGGCCGCGGCCGATTTAAAAGCTACCACCTAGCAAGTGTGGTGTCTGGCAGTGACACCACATTCCTCCCCCGCAAATCGGCGAACGGTTGTGTTATAAGGCTTCCGCCCGCCGTGGGGAGGACCCCATGTTGACGTATGCGACGAGGTGGGGAGCCTAACAACAGGCGAGGCTGTGCCACCCGCACCCGGCCATTCGGTCCGAGGGGAGCTAGGAAACGCCTGAAAACCTAGTCCAGGGTACACGCCAACATGCGGTGTATGGGCCCGTAGATAGTCAGGAGGGACCGAAGGGTCGACCTCCATCGAGTCGGAGCACCCGACTGGCGAAGACGACATCTGATCCGGAGCGGGCAAGAGTTCCACGTCGGAGGACAACCGGTCACGGGAAGCGATCGGCGGCGCGTGACCCAGGGAGGCGCCCGGCGGTTGCAGCGACGCGTCCACTGCGGGCGGCGCCGGCGGCGGCTGCGGCGGCGGCGCGACGCCATGGGGCAAAATGGAAGGCATCGTCGGTTACACCTGGGGAAGAGGCGAGCCAGTAGATGGGTCCCCAGGGCGCTGACCGGACGGCACCGTCACTGAAAGCAGACAGGGAGCGGCAGAACCCAGGCGACGACAGAGGCGCAGCTGATTGAGATGCCGACGCACCTCACCGGAGGCCCCCAAAACCAGATACATCGCGCGGCCGAGGCAGAGAAGAATGCGCCCTGCGAGCCAACGCCGTGAACCGCGATAGTTGCGATAATAGACAACGTCGCCTGGAGCAAAAGCAGGTGTCTGCCGCTGCACAGGAACCTGATGCGGCGGATGCAGCAAAGACATCAAGGTTCGATGAGGGCGACCATGGAGCAACTCAGCCGGCGAGCGACCATCTCTGGGCTGAGAGCGATACGAGGACTAAAAGAGCAATAACGCGTCCTCCCGAGAATGCGACTCTTGCAACTTCAACGGACCAAACGTTCAGCGGCACCGTTGGAGTGAGGCGAAAACGGCGCGGATGTCAGATGGTGAATACCATTGGCCTTGCAGAATGACTGAAATTCCGCGGACATGAATTGTGGGCCATTGTCGGAAACAAGAGTCTGTGGTAGACCTTCAATGCAAAAGATATCGGACAACGCTTGGATGGTGGCAGAAGACGTCGTGATAGACATCCGGACAACAAAAGGAAAATTACTGAATGAATCGACAACAACCAACCATCGAGCATTCCAGAATGGACCAGCAAAATCGATGTGTAAGCGTTGCCAAGGGGAGGTGGCTTTTGGCCATGCGAAGAATTTCCGCGGCGGTGAGTATTGTTGTGCGGCACACGCCATGCAAGAAGAGCACATATTCGTAATCGCAGCATCGATTCCGAACCAAGTACAGTGCTGACGAGCAAGTTGTTTCATTCTCACTGTACCCCAATGTCCTTAGTGGAGAAGCTGTAAGACAGAGGACTGTAACGAACGTGGTACCACGACCCTAGACTGATCATTTTCCGAACGCAACAGCAAAACACCACGTCGTACAAAAAGTCTCTCCTTGTGAGCAAAAAATCGGCGAACCAACGGATCCTCGATCTGTGACTTTGACAAAGGCCATTGCGTAGCAACAAAACGCAAAACGGTAGCAAGGACAGGGTCTGCAGATGTGGCTGCAGCTACACGACGAAAATCAATCGGAAACGATTCGACCACGTCATCGGTTTCCGAATCAATGAACATGCAAACAAGTTCGGAAGAATCGAATGCTCTATCCTCAGCAACAGGCAAACGGGACAACGCATCGGCGTTTCCGTGCTTAGCGGTGGACTGATACAAGATATCGTAGCAGTACTGCGAGAGGAAAATAGACCAGCGAATGAATTTCTGCGCTGTACGTGGAAGTACAGGCTTGGTCGGATGAAAAAGCGATGTCAAAGGTTTGTGGTCTGTGATGATGGTAAAGTGACGACCATACAAGAAATCATGAAACTTAGTAACACCAAACACGAGAGCCAAAGCTTCTTTCTCGATCTGTGAATAATTTCTTTGCGCTGACGTGAGCAATTTGGACGCAAAGGCAATAGGGCGATCATGCGAACCATCTTTGTGCGCAAGCACAGCACCGATCCCGAAATCCGATGCATCCACCATCAACAAAAGGGGTTTCTGGGGATCGAATGGCGTAAGGCAAGTAGTGGAAAGCAACGCCGATTTCAGCTGGCGAAAGGCGCGTTCGCATTCCGTCGACCAGACGAACGGAACACCTTTATGGCGTAAGCGATGAAGCGGAGCTGAAAAGGAAGAGACATGGGGGTTATAGCGATGGTAATAATTTATTTTTCCCAGCACACTCTGTAGCTGCTTCAAATTCTGCGGCGAAGGCAAGTCTTGTATGGCACGGAGGTGCTCTGGACTGGGATGTATGCCTTGGGCATTGAGTACATGTCCCAGATATGGAAAATCACGAGCAAAAAACACACATTTCTCCTTCCGCAAGCGAAGACCATTTTGTCACAAGACCTGAAATAGTGTTCGGAGATTGTCGAAATGTTCTTCTGCCGTCTTTCCGGAGATCACAGTATCGTCCAGATAGTTTGCTGCAGTAGGGACCGACGCACAAACAGTTTGTAAATATTGCTGAAACAATGCAGGGGCGGATGCACACCCGAATGGCAGTCTTTTGAATCGGTACAAACCAAGATGCGTGTTAACCACCAATACGCGCTGGGATTCTTCGTCCACCGGCATTTGCAAGTACGCATCTGCTAGGTCCAACTTCGAAAAATATTTACCCGGGCACAGTTTGTCAAAAAGATCTTCCGGGCGAGGTAAAGGAAAAGTTGCAGTCACTAGTTGGGGATTCACTGTTGCCTTGAAGTCCACACAAAGTCTCACTTTTCCGGAAGGTTTTTGCAAAATCACTAAGGGTGAAGCCCAGAGAGAAGCCTGCAGGCGTTCAATTACACCTTGAGATTCTAAATCGTGTAATGTTCTTGCGACCTCATCACGCAATGCGTGAGGAACATTGCGCGCTCTGAAAAATTTCGTTTGCGCGTTTACTTTGAGTTCCAAATGTGCTGCATAGTTCTTAGCGCAACCGAGGCCCGGTGCAAAAATGTCTGCAAATTCTTCACAAAGACGAGAAACACTGGCTGAAGGCACAGTCTGGTTCACTGATAGGACCTGATTGACTATAGACAAGTTAAACAACTGAAACTAAACCAAACAAGTTCACTGCAGAAGAAGAACGAAGGACGTAAAATGACACAAGTTTTGTTTGTCCCTTATATGTTCCAAGAAGGGTGCACTGTCCTAACACAGGGATATGCTGTCCTGAATAACTAGTGAGCTTAACATTTGCGGCACGCAACGGAGGTTTGCCTAGCTGTTTGTACATGTCGTGATTGATCAATGAAACTGCAGCTCCGGTATCGAGCTGGAACGGGATCACTTTTCCGTCAAAGGCCAAATCTACAAATAGTTTATTGTCCTGCTGACGACAAGAGCGACTGTCTCGTGCAACGTGAACTGTTTCTGGGACAGAAGCACTTGCGACGTGACGGGATTTCCGTCGATGTCGACGCACACTTTTTGTGGGACGAACACAGTCACTGTTAGAGAGATGAGCACTGGGCGGAGTGGCATTAACGACATGGATTTTCATGGGTGAAGGTTCACGAGCCCGAGTATTCTTGGTTCGATTCCGGCGCGAAGCAAAGGGCCTGGAATGGTTGTTAGTGTCCGTTTTGAGCTTTTTCTGGCAAACACTCTGAACATGTCCTTTTTTTATTACAGCAAAAGCAAATAGCTTGGCGTGACGGGCAATTCTCACGCAAATGCCTAGTAGCACACCGCAGGCATGATTTCACTGCATTTGCGTGCTTGCGCAGCACACGTGGCTGCGCAGACGTGTGCAAAGGCTGTTTACAATTCCGTGCAGCTCGCCCGGCGGGCCGGTTAATGTGACACACAGCTGGCGAAGTTTCGAACGATTCCTGAGCAAAGTCAAGCGTGTCATGCCGATCCAATATGTCTATCACTTGTTGAAGGGAGGGATTGACTAGTTTCAAAATGTGTTCCCGTATACGAACATCAGAAACGTTCTGTGCAATTGCATCATGCACCATAGTATCTGAATAAGGGAGTCCACATTCACACTCAAAAGCACAATCCCTAGTAAGGCCTTGCAAAGTTGCAACCCACTCCCGATTAGTCTGACCGGCCGTACGTTTTGTACGAAAGAATGTATACCTTTTTGCAACGACATTGACTGATTCCTTGAAATAGGCATCTAAAGCAGACAAAATTTCTTCGTAGGACAGAGTTGCTACGTCGCGTCCGGGAAACAATTTCACTATCACACAGTAGGTGGACACAGCTACACAAGAAAGGAGGCTGCCGCTCGTTACCTTGAATTCTGTAGGCGGCGAGATGGAATCCAAATTGGCGTGACCACTCCGTCCAGCTTTCCATTGCTGCCTCAAAAGGCCGAAAGGGTGGTGCAACTACGTGTTGTGGCTGCTGTAGCTGTGAAGCGGCGGCGGCCGCATCGATTTGCAGTGCACGTTGACCCTGGACGAGCTGTCCAAGGGCATCCAATAAGGCCTGTGTCTGCTGATTCTGCAAGCGATAAAATTCGGACAGTACATCTGGAGAATGTGGCGAAGCCATGACACAAGTAAAGTAAGCAAGTAGAAAGAAGAAGAAGAAGGCCCTTTTGGAGACCCGTCGCCAAATATGTTGTGTCTAGACAAGACAGCCTAGACACAATGAAAGGAAGCTGAAAGGCACGTGCTTAAACTCACGCAGGCTGGCGTGAGGTCTGAAACAGGATACGTAATGAATGCTATAAAGAAAAGTACGTAGCTTCTGGAATACTTAACTTTAATCCACATTTGTAGAACATCGCTCTTGATGATACATTAATAGAATCTCAATATAAATTGAATATAGCGCCTTGCTAGGTCGTAGGAAATATAGCTGAAGGCTATGCTAACTATCGTCTCGGCAAATGAGAGCGTAGTTGTCAGTGAACCGTTCCTTGCAAAGTCGGCTGTACGACTGGGGCGAGTGCTAGTACGTCTCTCTAGACCTGCCGTGTGGCGGCGCTCGGTCTGCAATTACTGACAGTGGCGACACGCGGGTCCGACGTATACTAGCGGACTGCGGCCGATTTAAAAGCTACCACCTAGCAAGTGTGGTGTCTGGCGGTGACACCACATATAGCGTTTGGCAATGTTGACTGTCATCCACTCTTTGAAATTCTGAATGTAGGCAGGTTAAAATATAAGGAGCCAAAAGTTGTTTTCAACTTGTACTGAAACTGGACTACTGTTATAAGAATGGAATAAATTTATAACAATTGTTCACATAACTCTACATAATTTATGGTACTACTATGTTGCTTAATTTGCTTTAATTTGGAACAGTGTCTTTTGTTTCAGTTCCAGCAACATTGTAATCAGCCCATCCACAACTTAAAGCGATATAAAAATTACAGAAAGACCTCCCTGCGAGATGACTCTTTATAATCTTTGAAAAATCCAACAAATATTCCAAGTGGATAAAACACCTCACTTTTGTTGCTCTTTATTTTTCCACACTTAAGTAAATCATATTCCATGCTTATTTTATCAGTAAGAGTAACATCAAATGTAATAAAACCATTGATGAAATAAAAGGATGTTCAATTCTGGATAAAACGTTATTTCCTTCCACTACGGTTATAAAATCAAATACCTTTGGCACATAATTATCGATTAATTTTTATTGGATTTCCGTAGTATGTTGACTAATCTGATCCATCAGTTTTAACAATCTTAAAGCCTAGCATGATTCATATGAACCTACAATAGTCATCAGTAGGGATGTTAATCTTTGTATCTTTGTTAGGATCATTTGCTTTATATTTACTTATCTCATTTACAGGGAATGAGTGAAACTGGTGGCTATCAACAAACCTGCTTTTTAACCAGGATTAAATTTGATTAAGCTATTTCTAAAACAACTGTCACACAAGTGCTACTTAAGTCAATGAAATTGTCATTTCAATCTGTTATAGTTAGTTCTAAATCCTGAATAGTGTCAAAAACTGGAATATATAATTAAATAGGATAATGTGGTTCACAAAATAGTGGTCAGACAAATTCAGCATTCTTGAATGACATGATGATATTAGTTTCTGAATGAAAATGGTCAATTTAGGTCACAAACATTCCCTCAGCTACATAACAAATATGGTGTTAATTCAAAAGGAATAATCTTAGGGACATTGTTGGCAGCTGTCTTTTCCTCAGCACGAATAGTTTGCCTACTAAATCCACTTTCAATACCATAATTTTATCTGTATATAATTGACCTTCACTTTCAATAAGCTGTAATTTATATTTCATGTGCCTTGATGTCAATATTGGGCATTCTTGAAGGAATAAGTTTTTCCAAGTTTTTGAAGCTATATTGATTAACAAGAATATCTTGTGTTCCTCTGTGACAATACAATTTAGTATTTTTGACATAATACTTGGAGTTAAAAATGATATATGAAAACAAACTAGTGTGACATTACTATAGCTGGCTCACATAGATACAGTCAATCCATTTTTAAGAACAGATGACTTACCACTCAGTTGAAATAGGTGACGCAGTTATTACCAATAAAAATACTATTAAGTGAATGAAACCCAATGGGGAACCAAAGCCAGGAATTCCATAGAAAATATCGAAAAATATGATTTACAAGTGGATATGGAATAGCAACATTAACAATTGAAAATTATGTTCTTGCCCCAATATGCGATAAAATCAGTCATCTGTATGCTTACTCTAAAAGTTTGGATCATCATTAAGAGTTTACAAATATGTGTAAGAAATTGGAAGACAAACATAATGTTGTGGTTACTACTTTTATTGAAAGGAGTGATGAAATCATACCATTGGATCAGTGTCAAGATAGTTTACTTGCAGTATTCAATGGTTTCATTCTCAAAAACTAGGATATGGTTAAAGAACATTTTACTTCAGGCAGAAATTAAAGGAATAGATTTTTTTATTTAACTCAGAGATATTAAAAGTAACACAACGATTAATAAGAGATAACCTTAACTTTGTCAATATACTGAGACAAGATGACACAAATATAAATCATATTTGCAATGAAATTGTTGGCAGTATTTTAAAGTTTCATGATTTTAAGGAATATTTTACTAAATGCTGGAATAAGTATCAGTTTTCATTTTTTATGATAGATATGACAAGCAAACCTAAAAAAGGAAAGTACAAACACGCAGTTAAAGAATGTCAAATGTAAGAGAGACTTTATTAATGCTTTCAGCCTTTACTGAATGTTGGCGAAATATGACTCACAAATGTTCAAAACAGTTGAACAAACTAGAACAGAATATAAAAAACATAACGAAAGCTAAAGTGCTATTGATCCAGTGGAACAAGTATAACAACGAAATGAAACATTAGATTATAATGTTCTGAAAGGTACTGAAGAAACTAGAGAAGTAGAGAAACAAATGATTCCATAGGCACACCAGCATACGACTCATCTTCCTGAACAATTAGGAGAAGTACCACAAATTAAACAATATCAATGTCCATAGTTTGACTACATATTAAGTGAATCAGAAATACAGGCTGCCCTCAATAAATATGAGTATGAAGAAAGAAAAAAGAAAATAAAATACAGAATGAAGAGAATAGACAGTGGTTTTAAAAAAGTAAACAGAACTGAAAGTATGTTAAAGTTTACTAACCACAGCAAAGATAAAGTTTTTGGAATAAATTCTGTTGGTACAGTTAAATGTGTTGTTTCTCGGCCGGTTCAACTCAGTGCAGATAAATTAACTATTTGTATGAAAGTATATGAAGGTACAGATAGATTTATGAATCTTTTAGCAGAAAACAGATTACTATGGATGATATGGGCACAAGATATGAAGCTATTGATTTACCAAACTGTGTGGATATTCATTCAGGTGCATTATATTCTGATATTAAACCAAACACCATAAAATTAAGTAGAGGTTAAAAATATAAAATTTTCCTTAAAGAAACTATTGAAATCTACTCCATAAAAGTAAGACTATTTCAGTCAAATTCAGGATCTTCAGATTATTCAGATACAAAAACTGATGAAGGATTAATTAAAAAATACACTGTAAGACCCATTGACAATGTATGTATGGAAGATGTAGTGGAATTAATAGATAGATTAGCTGTAATTCATGGTGAAGAATTGGCTGGTAATACGAATCATCATAATGAATAAGTTGTCATAACACAAATGTTTAGAAATAAATTTAGTGACTTCATCATCAAAAATCCAAAAGGAATTCCATAATAGATTACATTTTTAATAACTTGCCACACACATTTAGGCAGATCGAAAAATAACGAAAAGGCTTAGAAAACACATTCACCAACAAACTTCCATTCCAGTTGAATCATCCAGGCTATAGATTTTGTAGTTTGGGTACCAAACTAGATGAAAGATTAGCTAGAGGGTATGAAGGAATGCATCCATTAAATGAAGCATGTGGCTACTGAAATCACAATGATTTACAGAAAAGGCGTGAAGCAGGTAAACAATCTCAGTTTGCTGGAATAGAAAGAATGTGTGCTAAAGATGCACCACTTGGTGAAAAAGTTATAGCGACAGTATTTAGAGGATTAATGTATGGAAAAAGATAATTACAAATAGTGTTGAACTTGATGTAAATGAAAAGGGACTGTAAAATATTTCTCCACAGTAAAAATTTTATTCTGTATAAATGAATAATTCAGTACTGAGTGTAAATTGCCACCTAGTTGCAAAAACAATTAAAATTAAACTTAATAGTGAACAGGTGCATCTTATTGACAATTTTTAACCGATGCACAAAAAAGGAAGAGAGACAAGAAAACTGGTGGAAACTTACTCATAATGTTAGTTATACCTGCTGCAGAAAAAATTATTTAATATATAACAAAAAAGAAAGGTGGGTCTGGTTTCACAAGACATCAGTGAGGGTTTCTACCATTACTTATGGTAGCATTACCACATCTAGTTATTGTTGGTTCATTAGCTGGCAGAGTAGTTGCTGTAGCAAATGCAATTATAAATAGAAAGAAAGGGTATAATGAAATGGAAGAACAAAAATGGCAAAATCAAACAATGCAAAAAAGTGTTTAGGTTAAAAAAACTGATTTCCAAGAAGTAATTAGGATGTATCCTGATGCATTATTAATTTTGACATAAGATATGTGCTAACAGTTAAAAATTAAACAGTTAAAAATTAAAAATTTTCTATTAAAAAATAATCCAAAAATTGATTTTGATTCATTCAGTGGCAACATAGCAAAACAAATAGTTGAGTGAAACAACAAGTTCACTGTTACCAGTCACAGTTTTATTTGTTTCCACGACGCGTTTCGAAGGTTTAAACCTCCGTCATCGGGTGGATTTACATTAGTAAGTATTACATTTGTGCGTTTGTTGTGTTACGATTTTTGGAGGAACTTGTGGCACTGCCTTCAGTGGTCACAGGTTCCTTTTGCTGTCGTAACACATCACACGTGTGATGGAGGTTTAAACCTTCAAAACGCGTCGTGGAAACAAATAAAACGGTGACTGGTAACAGTGAACTTGTTGTTTCATTTAATGTCAGTAACAGTCAAGGTAAAGCCTAACCTAAAATGTTTGCATTTAAAAATAGTTGAGTATTTGGGGAAAAAAGGAAAATATTACAGTTTTGAGACAATACAAAATTTTGATCAATTCTTTTGAGATTATTTGTGTGGATTTGTGTTAAAGGCGTTCCTACATAACTAGAAACTCAATAAAATTTTGAACCTAAGCGACAGAAATTTTTGGAAATAAGACAATTGGAAAAAATACCTTAAAAAAAGAACTGGCAAATTAGAAAAAAATCTGTGCTAACACTGTGAATGTTTAACCAAATATAATTTAACTATTTCAAGAAGGATTACATTACACTTTTAAAGTAACTGAAGGATATATTGATTTTAAAGGTACAACATTAGTAGATATAAAAAATCTGCATATTGTAATGATGCAGTTACTAAACAGTACTTAGAGAATGACTTAAATAATTATTACTTTGCACTCATTCCCTATGGACAATCTTGTTACCAAACTGAGTACTCAAGAATTTTAGCACAATGGAATAACTATGCTACCATTACACATCTCTATGAAAAAAATGATCAGATTTAAATAGATAACCATTTCTCTAAAACTCAGTTAGAAAAGAACATCTTAAGGAAAAAAGAAAGTGGAAAAGGTTTTTGCAGACTATTTCTCTAAGAACTATTTACCTCCATACAGAAACCAATTAAGCTACATTCAAATTAAAATGTGTGATAAACATAAAATGAAATTTGATTTCGTTACTGATAATGAAATATTTATTGACACATTTCAGTATGATATAAAAATCAAGAGAACTGTACCTGTTTCAGGTGAATTACCCACACTCGGTGAACTGTTTTTGAATCAAATGATGATGATAGATTTGAACAATGAGTAATACATTTTTAATCTATGTTAATGGGTAATCATCTTTGGTGCTTGAAGTGTAGAAAATTTTAGAGTGTTAACAAAAAATGTAGTATGTGAAACTAGAAAGAGGTAATTTCAGAAATGAAGCAGGCAACCTGAGAATTATAGATGTTCATGAGGAAATTATGAATGAATTACATGAAGTAATGAGAAAAAAATGTCAAAGAATTAATGTCATTTCTCTTGGTATAGATGATCTATGGCAAGCTAATCTAGTAGAAATGGTTCTGTAAACTTAAATTTCCTAAATAAATAAAGGACATATGTATTTAGTAACAGTTATTGATGTTTTTGTTTCAATATTTGCTTGGGTTATTTCTCTTGAAGGTAAAACAAGTGAAAACGTAGCTGATGAAAAAATGCTTTCAGAGAGAACTCAAAGTAATGATAAAGAATTCTACAACAGAGAATTTCAAGAACTCATGGAAAAAATATAATGTTAACCATTATTCAACTTTTGCTGATTTATAAGAATCTGTTGCTGGAAGCTTTAATAGACAGTAAAAGAAAAAATAGTGAAAAGATTTACTGTTCAAGAAAATTACAAGTGGGGTAAGTTAGCTATAAAACTAGTTAATGAATGCACTAATACAAAACATCCAACAATAAAAATGAAGCCAATAGATGTTAATGACATAACTATAAGCCAACTGCCATGTATCTAATGATAAATCAAAATTTAACACAGGAGATAAAGTTAGAACTGGTAAACTTCAAGCAATTTTTGAAAAATGATAAACAGCCAATTGGTCAACAGATCAACAGAAAATTTCTGAAGTTGAAGTATTATTCATTCTAATCCAAGTACACACAAGCTGAAGGCACTAGATGGAAAAGAAGAGAAAAAAATTCTTATGAGCAAGAACTACAAAAAACGAAATGTCATGATGTATAATCTGATGAGAAAGTTTCGAGGAAGAAAGCTGATAAAGATTTTGTCAATAGGGTGGGTTTTTTATAAATCGCATAACAGTTGGGTATATAAAATTAAATTTTTCATAAAAGATTTCTTAATCCGTGCTGTATCTAGTAATTAATGAAAAGTAATTTCTGTGAACACCAAGATTCTAATTTAATTTTTGTTTCTTTGTACAAGTTAACTCAGTTACTATGGCAACCGATTTTTATTATTTTATCAAAATTTGGATGTATGTATTCAAGTACATACAATTATGTTTCTAGCTTTCTGCTTTGGCATGTAATACCATGGTAATTACACTCAAATTCAGCATCAAATACTAGTACAACAACAAACATATGAGTATTCCTCAAATCAATATTTTCAGTTGGTACAATGACATCTCATTGAATTCCTCTTATTTGTTCTACAAGGACTTGCCCTTGTCTTTTAAAGTCTTCATTATCAATTTGTAAATCTTCAGTATGTACTTCCAAATATACATTTAATATTCATTATATATATATATATATATATATATATATATATATATATATATATGTGTGTGTGTGTGTGTGTGTGTGTGTGTGTTTGTGAGTGAGTGTGTGTGGGTGGATGGGTGGGTGGGTTCATGGGTGGGTGAGTGTCGGTGTTGGTGTGAGATTGTGTGTGGGTTTGTGTTTGTATGTGTATCACGAAGGAACATGCTGGCTCTATAAAATTAATTTTTTATATACATAAATGAGTTCATTATAAATGAGAAAATTATCACTTTAATATTTTCTATCTGCATCTTATCATAATGATGACAATATATACTCAGCATAATTCTTTTCATATTATTTAAGATTTGCTGAGGAATCTCATATGAAAATGCTAAACTATCATTAGTTGCCAACACATCTTTCTTTTGAACAATGGAAATCAACCACCTTTAAACCAGGAACCTACATTTAGTCGTTAGTTGTTATTCTGAAGTGATTAAAAGTTTCTCATAGAACTGTAATTGCATTAGATATGCCTGTAATGGCTGCAATTTGCAAGGAAATAATATTTAACAGGAAAAAAAATGTATGAATGTAGTCATAGTGTAATGCTAATGGGTTATTGTATATTGTTTCTGTGTATTCAAGATCGTCATTATTTAGTTGCTGAAATGAGTTTTTTGGGATTTGAATAAGTCAGGCAATAGCTCCAGATCATGTCAGTTTTTTTCATAGTTTCGTATTAAACATAAATCTAATAAATGGTGAGCCTATGAGCCCTAAAATCTAAAACAAAAGAATTCAGATGTAGAGGATATTCTAAAATGGGATGACAGCAACTTACTGATCTTATGAACAATGGATACAACATCAACAATGAACTAATAACTTGTACTGTAGCAATACTAAGACAAAGCAAAGTAATAACGAATTACAGGATATTCTAAAATAAGGAAGCAAGTAATTTGTCTTATTAACAGTAAAATCAACAGCAATTACAACAAAAGCAGCATTAACAATGAGATGAATAAACTAAAAGCTATAGGACAACCACTTATTCAAATGTGAAAACTCAAAGGTTAGGCATTTATATAAATTTGATTTAACAAATGAAGCACTCAGAGATATGATTTTCATTTCATATTGAAAAAAATATCCATTCAGTAAATTTTATTGGGAACATTTAATATATGGATGTTTTAAATTAACTGAAACTTTTACAAGATAATTTCAGATGAAATATACAACATGACACCCTGAAATATTTGATAACTTTGTAAGACAAACACAAGAAGAAAGTTTATTAAGGTAATACACCAACATATCAAAAATTACGTCTATATTTAAACAAAAAGTGACAAGATAAAGTAAATAGGCTATATATATGCATCAGCACAACAAAAACTGTCAGAACATTTGATGGATCAATTATTTTTCAAAATAGAATAAACTGCAATATTACATCAGCAACACAAAATTTATCTGAAGATTTTATGTGAAGATATCATAACAAATTAAATTGATAGGATTCATCATGTGAACAAAATTTAACTATAACGTTGATTTTGATATCATTTTGAGAATTCACAATTTGTAGCATCTTTCATTGAAAGAGTAATTACACCTTATAGAATAATGGAACAGCCTGAAGGCTGTGACTGCTGTATATATTTAATCTTAACGAAAGGGTTGATAAATTTCTAACAGATCATTCTTTTTGTCCAATGAGTAGAAGTGTTATAAAAATAATATAATGCTCAAAATTCATTTATATACTAAATCAATATGAGGACAGCTAATTATAGCATTAATTAGTTCTTATAGTGTGGAATAATTGAAAATATTAAAATAACTACAATAGAAAAAATACATAAACTTCCTCTCATTCTCTGGTACATGTTTATTGAGCTTGGATCATAATTAAGCCTTAACAGTTACCCAAGACCATGCCATATACCTCTAACATTGCTTTTCTATGTTTCTTCTTTGTGCTGTAATCACATAATAATTATATTCAGAGCTATCAACAAATAATCCTAAAAGCAGGAAAGTTGGTGTTAAATGTTCATCAGTCGTCTCAGGGACAAAATGAGGTAATAATCTACCTATATCTCTCTTTCTTTCACTTATTATTCCCATTGATTCATGAACTACTTCTCTGGAGCCTACTATACTTTCATCTTTAATTTTGTTTAAATATTCCAAGTGAGTTATTTTCTCTTTCATTTTATGTTCTCCATGATTTAGAGATGATGGTAAATCTTCTTCAGGAACCCAATCTCATATTTTATTTTAAAATTATAAATATAGACTTCATCATTAATAAATACTCTGTTTGGTTGCGTATTTGAAGCAGAAAACAAATCGTTCACCCTTACATCACTCATATTTATCTATGTTTTGGTCACAAATTGATTTTTAAAGACTGATGAATTCCAACATTTCACCAGCATCTTTCACTTTAAACTAAGGACTATACTTTTTATCAGTTATGACAAATGCTTGTTTCTTTCTGTACATGAGTTTCTTGTCAATGAGATCAACAAACAACTTCATTTAACAGCAATCTTTTTTCGAAGGTCTTTAAGTGTATGTAAATGAAGGTACTTGTGCTACTGCTATTTGTGAAAGTAACAGTAGCAGTGCCCAGTGATAAGAGTAAAGCGATAAAATATTTGAAGCATTTGGCTATTTGGATAACACCTGAAGCAACTCAGGTGAGTGATTACATGTTCATACAAAAGTTAATGTCATTTCAGTTAACGTGAAATCTAGAGATAAATGATGAGTTGAATGAAGCGACTTGACATTTTATAAATATGCCTAGATGTGATGTAAAAGATGCACTTCATAAATATAGAAATAGTATGTATACAAAGGATAAAATAACTACAAATTCCACAACAAAGGAGCAAAATAAGAATATTAGAAGTAAATGAGGCAGCGTTTCGCTAATGGCAAAAATATATTGATTATTCATGATTACAATAATCATTATGTTTTAAGTACAAGTAGATGACAAATACATATAAATGAAATACTAATGCTTGAAAGAACTAGATGGAAAATTGAATATGTTAGGCCATGCTTTTTTTCTCTAGTAGAGTAACATATGAATAAATATGAAATGTGATATTGAAGAATGATGGAAATCCGAAAAAACCACCAAACAAATCTTTTTCAACTTTCAGTTCATGAAACTGTTCATGCATTAGGTTTGCAACATTCAGATATTTATGGAGCAATAATGCATTCATACTATAATGGTTCGATTTTAGAAATATTTCAACATTATATAGATGTTATTCGAAGCTTGTATGGTAAAAAAATATTGATGCAGTCCCACTCAATACCAACAACACTTCCATCTTTATCGAAAAGATTGCCACTTGGTCCATTATGTCAAATTAAGAAGGTTGATCACTTATTATTTGTGAACAGTGTTTTATATATGCTAATTAGAACTGGGTGTGGATTGGAAATGATATGACATCACAATTGATATCAAAGGGGTTAACATTGGTACCACAAGATTTACAAAAAACAGGTGGAGTATATCGAAGAACAAGTAGCCAAGTTGTGTTATCTGTGATAATATTATTACACACACACACACACACACACACACACACACACACACACACACACACACACATATATATATATAACAAATTTTTACAGTTAACCCCAGAATATTGTGTATTAAATGGTATAGATGACCACATTCAGGTAGAATGTATATATTCTTTAAAGATTTTGTCCTATGCAGAGATGAATGATTGTAGCTTTAAAAATAAAATGCATAGCCCTATTAACAGACGAATTTCTATATTCCCTGCAGCAATAAATAATTCATTTGGATACATTTATGGGATGCTCCATTTCTTCTAGGATAGTGCACTCCAAAAATATAATGAATAAAAGAGAAAAGTAGTTGAAACTATTACACCAGATTTACATTTATTTGCTACTGATTTCGATAAATCATCAGCATTATTTCCTGAGGCAACAAATTTATTTAAAAAAGAATTGCAAAAACCAGAAAATTTTGCTATTATATAAATTTATACTTTCCTATAACATTTTTTTCTATTTAAGTAGAAGTGTCAAACTGCATGAAATCCAAATTTGTAAATATTGCACAAATGGAAAGACAATTGATAATTTTACTTCACAAAAATACACAAAAAATGGTTATATGACAAAATGTAGACAATGTACAAATCAATATCATACAAGAATATATAAGACCAAAATAAAATATTTTGCATATGGAAAAAACGTCCCTGTGTATTACTGCATAAATCACCTGAAACAAATTTCAAATGATCGACATTCAAACATGTTTTTATCTATGAAAGAATATGAACAATAAACTGTAAAACAACTAGTCGTTAAAAAATCAAAGATGTAGA
The DNA here is from genome assembly GCF_023864275.1 of Schistocerca cancellata. Lineage (NCBI taxonomy): Eukaryota > Metazoa > Arthropoda > Insecta > Orthoptera > Acrididae > Schistocerca > Schistocerca cancellata. The sequence goes on from NC_064631.1 coordinate 130,310,066, forward strand.
CAGTCTTTATTCAAAACTATCCTGCAAAGGTAAACACTCAAGAACATTAAGATATTCACACTAGAAAATATCAAAAATTAGAAATCTAGTATTAAAGACCAGGATGATTTTACTTCAAATTGAAGCGCCCATCAGATTTTTTAACCTAACAAATTATCATTTGGGTTAAGTAGGGAACTAAAATGGAGCAATTCATGATTTTTCAACTTCTTGGTTATTGCAAAAGAAGTAATTTGACTCAGTATAGCAAATTAAATAGTGCTGATCTACATAATTTATTAAAAGACACCAGGAAAACACTTGGAAAAAATAACCTTATTCAAAGACTACAAATGATGATGAAATGTTAGAAAACAATGGAACTAAACCACTGTTAGAAACGTTTCCTTTTTCTACCAATGTGTTTGAGAAATCAAGAGACAGAAGAACAGTTAGAGGTTATCTAGTTAATTAAGCAGTTGCTAAACAGACTGCAGAGTATGATTTAAGAAACTAATCAAAGTGCAATAATTTCAATTCATCAAAGAAAGAAAGTATGAAACTAGTGACAAATTACCTACAAGTTCATCATGGACTGAAAGTAATGGTTAATCTTTTTTGTGAGAACAAGTCAGACAAGTGGAAATATTATAGAATTTAGATTCCACACACAAAACTATAGAATCAGCAGACAGAGAGAGAGTTAATATAAAAAATTAAGAATGGTAAACAAAATATTTTATCAAAAGTGTCAAATTTTCAGGTAGGAGAAGCAGTTTGGTCACTGAAGAGAGCTGTTGGTACCAATTAGGAATTAACAGGTATGTGCAGTTAAGAGACCCATCTCATACTGAACTGCCAGAAACATTAAGAAATAAGAAAGCTTGTACTAATATGAAAATACTGATCAAATAGGTTTTCCATGGACTATAAAATCCGCTATGTTTCCTGTAGATAAAAATGTGGATATAGTCATAAATATTAAAGTGGTGGCCTTGATGTTGTTGATCAGAGACTTAAAAATTTTGAATTGGCCCTGAATTGAGAACCCCTATCTACATTCTTTCACAACCTCAACACCTTCTCTCCCATCTGCTTCATGTGGTCCTCCTCAGCCCCTCCCAGTTGTTGACCTCCTGCTCTCTGATGGGTCCATTGCATCCTTGACCACATGTAACCCACCAACCACCAACAGTGCCGCATTTTGACAGCTGTCATACCTTTCACACCAACAATCCCTTCCACATGGCTTGGCTACCTGGGGAAGCCGTATCTGCAGTCCCTAAAACTCCCTTGCTCAGTATATAGAGGGTCTTACCATGGCCTTCATAAACAGGCACTCTCCCCCACACCTAGCCCAGAAACAGATCTTCCATGCCATTTCCCCTTATACCCCCAATTCTCCCAACACCCCAAAGAACCAGCCAGAAAAGGCTATCCCCTTCATCACCCAGTACCACCCTGGATGGGAACAACTGAACAATATCCTTAGCCACTGTACTGATTACAAATCATTGTGCCCTGAAATGAGGTACATCCTACCAGAGAGAATTCCTACCCCTATTAAAGTGGTGTTCTGCCGCCCAGCCAACCTCCACAATATCCTAATCCACCCTTATGCCATTCCCAGTCTCAAACCCTTGCCAAAAGACTCATATACCTTTTGAAGACCCAGATGCAAAACTTGCCCAATCCACCATGCCCAGCACTTTCCATTCCAGTCCTGTGACAGGTTTGTGCCAGCCCATCAGCAGCTGGGCCACCTGTGAAAGCAGCCATGTCCTTTACCAGCTCTGTTGCAATCATTGCACAGCTTTTATCATTGGTATGACTACCAACCAGTCGTCCACCGGGATGAATGGCCGCCACCAAACTGTGGCCCAGAGCAAAGTAAAACATTGTGTGGCACAGCATTCAACTGAACATAACACACTCGATTTCAATAGCTGCTTCATTACCCAAGCTATCTGGATCCTTCCCTCCCCCACCAGCTTTTCTGAACTGCGCAGATGGAGCTATCCTTACAGCACATTTTTCTGCTCCCATAATTATCACGACCACGACCACGACCTATGGTAACATACTTTCCCCACACCCTCCAACAAACAGTTTCCAACCGAACCACCCTCCCCCCCCCAATCCTATCATCTCATCTCCCATCCTGTTTTATTTGCAGTCCTCTGTCTATGCATCTCCTCATCTTTCCCTAGTCCTCTCTATTTTTTGCTACTTTTTCGCCCAACTCCCTACCTCACAACCTCCTGACGCTGAGCCTGTTCGCAGTGTAGCCCTGCACACTCCACCACTCCTATAGGATAATTTCACGAGTGTACCCTATCAGGGATTCAGTAAAAAATCGAACTCAAACATCGCTGCAGCTGGAAAAAGATACTGCAAGTACGGGACCACTGACGACTGAAGAGAATCCTTCAATGTGACAGAAGTGCAATCCTTCCATAAATTTCCTCAGTTTTTAAAACTGGGCCATCAACAAGTGTCAGCGTGTGAACCATTCAACAAAACATCACTGATATGGGCTTTCAGAGGCTAAGGCCCACTCGTGTACCCTTGATGACTGTGCAACACAAAGCTCTACGCCTCGCCAGCGCTCGTCATCACCAACATTGGGCTGTTGTCGACTGGAAACACGTTGCCTGGTCAGACGAGTCTCGTTTCAAATTGTATCAAGTGGATGGTGATATGTGGCACATATGTGAGCATCCTGTCTGATCACCTGCATCCATTCATGTCTATTGTGCATTCCGACGGACTTGGGCAATTACATAAGGACAATGCGACATCCCACATGCCCAGAAGTACTACAGAGTGGCTCCAGGAACTTTCTCCTGAATTTAAAAACCTCTGCTGGTCACCAAAATTCGCAGACATGAACATTATTAAGCATATCTAGGGTGCCATGCAACATGCTATTCAGAAGAGATCTCCACCCCCTCTTACTCTTATGGTTTTATGGACTGCCCTGAGGATTCTTGGTGTCAATTCCCTCCAACACTATCTCAGACATTAGTCTCGTCAATGCCACTTCTGTGTGCTTGCAGGGACCGTAGACGGTATTAGGCAGGTGTACTAGTTTCTTCAGCTCTTCATTGTAGAAGACATAAGGGACCCAGTATTAGAAATAGAATTTAAAAGGCCTTTGGAAGATTTAAGATCAAATAACGAATAACAGATAGATAACATTCCATCTGATTTCTAACATCATGGGCGGAAGTAGCAACTATTCACATTGTTATGTAGGACGTATTGACCTGGGGACATACCATCTGACTTTTACGAAAACATTATCAACACAATTCCAAAGACTGTAAGACCTGACAAACGTGAGAATTAAAAGTGAATCAGCTTACAGCTCATGGGTCCAAATTGGTGATAAGAATAATATGCACAAGAATGGACAAGTAAAATGATGATGTGTTAAATGAGGATCAGATTCACTTTATAAAGGGTGGAGGAATCAGAGAGGCAATTCTGACTTTATGGTTGATTATGTAAGCAAGGAAAAAGAAAAATCAAGACATGTTCAAAGGATTTGTCAGCCTGGACAAGGAGTATGGTAGTGTCAAATGGTGCAAGATGTTGGAAATTCTGAGAAACATAGTGTTAAGCTATAGGGTAAGACGAGTAATACATAATATGTACAGGAACCAAGAGGATACAATGAGAGTGAGAGTCCAAGAATATAGTGTATGGGCTAAGAATGACATAAGACAGGAATGTTGTCTGTCACCGCTTCTGTTCAAGTCAATACATCAAAGAAGCATATGATGGAAATAAAAGGAAGATTCAAGAGTGGGATAAAATTTTATGGTGAAAGGATATCAGTGATAAGACTTCCTGATGACATTGCTCTCTAAGACCATAAATTTTTCTGAAAGTTCATATAATTTCATGGTGTGCCATTTTCTGCTACAATAATGGAATTTATCCGCCTAGAATCCAGCACCAACCCCCCACCCCTTCTTTGGAACCACTAATAATGGATTATTTTGTGAACATACAGCAGGCTCAATCTCATATCGCTGTAACATTTTCTCAGTTTCAGCCTCAATTCTCTCCTTGTAAATTAGTAACTAAAAACTTTTTGTTCTTCTTAACCTTGGATTGATAAGAGAACATCTAAGAATAATGTCACAGTACAGCAAAACATATCGTCTTTAGCCATGTTGTCTGCCTCCTCAACACAATTAACCTGACTCCGTATTACTTTCGAATTATTGCGTTGTCGAGAATCTAGTAATGAAATTGCGCCAGCTCTGAACTCAGTCACAACAGGCTTTGACTCAAAAGAAAACTCAGATCCGAATTTAAAGCAACGGTTCGAAGGCTTATCCCTAAACTCATATTCACCAAATATTAACTTCAACATAGCTTCATTACACATCATCAATTCATTTCACCAAAACCCAAATCTATCACTACTTCATCCACCAGCAAAAAATCTTCTCTGAAAATAACAGCAATGATCTAAAGCCTTCTGTTTCACCAAAATTCGCAAATACAGTGTTAATGCATTTCTGTTCAGCGTTAACAACTATCAGTAAAACAGAAATTGCCAAGTCACCAAATTTTTGAACTGTTTTTTTTTTTTTGTAACCTCTTCCTTATTTATTGACTCTTTCTTCTCTACATTAATCTTCAGCAACTAAAAATTCTTTTCTAACCTCTGCAATAACGTAGTATTATTTGAAACTTTTTCACCTGAATAGTAATTGCTGGTTAGGTGATTTTTGTTGTTGTTGTAAGACAAGTGTATCTTATTCTTCTCACATTCCTCTGTTATGACAGAAAATGATTTTGTGACTGCATAGTCTGTTCAATTATCACCACCAGAAAATTTAATCAGACGTTCCTCAACAATGAAAATTTTGTTTTCAGAAGTAGAAATCCGCTCGTTAGAATCTGAATCAAAATTTTCTCTTAACTGTATATTAAACACAACAAATTTCCCTGCTACAACTTCCCCAACGAATTCAAACTTCTACCCTAACCTTTGTAAGTGTGCTTCTGTTTCTTTGTAATAGCTTCGTCCTGGCGTCTCAGTTTGTCTGAGTTCTCCTTCTGTTGACTTGCACTAGCCTCTATTATTCCTCCTAGCACCTTACCCAATTTTTATTGGTAGCCTATAAATCGTCCCTCATAAATGCCACCTATCTACTGAAAAAGTCTTGCTCAGTGATAAATGTAACCAAACTACTACTCTACTGTTCAGCCTCAACAAGATAAACTGCACAATCTGCAGAAATACTTCCTCAGGCATCAAAACTTATAGTTGACTCAAGGTGTCTGGACCACACCAGAATCATGCATGATGGTGCCACTGACTTTTTGGCTTACAACATTAACATCACTGGCTAAAACACCCTACACCTGACGAACTGTCCTACTAACTGAATAACACATATCTCCATCTCCTTGAGTAGTAGCAATGGACAGGGTACCAGAATTAGATGGTTCTGCCACTCTTACCTTTTCGTTTTTCATGTAACTTCTCCAAAAATGACAATACCTTGAGTCCCTTTGACCAACTGTAAGGTTCTGCTGGGTGGTTATAATTAAACTTTCCCTATTTAGCACGTTATAACATGGAAACTAATTACTTTACGAGTACCAAACTTGGTAGTATTAATGTCCAGAGTAAATGGGTGCATGATTTCCATGCGTCACAGCACCACCATTCAGTTCCTATTATGGCCACAAGGTGTTGCGATCAGTCACCGTGATTCATAGTCGCACACATCTGACCAGTCTCAGTGCACTTGTTGACACTTCAACATGAGCTTGAACAAAAGGAGCAGGGCATTATTGTTGAAGCTCTATTATCAAAACAACGTTAATGCTGCAACTTTACTTCGAAAATCACGCCAGCTGAAAAGATTATGGAAGAGTCCTCTTTCTCCACCTGCTGTGCGGAGCATGATGAAGAAGTTCAAATCAACTGGAGAACTAGGCGTCGCTCTGGCAAGATGCTGACGACCGGTTGCACCACAGGTGATTGATGAAATCGCTGTTGATACAGGGTGTTTCAAAAATGACCGGTATATTTGAAACGGTAATAAAAACTAAACGAGCAGCGATAGAAATACACCGTTTGTTGCAATATGCTTGGGAGAACAGTACACTTTCAGGCAGACAAACTTTCGAAATTACAGTAGTTACAATTGTCAACAACAGATGGAGCTGCGGTCTGGGAAACTCTATAGTACGATATTTTCCACATATCCACCATGCGTAGCAATAATATGGCGTAGCCTCTGAATGAAATTACCCGAAACCCTTGACAACGTGTCTGGCGGAATGGCTTCACATGCAGATGAGATGTACTGCTTCAGCTGTTCAATTGTTTCTGGATTCTGGCGGTACACCTGGTCTTTCAAGTGTCCCCACAGAAAGAAGTCACAGGGGTTCATGTCTGGCGAATAGGGAGGCCAATCCACGCCGCCTCCTGTATGTTTCGGATAGCCCAAAGCAATCACACGATCATCGAAATATTCATTCAGGAAATTAAAGAGGTCGGCCGTGCGATGTGGCCGGGCACCATCTTGCATAAACCACGAGGTGTTCGCAGTGTCGTCTAAGGCAGTTTGTACCGCCACAAATTGACGAAGAATGTCCAGATAGCGTGATGCAGTAATCGTTTCGGATCTGAAAAATGGGCCAATGATTCCTTTGGAAGAAATGGCGGCCCAGACCAGTACTTTTTGAGGATGCAGGGACGATGGGACTGCAACATGGGGCTTTTCAGTTCCCCATTTGCGCCAGTTCTGTTTATTGACGAAGCCGTCCAGGTAAAAATAAGCTTCGTCAGTAAACCAAATGCTGCCCACATGCATATCGCCGTCATCAATCCTGTGCACTATATCGTTAGCGAATGTCTCTCGTGCAGCAATGGTAGCGGCGCTGAGGGGTTGCCACGTTTGAATTTTGTATGGATAGAGGTGTCAACTCTGGCGCATGAGATGATACGTGGACGTTGGCGTCATTTGGACCGCAGCTGCAACATGGCGAACGGAAACCCGAGGCCGCTGTTGGATCACCTGCTGCACTAGCTGCGCGTTGCCCTCTGTGGTTGCCGTACGCGGTCGCCCTACCTTTCCAGCACGTTCATCCGTCACGTTCCCAGTCCGTTGAAATTTTTCAAACAGATCCTTTATTGTATCGCTTTTCGGTCCTTTGGTTACATTAAACCTCCGTTGAAAACTTCGTCTTGTTGCAACAACACTGTGTTCTAGGCGGTGGAATTCCAACACCAGAAAAATTCTCTGTTCTAAGGAATAAACCATGTTGTCCACAGCACACTTGCACGTTGTGAACAGCACACGCTTACAGCAGAAAGACGACGTACAGAATGGCGCACCCACAGACTGCGTTGTCTTCTACATCTTTCACATCACTTGCAGCGCCATCTGTTGTTGAAAATTGTAAATACTGTAATTTCGAAAGTTTGTCCGCCTGAAAATGTACTGTTGTCCCAAGCATATTGCAACAAACGGTGTATTTCTATCGCTGCTCGTTTAGTTTTTATTGCCGTTTCAAATATACCGGTCATTTTTGAAACACCCTGTATGTCAGACGACACTGCGCGCAATTCCCGACCGTCAGGAAGTGCGCGGGCTGTGTCAAGACGGTTGGACATCCTGTGGTCCACTGTACAGAGGTGCTTCGAGACATTTTGATATGGTACCTGTACAAGACCCATATTGTACAGCAGCTTTTCTCTGACGGGTGACGTGAACACACAGAATTGCCGAGTGTGGAGATCTTCACCTCCAGTAACTGAGCATTGTGTTCCTCTGTATGGTGAAAGTGTCATCGTATTGTGTCGCTTCGCACCTACATTCTTTATTGGTCCATTCTTTTTTTTAGCATGTTGGCGATCAAGCACTGAAGGACCAAAGACGATCAGTGTGACTGGCCAGCTTTACTCTGATATGCTTCGGCAGCACGTCACACCGGCTCTACAGGAGACAGACGCATTGAGCTAAACAGTTTTCGCGCAAGGTGGAGCCCCGCCGCAGAACGCTCGTGAAGTTCACCTGCTTCTCCGGAACACATCTGGAAACGACCGAATTATCAGCAATCGTTTCCAAATGCTTGGCTGGCACGATCAGATGATCTCACTCCCTGTGATTTCTGGTTGTGGGGCTAACTGCAGGACAGTGTTTACCAGGAGAACATTCATGCATGTGCTGATCTGGTGCAGCAAATCAAGAGAGGTAGGCAGCATACATACGAATATGTTTTGTTGTGCTGTGCAGAATGCAATCCTGCGATTTCAGACTCTTCTGGACACTGGTGGGCGCCATAATGAACCCCTTTTGTGGCAGTAATGGTACGAATATGTAATGATGTGATGTACCGTAGCAGCACATTAAAAGTGTTTCGATGAATTGAATCTTCATTATTTCTCTTCCCCATGTCCTTGATATTAATGTTATCAAGTTTGGTACTCATTCGGCAATTAGTTTCCGTGCTATAACGTGTTAAATAGGGAAAGTTTAATTATAACCATCCAGTACATCAAGTAATGACTGATACAACTATTAAACATTTAACTGCGACATCAAAATGATAACTCAGCACACAAATTCAACAAAACAAATTTAAAAAATCCGACTTCTACCCAACAATGAAATGTTCAATTAAATTTCCAATAACTTTCTAAAAAGTGCCTAATTATCTAAAAGAAATTGTTCCACACCAGAACCATGCATCATCTCTTCTCGGTACCACCTACCAGTTCAAAAATCAGTAACTCAGTTAAAGAAAGCATGACATGAAAAATATCCAGAATGTAATAAAATACTATCCCAAAAATGAAATATTTAAAACAATGTAGGAAGTTATTATTCACAAGCATCACTTGAGTTAAATTAAAAGCCCATATAGTCTTAATTGTTCCACAGTATGTTCTGGACTACATCAGATTAGTTTCACTTACAAGTCTAAGGTACGTATTTTTCTTAGCTAAATAAAATGAGCTGAATTATACTAACATCAAAAAACGTTTTGCATTACCCCAGTTCCCAGGACTCTTGAAGACAGACGTTCACTGTGGATATTGTATCACAGACACAGTACCTTTGACTGTTCAGAAATGTCACTAAAGCCGCCCAAAGATGTAAAAACCATGCATGATCAGCGCCTATTAGGCGGGGGGGGGGGGGGGGGGGGGGGGTTCCGACAGCCAATAAGTTCCAGTCATTCCACCAGGAAAGAGGTACATGGCTCGTATTGTCTGTAGTTCATCCAAGCCTAGACGGTCAATACCGCTGTGCCAGGAAAGGCTTTCAACAAGGGAAGTGTCGAGGCGTCTCGGAATGACCAAAGCGACGTCCTTTGGACATGGAGGAGATACAGAGCGACAGGAACTGTCGATGACATGCTCGCTCAGGCCGGCCAAGGGCTACTACTGCAGTGGATGACCGAAACCTACTGATTTTGCTCGGAGGAACCCTGACACCAACGCCAACACGTTGAACATTGCTCTTCGTGCAGCCACAGAACGTCGTGTTTCTGTGCACAATAGGCTGCATGATGCGCAACTTCACTCTCGACTTCCATGGCGAGGTCCATCTTTGCAAGCACGACACCAAGCAGCGCGGTACAGATGGGCCACCAACATGCCGAATGGACCGCTCAGGATTGGCATCATGTTCTCTTCACCGATGAGTGTCGCATATGCCTTCAACCAGACAATCGTCGGAGACGTGTTTGGAGGTAGCCCGGTCAGGCTGAACGCCTTAGACACACTGTCCAGCGAGTGCAGCATGGTGGAGGTTCCCTGCTGTTTTGGGGTGGCATTACGTAGGGCCGACGTACGCCGCTGGTGGTCATGAAAGGCACTGTAACGGCTGTACGATACATGAATACAATCCTCCGACCGATATTGCTACAATATCGTCAGCATATTGGCGAGGCATTCGTTTCATTGACGACAATTCGCGCTCCTATCGTGCACGTCTTGTGGATGACTTCCTTCAGGATAACGACATCGCTCCACTAGAGTGGCCAACATGTTCTCCAGACATGAACCCTATCGACCATACCTGGGATTGACTGAAAAGAGCTGTTCATGGACGACGTGACCTACCAACCACTCTGAAGGATCTATGGCGAGTCGCCATTGAGGAGCGGGACAATATGGACCAACAGTGCTTTGATTACCTTGTGGGTAGTGTGCCACGACGAATAGAGGCATGCATCAATGTAAGACGACGTGCTACTGTGTATTAGAGGTACCGGTGTGTACAGCGGTCTGGACCACTACCTCTAAATGTCTCACTGTATGGTGGTACAACAAGCAATGTGTGGTTTTCATGAGCAATAAAAAGGGTGGAAATGGTGATTATGTTCATCTCTATTCCAATTTTCTGTACAGGTTCCGGAACTCTCGGAACCGAGTTGATGCAAAACTTCTTTGATGAGTGTAGTTCTCCATGTATTTAGTACCCTTTCTCGCTTTCATCAGATTGCAGTGATCAATTTTTTCAACTCTAGACATCAACTTACAAAAACTGACTCACCAAGCAAAATTCTGCCACTGCGTACCTTGTAATACAATTAAGCTCTGATAAAGACCACAAGAATTTCGCAATACCTTCCATTACCAACATGTGAATCACCAAGATGTACAAACTGAATAGCAAGTCCCACTTTTTCCTCAATCGACGAGCTAGAGCTAACAATGAATAAACATCCACACTTCAAGATATAGGTCCCAACAGGAAAAATGCATCAATGGAAAGTAATAGTCAACACTGCAAGAAAACCCTGAATTTGCAGCGCAAAGTTCCTATCTCAACACATTGCGCAATACCTTTCACAACAGTGCGAAGAATTCATTAAGTAAATTATATTGTTTTACTCTAATGGCCTGACAGATATCTCCCACTCATTTACCGTTCCGGCTCCACGTATTTTCAACGAAAATATAATTTTCCTCCATATATTTAAACTTGAAAAAAATTCTGGTTACATCTCAACTCCAAGATATTTCAACAATTCTCCACACTACATTGCATCGCTTAGCAAAATTAGATTAGTAAGTGATCACTAATAGCCTACAGTCCTCTTTAACACTACGTATGCAAATACATTCTTTTCCACAGTATTTCACTAGAAAAATAAAACCTAATTATACAATTTGCGCCTGAAGTAAAATGGAAATATAATAGTGTTATCATCAGCCGATATGACTAAATACTTCGATAAGGGTAGAAGCTGAATCAATGTATTTGTGCCACAGCTGGGACTTGAACACAGGCAGAAGTGCTGGCCATTATAACTCCGTAGCCTTGTGGCTACCACAGCTGCATAGACTACCTAACACAAACTTCAATTCCAACCTTCATGCCATTTTCTCCTTCTCACATCGTCACTATTGCAGGTGAAAGTGCACACTTTCGTTTTAGTTGGGATCTGGTTAGAGAGTTCTCCTCGTAAAATGTTGACACAGTTTGTAAGGTGTTCTCCAACTTCACCGCTCCTTCCTCAGAGGATCTTCCTTGAGCAGATGTCAACCGCATTCAAAACAGAACTTCTCTATAATCATTCGGCATTGCACACAGAATTACAGGCCATTAAGATAGCATTACAAAATCATCTCATAGAATCTTAACATCGCCATTCTACAGATTTCAAGAACACACTAAACTTTACGTGGATAATTTGGTCAGTTCCGTGATGAACACAAATATTTTCCAGATGCGTCTGAAACTTTAAAATTCGAAAATGTAAAGAAGAGGCAAGGTGGGTTAACTAAAACAGTTGCCGAGCTCTCACAAACGGCTGAAAACCCTCGTGGTCAGGGTGATATCATCAACACACAACTCACACAACAAGCCGAACAGTTTATGGAAGTTCTCCACCAGTGCTTAGAAGAGAAAGATATCCAACTGACAACTACTGTTGAATAAAGGTTGAGTCAGCGATAAATGAAGTTATGTCAGATAAAAAAATTTCTAACCAAGAAGATCAAATTCAATTAAGCGAACAATATTCTAAATGGCGTATGCCTATAGACAAACGGATGGAAGACGGAAATCAGCAAATGAACAATCTACGTCACACTTGGTAGGATGATTATTCGGTCACTGATGATTATGAATGTATGACAAAGACAGCGTTCCCAGGCCCTGCACAACAATCTTTTAAACAACATAAGCAAGTACAGACGCCAACATCACCATACATGGATGTAATGCCAGATCATGTAATTGATTATGCAGCCTTATATATGGAAGAAAAATTAAGTACAGGCAGTTTCCATCTTTAAATCCGGAGACGAAAACTGTTTACCCTCTCGTTTTCATCACGACGTTTAATGGTGTTTTACATAGAATCTAGACCGAAAACCAGTGGACTAGTTATGTGACGGAGCCCTTTGGGCAGTTCAAGCTGCAGGAACGTCCAATACATATGCCGAATTCAGGAATGCATGTTTTGCAAAATACTGGTCTGCTGCGATACAAGAGATAATCCGTAAGCAAATTTACAATTCAGAACCATATAATTCACGTTAGGTACACTACGCAGATACTTTGAGCAATAGCTTAATAAGACCAAATATTCATCAGAACCACCATCTGCCTAAATTCTTAGTAGTACATTAAATGTGAAGCTACCATTTGACATTCAAAATAAATTATTGTAGGTCAGTCACATTAATTTTTACGAATTTTTGTCTGCAGTTGATGCAGCAGACACGTTGATGGAAGACGTAAGAGCCAGAGCTAACAATGGCAATGGCCAAAATGGTTCGGACACAAAGAATTATTCCACTAGGGTTACGAATAACTTTCAGCAGCAATCGAATGCTAATGATAATCAACAAGGAAGTTCTCACCATACTGTGTACAATAACGTGAGATCGAGAAATGGAAATGGGAACAGATATGGAAATAAATACAGGAATAAGTGATACGGAAGGTGCTACAATCAACAAAATCCAGCAACATCACTTTGGAATGCAAATTCTAACAATCAGCTGAATCCTGATGAGGCAAGTAATGATTGGAGAAATCATTCGCCTTTTATTACTAACGTTATTCATGAACAAGCTGCACCTAACAGTCAACGTCAGGAAAACCAACTTCAGAACCAAAAGGATGATAAAAAATCACGACAGTCAGAAAGAACCCCGAAGGAAAAAGTGAAAAGAATGTGCTGATTTTGTAATGAATAGCTATAGGATAAACAGTTCAAAGTTGATTAGCTGAAAGTGATGATGAAGGCCTGGCAAAGTGTACAGTGTGTTCTTTTTCCTTTTCAATAAAACGTGAGCGTATTAGTGCAACCAGAAAGCGTTAATCAAGACAGAAAGATATACTTTCCCTTGCATTAACCTTCAAAAGTAAATAGGTTGCAAATCATTTTAGTCTAAAACGTACTTCTACTGACAATGAGCTCCAGCAGTAGAACTGTCAGTTGCATATCTTGGATTTATGCATTACCATAGACCTGTTTCTTCTGATTGAGATATTATGGTTCGAAGTACACCTATTAAAGAATCGAAGATCACAGCTTCATTGAGGAGGTACGAAATGTGAGATGCTGGTACAAAATGCGTTGAGTTCGCATTCGGTAGAACTTATAGAAAATGAATTAAAAGATGGCATATTTTTCTCTGCTTTGACAGATGCCTCAAGTGAAGGTAATATCAAACGCTTTCCTGTGCCGATAAAATATTTTTCTGAGGTATCGGAGTTGAAGGAGTAATTACTAACTTCTATGATTATAGTGATGAAACAGCTGACGCTATTTTCGGAAACATTAAGTTTATGTTACACGAACAGAATTTGGAAACGCCTAATATTTCAGTTTTCGGTGCAGAGAAAGCAGCAGTTAATTTTTGAAAATATCTCAGAATTTTTTAAAATTTTAAATCTTTGAATAGTAATATAGTTGAAGCTGTTTGTAACTGTAATGCTATTCGTAATATGGCCAAAACGAACCAAAGATGATTAAATTTGACGAAGAGAAAGCAGTACTGAAAGTCTGAAAGCATTCTGATCTTCTTGAAGAAAACCCAAGAACTCCAAAAATGTTTGACTTTGTTGAAGAATAATATTCATCCATTTTGGATCACATTCCTTCACGGTGGTTATCCTTGTTGCCGGTACTTCAGCGTTTACTAAGACATTGGGAAGCTATTAGACCATACTTTTATCTCTCAAGGAGAAGGAAAGACCAACAATTTAATATGGACTTCTGTAAAAGAAGTGGAAATAGATGATTAATGATCATTTCCCTTTTTTATGTGCAGTCCGTACATAACTACATAAGTTTCGTTGCATCAACAATTTCACAGCCTGAAAATCGGAAAACGCAACCTACAGATCACTGAGACATTTTGGACTTCTTGGACAAAAAGACCTTCGATTTCCATTAAATGAGCTTTTTTATGTGAATCTCAATCTGAAGAGACTGAGCGAATCAGACAAGGACAAATTTATGAAAGATGCTACTAATATTTGTCACATGTTCTGAGGAACTTTGGATCATATTTCAGAATAACACAGGCATTTCAGTATCGTAGGTGCCAGTAAATGTTGTGAAATGATGTTTTAAAATTCCAGGGACGTTGTTACGAGTTTATTCCCTGAAATCCTGTATCGGGTTAGCGAGGGGCGTTGCTCAGTGTTCGATACTAGACTCGCATTCCTGTGGACGCCAACCAGGATCAGGTTTACCGCGGACACCCGACATCAATTAAACCAAATGTCGGGATGGTTCTTTTGAAACCTGCACGGCTTATTCCCTTTCCATTCCTTACCCCGTCAGAGCTATTGTTGCACCACGTCGTCGACACGATATTCAATCTTTTTTTTTTTATTCATGTGTACAGTCTGTAATATACCTCTTAGGATTGCGTTGTTTCATCTCATTGGTGCACCAACACACTTTGCTCACCAAATGAAAGCACAGTAGTAGCAACAACGGATCGGTCGTGATGACCCTATTCTATGACCAGCCCAGTCACTGGACATGGCATTGATGAAGTTCCGTTTCTGCGACCGTGTGAAGGGCGAATAGTGCTGATAGACTCGCAATTCTCGGACCAAGTGAGAAGCCTAGTTTACGAGGCACTCGTCAACCTTCTTATGCTGTAAGAATTGCAGCCACTGAAGTTGTAGAGGAATGCACCATACATGCTGCAGTTAATATACATGTAAATAATTACTCTGCAATTCACAATTAGGTGCCTGGCAGATGGTTCGTCAAACCAGCTTCACGTTATTTCTCTACCGTTTCACTCACGGTAGCACGCGGGAAAAACGAAAATTTAAATCTTTCTGTGCGAGTTTCAATTAATTTATTTTATTGTGATGATCATTTACCCCTGTGTAGCCGCAAGGAAAACTGCCTTTGTTTTAATGACTGCCACCCTAATCCGCATATCTCATCAGTGGGCCTCTCTCCGCTCTTTCACGATAGTACAAAACGAGCTGCCTTCTCTGGAATTTTGTCCTGTTCTCCGTCAATCCTGTCTGGTGTGGATCCCACACAGCACAGCAAAACGTGGCAAGAGGACGGACAACCTTAGTGCAGGTAACCACTTTAATACATCTGTTGCATTCTCTAACCGTTTTTCGAATACATTGCTGTCTTCCGCACCCTTTTCCCACAACATTATCTGTGCAATCGTCGCAATTTAATTTATTCGTAATCCCCCAGTATTGAATTGAGTTTGCAGCATATGGAGTTTTATGATTTATAGCGCAACCGAAATTTAGCAAATTCGTTTTGGTACTCAAGTGGATCACTTCACATTTTTCGTTATTTAGAGTCAATTGCCACTTTTCGCACCATTCATAAATCTTGTGTAATTTATTTTGTAATTGGGTTTGATTATCTGATGACTACACAAGACTAAATTGCGGCATCATCTGCAGACATTCTAAGAGGGCTGCTCAGACTGTCTGATAAATCGTTTATATGAATCAGGAACATCAAGCGGCCTGAAACACATCCTTGGGAAATGCTACGTATTAATTCTGTTTTTCTCGACGGCTTTCCATCAGTTACCAATGGTATTTGAATGGTTCTCGTGTCAGTTGGCAGTTGATGGTTGGAGTGCTGACACATTATCTGCGTATCCAGTAATGCTGGTAATGCTTTCGGAAGATGCTGTAGAAGCTCCTGCTTCCGGGAAAGGTGAGCTGAGAGATAAATGGCCTCGGTAACCAGCAGTGTTGTTATGTGTAAGCGGATTACAGGCAGACAACCAATTTAGGTATCCACACCAGGAAAAAAACATCGACACCTATACATATCTAGCCATCCAATGGCGTGTGGTTGAAAGTACTCTGTATCACCGTCGCTTATATCCTCCCCCATCCCATTTCCTGTTGCTGTAGCGACTGGTGCGTAGGAAGACCGATTCTTGGTAAGCCTCCTTCATCTTCAGAGCCTTTTCACGACTACACGTGGGGGGGACCAATATATTGGTTGACAATTCTAGGAATGTACGCTCTCGGAAGTTTAACAAGAAGCCATACCGTGAGGCACAATACCTCTGCTCTAGCGTCTGCCACCGTAGTTCGGCAGTCATCACCCTGACGCCTTCGCGCTCGCTAAACGAACGTAATGCGCTGCTTTTTTTATGTGCATTTTCCGTTTCGTCGACCAGTCTCACCTGGTAAGAATCCCAGACTGACAAGCTGTCGAACTTTCTCGTTTACTCTTTCTGAAACGTACGGTCTCTAAATTTTAACGGTAAGATTCCCCGTGATGCATAACGTCATCTTGTAGTGTTAGCTACTGCAGTGGCATGAGCATATCTGTAACTATTTCTTGCTTACTAAACAAACGCGTGAGAGAAGGTGATGCTCTTCTTCAAATCGTGGATTGCACTCTGTTTATACACAGTGCATTACATTCGTTTATACAGAAGGTAACTTCATTTCTTCTTCCGGATACATTGCTTTCATGACAGTTCCTGTTGGTCTGCTCCACGAAACAAATATTACACAAAAGTTACTGTCTTTAACGTGGCTTTAGTATATATTCGATATATAACTCGAAAATGAAAGTCCGAATGTTAATTTCTAGACTTTGGTGTAGGTATTCCATAAACTCATCAATAAAAGTTTTCGGCCATCCCTTTATTTCGAAATTCACGGCACAGAAAATAAAAATTGGCTGTGACATGTATGTATATACTTATTTATGATTGTCTATATAACCAAATGTAAACAATACAAATTTACATAACGTCATAATCATCTGCTTCCCATGGTAGGGAGGAAGTTTTGCACAACTCTCCTGAGCAACGTCAGTAAGTTGTGAAACGTCTATTCTCTCGGATCCATTTTGGCATTCCAACGAAGAGATCATCAAGCCAGGCCTGGTGCAGATCCCACTCTTCAATGACGATCCTGCGTAAGTCGGCCAGAGAACGTGGTCTTTACAACGTCGAAAAACAGCTCTTTTTCATCGATCCCTCACATTTTCAATCAGGTTCATGTCTAGAGAACAGGCAGGCCACGCCATTCTGGTGATCCAAGCATTCTGAAGGAACGTGTTCACGAGAACAGCACGATCAGCAAGCAAGTTATCATCCATAAAAATAACACTGTCTCCAAAATGTTGGTAATGGAGTCCAACTAATGGTTGCAGAATCTCGTCCATTTACCTTACAGCAGCCAGACTGTCCTCAACAACCACGTGAGGTTACGCCTTACACTGGCCCCATGTAACACCACGACCACCTTCTCGCAACGCAGAGTTGGAAGCGGTCGATGTGATCGGATTTTCACAAGACACGTCGTCTGCCTTTATCTGGGTACAAACCTTTGTGCCGTCTCGTTGTTACTGTGGGCTTGTACCATGAGAAGCCGGAAGAGGATGTTTTTATAGCTGGTATCCTCTTTCTATAACACAAACTGCACACATGTATTAACAGGGTTCTTTATTAATAAGACAAGAAGTTACTTAATATAGTCTGGGTGTTGTGGTACAAGCTCCCGTGTAATAGTTCACGTTACCCTCACTGCTGGTGAAGCACACGTTCCACTATGTACATTTCTCTGGCCGCTAGGTACTGACTGAGTCTGAGCAAGAGAAGATTCCCTCGTTGCAAGCCTTCTGCTTGTAGTTTTGATGATGCAGACCCGACAATAGGTCCTGAGTCTCCTTCGTGGCATGAAGGATGTTCACTCTACTGATGCACAGATTTCTTTAATGAGATCCTATTGGACCTTTACTTTCAACTCAAATGCGGTGTTCTACACGTAGGTAGGGCTCATGGTAACTTCATGATGTTTACAAGTAAAGTCTGGGCTGGGCTTCCGATTGGTAAAGAAACAGTCACCATAGTAAAATACCTGTACGACATATCGGGGTGATGCAAACCTTATGTTGAGCTGTGTGTGTTTCACCATTTCTTTTTTTTCTGGGGTAGTGTACATTGAGCTTCTGATGGCTAGGTAATTGATATGTACACTTGCTTAGCGCCCGCAACTTCACTTGCGTGGACTGTGTGGTCGGCTCAGCTTTTTTTTTTTAGTTTTGTTTTTCTTTAATCGCATTTTTATGTTGTTCTCAAACTGCAACACCTTCTAAATTTTTCCCACTGTATAAGTCATAGGAGCATGTCCTTTGTCGAATGTACTTCGGACTCTGCTACGGTCGCAGGTTCGAATCCTGCCTCGGGCATGGATGTGTGTGATGTCCTTAGGTTGGTTAGGTTTAATTAGTTCTAAGTTCTAGGGGACTGATGACCACAGTAGTTAAGTCCCATAGTGCTCAGAGCCATTTGTACTTCGGACCAAAAACCAATTCTGGTAGCTGGAATTCAAGAATTTTGTTAATCTTGCCTTTCGCGTTCTTGTGGGGTATTTCCTTAGAATCTTCACCTCCTAACACATATTGCTGTGTGTCTATGTTTTTTCCGAATGTACTTCTGACCAGAAAGTGATTCTGGTTGCGGAAACCCAAGGTTTTTGTTAATCACGCCTTTTGTGTTCTTGTGGTGGTACTTCCCTAATCTAACCGAGACTTGAAATACCAATTTTCATACATTTATTTTAAAACTTTTTTTAATATAAATAAATATTTTTCTTAAAAATTTCATCTGCCCCCTAAGGAATGCGATTTCTAACAGTCTTTTCTTAAAAGATCCCTACTGTATAGGATCCACACTCCATCCTTAGCGGTTTGGGCTCGGCGATGATGAACCAGAAAATCATTCTCCCCCTATTCCACCCACTTAGGTAATGAATTTCATTTACAACTGAGATTCCAGTACCCGTTGTCGTAGATTTATCTTTAAAAATGGTTGCATAATGAAATATTTTCATAGAAACTTGCATCTCCTATTTCACTCCCATAAGGATTCAGTTTCCCGAAACAAAGCTTTTTTTATTTGCTAGCAAGAATTTAATTAAAATTTTTATAGATGAAGCTTTAAAAATATTTTCATAATGAAAAATTTCATGACATACTACCTTAGTGGTTGGATTTCCTAAAACACTGAAATACATATTTTTTTATTTAATACCTAGAAATCAAATACCAATTTTCATAGACCCAACCTTAAAAATACTACAGTAGTTCTATAGCTATGATTTATTTAAAAAAAAAAGAGTCACTCACTACTTTAACCTTTAGTGATTAAATTTCAAAAAAATGCTGAAACACCTATTTCTTTATTTCTGACAGAGAAACTAAATACCGATTTTCATACGTCTAGGTTCAAAAGTGTGGCAAGGAAAGCGTTTCTCAAGAAGAGGAATTTGTTAACATCGAGTATAGATTTAAGTGTCAGGAAGTCGTTTCTGAAAGTATTTGTATGGAGTGTAGCCATGTATGGAAGTGAAACATGGACGATAACTAGTTTGGACAAGAAGAGAATAGAAGCTTTCGAAATGTGGTGCTACAGAAGAATGCTGAAGATAAGGTGGGTAGATCACATAACTAATGAGGAGGTATTGAATAGGATTGGGGAGAAGAGAAGTTTGTGGCACAACTTGACTAGAAGAAGGGATCGGTTGGTAGGACATGTTTTGAGGCATCAAGGGATCACAAATTTAGCATTGGAGGGCAGTGTGGAGGGTAAAAATCGTAGAGGGAGACCAAGAGATGAATACACTAAGCAGATTCAGAAGGATGTAGGTTGCAATAGATACTGGGAGATGAAGAAGCTTGCACAGGATAGAGTAGCATGGAGAGCTGCATCAAACCAGTCTCAGGACTGAAGACCACAACAACAACAACAGGTTCAAAATTATCATAATAGGGACATGTTTTAAAACAACTTTTCGTCCCCCATTTCAACCCCTTAGGGATGGAATATCGAAAAGTCCAATCTTGAACGCCGCCGATAGTATAGGATCAACATCCTCTGCAAATTTCAGGTTTCTATCCTTTGAGTTTTGGGCTGGGTGATGCTGAGTCAGTCAGTCAGTCAGTTGGAACATTGCCTTTAATATACAGAGAAGGCTGTGTACAGTAATGTAAATTCCGGTTGAGGAACTTCTACATCTCCATCAGGAATGACACACTGTGTTCTATTTTTTAGAAACTCTCACTTCTACTCAGAAAACTTGTCTGATATTCCGTACACTGTTTATTAGACGAAAACGCGCTCTGTTAAATCAATGTGTATTCCCACGTAAGATTCGTCAGCGTATGAATTAATGAGGTGTCTTTCCCGCACGCCCATTACTGAAGCTACCACTGATCCAAACCTGTGGTGTTTTCAGCTTCTGTGGTGTGTGGAACGTCAGACCAGCGAGAACAGATAACATGTTCACATTTACTTCTAAGCTGTACCATTCTTAAAGGTCTGCACGACAAGATAAAAGAACAACTAATATGCATTTCTACGATGTCCTTTTAATAAAAGCTTATGATAATCATTTACATATACACTCCTGGAAATGGAAAAAAGAACACATTGACACCGGTGTGTCAGACCCACCATACTTGCTCCGGACACTGCGAGAGGGCTGTACAAGCAATGATCACACGCACGGCACAGCGGACACACCAGGAACCGCGGTGTTGGCCGTCGAATGGCGCTAGCTGCGCAGCATTTGTGCACCGCCGCCGTCAGTGTCAGCCAGTTTGCCGTGGCATACGGAGCTCCATCGCAGTCTTTAACACTGGTAGCATGCCGCGACAGCGTGGACGTGAACCGTATGTGCAGTTGACGGACTTTGAGCGAGGGCGTATAGTGGGCATGCGGGAGGCCGGGTGGGCGTACCGCCGAATTGCTCAACACGTGGGGCGTGAGGTCTCCACAGTACATCGATGTTGTCGCCAGTGGTCGGCGGAAGGTGCACGTGCCCGTCGACCTGGGACCGGACCGCAGCGACGCACGGATGCACGCCAAGACCGTAGGATCCTACGCAGTGCCGTAGGGGACCGCACCGCCACTTCCCAGCAAATTAGGGACACTGTTGCTCCTGGGGTATCGGCGAGGACCATTCGCAACCGTCTCCATGAAGCTGGGCTACGGTCCCGCACACCGTTAGGCCGTCTTCCGCTCACGCCCCAACATCGTGCAGCCCGCCTCCAGTGGTGTCGCGACAGGCGTGAATAGAGGGACGAATGGAGACGTGTCGTCTTCAGCGATGAGAGTCGCTTCTGCCTTGGTGCCAATGATGGTCGTATGCGTGCTCTAGAAGGTGTAAGTCAACTACCCTGGCCAGCAAGATCTCCGGATCTGTCCCCCATTGAGCATGTTTGGGACTGGATGAAGCGTCGTCTCACGCGGTCTGCACGTCCAGCACGAACGCTGGTCCAACTGAGGCGCCAGGTGGAAATGGCATGGCAAGCTGTTCCACAGGGCTACATCCAGCATCTCTACGATCGTCTCCATGGGAGAATAGCAGCCTGCATTGCTGCGTAAGGTGGATATACACTGTACTAGTGCCGACATTGTGCATGCTCTGTTGCCTGTGTCTATGTGCCTGTGGTTCTGTCAGTGTGATCATGTGATGTATCTGACTCCAGGAATGTGTCAATAAAGTTTCCCCTTCCTGGGACAATGAATTCACGGTGTTCTTATTTCAATTTCCAGGAGTGTATTTATTTTTGATATATTTTTTGGTACTTTCGGTGTTTCTTAATACTACCTATACAGAATGAACCCGAACTCCACCGACAAAATTTCGGAGGTTATTCACGGATGTAACCTGCGTATTTTAGTATGAGGGACTCGTGGTCGTCGGTGGCTCGCTACAGAGTAACTGTATTGCGCTTGATTTCTTACCCTTGTTTATCTTTGCATCAGTACTCCACTGAAAACATTTGTGGTGCTAGTTTCAACGGTATGTGCTGTACGTCTGTCTGGAAACGAATTTGTCCCGTGAGCTTATGGTACTCGCTGCCGAAAATAGCATTTCCCTTTATTCTTCACCTTGAAGCTTGCAATCAGTATTCCCTGGTTCTGTTTCGTGGTTTCCGGTACTGTTAGTTGTACGTTAAAAATGGTACATAACAGTACGGATAACTTTACTGGTGGAGAGCTTTTATGACAGTAACAACAACCACATCATACTACGTCAGCATCGGCCGAGGCTGTCGTATTAGCTTGCCCTTTTTTGTTACGATTGCTAAATGTCTATCACAAAAATTTTCTTTTTTGTAATGGTATTTTCACACAAACAGTGGTAACTTGGGTAATACACCGAATAAAGCAGCATTACTAGTAGTGTTTTGTGTACAGTAGAGAAGAGACATCGACAGTCGATATAATTGAATAACGCCACACTAAATATCGACATCGACGATTAATCTACATCTACATAAATACTCCACAAACCACGATGCGGTGTGTGGCGGAGGGTAGTTAGTAAACCACTGTCTCTTCCTCCCTATCCTCTTCCAGTTGCCTATCGAAAAATAGTTTCCATACTTCAAAATGTCGTTGACACATATTTAGTTATAAGATTCGGATTATAACTTGCGCCTGATATTTAAAACTGTAATGAGGGGGTTTTAGGAATCAAAAGAAAGTGAGGAATGCCGAATTTAAGTTATTTATTATTTTACATATAAATTGAGAAATCTTACGTAAAGAAAGTTATACTACTGCATAGATGCTAGGACTTTCAATGAGCTTTTAAGTTTGTGGTTTTACCAGACGTTGGGAGTATGTTTTCACAATAACAGCTTTTCGCATACTTACTAGCGTTTGATTTAAAAAGCTTCCATACATTACTGTTGAGACACATTTCATGTTTTTTAAGTTTTACTTTCCTCTGCCATATCACTAATATCAACCTACAACAGTGAACGAATACTTAAGCTGAAGAGTTTTACAGATCGACATTTTAGAAATTTCTACCAAAAGTACTTTCTACTGAGAGGATGTTATGAAATTAAACAACTGACAACAGTCAAAATTTCTCTAATAACTTCAAAATTTCTGTAAGAACTACAAAGTAAAAACCTGTAGGTACGGTTCTTACGTTGTAACTACTTCAGTATTAAAAACGAAGAAGAGTTTATTTTCCTCTACTATGAGTTACATGATATTGTTGTTGTTGTGGTCTTCAGTCCTGAGACTGGTCTGATGCAGCTCTCCATGCTACCTTGTCCTGTGCAAGCTTCTTCATCTCCCAGTACTTACTGCAACCCACATCCTTCTGAATCTGCTTAGTGTATTCATCTCTTGGTCTCTCTCTATGATTTTTTCCCTCCATGCTGCCCTCCAATGCTAAATTTGTGATCCCTTGATGCCTCAGAGCATGTCCTACCAACCGGTCCCTTCTTTTTGTCAAGTTGTGCCACATACTCCTCCCCAATTCTATTTAATACTTCATCATTAGTTATATGATCTGTCCATCTAATCTTCAGCATTCTTCTGTAACACCACATTTCGAAAGCTTCTATTCTCTTCTTCTCTAAACTATTTATCGTCCATGTTTCACTTCCATGCATGGCTACACTCCATACAAATACTTTCAGAAACGACTTCCTGACACTTAAATCTATACTCTATGTTAACAAATTTCTCTTCTTCAGAAACGCTTTCCTTTCCATTGCCAGTCTACATTTTATATCTTCTCTACTTCGACCATCATCAGTTATTTTGCTCCCCAAATAGCAAAACTCCTTTACTACTTTAAGTGTTTCATTTCCTAATCTAATTCCCTCAGCATCACCCGACTTAATTCGACTACATTCCATTATCCTCGTTTTGCTTTTGTTGATGTTCATCTTATATCCTCCTTTCAAGACACTGTCTATTCCGTTCAACTGCTCTTCCAAGTCCTTTGCTGTCTCTGAAAGAATTACAATGTCATCGGCGAACCTCAAAGTTTTTATTTCTTCTCCATGGATTTTAATACCTACTCCGAATTTTTCTTTTGTTTCCTTTACTGCTTGCTCGATATACAGATTGAATAACATCGGGGAGAGGCTACAACCCTGTCTCACTCCCTTCCCAACCACTGCTTCCCTGTCATGCCCCTCGACTCTTGTAACTGCCATCTGGTTTCTGTACAAATTGTAAATAGCCTTTCGCTCCCTGTATTTTACCCCTGCCACCTTTAGAATTTGAAAGAGAGTGTTCCAGTCAACACCGTCAAAAGCTTTCTCTAAGTCTACAAATGCTAGAAACGTAGTTTTGCCTTTCCTTAATCTTTCTACTAAGGTAAGTCGTAAGGTCAGTATTGCCTCACGTGTTCCAATATTTCTACGGAATCCAAACTGATCTTCCCCGAGGTCGGCTTCTACCAGTTTTTCCGTTCGTCTGTAAAGAATTCGCGTTAGTATTTTGCAGCTGTGACTTATTAAACTGATAGTTCGGTAATTTTCACATCTGTCAACACCTGCTTTCTTTGGGATTGGTATTATTATATTCTTCTTGAAGTCTGACGGTGTGTCGTCTGTCTCATACATCTTGCTCACCAGATGGTAGAGTTTTGTCAGGACTGGCTCTCCCAAGGCCGTCAGTAGTTCTAACGAAATGTTGTCTACTCCCGGGGCCTTGTTTCGACTCAGGTTGTAACACTATAACTCTAGTACTCTACTAATTTATTTTGCTTTTGTTTCATTTAATATTACATCGTTAAGTTTCGTAAATGCGTTTGATTGAATAGATAACACAAAATTGTATACTCCTTTCATTGTACAAACTTTGATGTCATGGGTTGGTTCTATGCAAAGTAGTGTATCTGTCATTTAAATTCTTTGTCCCATTTGGAGGGAACAAAACATACTGTATATAATTATAATTTTGTGTGAATAATTTTTTGTATAAATATCAATATGTGCAAATGTTCTGTTTTATTTAATGCATTTGGTTGCTGTTATGTAAACTGCTGATCCTCACTTAGGGTTCTTAGTTAGTTTGTATGTAAAAGGTGTAGTGGTTCCCCTCGGGAACGGAACTGTGTAGCGCGCGCAAATTGTGGTTGGCCTACGTAGAAAAGGTGGAACTGATAGTCAGTCGGGGACGAGCTACGAGTCGGGGACGAGCTACGAGTCGGGGACGAGCTACCAAACTGTGCACTGCCATGTAAATGTTGCATATTGTGCTGGTTCCGAGAGAGGCTTTTTCTACCACTTTCCAATGCCTCGGATGGATGGATAAATAGCTGGAACTATTCTGGAATTTACATCTATCATCGCCGCCAAGAAATGACATAGTCCAGAAATTCTACCCGCAAATCCACCTGCCAACATGCAGTTGCCACCACACTGCGCAATCACTGTGTCGGAATTCTATAATAATGTACAGTGGAGGATGAGCTCATTGGATGCTTTAGTGTCCACAAATATAAGGTAACTTATAACTGAATTTATGTACCTACCTAGATTTTTTCCTTATCATAACACCTCTAAGGTTCGTCTCCGTTTGAACTAAAGTGATTACCGAGTGTCCCTACTTAAAGAACATTAAAGACCAGTGTTTTTGCTAATTAATGCCTCTTGAACATAGTAAAAGGAAAGTTAAAGTTAATGTGGCAAGAGAGTGAGTTAAAGTTAATGATGCTTGTTGAAAATAAGTTTCCTAATAAAACTGCTTATTAATGTGTTGTTGCCAACTTCAAATTAAGAGTTCTTAAGACTGAGGCTTATAAAGTTTTGATTAGTAAATGATCACATTACTGCCTGTTGTAAATCGCAGAAGGTGAGTCAGTATCTTACATATATGTTAATTTTGTGTCTCACTGTAGTAAAAGTGGAAAACTTCAGTTGTGAAACGTTATATACTCATGTTTGCTAAGTGTTTGTCTCTCTTGTGTATTAGAAGTGCATATTAATAGTATAACAGGATCCACAGTTTGTCTATTGTGTTAATGCTCGGTAACAAGTAATGGAAAGACCACTAATTATGAAAACCATAATTTCTTCATTCAAATGATAGTGAGAAGCAACCTGTTAGTGGATTCCAATTAACTTCAATTTCAAATAGTAGAGTATTTAACTGAGAGAGACTTAACCTATGTCCAATTTATGATCCTGGAGGGAATGTTATTAGTAATGTTATAAAGACCATTCAGTTTGTGTAAGCCCTGAAAGTAATAGTGTGTTTCGGTATTTGTTATAATTTTGCAAATAGTTTGTGCTTCTCTAACCGTTAGTTTAAATCTTACCGTAAACATATGTATGCGTCAGAGTTCATTGCACTCGCGTGTGGCCAAGTATAGGTTGTGTTTGTCCGTTAAAGCTACTCATAACTACTTTCTTAAACGAGAACGTTAATCTTTCTCTTGCCTAATTATGCTGGTGACAGTTTTCCTTATTCTTTAAACAGTATAGCTAGGCAAAAATATTGTTTGTTACTGTTCGAATATTTACGTAATTCTGACTTTCATTTCCGATAAGCCATTTCCGTTAGGTGCAACACGGTCAACCTAGCAAAATTCCTCTCAGAGGGTCACACTGTTCTGTTGCTTTATACCATTATTACTCTAACAAAATAATTCTATTTCACGACCTGCCTCCAGCTTTAACGTTATGGTATAGCAGTAGCAGACAGAAGTGTTATAAGGTCTTTCAGTACTCTGTCAAACTCTTCACGCAGTATCGTATCTCCCATTTCATCTTCATCTACATCCTCTTCCATTTCCATAATATTGTCCTCAAGTACATCGCCCTTGTACAGACCCTCTATATACTCCTTCCACTTTCTGCTTTCCCTTCTTTGCTTAGAACTGGGTTTCCATCTGGGCTCTTGGTATTCATACAAGTGGCTCTCTTTTCCCGAAAGGTCTCTTCAATTTTCCTGTAGGCAGTATCTATCTTACCCCTAGTGAGATAAGCCTCTACATCCTTACATTTGTCCTCTAGCCATCCCTGCTAAGCCATTTTGCACTTCCTGTCGATCTCATTTTTGAGACGTCTGTATTCCTTTTTGCCTGCTTCATTTACAGCATTTTTATATTTTCTCCTTTCGTCAATTAAGTTCAATATTTCTTCTGTTACCCAAGGAGTTCTACTAGCCCTCGTCTTTTTACCTACTTGATCCTCTGCTGCCTTCACTACTTCATCCCTCAAAGCTACCCATTCCTCTTCTACTGTACTTTTTTCCCCATTCCTGTCATATGTTCCCTTATGCTCTTCCTGAAACTCTGTACAACATCTGGTTCTTTCAGTTTATCCAGGTCCCATCTTCCTAAATTTCCACCTTTTTGCAGTTTCTTCAGTTTTAATCTACAGTTCATAACCAATAGATTGTGGTCAGAGTCCACATCTGCCCCTGGAAATGTCTTACAATTCAAAACCTGGTTCCTAAATCTCTGTCTTACGATTATATAATCTATCTGATACCTTCTAGTATCTCTAGGATTCTTCCATGTATACATCCTTCTTTCATGCTTCTTGATCCAAGTGTTTGCTATGATTAAGTTATGCTCTGTGCAAAACTCTACCAGACTGCTTCCTCTTTCATTTCTTAGCCCCAATCCATATTCACCTACTATGTTTCCTTCTCTCCCTTTTCCTTCTCTGGAATTCCAGTCACCCATGACTATTAAATTTTCGTCTCCCTTCACTACCTGAATAATTTTTTTATCTCATCATACATTTCTTCAATTTTTTCATCATCTGCAGAGCTAGTTGGCATATAAACTTGTACTGCTGTAATAGGCGTGGGCTTCGTGTCTATCTTGGCCATAATAATGCGTTCACTATGCTGTTTGTAGTAGCTTACCCGCATTCCTATTTTCCTATTCATTATTAAACCTACTCCTGCATTACCCCTATTTGATTTTGTGTTTATGACCCTGTATTCACCTGACCAAAAGTCTTGTTCCTCCTGGCACCGACCTTCACTAATTCCCACTATATATAAATTTAACCCATCCATTTCCCTTTTTAAATTTTCTAATCTACCTGCCCAGTTAAGGGATCTGACATTCCACGCTCCGATCCGTAGAACACCAGTTTTCTTTTTCCTGATAACGACGTCCTCTTAAGTACTCCCCGCCCGGAGATCCGAATGGGGGACTATTTTACCTCTGGAATATTTTACCCAAGAGGACGCCATCTTCAGTAAAGCTGCATGCCCTATGGAAAAATTACGGCCGTAGTTTCCCCTTGTTTTCAGCCGTTCGTAGTACCAGCACAGGAAGGCCGTTTTGGTTAATGTTGCAAGGCCAGGTCAGTCACTCATCCAGACTGTTGCCCCTGCAACCCATGAAAAGGCTGCTGCCCCTCTTCAGAAACCACACGTTTGTCTGGCCTCTCAACAGATACGCCTCCTACGGTACGGCCATCTGTATCGCTGAGGCACGCAAGCATCCCCACCAACGGCAAAGTCCATGGTTCATGGGGAAGTACATGATAATAATAACAATATTATTATTATTATTATTATTATTATTATTATTATTACACGATAATAATAATAATAATATCAACAATAATAATAATGATAATAATAATAGTAATGCCCCAGAGATTACTTAATTCAAAGGACATTTGTGGATATCAAAAATGCTTTTGATTCTGTTGATAGAGAAACTACAGATAAAACAATTGTGAATTTGACATAAAGTCTAAACTGCGAAACCTAATCCGCGAAACACTTACATTTACTATCTGTAATGTAAAATTTATTGGAGAAATTTCACGGAATAAAAACAGTGTACAGCAAGATGACGGCCGTCATCATTTTTTCTTTAGTGTGTTAGAGAAAACAGTGAGAATTTGGAAGGAAAAACTTATTGACCTCAACAATTCGCCTGTAAGAAGAAGAGGAAGTAAAAAGACTGAAATCAACTATCTTGCTTTTGCAGATGGTTTTGCTATGCTTTCCAGAAATGTGGCATTTGCTATAGTCAAACTAATCTCCTGGAAGAAATAGCCACCAGAAATGACTTAAGAATTTCCGCAGAAAAAACAAAATTGGTCACGAACGTTAGGGATGTTCCAAAATTCCTTAAACCAGATATTGGACAAATAGAGACGGTAAAAAAATTGAAATATCTAAGGGAGATAATCCAAAAAAGTAGTTCGGAAAAATCTACTGTAGAGGAAAGTTTGCATAAAATGGCGAGAGCGTGTGGTACATTCAAAGACCTCCACAAAAAAAGTGCCTATCCAAAATTGGAATAGTAAGGAGTTACAGCGCAGTAGTCAAGTCAGAATGCCTATATGCAGGCAAGGGTATGGCATTAAACTACTATTTACATAAATTTGAAGTACTAGAAAGGCGAATTATAAAGAAAGTATTAGGACCACAAAACACAGCAGAAGGTTAGAAACTAGGAAGTATTGCTGAAATGAATCAACCTATGGAAAATATTTCAAACGTAATGAGAAGAAGAAGACTCACGTTTTATGGACATTCATTTCTAATGCAAGTCATTAGATTAACTAATAAGATTTTCAAATATTTCTGGAATAAGAAGTCCACAACAAGCTAAATCAACAAAGTAAAAAAGGATTTAGAGAGAAACAATATAAAACGGAAGATACAAACAACAGAGAAGCCTTTCGGGAAAAAGTATTGAAAATGGAAGTATTCCAAGTCAGGGTAGCTGAATAAATTAGTTCAAAATGGTCTGAAGACAGAAAGAAGAAACACAGTGAACAAATGAAATCACACTGGAAGAAAGGAAAAGAAAAAAGAACGAAGAACAGAAAGTGGTACATGTACTCAGATTATCTATTCGCAGTAGCAAAATAATAACAATGATAATAATAATAATAAAATTCGATTATATCGCTCTAAAATATCGATGTTGCCAAAATGTTAGACGGGCCGATATCGATGCAAAATGTCGCTGAACAGATTTCAATACATCGATATATAAATATGTACCTATCGATATATGTAATTTTCCTATAAGTATGATTTCGTTTTTGAAGTAAACATGTTGTTTCACGCTTTTTCTATTAGCTCTTTTCGCCCTGTAGCTAAACAACAAAAACATTAAATAAGTCCTTTATTTTGAAACTGAAAAAGCCTAGCAGGAAAATAACTTCGCTCAAGTAATCATTATTATTTTTTTAACGAGTCACCAGAGACCATAGGTCCTTACACCAAAATACTCAAAAAATATGCCTGAAAAACCTCCAAAATTTTTCGAGTGAACTTAGGGTTGACACTATATATGCATTCATATCCTGAAGAATTCATTTAATGTTGAATGAGAGAAGTGCACGTCAACGCCATGTCATGTGAGCGTTCACAACATTTTGTCAAATCTCTGTAACATTTCTTAATCCCTGTAACGTCTCAGTTCAGACGAATAAGATGATTGTGTACTATTTACGCTATTACGTGTGCTATAATTTATCGTATCCTGTAGAAACGAGGGCGCTGTTGTAGCGATTCAAGCCAACAGAAAGACAACTTACCCCACTACACAAGTGACAAATGGACACGTCATCTAGGGTCTGCAAAAGCGATGCGAGTACGCCAAGTTGTCCTTGAGTGACGGCGGATAGTAGGAAATCCCGTATCACATTTGACACCAAGGAACATAAAACCCAATGTTAATATTTATTATTTAACTGACTGAGAACACATACTGACATTGTTGAGCACATTGCCCAAACTCACGTCTGTATAACTGAAAATTAAATTATTAAAAATTAACCTACAGAAGTTAATAAGAAATTACTCAGTGTTACGAATGCTGACAGACACTGCTAGCCTATCAGGAAACTGCATCCTGCGCGAACACACGGGAAGCAGTGGGACATTGTCTAACGCAGTCCACTGAGGCAGTTCAAGAGTGTTTCATTTCACTTTAGAAGATGATTTAAAGTTTAATTTCTACTAATGAAACGTAGGTCTGTACTGAAGAAACAGATAATGTGCATTACTTTGTGAATATTGTTACGCTCAAAGTGTGGTAGTCAGATTCCGTCATCGTTACTGTGATTAATGAGCTTAGACTGGCTCTCATGTAGGAATGACTATGATTAGCGTTTTTCCTCACTTTGGTTTGGATTAACAAATTAGGAGAAATTCCACGTACTGAAACATTATTACAGCGTCGTGGGAACACTGCAAAAAATTACTGTTTCAAATCCCATAGAAGCCACGACCCATGGAGAAGAAATTCAATGTGGACATAAGAGCAACATAAGAAGACATGAGATAAGCAACCGTCCATTTGGTAGTGCAGAAAAGAATCGAGAAGCATTTGCTAGTCTTTACCTCGGTGGTTCATTCAATGTACCCCATCACATGCAGCCTTCCGCAAACTACAACTTGCGCAGGTAGGTGCGTCCGAGCAGTAATGAGTCACGGCAGGAACTTCTTCTCATCTTAGAGTATCTGCAGTGAATACAAACTACGCGGTGAATAGAAACAAAACTTTCAAAATAGTTCTATACTATTGTGTCAGAACACGGAAATATGAATCAAAGGTATGTTTGCCTAGGTTGTTAGCTAACCAGTCTAACACGGAAATTATGAATTTCAATGCTGACGACCCTGTCAGTGATGTTCCGTTCATTCCATGATAAACGTCGGACACGGAGCTGAATTTGTTTACTTCAAACTTTATTTGTAGGTTCAGTCTTAAGAATGTTGCTTCAATTTAAGTACATGCTGCACAAATTTGCAATCTAGTTTCATTCTCCAAAAGTTCAGTTTATAAAGTATACTTTAATTTTTTGAATATTTTGGCTAACTGGAAATGTATGGTTGTGTTTTCGAAATTTGTAGAGTGAATAGACACAGTAATCGTCAGTGTTTCTTCATAATAAGGCAGAATTTGACTAAAATGAACCATCAGGCACTGTTCCCTACTCAGATTATGCTATGATTGAAGTGTATGGAAAAAATAAACAAGCATATAGTTGCATGCATCTAAAATTTGTAATTTACAAGGCAAAGTTTTTGTTGACGTTTTCTGAAAAAAAAACAAAGCTGATTACACATTTAACAGATGAAAAGTCATATTTTATTGAAAGCTCGTTGTTACGTCTGGGATGGTTCGACTTGTAGACTCAAAATCATCATTTTTAAAAATGATGTCAATGACTTTGTGTATTACAAAATAAACCAAGTTCATCAATGTAATGTTACAATAAAGTAACTAAAGATATAACAATTTTTATTTGGAAAACAAAATCAGAAACCACAATTAAGTCAATACTTGTAGTTTTTT
This sequence comes from Schistocerca cancellata, assembly GCF_023864275.1. Taxonomy (NCBI): domain Eukaryota; kingdom Metazoa; phylum Arthropoda; class Insecta; order Orthoptera; family Acrididae; genus Schistocerca; species Schistocerca cancellata. The sequence goes on from NC_064631.1 coordinate 130,342,600, forward strand.
TATTGAATAAAACTTTTTTAAACTAGTTAAATTTTCTTTCTTTTTCTTGTAGACCAAAAACAGATTTTGAAATGCTCCTATTCACCCCAGAGGCCAAGATTAATATTGCTGTTTATGCTCATCTCTCTCTGCTGGGTGAATAGTAACCCCAAGTTTTTACTTTTTTGCGTTACAATAGCATGATTTAGGTTCCAGTTCTGTAATAAATCTTGGGTACAAGGCGTATAATCACACACAATTTTGATTTTCATATTTCTTCTTCAGTTAATTAATGAGGATGTGACAAAGTCATGTAAGAAACTAGCAACCATTCTAGTAAATAAATAAGCTGGCTAGGTTGCATAAAAAGTCATACAGCAAGTGAAGAATGATTTCACTGATCACAAAGTATCCATGATGCATTTCGGAATTATCTTCAGAAATCTAAAATAGAAATATAACAAAGAAACTGGTATACAAAAATATTTTACAATAACTTTTCAGATAGTAATAACTAAACAACATTAAACAAAAATGCAAACACAATTCATGCCTACCTACCCAAGCGCAAAGATAACACGAGGAAAAGAAAGTTTCCTGAAAAATGAAGCTATGATATCTGAACATATACCAGCTTCATAAGAACGTTTCCGGTTATGTACATAACGTGGGATGACAGAATACTGGGCGAACTCCAATAAACTCAGGATCGAAACACAAAATTGCCACTACTTGGCTGCAGGGCAAACATGGTGCTACCGTGTCATATATACTATGATAATTCATTACTTAAAATGACAAAACTGGACGGGGAACACCAGCGCACCTGGGTATAATACGGTGTACCGAGCTATTTTAATACCGTAACAAAGGAAACATCAAAAAACGTTAAATATAGATCATATGATCAACGTACGTGGCGCTATGCGTCCAAAGAGATAGGTCACTGATCACTAATCGTAAAGTGTTGTGGATTGGCAAGAGAGCCAACCCTGTATGAGAGGAAGCCGAAAGGCACGCGTTTTAGCTCACGCAGGCTGGCGTGAGGTCTGGAACAGGTCAAGGAAATTAGACTAGCAATAAAGGACGTAGCTGTGGAATACTTAACTTTAATCCATAAATGGTGAACATCGCTCTTGACGGTACATGTTTTACAGCATCAATAGTAAATGGTAATGGCGCCTTGCTAGGTCGTAGCAAATGACGTAGCTGAAGGCTATGCTAACTATCGTCTCGGCAAATGAGAGCGTATTTTGTCAGTGAACCATCGCTAGCAAAGTCGGCTGTACAACTGGGGCGAGTGCTAGGAAGTCTCTCTAGACCTGCCGTGTGGCGGCGCTCGGTCTGCAATCACTGATAGTGGTGACACGCGGGTCCGACGTATACTAACGGACCGCGGCCGATTTAAAGGCTACCACCTAGGAAGTGTGGTGTCTGGCGGTGACACCACAGTACGGATGGTACAACTTATTGTGAAACAGTATCAAGCCATCATTAACAGTTTGCTGTTGCAATACCGGAATATAAAGCGTAACATAAACATTACGATAAAACTGACATTTGCAATACAACAGAACATTTATACAGCAAAATCTAAATGGTATCCGTTTAAAACATTACACTATAGATTTTAAATACGAAAGTAAGGAATAAATAGCCAGTTTAGCAGTATGTGGCCGATGGAGATTGGTGGGGGTTGAGGGGGGGGGGAGGAAGTGGAGAGGGATGATTTAGATCCATATAAATGAGGCAGTGCATTGAATACAAGGTGTGCAAGGAGGAAAGAGGAGGAGGGAAAGGAGAGGTTTGGGTGCTAGAATTGAGAGGTCGAGGAAAGTAGGAGGTAGCGGGGGCTGAAAAGGAGAGACGATGTTATAATGGCAATGTCAAATATATCTTAAACTACATAACCGCAATACAACCAATACACTAATGTATAATTAATAACATAAGTGACAAAATACATCAGTGTTACTAAGCAACATGTATACAATCATGCTGCTAATACGTTGCATATTCAGATTTGCTGATACCCACACGGGGTGAAAATAATCGTCCTCCTTATATACATATATTTGTAGATATTTACCAGAAATACATATCTCTTTAAGCGAACTTTAGAAAAAAGCGAGTGAAGTACATCAGAGTTAACATAAAGGAACCAGTAAACGTAAGAGAAGTGTGCAAAAGAACTGAATGACGGAAAGGGAGACAGAGATAGGGAAGGGGGAGGGGAAGGGGGGTGGGTAGAATAAACGGAGGAGGAGAGCAGAATATTGCATAACATAGATTAAGCTGCACACATGCGAAACGGCTATAATAAATCTTGGAAAAGATCAAAATACCACTTTCTATGAGAGTCAGTCTTTTTATTGAGAGTATCACGTCTATTGCTATTAAAGTGTCTGTAGATTCAATTTCTTCTAAAATATGTAGGTCCTGTCCTTTGGGTTCAACGTGCAGTACAGTCAGAGAATTGTCAATCTTGCCTAAAACGCGTCTGCTTTCAGTAAGGTGACAACATATGCTTGTGGAGTTTTTGCTGTAATGTCCTTTAAATTTGATAAAAAACTATTTGTCCTTTGAAGAAGATACTACATGAGCTTCATCCGTTAGATAAACTCCTTGACTTTAAAAATTTATTTTGTTTAGCATCAACCGGAGTAACTAAAACAGATTTAAGATTTCTGTGTGTCTGGAAACAGATGAGTTAATTAGCCTTCTTTAAGGGCGTTGCTGGCCGCTATGGCCGAGCGGTTCTAGGCGCTTCAGTCCGTAACCCCGCTGCTGCTACGGTCGCAGGTTCGAATCCTGCCTCGGACATGGATGTGTGTGATGTCCTTAGGTTAGTTATATTTAAGTAGTTCTAAGTCTCGGGGACTGATGACCTCATATGTTAAGTTTCATAGTGCTCAGAGCCATTTGAACCATTTTTAAAGGCGTTAGCTATCTGCACGCAAAATGGACCTGAGTAATTCAGTGAAGCCTAATATGGCGGTTTCTCAGAAAGTGTTAAGGAGGTCTTTAGTTTATTGAATATATGGTTTTGAAAACTTTTTATGACGGAAGTGGTGTAACCATTCGTTAAACCTATGTATGTAACAACCTCGATCTCTTTCTTAACATTTCCGGACGTAAGAGAAGCTTGGTTAACATGTCAAAAATAGAAGAAAAAAGGGTCCTTAACGTTAACGGAATTGACAGCAATCTGCATTGATTATTACCTTCATAGCGGATGATTTCCTAAAAATATCTGGAACAAAGTCCATCGGCTGTGTAGTAATATTAAGATCTAAGCAGTTCAGGACTTCTTTCGATTCCAGTCCAACTGTGAACTGATCTTGAGGTGTAAACGGTTGAAGGATGTGACTAAATCTGAAATATCGACTTGTGCATCTTTAACTATAAGGAGAATATCGTCAACAGAGATCTCCGGTAAACAGTTATCTCATCTGTAAAAGTTTTGTTATGTGAATAATAATTATTTTCCCAGATAATAGACAAAAATATCAGCCAAAAGACCAGATAGGCAACAGCACATGGCCAGGCCGTCTTTCTGATAGCCGATTTTATCGTTAAATATAAAATAATTGAAAGCAAGAGTTGTGTGCAAAAGCTCCAAGAGTTCGCAAATTTCGCCTAAGGAATTTACCATCATTCCAATAGGATGCACCTAATAAGGTCAAGAGACTCATGAATTGGTATAATAGTGCGTAAATTGGTAATATCAGAAGATGCTATTCTGGTCTCAGAGGCTAAAAAAACTGTTTTATCTTTATTTGTTTATTTACTTACCTGTTTATTTCTTAGCAGAAACTTTGAACCATGACGGCTGTTCTGAATCGGAGTGACTACTTTTACGATGTAACTCTTCAGGCTTTCCCGGCGATCTAATGACATCTTGGGTTGTCGGGTGTTCTGCCGGATATCAGCGTCGTACTTGCACGACATTTCGGTCACGTAGCTCGTGGCCTTCATCAGGTCGCACCTGTTGATAACTGTTTGTACTGTTTGTACTCACTCCATTTTATGGCCGGAAAGGCATGAGGTCTCCATTCCGTTCCTGGCGCAAAATCTCCATCGCTCAGTATTTGATAAGCAACGAAGCATCAACAAAAAATGAAAAATCTCGTCTATAGCTATCGTAAAAGGTAAACCCTTATATCATTCCGCAGAGTATCAAAAAATCCTTGGCTCGGGCACTTTGTTTTAAGCCAGCCGGATGGGTGCTGTGAGCCCCTACGAGTTTACTCTGGGAGCACTTTGTTTATAGCCTGGAGGCGCGCCTTACTCACGAGAACAGGAACTGTGCATTTGACGGCATAAAGGGATGCCGTAGAGGACGACCGGTCCCGAGTAAAGGGGGGGGGGGGGGGAGTGAGCAGTAGGAAGGGGGGGGGGGAGGAATAGGGTATGGGAGTGTTGGCAGAGCACGGTGTGGGGAGCTTTCGCAGGAGAAGAAATACCGCCTCGGGGAACGCCGCGTAGGGACACGACCAGAAAACTTGCAGTCGCCTGATTAAATAGTTTCAAAGGGGAGAGCAGTCGGAACTCTCCGACCGATAAAGTGGGGGAGGTTCGGGTCGGCGACCGTTTCGCAGCTGCAGCTATCGGCAGCGCGCTGCCTGCACGCCTCCTCGGAATTCCGGTAATTTAATTTTGGATCTTATATAAAGTGCGTGGAGAAGAGGCGGTAGGGGTGAGCGTGGGGGGTGGGCCTGGTTACTTACTTCCATATTCGTCCCACCTTGGCCCGGCGCGCGCTGCCTGTCGTAAATTAGCGGGCCGGTGTTATATTGTGTAATACACAGCGGCTGCCGCGTCTCGCCTAATAGGCCCTTGTGCGTGAAATACGTCTAAATGGGCCCGGTCACAGCCTGCGCCGCTGAATTATTCGACGGATAATGGCGCTTATAATAACGCTGCGGAAACGTTTCTCTGAAAAAAATGGAAAACATGTTTAAGTAATCCCTACTTTTAAGCGGGTGAGCCGAATTTGTAATAAGCGAGAAAATTAAATCGTCTTAACCCCACGACTTTGCATTTTTTTCCTTTAATTTTTTTCTTGTTTTTTTTTTTTTTTTCCTGCGAGATCACTTAAGGAATATTGCGTTCCATTTGCGTCCCTAGAGTGTCATATCACTAAAACTGACGAGGTAGACTAGCCCTTACTTCCCACGTGACCCGACTGAGACTTCTGATTAAATCGATGTTTATTCTTCAGATACCACTATCATTTCTCATTTTCCTGCTTCATTTAAGACTGTTTCGTAGGAATGACGACTGTTTGATATAAACATCCATAATGTAATTTTCTGTAGGGGCACGAGAGATCTTCATTTTTATCCCAACGCAATACAGATAGTTCACTTTGTCATTTCCTTAGGCAGAGGACAGTTTCGTTATTGTAGCCGTCTTCAGACGTACTATTTATGCAAACAACCATTCAGTGAAATTTCTGCCACATTCAAACAAGCTACCGTGTCAAAAAGTATTTCATGTTTATTTAAGCAGATTTGAACACATATTGTTAAAAAGTAGAAACGAAAAATCGAGTGACGGAAATTTAACTTTTGATTCAAAAATATGAAAAAATTAATTATTTTGAATCATTTTATATTATTTTCCTATTTAATGAAACTTTCCTCAATACAGAGGTTTTTCTCCAACATAACAAGAGACTGGGAACTTTTGGCAACGAGTACAGTATTACGAAGGTATGAACAACAATCTCTTGAAGATGTTCCTCTAGTTGCTTCGATCTTGCGTATACTCTTTTTCTGCTCCACATGTCCTCATTCTCACTGTACACTTTGGAGCCAGGTCATCATCTTGATCTTCCTTCAGTTTCCCACCCCACTATCAGTTCTGGTACTGTTGTTTCCTCCATTCTTCTTACTACTGTAATTTTTTTGATCCATCATCTCACATGCCCCTTCTGCAACTTTTATTATCTTTATCAGTTCGATGTTCCTTATGGGGTTCTAACATGAAATACTTGATGATCTTCTAAAGTCTCACTAGAGGCCTTGAACTTTATAATTACCTCTTATTAAAGCTTTACTCTTGGCGGGCAGTTGAGCTGAACTTCTACATCTACATCTACATCCATACTCCGCAAGCCACCTGACTGTGTCTGGCGGAGGGTACATTGAGTACCTCCGTCGGTTCTCTCTTCTATTCCAGTCTCGTATTGTTCGTGGAAAGAAGGATTGTCGGTATGTCTCTGTGTGGGCTCTAATCTCTCTGATTTTATCCTCATGGTCTCTTCGCGAGATATACGTAGGAGGGAGCAATATACTGCTTGACTCCTCGGTGAAGGTATGTGCTCGAAACTTCAACAAAAGCCCGTACCGAGCTAATGAGCGTCTCTCCCGCAGAGTCTTCCACTGGAGTTTATCTATCATCTCCGTAACGCTTTCGCGATTACTAAATGATCCTGTAACGAAGCGCGCCGCTCTCTGTTGGATCTTCTCTATCTCTTCTATCAATCCTATCTGGTACGGATCCCACACTGCTGAGCAGTATTCAAGCAGTGGGCGAACGAGCGTACTGTAACCTACTTCCTTTGTTGTTTACTTCAGTATAAGTTCAGTGGTTACCTTTAAGTGCAGTGGCGATAAAGAACGAATGGTAACTAAAAGTGAATAAATTAATGCGTTTCATGAAAAATAAGGAGGATAGTTTAGTAAGTAACTCGAATCATACGTTTCATTTCCAGCACATAAAAATAGAGATGAATGCAACATTATAATGCAATGCCTACAGTATACTTTTGTAGAGATCAGTTAAGCAAAAGATAAATAAAAACATATTCCAGTTCCAGTTCTCAAATGTCTCTTTAAACATGCAACAGACGTGTCATATCGATGTTTGATGCAGTCAGAACTGAGCGCCGAATATATCTAGACGTTGAGAGCAGAGGAAGAAGACTTACACTATGCACTCGAATTGCTCTAGTTTTCTCTTCACCGCAATTTCGTGAGATTTATTTAAAAAGAAGTACTGTGTTATCTGACTCTTTTTGGAACGTGGGGACTACTGTTTCGGATTTTAAACCCTTACCCTCTCATACACAATGCCTGTTTTGTAAAGTACGTCTCTATAATTTAGCGAATATTTCCGTGGAGCTCTCGTTACTGAAGGAAACCTTGATGACAATCTCCACTCTTCTTTAGATCTTACGTCCTCAGTCACTCCATTCGGCTGAGGGTTCTAAACCGGTCAGAAATGCTACAGAATCTGGTGAGTAAGGTTTTTATAGGCTAGGAGACCTGTTTTGTTTGGTAAATTTCATTTCCTTCGCATACCTCCGACGAAACTGATCTCCTTTCCCTGCATACAACCAGCTCTATACGGTCGCACGGGTTCAGGTGTACCCGGACACTACGACAAATTACATTTGTTACTGTTTCCACTAATTGATCTCCAGGAACACTGTGCAACACATTTTCATTTTTAAATTACATATATTAAGTATTTCTAAATTTATCTACATATAATATGAGGGAATGTCAAACAGTAAGTTACAAATTATAACGGCAGGCCAAGTATCAGTTACTGTACGCTGCTGTACATTTCACATTACACTACTTTTGATACAGACACCAAAACTCCGTAAGCAACTTTCGGAACTTTTTACCAAACATTCGGTTCCTCGACGACAGAAACCCACTCCTTGGCCATAGAGCCATTGGAAAACGTCTATGAGAACTTCCTCATAGTTGGGAAAATTGGCAATTGCTGCGAATCAGTTCCTCGATTGCCTGAACATTTCCGTAAGTGATCCTTCCAAATCAGCATCACCTACGCCTCTGTGGCACTGGGCAAATAGTTGACACCATTTTACCAGGGCTGGGAGCGACATTGCATCTGTCCACATACCGCCAGAGCTTAAACGTCTGTCTGGGTGCAGATTAGACGTTTTATCTACACGACTCGTACTGTCCTGCGTACTTCAACTTGCAGTACTTTCCCACCTGCCGCGCCATTTCACGCGCACGAAGTTACGCACCTGTCAACCGCATCACAGCAGAACTGTGTCTGCAGGAAAACTAGAACTTCAGTTCTGTTGTGATGCTACCCTCGTTGCGCAATGGTCATTGCGAACTATGACATGCTTGTAACTTAATTTTAGAATTCTCCGCCGGCGAGTGTGGCCGAGCGGTTCTAGGCGCTTACAGTCTGGAACCGCGCGACCGCTAAGGTCGCAGGTTCGAATCCTGCCTCGAACATGGATGTGTGTGATGTCCTTAGGTTAGTTAGGTTTAAGTAGTTCTAAGTTCTAGGGGACTGGTGATCTCAGCAGTTAAGTCCCATAGTGCTCATAGCCATTTGAACCATTTATAATTCTCCCTTATAATGGAAATCGGTCATTAATACGACTAGCACCAGCTTCAGAAACACGCGTCCTGCTTTACACTATCACTATGCATGTATATTCAAATGACACTGTACAATGTAAAAGTGGAGGTTAGGAATTTTGTTAATCATTAAGAATTCGTGAGGTGAAGAATCACTTGGATAATATAAAACCCACAAACAAAATTCAATAAACATCAAGTCACAAAAATTACCCAATTAAACAAAAATATTGGAGAAGTCGTTGTGTATTTTACAGATTCTTGTAGGTTTTTATCGACCAAACACAACCAATGTACTAATTTGTAAGGTACCACTAGAGTACATAATATTCAATACTGGAAACGCTCTTACTATCATCAGTGCTGTGACCTGACAATTGGACTAATTTTTTATGTAACTGTAAATTCACTACGCGATTCGGCTTGGCTGGTAGATTATGAGTTACATTGGAGCGTCCGTATCAATAATCCACGACTAATCTGCCAAAATAACAGGAGCCCCTTCCCTGGATACCTCTTCTGTGTGACTTCAATACCTTGATTAAACTGCTCGCCATATTCGTCATTAGCTGCCCCACAGTTTTCACGGTAGATGTCAAAGTGGTGGCGAAGGAAGGATATTTCAGAGATATGTTTACACAATACGACAACCCATCATTCACAGATCCCATATAATACTGCGCTCTTATTTCTTAAGAAATTAAAACCACCATTTTTAAAATTTTTGCAGGCAGCCTTTTCATCGCCATGTAACATTTCATTAAATCTCTTGTCCCTGAAAATTTCTCAAATTTGTAAACCAATGAAAATAATCTCTCTGATTTTCCCTCAAGTAAATGTAGTCCTTGCCTTTGTGGTTCATCTCCCTGACAAAAATTTTTACGATTTCTATAAAAACGTGTATGTATTTTAATTACAGCACAATTTTTGTTACATAAATAATTGTAAGTAAGAAGTAAATGATTATACTAGCGAGACCTGTCGGTGCGAATCGTCAGTTTTCCGGCCAGTAGCGGTGGTGGTGGTGGTGGTGGTTAGTGTTTAACGTCCCGTCGACAACGAGGTCATTAGGGACGGAGCGCAAACTCGGGTTAGGGAAGGATTGGGAAGGAAATCGGCCGTGCCCTTTCAAAGGAACCATCCCGGCATTTGCCTGAAACGATTGAGGGAAATCACGGAAAACCTAAATCAGGATGGCCGGATACGGGATTGAACCGTCGTCCTCCCGAATGCGAGTCCAGTGTGCTAACCACTGCGCCGGCCAGTAGCGGCCACGACCTGCCAGTATATCGGTGTCATCGCTTCAGTGAAATATACAGCAGTCTGTGGTAAAGGACACGAACATTTGTTGAATTACTTTGTATATTGTGGTTTTAACCTTGGCGTCTCGGTGCATCGTTTATCTCGTCCCTTATATGTCTGGCAATGTTTTAGAATGAGTACTGAGACAGCTGGTATGGGAGACATGTAATAACATTTTATCGAGGTACGCTGTAACATGGTTTTGCTCTTACAATGCACCTGCTATTATATTTAATTTTATCTCTGTATAATTTCACACTGTATGAATTTATTCACAGACTTGAAGATAAGTAACCATGCTTACCGAAACCGGTAATCGACAGTAAAGTTTGTTTACAAGCCATTTTGGTAAGAAGTTCACCTACTCTCAAATAGTTATACATATGTTGCCAATAAATTTCCTCGCCTTTATGAATGAAGACCATTCTACAACAAAAGCCAGAGCTAAGTTTCAACTTCCTTTGCAATATTCGTTATCAGCACAATGGAACTGGAAAGAACGAACTAGTTTCATGCTACTTACGTTTTCACTGTCGCCCGATGTAATGTAATAGAGCAGTAATGGGTCCTTCACCATCGTTACGCTCAACGCGCTTCTTTCATTTGTGCTGAGTGCCAGCTACCACTGCCTGCACTACCTATCCATCCCCTGCAAACCCTCTTGCTTTCTTTCCGTCGCTATTGTCATATAAAAAAAGAGCATCATGTGCAAAGAGCTTCACTGAGTTGTTACCTATAATGTCATTTATATACGAGGTGGTGGTTACAAGTTCTCAAAATCTAAGAGCCAAATGGTACGGCTACTTGTTGCCGACCGTAACTCCATGGTTGTATTTTCGTGAGTTTGCTGCTTTCGATGGCTTATCTGAACGAAGTTGTTTACCCTTTGGGAATCACCAAGTAGTGAAACAAGTTTTTGGAGACAACGCTTTAGATCGTATGAATTTACGATTGGTTTAAATGTTTGAAAAGCAGGCAAACATTGATCCATAATGAGAACCGATCCAGTCGACAGTCAACTGGCACCACACATGAAAATGTCCAGAGAGTGAGGGATCTGATTTCGCAAGATCGTAGACAGACCAATCAAGACTTCTGCTACATCTTGCCGAATAAATTAAAGCACAAGTGAACGTATTCTGTCAGTAAATTTTTATCACGACTGCTTCAAAAACATCAGAAGAAACACCATGTGGACATCTCAGGTAACTGAAGCAATTGCTGCAGCACGAAGTTTTCCCTCCTGGTCAGACAATGAATTTAAAGTTCTATCGCGATGTTCTTAGACATTTAAGAGAGGAAATGAGAGGAAGAAACTCAATGTAAATGCCCTACGAATGACTGGGTACGATATCACAACAATGAACGAAAGGATATGGCATGTGTTACTCAGGAGCTTTTGCTAAACACAAAATGATGAATGTTCTCTCCTCAACTTGAAGGTGGACAGTAAGAACTTCCCCTCGTCGATTTCATTCATATTGGCAGCCTGTGTAGGGCACGACTAGGACTTCAAGGAAGACGCAACTTTTAAACGTTTTCGAGAAAATCGTGTTTGAAAATTTAGGCCACGTTATTATACTTTGTTGGATCGCTAGTATTCAAGCAGTCCGTAGCCGAGCGCGTACAGTTCCGCCTCAAGCGCCACAACTGCCTGGACAACTTTTCCTCTGTCTTGTTTGTGTCTTCGAGTGTGACGCATCGTTGTTTAGTCTGTAACGTTAGTAGTTGTCCATGTCCGTTGGCAACAGCGTAGTCCACTCATAATGACAAAATGGTTCAAATGGCTCTGAGCACTACGGGACTTAACTTCTGAGGTCATCAGTCCCCTAGAACTTAGTACTACCTAAAACTAACTAACCTAAGGACACCACACACACCCATGCCCGACGCAGGATTCGAACCTGCGACCGTAGTGGTCGCACGGTTCCCAACTGTAGGGCCTAGAGCCGCTCGGCCACCCTGGCCGGCTACTCATAATGACAACCATGGGGTACTAGTGCATTCCACGAAAGGTACGAGTACAGTCAGCTTCAGTTTCGACGAAACCGCGCGTTCCTGGCAGCTCGGATCTTTGGAGATTCATGATTGGCTCGTTGATACAATTCACACAACATCTCATCAGATTCTCACTATTTTGATTCGTAAAGTTGTTTTGATTCACTACAAGTAGATAGGTCGCTTTTAAGTCATGGCTCTCAAGCTCCCTGTTAAGCATCGTGATGGTTGCGTAAGCACGGATTGTGGTGCTTCTGGCTAACGCGGAACCGTATTATTCAGGGTGTTTCACAATTCGTATAACACAGTTGTAGAGGGGATTTGTAGATCAAGTCTTACATAGGAACCCATGTATAGAAAGCCAACCAACGACTCTATAGAGCGTCCAAGACATAGGCCCCTGTGCCTCCAGATGTATGTATATACAGGGCGATTCCGTGATGATAGCACAAACTTTGTAGGATGATGGAGAAAGATAAGTGTAGTTAAAATCATCTGGGTTATTAGGCCGCGTTATATTTCTGCTAAAATGATCGACGTTTCTACCCCTCTGCTGGGATCTTCCTCAGGATCTTCTGGTGTCCACTACTGCTAGAAGACCAGAAGATCCTCAGGAAGATCCTAGCAGAGGGGTCGAAACGTCGACCAGTACAGTAGAAATATTACGCGGCCTAATAACCCAGAAGATTTTAACTATTCTGGGCACCTCAGGGTGGGGTGCTGATATATAAAATCACAGTTCCTTGCAGAGCGTCACTATTGAGCGACAATTAAAATTAACATAAGTACTCAGCCTTCTTACTGATTAACCATCATCATCATCATCATCATCATCATCATTTAAGACTGATTATGCCTTTCAGCGTTCAGTCTGGAGCATAGCCCCCCTTATACAGTTCCTCCATGATCCCCTATTCTGTGCTAACATTGGTGCCTCTTCTGATGTTAAACCTATTACTTCAAAATCATTCTTAACCGAATCCAGGTACCTTCTCCTCGGTCTGCCCAGACTCCTCCTACCCTCTACTGCTGAATCCATGAGTCTCTTGGGTAACCTTGCTTCTCCCATGCGTGTAACATGACCCCACCATCTAAGCCTGTTCGCCCTGACTGCTACATCTATAGAGTTCATTCCCAGTTTTTCTTTGATTTCCTCATTGTGGACACCCTCCTGCCATTGTTCCCATCTACTAGTACCTGCAATCATCCTAGCTACTTTCATATCCGTAACCTCAACCTTGTTGAAAAGGTAACCTGAATCCACCCAGGTTTCGATCCCATACAACAAAGTTGGTCGAAAGATTGAACGGTGCACAGATAACTTAGTCTTGGTACTGACTTCCTTCTTGCAGAAGAGAGTAGATCGTAGCTGAGCGCTCACTGCATTAGCTTTGCTACACCTCGCTTCCAGTTCTTTCACTATGTTGCCATCCTGTGAGAATATGCATCCTAAGTACTTGAAACCGTCCACCTGTTCTAACTTTGTTCCTCCTATTTGGCACTCAATCCGTTTATATTTCTTTCCCACTGACATTACTTTCGTTTTGGAGATGCTAATCTTCATACCATAGTCCTTACATTTCTGATCTAGCTCTGAAATATTACTTTGCAAACTTTCAATCGAATCTGCCATCACAACTAAGTCATCCGCATATGCAAGACTGCTTATTTTGTGTTCACATATCTTAATCTCACCCAGCCAGTCTATTGTTTTCAACATATGATCCATAAATAATATGAACAACAGTGAAGACAGGTTGCAGCCTTGTCTGATTAACCATGACGTCTATTTCCAGATAGATTAAGACAGATTTACGAAAGTTTGTGGAACCTGTACCTCTTTAATGAGCTCTATAATGGCTCTAGTTGTAACCAAGGAGCATGAGTAAAATCAATATTCTACAGTGACAATGGCCACTAAAGCCTGCAGAAATACTTAAAAATAAATGTGTTAGTTTGAGGTAAAGATCTCTTTGCCAGAAAGGAACGAATCGAAAGTTATAAGAGATAACCAGACCGTACACGGGTTCCTATGCAAAACTTCTGTACTAACTCCCTTCTACAACCTCTAGAAGTGTGTAATATGAATTTTAAAATACCCTGTATCAATACCCGGGTGTTGAATCTCTCTCTGGAAGTTGACAATTTAGTTAAGGTGTTGGTCCCTTATTGTGATGGAACGGGTGTACAACGCGAATGCTCTTTCGTTCAACACCTGTTGCAGTGTTACAGCGGAGGGCATTCGGTGGAAGTAGCAGTCAGACGTAACGTTCTTTCCCATCCAAACATCTGTGGTAACGCATTCATACAGGGTGTTTCAAAAATGACCGGTATATTTGAAACGGCAATAAAAACTAAACGAGCAGCGATAGAAATACACCGTTTGTTGCAATATGCTTGGGACAACAGTACATTTTCAGGCGGACAAACTTTCGAAATTACAGTAGTTACAATTTTCAACAACAGATGGCGCTGCAAGTGATGTGAAAGATATAGAAGACAACGCAGTCTGTGGGTGCGCCATTCTGTACGTCGTCTTTCTGCTGTAAGCGTGTGCTGTTCACAACGTGCAAGTGTGCTGTAGACAACATGGTTTATTCCTTAGAACAGAGGATTTTTCTGGTGTTGGAATTCCACCGCCTAGAACACAGTGTTGTTGCAACAAGACGAAGTTTTCAACGGAGGTTTAATGTAACCAAAGGACCGAAAAGCGATACGATAAAGGATCTGTTTGAAAAATTTTAACGGTCTGGGAACGTGACGGATGAACGTGCTGGAAAGGTAGGGCGACCGCATACGGCAACCACAGAGGGCAACGCGCAGCTAGTGCAGCAGGTGATCCAACAGTGGCCTCGGGTTTCCGTTCGCCGTGTTGCAGCTGCGGTCCAAATGACGCCAACGTCCATGTATCGTCTCATGCGCCAGAGTTTACACCTCTATCCATACAAAATTCAAACGCGGCAACCCCTCAGCGCCGCTACCATTGCTGCACGAGAGATATTCGCTAACGATATAGTGCACAGGATTGATGACGGCGATATGCATGTGGGCAGCATTTGGATTACTGACGAAGCTTATTTTTACCTGGACGGCTTCGTCAATAAACAGAACTGGTGCATATGGGGAACCGAAAAGCCCCATGTTGCTGTCCCATCGTCCCTGCATCCTCAAAAAGTACTGGTCTGGGCCGCCATTTCTTCCAAAGGAATCATTGGCCCATTTTTCAGATCCAAAACGATTACTGCATCACGCTATCTGGACATTCTTCGTGAATTTGTGGCGGTACAAACTGCCTTAGACGACACTGCGAACACCTCGTGGTTTATGCAAGATGGTGCCCGGCCACATCGCACGGCCGACGTCTTTAATTTCCTGAATGAATATTTCGATGATCGTGTGATTGCTTTGGGCTATCCGAAACATACAGGAGGCGGCGTGGATTGGCCTCCCTATTCGCCAGACATGAACCCCTGTGACTTCTTTCTGTGGGGACACTTGAAAGACCAGGTGTACCGCCAGAATCCAGAAACAATTGAACAGCTGAAGCAGTACATCTCATCTGCATGTGAAGCCATTCCGCCAGACACGTTGTCAAAGGTTTCGGGTAATTTCATTCAGAGACTACGCCATATTATTGCTACGCATGGTGGATATGTGGAAAATATCGTACTATAGAGTGTCCCAGACCGCAGCGCCATCTGTTGTTGAAAATTGCAACTACTGTAATTTCGAAAGTTTGTCTGCTCGAAAATGTACTGTTGTCCCAAGCATATTGCAACAAACGGTGTATTTCTATCGCTGCTCGTTTAGTTTTTATTGCCGTTTCAAATATACCGGCTATTTTTGAAACACCCTGTAGATAGTGGGCAAGTGGGGACGTGCATTCTCTGCAATGAAAGTGGCCACCTTAGAGTTAACTGCCTGCGGATGGTATGTGTAACGAAGTCCTCATTTGACCAAATTTGAAAATTGACGTTAGCCGATCTCGTTTCTACTGTTCACGAGGTTGGGTCCACGTCTTCCCCGGATGCAATGGAACAACAGAGGAATGCGCAGCTTACCGTTCCCAATTTTCGTCTTCATCCTCGCAGCAGGGTCCTAAAATTGTTGTTACGAAGCCAGGGAGTGTCTGCAGTACAACATAAGGAAAGTCTGCTCCTCACTTACCCCTCCCTGAAGTAACTATGTCGGGTTGACGTATCTTGTAGTGCTGAGTCCTGCGCTCCTGATGGGGTATCTAGTGTGACAACAGCTGCTGAGGTCTCCAGCGTTTCTCGTATCATTTCTCCCGCGTTTGAGAAAACTCCTCCGGAACCACTCAAGCGTGGGTAAGTCGTTGAGCCTTCTGATGTTCCAATGACACAAGAGCAGCAAATCGAGACGCCAGTAAAATTACCTGTTTTCTTGATGTCAGCAACTCAGGAGACGTCGGAACGACGAGCTGTTGTCGCTCCAGTGGAGGCGATTTGTGGCCATAAAATCCTACCTGTCGACCCAAGTATTGTGATGCCTGACCCTTTTCTTGTGTGTCGATCTGAATTTCAAGGATCCGATCTCAAGGAGTGGTCCTCTGCGATTCGTTGTTTGTCACCTGGTTAATGCTCAAGAACCGCCTACGTCCCCGACTGCCGATGCTGTATTGCCTGGCAGTCTTTGTAAATAACGCGTCCAACTTGAGGGGGAGGTGGATCGTATCGTAGATCGTATCGTAAAATGAAACACCAAGATTGCAGAGGTGGGGGTGGGAGCTGCTCCCCCCCCCCCCTCCATTCCTCTGACTCGTCTCTGGACTCAGCAATGGGTCTTGACATTCAATGATGACATAATTCAGTTGGTCAGCATTTCGAATTTTATTCCTTTTTGTTGAAGAACACAAGGTTTCGCTACCTTGTTTTCGCACTGTATTTAATGTGGTTCCAAGGAAATGCCTTCTTTAGTATGGAGGGCATTCCCATTGAGGGGATTGAGCTCTTGGTATAATGTACTTTTCTTCAACTGACCGCGATTCTCCTTTATGCACCGTCCGGTACCAGACGCACTTTGGATAGTTCCCGATCTTATAACGAAGAGGTGGTTTATTTTTCTATGGAAAATTCGTAGAATATTTTAATAGGTGGTGATTTTAACTGTGTTGCGTTCTGCAGAACAGTCTATCAATTTTAATTTTCGCTATAAATTGGAAGATTTAGTTCATTCCTTGAAACTGCAAGATGTTTGGGTATGTAAATATCTGACCCTTGTCAAATAATGGGTGTTTGAGAAGTGATGGTCAATAATTCACACATGGAAAGTACAACCCAAAAGTAGCTGAAATGCTCCAATAAACATTAGTCCGTAAATAAACCGTTGCCGAGGTTTTGCATTAATTCAAGTTGGGAACCAACTGTAAACGCCCCTGGATACAGTAGTATGTTGGTATCTCAAGGTTTGGGACCTACTATCTGTTTGTTTATGCATGTGCAACTACTGCCCTTCGCACATCCGTGTTCTGTGCCTTACCGGCCTCACAATCAGTTACGAACGTGAAGGCACCATGGACACAAGTTACAACTATGAAGAGTAGGCTGACATGCACTTCGCGTATTGCAAAGCGAATAGCAGTGCCCTAGAGGGTGCACCATTGTATGGAGTAGTTTTTCCTCTCCGCAGCCAGCCAGACAGTCTCACATTGAGCTCGTCACATGAGCGCTTTAGAGAAAACGGAAGTTTCGTGCACCATATACGGGAAGGTCGACCCAGATCCATAACACCCGATGTTGAGGAAAGGGTGTTACGCATTGTACACGAACGTCCGAGTACTTCCAGATGGAGAATTGCTACCCAAGAGCGTATCCTGAGTCGTAGCAGTGTGTGGTGGATTTTAAATCGGCAAGTACTTTATCCAACAATGCAGACTTCTTTCCTACGGAGAATTTCTGGCAGTAGGTGTAACAACAGTGTACGCTGAATCCCCCATTTGTAAGCAGTATTCTGTTCAGGGATGAGGCTGGACTTTCCCGTGACGGTATTTTTTAACTACCGTAACTGTCACATTTGGGCCTATGTCAGTCCTAATGTAATACACCTACCACGACATCAGCAGCTTTTTCTTTCAACGTCTGTGCAGGGCTGCGCGGAGACCGCATAACTGGACCACACTTCCTACCACAGAGGTACAGCAAACAGGACACGCGATTGCTCCGAAATGTACTTCCAGACGTACATGATGATGTCCCACTGAACCAACGCCTTAACTTGTGGTCCATGCATGTCGGTGCTCCAGCACATTATCATTTACGAGTGGGACGGCTTCTAACTCGAACGTATAGTCAACATTGGATAGATAGAGAAAGACTTGTGCCATGGCCTCCAAGGTCTCCAGATTCAAATTCCACCGATTTCTGTGTCTGGGGTCATGTTAAAACCCTAGTCTACGCTACCGAGGTCAACTCTCTTGAGGAATTACGCTTGCGGATTTAAGCAGCCTTCCAGCATTTATGGAATTCCCCGGGACTGCATGACAGTATTCGTAGCTTATTTTAGAGACTTCAATGTTGCATTCAGACGCATGGATAACATTTAGAATACCTACTTTAACGTTAAATGATGCCATATGTTACTAGAAACTGATGAACCACAACAGAAATGTGTTGTATATACACAACGGTTAAATTGTGGACAAATGTTTATTGGAGCTTTTTAACTACTTTTGGCCTGTACTTTCCATGTGTAAATTATTGACCGCGACTTCTGAAACACCCTGTATACATAATCTTACAGCTACTTCTAACTGTAGGATTGACAGTGCTATCGACAGGGGATGTCAAATTGATTCCATATTTTTAGATTTCGAGAAGACTTTCGACACCGTTCCTCACAAGCGTCTTCTACCCAAACTGCTTGCCTACAGAGTATCGCCTCAGTTGTGCGACTGGATCCGTGATTTCCTGTCAGAAAGGTCACAGCTCGTATTAATAGACGGAAAGTCATCCAGTAAAATAGAAGTAATATTCGGCGTTCATCAAGGAAGTCTTATAGGCTCTCTATTGTTCCTGATCTATATTAACGACATCGGAGAAAATCTAAGTAGCCCTCTTAGATTGTTTGCGGATGATGCTGTCATTTACCGTCTTGTAAAGTCATCAGATGATCAAAACGACTTGCAAAATGATTTAGATAAGAAATATGTATGGTGCAAAAAGTGGCAATTGATCTTGAATAAGGAAAAGTGGAAAGTTATTCACATAAGTACTAAAAGAAATCAGCTAAATTTTGATTACGCGATAAGTCACACAAATCTGAAGGCTGTAAATTCAACTAAATACTTAGGGATTACAATCATAAATAACCTAAAGTGGAACGATCGCATAGATAATATTGCGAGTAGAGCAAACTAAAGACTGCGATTCATTGGCAGAACACTTAGAAGGTGCAACAGGTCTACTCAAGAGATTGCTTACATCTCGCTTGTCCGCCCTATTTTGGAGTATTGCTGTGCGATGTGGGATCTGCATCAGATGGGACTGACAGATGACATCGAAAAAGTACAAAGAAGGGCAGCTCGTTTTGTACTATCGCCAAATAGGAGAGATAGTGTCACAGACATGATACGTGAATTGCAGTGGCAATCATTAAAACAAAGGCGTTTTTCGTTGCGACGGGATCTTCTCGTGAAATTTCAATCACCAGTTTTCTCCTCAGATTGCGAATTCTGTTGGCACCGGCACGAACCTACACAGGGAGAAATGATCATCACAATAAAGTAAGAGAAATCAGGGCTCGCACAGTAAAATTTAAGTGCTCGTTTTTCCCGCGTGCAGTTCGAGAGTGGAACGGTAGGGAGACAGTTTGAAGGTGGTTCATTGAACCCTCTGCCAGTCACCTTATTGTGAATAGCAGAGTAATCACGTAGATGTAGATGTAGAGTCAATCACTTACGTGACCTGTATGAGGTGATCATCAAACTCCGCTAGGAATTGCACACGTCGGGTGTATAAAGGTGCAATTGTCACTGTTGAAGCAGCGTCAAACGGAAGCGTTAAGGATATGAGCCAAAGAACGTTCCGTGGTAGCGGATGAACTGACTTCTTTATATCATCTAATTCGGTATCACATTCGTCGTCGAAGTGTCTGTGTCACGTCTCTGGAAACAGAGGACTACAATATTGTGACACCACGAAAGGACATATTACGTTACCTACATCAATTCTATATTGGACTTTATGAGGTACTCATTCATGTCGATAATTCATCCGATCTATATGTGCGGCCACTGGATCGTAAACTTACACTTGCTGCTAATGCAGTGTGTTTATAAGCTTGTCAGATCGCCGTTACGTAAGCCTTGGGGGCTGGATAGTCTACCTAAGGAGTTTCATGCGCGTTTTTGGCCTTTGTTAGGTACTCCTTTTACATTGCTTTCGAACGAAAAGTTGAGTGGATGGTTCGTGACCGACTCGTTTATAGTTGGTGAAATTCTGTTAATTCCTAAAAGTTCTGGTCAGGTAGCAACTAATAACTTACTTCTGAGTGTCTTATTAAGTTTAGACCACAAGACTGTGTCGAGGGGAGTGAATAGCCGGCTATCTGCAATGCTGGGAAAGTTGTTACGGACCACCATAGTTTTATTACTGGACATACTGTTCTCATCCCGCTAGCTGAATGTCATGATGTCAAATCGGTGACCGTTGCTACTTTTGTTCCTGGTGCTATAGCGCTTATTGATTTTGATAGGATGTTCGACTGGGTTAACTATGGCTTCCTGTTGCATGTACTGGATGCTGCTGGGTTCGCACTTCAGGCGCGCAGGGTCCTGTATAATTTGTTTCCGGGTATCCAAGCTTCGATGGCTGTCAGTGGCCAATTGGCAGCCCCAACTACCATCCATAGGGGTTTCCCTAGCGGAAGTACGCTTTCAGTGTCATTCTTTGTTCTATCACTTGAGCCTGTTCCTCGAAGAATCGTCGCTCAGCTACACGGATGGACACTCTACGCCGAGACGATCCCGATGCGTCCATAGGCGGACGATGAGATTCTATTACTCCGTTCTCCCGCTCATATTCCATTGCTAAAGGCAACGTTGTCTGTCTTTTGCCCTGTGTGTGGTGTCCGCATCAACGGAAGCGAACGCCAACTCATGAAATAATCATAATTCTATCTATCATATCGTGAGCGACGGTGGTCGATGAACGTAATTGTTTGGGAGTCATAATTAAGGGCACTTCAAATGGCAGTCCTGAAACATGAACGTCTTTCCCTTATTCTGCTCCAGAAAGTTCTGGGTCTAGATACCTTCTTCTTGTGCAAAACATATACATCGGTCAGGTCTTTCCCCTTCCCGCGATGATTGCTAGAAAACTGAAAAAGCTGTCTAGCCTTTTTAAATAAAAGTATCACATTTTTCGGTTACGATACGGGGTGGCTGCTTGTGCGTGTTCTCTCAGGGGCTTAGAACTTTCAGATATTCATAGGAACGCTTCTGTGTGATTTGTTCTGCGCACCGTGCTGGCTGTCTCTTACGCAATCCACACATTCACGTCTCGGTTATTTTACTTTCTGCAGCCGGGCAGTCTTGATCCGCTTGTCCGTGCTAGTCTAGCGAATTTCCAGTTAAAGCATGTCCGTGAATTTTATATTGCTCTGCTATTTTGGGTCTGATATTCCAGAGGCAGCATCTCACTACTACATTTTCGTTAAAGCGTGGGGACAGGAATGACTGTATGGCGCTGGTTGAACTTGCATCACCGCATGCTTCCTGGAAGCCGCTGCCGTTTCATTTCAGCGTTACTGTTCTGCCAGTGGTGGTGCCGTGCTCGTGATATCAAGTGGTATGCAATCTGTAATCCACCAATGAGCGCCTATTTCATATTGGCCTTGGTGCCACCGATCACTGCAGTCCCTATCCCGACATAGAACGCTACAACATAGGTTTATCTGACACGGTCAGAAAGCGAACTCGCGCTGACTTACAAAGCAGTTACCCTCCCTAACTAGAGCCGCTGAGAATTACTTTTTGGCTTGTATCCTAATGCGTCCACACGCCGACTTTCCGATAGCAATCAAATACTACTGCGTAGTTGTTAGGCCACTATGCTCATTATACTGTCGATAGATGGGGCGATAGGCACCTACTCGCCTTCCACCAACATATCACCACTGCATACTGGATGTGTTTGCACCTGCCACAGTCGTGACTTTATACACTACTGGCCATTAAAATTGCTACACCACGACGATAACGTGCTACAGACGCGAAATTTAACCGACAGGAAGAGGATGCTGTGATATGCAAATGATTAGCTCTTCAGAGCATTCACACAAGGTTGGAGCCAGTGGCGACACCTACAACGTGCTGACATGAGGAAAGATTCATACCGATTTCTCATACACAAACAGCAGTTGACCGGCGTTGCCTGGTGAAACGTTGTTGTCATGCCTCGTGTAAGGAGGAGAAACGCGTACCATCACGTTTCCGACTTTAATAAAGGTCGGATTGTAGCCCATCGCAATTACGGTTTATCGTATAGCGACATTGCTGCTCGCGTTGGTCAAGATCCAATGACTGTTAGCAGAATATGGAATCGGTGGGTTCAGGAGGGTAATACGGTACGCTGTGCTGGATCCGAACGGCCTCGTATCACTAGCAGTCGAGAGGACTGGCATCTTATTCGCATGGCTGTAACAGATCGTGCAGCCACGTCTCGGTCGCTGAGTCAACAGATGGGGATGTTTGCAAGACAACAACCATCTGCATGAACAGTTCGACGACGTTTTTCATCAGCATGGACTATCAGCTCGGAGACCATGGCTGCAGGTACCCTTGACGCTGCATCACAGACAGGAGCGCCTGCAATGGTGTACTCAGCGACGAACCTGGGTGCACGAATGGCAAAATGTCATTTTTTCGGATGAATCCACGTTCTGTTTACAGCATCATGATGGTCACATCCGTGTTTGGCGACATCGCGGTGAACGCACATTGGAAGCGTGTG
Source organism: Schistocerca cancellata (assembly GCF_023864275.1). Classification (NCBI taxonomy): domain Eukaryota; kingdom Metazoa; phylum Arthropoda; class Insecta; order Orthoptera; family Acrididae; genus Schistocerca; species Schistocerca cancellata. Next base: position 130,365,212 of record NC_064631.1, read on the forward strand.
TTCGTCATCGCCATACTGGCGTATCACCCGGCGTGATGGTACGGGGTGCCATTGGTTATACGTCTTGGTGACTTCTTGTTCGCATTGACGGCACTTTGAACAGTGGACGTTATATTTCAGATTCCTGCGAAACCCTACATTTCAGAAGGATAATGCACGACCGCATGTTGCAGGTCCTGTACCGGCCTTTCTGGATACAGAAAATTTTCGACTGCTGCCCTGGCCAGCACATTCTCCAGATCTCTCACCAGTTGCAAACGTCTGGTCAATGGTGGCCGAGCAACTCGCTCGTCACAATACGCCAGTCACTACTCTTGATGAACTGTGGTATCGTGTTGAAGCTGCAAGGGCAGCTGTACCTGTACACGCCATCCAAGTTCTGTTTGACTCAGTGCCCAGGTGTGCAAGGCCGTTATTACGGCCAGAGTTGGTTGTTCTGGGTATGATTTCTCAGGATCTATACACCCAAATGGCGTGAAAATGTAATCACATGTTAGTTCTAGTATAATATATTAGTCCAATGAATACCCGTTTGTCATCTGCATTTCTTCTTGGTGTAGCAGTTTTAATGGCCAGTAGTGAAGATTACGATACGAGGTGGTTCCGTGTATGCGTCCTCTCGGGCCTTTGGAGCATTCCGATATACAGAGGAAAGCGTCTGCGTTATTCGTTCGGTGGTATCTGTGACTATCTGTCACGCAATCCACACATTCACGTCGAAATTATTTTATAGTCTGCAGCCGGGCACTCTTGATGATGCTGGTCTGGTGGTTCCCAGTTAATATGCGTCCGCGCATTCTATATTGCTCTGTTATTCCTTGGTAGCAAATTTGCCATTCCGGACGTATCTGCCACATTAGAAAAGCGTCATAGAAGTATTTCCTTCTTTGGCTATTCGGTGCCTTTTGCTGTTTGGGTCTAATCATCCCCACATCTCGTGGAAAAGAACAAAGGTTTCTACTGCTTCTGATTATGATGGTGCGGGCGCTAAACATCGAACGTCATCAGTGACCTATTCATTCCCCCAAAACGTAATTAGTCTACTCCATGTGTCTGTATTTAACATAAATTCTGTTGCACGTCATCTTCGTGGTGTAGCAAATTTTATTGGCCAGTAGTATAAAAATGTGATATTTCCATGAAAAAGAAACTACTAGACAGCCTTTTTTAGTTTCCTACCCATTATCGCGAGAAGAGGAAAGACCTGAGACAAGCAATGTGCTTTGAAAAAGATGTAGGTATCTAGAATCCGAAATCTCTGAGCAGGTTAAGGTAATGTTGTTCATGTTCCAGGATCGCTCGTTGTATCTTCTCGGAAACTGACTTCCAATTAAGTGTAGCCATTTGAAATGGAAAACGGTCAATTATGACTCCCAAAGAACTATGTCTATCAACCATCGTCGCCCACGAAATGACAGCATTATGAAAACACCACAATTTCGTCAATCGACATTTGCCTTCGTTGATGCGGGCACCAGATACATGGAGAAAAGACGTTCAGCGTAGCCTTGAGCAACGGAATCTCAGCCAAGAGTGTGCTTCCTTGTAATTGAGCGACGATTCTTCGAAAAAGTGGACTCAAGTGATAGAACCAACAACGACACTGAAAGAGTACTTCTCTGGGGAAAACACATAAGGATGTGGATTGTGGATGCCAGTTGGCCATAGGCATCCACCGAAGCTTGGCTACCCGTAAACAAAATATACAAGAGCTTGCTTGCGTGAAGTGTGAACCGAACAGCTATCAGTACCTGCAACAATTTGTAATCAATTTACAGAATGAGCCGGTACACTGACATATTTTCATAGATAATAATATGGATCAAACTCAGAAAAAATATCTAGCAAATACGGGCTCTGAAATGCGTAGTGTAAGAGCTGCGATCAGTTGCTCATCTTCGCTAATGTTAGATAAATCTCTTCTACTGAAAACTCTCAGCCTGCCTTATTACGAGTGGCGGTATTATGGACCAACACAAAAAAATTTGCAGCAAATATGCATAGGGTAAGAGCTGTGAGCGCTTGTTCATCTTCGCTGTTGTGAAACTCGTCTCTTCTACTAAACAAATGCTCCTAGCTCTCAAATATGTTTTTAAAACCCTTGTCTGCAAGACTTTTTTATTCCTTTGGTTCACACTATCACCTCTGAAGTTTGTCACTGGAGTTCTTGTTCAGTCTTTAACTCGGAATTTTTTGAATAACACCTCGTATATTGTGTACAATAATCGCGAAACACTACTTAGGGGTGAGCGCGAGGTATCTGTTATACCTATTTCATTCCGTGAAGAATACCGTGAAGAGCTCTGTTTGCCAGGAAGTCTTGAATCCAAACTGTTTTGTAATAGATTAACGTATCGTTGCCAAACTAAGATCACTTCGTAGACTTTGGGTGTGGAAAACGGCTTGATAACAGAGCGCATTAACCAATGCTGCTCTATCATAATGAAATGATAATTATCTTTCAGTTACAAATACGAACTCTTAGGACGGTCTGTCGTTGAGCAGTTCACCAGAATCTATTTCTGTTTCAATTCATGAGAGGGAAAAGTGTTTACAATCAGAAACCACATCTGTGTGTATCTGATTTCGATCCGTACCTGGCGTTTGACAAGTCTTGTAATATTGGACGAGGTTTAAGTTGAAAACATGACAGTGGATCCTTATTGAATGAAGTCGATAGTGCAGTTCCCGCTGTGTTTCAAGGAGCGAAGTGTGTTTTTGCAGTTTCTCCAAGCTGCTCAATTCTGGAAGAAGTAGTAATAAGACACACCGATCAACCTGCGAAAAACATATTTTTTGCTCCAGTTTCGTGAAATTAACAACCATTTATTCTCAAAGAAACTTTTAATTCATAAGTAAAAACCGGGTATTTCTGCAAATACTGAATTTGCACAATTGAGAAACAGACAGAGCCACACACAACGCGATGAATATGAACGGAGAAATGCAACTGAATTGCATGCTAATGCAAGATTTCGGCAAGTGATGAATTAGTAAAGCAGCTTCCACAAGGTGAACAAGCAGAGGCAAGACGATGGGAACACTAATGATTCATTTCTGAAGTTCGCAACAGGGTGTATCGAAACATCTGTTACCTGAAATAAGAGAAATGTATAAAGCAATGTGTTAAACGGACATTTACCATGATACAAAATATAAAGTAAATAACTATGCAGTAACATTTCAAATATGACTTGTGGTTTCAGTATTTGTGACGAAAAAATGTAATCTTTTTGAAGTCATTCTAAACTTCTGTATTCGAAATATCGAAATATCCCGTCACCAGAGTTTTTCTAAATTTTAGAGAAGTGCAGCAAAATACATTTTTATTCAGTCTGGCACGGTCTAGGATTACGTTCAGTTGTACATGACAGAGACAAGTCTGGTTGAAATGGCTCTGAGCACTATGGGACTTAACATCTATGGTCATCAGTCCCCTAGAACTTAGAACTACTTAAACCTAACTAACCTAAGGACATCACACAACATCCAGTCATCACGAGGCAGAGAAAATCCCTGACCCCGCCGGGAATCGATCCCGGGAACCCGGGCGTGGCAGAGACAGGTCTATCAGGAACTGCTGTGTTGCATGTCAGACAACAAGGAACAGTAAACCACGCTTAAGAAAAGAATATTCGTTTGCTCGTCTTTCGTGTTTCCCTTTTCCTTTACGATTCACTCGATTCTGACGATAGTATGGCGAGGTGTTCTGTGCGCATCCACAAAGGGCTCTATGGGGGTAAGCACAACCATACGGGTGGAGGTGAAAAGAAGCTGACATAAATGCCATTTCAGTCATATTTTGTGTGTACTTAACAAATTATTTGTATAAAAATATCGAGGGGTAACATACCCGAACCATCTGTAGGGGTGAGGGTTGGTGTGTAAAAACCTTGCGACTAAAAGTATTCGATAACGACCTATATTAATATGGAATATATAGTTTCGTGGTCGCTGGACATACTGGTGACAGGACAACGTTTCACCCGGAGAGGTGGAAGTAGGGGAATGGGGTGCCTAGACAGTGATATATCAACATATCTCTGTAACGCCTGAAGGAATTTCTACTCTAATTGGCCCACGTATCACTTTCTACCTGGAAAAATATACTGTGACAACACCCGAGTGTTGTCAAGATTGTTTGTACTACGCTGCAGAAGTTTCGCTGGTAAGCTCTTACACATACTCTGTACAGTTCCGATCTCTCCCGTCTTTTCGGGGCCCTGAAGAAAGACATTCGAGTCGGTAGTTTTGTTTCGGACAAATAGTTGCACGCGTGGGTACAATTATGTTTCCGTAGGCAATCTGATCAATTTTTCCATGAAACATTGACCGTCTTGTCTCACAGTGGGATAAATGTGTTAACAGTTATGCCGATAACAGTTTCCTTACTGTTTTTCATCTGTTCTGTTCTCATTTGACTGCTCCTTATATGTATCAAAACTCTCGAATAAAGTATTTCAAATTCAATTTTATGCACAAATAATCATTGTCTTCCATTAATTTTGTACATGCAAATCAACCTTATATGTGTGTTCCCACTTGGAAAGAAACAGAGGCATTGCAACACTGCTAGTAACACATGCAACGTGTTTAGAAATTCCCGTTAATAGACTTTTAGGGCTTGTGGAGAGGAACCCATGTCCGAAAACATACCGTTTCCGTTCTACGACGGTTTCAGTTGAGATGTTTAACTCGTACACTTCTCTTTGAAGAACTGAGTTAGATGTACCGCAGTACAGTTACTAGCTAACAGTTCAAGAGGAATCATAATGAAACATGCACATATCATAGTTCATGCAAAGTTTACTTTGCGAGACTCCCGTGGAGACAGAGGAAGATCTATTGACAAGAGTTCTGGCCGCTGCACTAGAAATTGAGGAGATACATTCAAGAGACATCAGATGCGATGGAGAGTGTGTGCCAGAACACTCTTCGTGGGTACAATGTCCGTAACGACCCTGGTGGTCGCCACATCGAGCCGCTACTGTAATGCATCAGTACTGTTCTATTCGTACAGTATGCTGGGTACTTTCTTTGTTTTCGAATAATGAACACATAACGTTTAAGTGCAAATACAAATAAATGTGATAAATGGGTGTTTCGGTGTGCTTTCTGTGGAATTGCTAACTAATAATAGTGGTGCGTCACGACTAATTCATTTCACCAACATTTCACCAAACAGAAGTGGGAGAGTTAAACATCTGAATCCAAACCGTTGCAGAACGGAAATGGTGCGTTTTCGCGTATGGGTTCCTGTTCAAAATATTATATTGTAAGTAGGCTGTTTAGGTTTTTTTTATTGGTAACGCCACGTAGCGCTCTGTATGGAAATCACTGGCTGTGCTGTGTGCAGTCTGTAGCTAGTTTGCATTGTTGTCTGCCATTGTAGTGTTGGGCAGCTGGATGTAAACAGCGCGTAGCGTTGTGCAGTTGGAGGTGAGCCGCCAGCAGTGGTGGATGTGGGGACAGAGATGGCGGAGTTTTGAAATTTGTAATGCTGTATATTATGAACTGCTATGTATATTATGATTTTTCAACACTATTAAGGTAAATACATTGTTTGTTCTCTATCAAAATCTCTCATTTGCTAACTATGACTATCAGTAGTTAGTGCCTTCCGTAGTTTGAATCTTTTATTTAGCTGGCAGTAGTGGCGCTCGCTGTATTGCAATAGTTCGAGTAACCAACATTTTTGTGAGGTAAGCGATTTGTGAAACGCATAGGTTAATGTTAGTCAGGGCCATTCTTTTGTAGGGATTTTTGAAAGTCAGATTGCGTTGCGCTAAAAATATTGTGTGTCAGTTTAAGCACAGTCATGTATAAATGTTCAAAGGGGACGTTTCATAATATACTTAGTAGTCTCTACAAGTCCTAGAAGATTTTTTACAGCAACTTCTGAAATTCCTGTATAACAGCCCTTCCAAAATATTCTGACACCACTGTTAAAAATGTAATTCATTGTAGCACTTTAGTAATAACATGAAATGAAACATGAATCACTCAGCATAAATACTGGCCACAGTGATTAAGAACACCGTCTTGCACCTAACACCGTCATGTCTCATCATCCAAAATGCAGTAAAGTAAGAGAAATAATAAATGCGTTAATTAACTCAATCGTATTAGCACAAACACACTTCGTTTTCGCTCTCACAATACTACAAAGTACTACATCACAACAGTAAGCATAATTCAGAAACCACGCGGGGTAGCCGCGCTGTTTAGGCGCCTTGTCACGGTCCGCGCGGCTCCCCCCGTCGGAGGTTCGAGTCCTCCCTCCCTCCTCCCTCCTCCATCCTTAGTGTGAGTTAGTTTAAGCAGGACTAAGTAGTGCGTAAGTTTAGGGACCGATGACCTCAGCAGTTTGGTCCCATAAGACCTTACCACAAATTTCCAGATTTCCATAATTCGGAATGTCGACTGTGTCAATGCAATGTAGCGACACAACCCTTCAGTGCAGTGTGATTCTTTTTAATAATCTGAGTCAAATAACATGCAGATAAGTCACTAACAATGTTTTACTCCTTTATTCAGTTGAACAATTCAGATACACATAATGTCTCTCGCGTGCAGTCATGGCTGTTCAAGACAGAACAAGTAATTGCAGCCAAGGCAAATTAACTTGTACTGGACTACAAATTTAAGTAACTGGTTATAGTCGTGTCTTGTTTGTGTTTCAAATTGCTACAGCGCATCGCCGACGTATTACTGTTGCTATTGCAAAGTTCCAGTAAAGAGCAAATCTACGTTCAGTCTGCTGGACTTATTCCTTTGCTCGTATGGGCGCCCTTTACGTACCTATTCCCTTCTTGTTCAAACCTAAGATTAATTACGAGCAGCAAAGTACGTTACATCCATTCTGCTACGTGGTTCGTATGGAACTCGGCTCTCTTGCGTGTCGCTATGTTTGGCTTTCTCAGAAGCAATAACTAGTTTGAAACTTGGGTAATGGACATTTGCACATTCGCCACCTTGCGACATTGGTCTCGGGCAGACCACAGCAGTCAGCCGAGGATTATTAGGGCCAGCGGCCTGCGTAGTTTTACTGTATTGCTGCCCACGACAGTAAGGTTGCCGTGGTGGTCTGCAACACAGCTGCCTACCTCAGCGAACGTCACGGGTTTATTATCTCCCATGAAGTACTGAATTATCCGTTCAATATCCTTATACACTTCCCTGTCTCATCAACCTCTGCCTGCAACGTTGACATGTATATCCCAACTACCGTTGTCGGGTGGCTGCCTATTCTTATGAGAACAACTCTGTCTCAGAACTGTTAACACTGACTAACGTTACCTTCCTGTTCATAACGACTCTTACCGTTATACCATTTTCTGCTTCTGCTGAAATTACCCTATACTCATCTGACGAGAAATCGTTTTGTCTTCATTCCATTTCATTTCAGTGATACTCACTGTATTTAGATTGAGACTTTGCATCTGCCTTTTAAGATTTTCTAGCTTCCCCACCACGCTCAAACTTCGGAAATTCCACGTCCCGATTCGTAGAACGTTCACTCTCGTTTGTTAATTCCCAGTCTTTTTCTCATTGTCAGCTCCTCTTCGGCAACCCCCTCCCGGAGATCCGAATGGTGGACAATTCCGAATCTTTTGCCTATGGAGAGACCATCACGACACATTTTCAATTACAGACCACTTGTCCTGTCGATGAACATTATGTATCTTTAAAGCAGTGGTTTGCATTGCCTCCTGCATCTTCATGCCGTTGATCATTGCTGATTTTTGCACCTTTTAGGGGCAGTTCCTCACCCGAAGGACAGCGGCGTGCCTTGAACCTCTGTCTACTCCTCTGCCCTCTTTTACAAGGCCACTGGCAAAACGAAAGTGACCTCTTATCTCTTACACCTGAAGTCTTCGGCTGCCACTGCTAATGATTTTTATTCAAAACTGAAGCAGCGGCTACGTTCGAAACCGAGATCGACGACATTTTAATTAACAACAAAAGACTCTACTCTTACATAATGGGTGACGCTAGAAAATAAGAATCTAATTTTTATTCGGGATTGAAATGCGGCTGTAGATGAATAAGTAGAAGACGGGGTTCCGGGACTAAATGGGCTTTCTAGTAGGGATGAAAGAGGAATTCTGTAATATATTTCAGCTAGTAAAAGCGAAGAATCTGTTCATGAATGACTAGAGGAGGCGGTATTCTAGGAAAAGGACAGGAGATATGGGAAGATGTCGATTAGATTTCATCTGGGTCAGGCAAACTGCACAAATCAGGTATTGGATTGTAAAGCGTACCCAGGACCAGATAGAGACTCAGATCACAATTTACTATTGACGAAGAGTAGACGGAAGTTTAAGAGACCAGTCAAGAAATATCAGTGCCCAAAGAAATGGGATACGAACGTACTAAGGAGTAAGGAGATACGCTTGAATTTCTTTGAGGCTGTAGATACTGCGACAGTGAGTAGCTCAATAGGTAGTTCCCTCGCCGGGTTGGGGATTTTCTTTGCCCGTGGACTGGGTGTTTGTGTTTTCCACATCATTTAATCATCATCACCATTCGTGATAGTGGCTCGATTTGATTGTGTAAAACTTGGACCGTGTAAAATCTGGGACTTTGTACGGGCGCTGATGGTTCAAATGGTTCAAATGGCTCTGAGCGCTATGGGATTTAACTTCTGAGGTCATCAGTCCCCTAGAACTTAGAGCTATTTAAACCGAACGAACCTAAGGACATCACACACATCCATGCCCGAGGCAGGATTCGAACATGCGACCGTAGCGGTAGCGTGGTTTGTAATATTATTGGTATTTCCGTCCTACGAAAGCTTTGAGTACCCTTTGAAAGACATTTGTTTTGTATAATTTACATAACTGTAAAGATGCGCATCTAGCGCGGACGCTAATACATCGATTGCGCAGTCAAAGAGACATTTTAACAGAAGCTGAACTGTCGTTCCGCTTCGATCTAAATAAAAGATGACGGTAACAAACTTTTGTAGATCTTCAGATTTTAATGTACTTCTGCTTGTTATGTGAAAACGTAAAGGAGGTCGACTTTAAGTTAAAAAAGTGAGCGGTCTTGCTAGCGTGCAGACAACATTATTAATTAATAAAATTAAAGTAATTCATGTTCGAAACTGTAAATCAGCAAGTTATTGTTATCGGAGGTGTTGAACAGTGCAAGAATTGTCTTCAACGAAAGGAGAAAAGTAGTGACTATAATTTGTGAAAAAAAAAAAACGTGAACCAAGGAGACAGCACAGGACAGGCTGAAATCTGATCGCACCATACTGTTAGAAAAGTAATTATGTAAGTTGTATTGTTTATAAATAAGCCCCAATTTGCTAGTGAGAATTGTTTGAATATATTTAGTGTTTACCAGACTTCTTATTCTGTTCTTTTCCTTTATACTTTTTTATCCTCCATGCCATATTATTTTTATAAATCTCAAACAGCCTTTACTACAGCAGAGAATACTGCGGCATCCTGGTCGTGTACAGAAGGCCGCCCCTTATCTTCTATACAACTCATAGCTGCCCCATTTATTAATGATTTCATTTGCAAATGCAATTTTTTTTACTGTTCATTGTTAAAGGTCCCTTAGGTAATTATAAAATTCATACAGATTACGTAAAGAAATCCGGGTTGTTCTTTTTCAAATAATAGAAGTCTTTGCGTAATCAGAAACTAGCCTCCTTCTGACAACGATCAGGAGCCGACCAGAAGACGGACGTCTTCAACCGCTTTCGTGTGTCCTGGGGCAAAGCTGTGCCAAACTGGGAACACGGCATTCTAGTATGAAATACAGATTTAAATTCATAGAATTGAAATATATTTAACGTAATAATAATTTTTTTTATCATACTAGAGGTTCCAGACTGTAGCGCCTAGAACCACTCGGCCACCCATGCCGGCGGGCGCTGATGACCGCGCAGTTGAGCACTCCACAAACCAAACATCATCATCAATAGGTAGATCAGTTGAAGAGGAATGGACATCCTTGCAAAGGTACAAGGAAGGTAACTGCGAAGAAACCATGGGTAACGAAACAAGAAGTGAAAATTGTTCAGGGAAATTCAGGAATATAGAAATACAACTCACTTATGAATACTTTGGTAGTGCAGGGAATCTAAGGCGAAATAGCTACATGAAAAATCTGAAGAAATCGAAAAAGAAATGATTGCCGGAAGGACTGACTCAGCATAGAGAAAGGTCAAAACAACCTTCGGTGAAATATAAAGCAAAGGCGGTGACTTTAAGAGAGCATTGGGAACTTCACTGTTAAAGGCAGAGGATAGAACGGATATGTGGAGAGAATACATTGAAGGCCTCTATGAAGGGGAGGACTTGACTGATGACGTGATAGTAGAAGAAACGGGAGTCGACAGGGAAGACGTGAGATATGAAGTATTAGATCCAAAATTTAAAACAGCTTTGAACAACTTAGGTTCAAATAAGGCAGAGGAGATAGACAACATTCTATCAGAGCTTCTAAAATCATTGGGCGAAGTGGCAACTAAATTACTATTCACTTTGGTGTATAGAGTGCATAAGACTGTCCATATAAAGTCAGACATTTTTTATAAATATCATCCACACAATTCCAGAGATAGAAAGAGTCGACAGGTGTGAGAATTATCGCGAATCAGCTTAACAGCTCACGCGTCTTAGTTGCTGAGAAGAAAGTTGCGCTCCACATTGGAAGCAAGGCTAAAGAAAAATCGAGACAGATTCTTGGGTGACTTGTCGATGTGGAAAAGCAATGTAAATGGTGCAAGAGGTTCAAATTATCAGAAAAATAGTTGTAAAATATAGATACACACAGCTAATGTACAAGAACCAAAAGGGAACAATAAGACTGGAAGACCAAGATGGAAGTGTTCGGATTAAAAAGGAAGTAAGACAGGATGAAGTCTTTCGTCACTACTGTTCAGTCTATTCATCGAAGAAGTAATGGCGGAAATAAAAGAAAGGTTAAAGATTGGGAATTAAAATTCAAGCTAAAATATATCAATGATAAGATTCGCTAGTGACACTGCTATCCTCAGTGAAAGTGAAGAAGTATTACAGGATATGACGGGATGGAATGAACAGTATATGAATTCAGAATATAAATTGGGAGTAAATCGAAGAGAGACGAAAGTAATGTGAAGTAGCAGAGATCAGAAAACAGAGAAACTTAACTTTAGAACTGGGGACTACGCAGTAGATGCAGTTAAGGAATTCTGCTACCTGGGCAAGAAAGCAACCCATAGCGAACTGAGCAAGGAGAACATAAAAATCAGTCTTAGCACCAGCAAAAAGAGTCTTCGCGGCCAAGTGAAGTCCACTAGTACAAAAACATAGACCTTAATTTGCGGGAGAACTTCCTGAGAATGTGAAACATGGATTATGGGAAAACCGGAGCAGAAGAGAGTCGAAGCATTAGAGATGTGGTACTATAGAAGAATGTTGAAAATTAGGCGGACTGATACTGTAATGTATGAGGAGGTTTTTCATAGAATCGGAGGGGAAAGGCATATATGGAAAACACTGACCAGAAGAAGGACAGTATTGTAGCACATATGTTAAGACATCAAGAAACAAGCTCCATCATACTAGATGGAGCTGTAGAGGGCAAAAACTGTAGAACAGAGAGTGCAATACATCCAGCAAGTGATTGAGAGTGTAGGTTGCAAGTGCTACTCTGAGAGGAAAGGATGGTACAGAAAATTTGACGGGCACCAAGCTCCTGTCACAACACACTCACCTTAGAGCAACTACATGGAGTGAGTCCGTGACGATGTTACAGACTTACAGGGATGCTGCGGTGGTCTTAATGTATTTATTTTAGTTAGGGTACTCTGGTCCGGTAACGAAGTAGTCGTAAGTATAAGCGAAAATCGTTCTGATACCTCTGACAGTAGACATTTCTACCGCAGACTCTTTGCTTACCCTATTTTGGGAGGGGGTAGTATGAACCAAAACAAGAAAAAGCGTCTGGTAAAGTCTCTGAAGTTCATACCTTAAGAGCTATGAGCACTTGTGCATCTTTGCTACTGTGAACAACCCGTCCTTTACTGAACAATTACTCATAGATCGTAAGGAACATATTATAGAGCCCGAGTTTACTGGAATTCTTTTCTTATTTGGGCGAAACTAATTCTCCCAAAATATGGAAAGCAAAGAGCGAGACGTATAAGAAGTGTACTGTCCGAGGTATAAGAACGATTTTCGCTTGTACATTTCGCCTCGGTCTTTTCCCGAACAGGGTCTCTTACCTCAAATTGACACATTCACCATCTCCATCATTCCTGAAATTTTGTGGAATAACTTTGAGTATGGCCTGGGTTCAGCAGGTAGCTTCATTCCATTGGCGCCGTGCATTCGCGCGATGTAGTCTTACTGCGTACGCTACTAAAAGTGTCTTATAGACGCCGCTGAAGGCAATATAATCAAAGTCACGAAATGAAAAGCGCAAGTTGCTACACAAACAAGAGACAAGGGGACAGCACACAGGCAGAGAAGACTCTACAAAGTTCAGATAATTATGAAATGAAACACGCAGTTGAGGACAAGCGAAGAGATGATGTCTAATGATAACATATGGCAGCAGGAGCTGTCAGACTACCTTAGCAGCGACGTGGAGGGGTACTTAGTTCACTTTATTGTGTCTGAAAACCAATAACAGTTTTCTAGCTCAGTATTGCTCCACGTCCACTGTGTCTTTCTTGTCCGACCTCAGATCGTCGGGGTTTCAACTGCAGGAACAGTCTCGACAATCCATTCAACAGCCAAGATCGTATAATTTTTTTTTACCTTAAGACAAGTAGTTTCAACAGACTACGCTGTCATCTTCAGGTCTTAAAATGCTTTGTAGTAACACATGTTCATTTTACGCTGACCTCAGGCACAAGATATCAAGTGGACAAAAATAGCACATTACAAAAGGTTCGTCATCGCTAAAATATTTAAAAACATAAAGCACCTTGTGTAACAGGCTATGTCCATATACATATTGCTCACATTTGTTCGTTGGTTCATACAAACACAGTGACAGTGTTGAATGGTTTTTAACAATTAAACAGATTGCTCTGGAGTTCTCGCAAAATGAGAAAATTCAGCGATGAATGATTTTTAACAATTAAACAGATAGCTTCTGTTCTCACAAAATGAGAAAATTGAAACCAGAAGGTGTTTCTGCACAGTACCACAATTGCACTTGTCGTCATCCACGCCATCGTAACCACACCCGACTATGTTTGTTTTCACTAGTGCCATCTCTGTTCTTATCAGGTACAGGGTCCTTCAAGTTTTTCAGTTTGTTGTTGAGCCGTCAGGTACTATTTGTGCTGGTGGATAATCGGGTGGTGGTTTTTCAATGGGGACCGTAATTACAAACTCCATTGTAATTTCGGATGGTTAGCACCGTCAACTAGACGAAGCTGTTGGTGCTACCCATCAGCTAGCCATGATGGTTCCGGGGTTTCATCTGATACCAACACAGCGAGGACTCTCGTTGCGTCGCGTCACCTGACACTCTAACGAGCCTTCGAGAGCCCTCGGGTCGACTCGGATCATCTGCACGCCCTATCACCTGTCTGTGGCCATGGGCAGAATACACTCCACTCGTTAGCACGCTGTGCTGTGGAGCAGACAACTGCCTTGCGTCATATCAGCAAAGCTGCAGTCACCGCCTGGCGCTTTTACACTGTCCGGCTGTTACACTGCATTGGCGGACACATTCGCTTGCAATAGCCACGTCAGCACTTGGATCGCAACCGACGACCTGCTATATGAGGACGTCGAATAATACAGAACATTTTATTGAGCAAGCATTCTTCATTCCACACTCGCTGCAGTAGTAGAAGATCCCGTCCTTACAGCGTCCCGTGCACGCCACTCTGGCAACAGAATTGCCGTCCTGTAACACTGGTGTAAATGTAGGGGGCAACACAAACACATCGTTACAGTCAAAATAATTGTTCTTTAGAACATTCTTGCGGAGAAACTTCATGTATGGTTTTGAGGTTTCATAATATCTAATTTGAGTAAAACTATTAAGTAAATAATAAGTAAGAGAATACAGTATTACACATCTCTTATTTCACATAGATACACAAACAGCTGATAGACGGCAGAACATAATAAACAATTACTTCTTAAACATAGCAGAGCCGGCTGAAGTGGCCGAGCGGTTCTAGGCGCTTCAGTCTGGAACCACGCTACCGCTATGGTCGCAGGTTCGAATCCTGCCTGGGGCTTGGATGTGCGTGATGTCCTTAGGTTAGTTAGGTTTAAGTGGTTCTAAGTTCTAGGGGACTGATGACCTCAGATGTTAGGTCCCATAGTGCTCAGAGCCAAACATAGCGGTAATGAAATTATACTGGGTAAAGTTGAAGAAATGTTATACGCACATACAGCAACAGTGTCACAAAGATGAAAGACCTGAACTTTAAGCAAATGATCATCATAAACATGACGATTAGAAGTAAAACACTATCGAAGTTCGTCTAAAAGGTAAATATGTGCATTGATAATAGATTATCATTAATAATAGAATTTCTGATCAACAGCTCGGTCTAAACTTGAGTCAGGAGGTAATAAAACGCAGCTGTAATCACAAATAACCCAATATCAGTCCGGGACAGTCCATAAACCACAAAATTTGTGGGCAGAAACCGCCATTTACCTGCAGCGACATCATAATCTCGTACCAAAAGCAGAGCACATTCACTTGCCGTACACACCAAAGCCATCATCTTAGAGTATACAGTTTTTGAGTAATGTGTCCAAGTATGACATCGAGCTACACTTGTTCGTGACAGATATTAAAGTATACTGAAATGGATTCATATCCCATTGTAGCATACTATCAAGAGCCTCCTCCCTCTGCAACTTTGACGACAGCAGGAAACGATTCGTGAACTGCGGAAATTATATCACCTCAAGCATCTGCAAGAATTGCTAATCCAAGAGATTCGAGAATATCTACCCTCAGTTAGGGCTGTCCTGTAATTTTATATGGATGAGAATGGGTAATAGTTGCTACATCAAGGGAGGTAGGTGCCAGTTACGGAAATGATGTTCGGTTAATATCAAGGTTTCAGAGGGCACTCGTTTGAACTACATTTGAATAAGAATGTGTGGACTGAAATGAACTTATTGAAGGCCAATGCAATAACTAAGTATGCAAACGGGACTGCGGAATTTGTAGACGGCGTGAAACACCTGATCTAAAAATCTCTTCAATGAAAATATCCTGAAATAAAAATTGTGTTCATGTCAAATTTTGAACTGTCAGCTGGAATGTGTATTTTATACAAGATTTTCTATTAATTGATAGCTGTAACTGTTTTACATATAGCAGTTATTCCGTCATAGCAACTAACACTACCGATTAAATAACCATAAAGCTGACGATTTGAAGAATTAACTGTATGCTGCGTGGTTCTATACCCACAGTAATCTTTTCGAAAGTCCAGGCCCTTTTTCCCTCTGTGGAGGTTTAAAATTATTAAAATGAATTTATTTCTTCATTTCACCAGTCACTTATGCACTATCAGTTGACTTCAGCACGTATCCATTGACAAGTGATTCCAAAATCTGAGCTCCATCAACAGTTCGCATTAATTGATTCCAATGGCTAAACGATTTCAACTTCCAAAACCATTTTTCCTCCACAGCAGGTAGCCATTTGAGGATATGCAGGTGATGACAGTAGGGTTTCCGAAGGTCAGCCAATGCTTCAGTAACAATGGGTGGCCCTGCACTCGCGGCCGTGACTGCTTTCTGTCACTCCTGTTCACCAAGCGTGTGACGTGGGTATTTTTACGCTACAAACAGCATCCGGCGGCGCTGAGACCTCGGATCAGTATTCTAGTGCGACATTTACCTAAATCAAAACAATGAGGATGCGAAGGCAACATAATGTGTCTAAAATCTTCGGTATGAAAGGAAGTTTCTTGTACACATAAATCTGTCACGAGACTTACTAAAAATTTGATAAACAAAGACATACAGCTCCCTCCGGTACTCTGTGGTGCGATAGTGAAGCCAGTTAGAATCTTCTGTAAGGTGCTACATAATAGGCATTCTGCGGATGCCGAGAGTGATATAATAATTAGTTTTTTATTTAATAAGGCAACAATCACAGTTTTACTTAAACAAGTATAACTTCCAACAATAGTCTAAATCCATCTTCAGATCAAGTGCTGAACAGCATGTAGTACGGCAATACATGAACATCTGTGGTACGTGGCTACCTTCTGAGGTACCCTGTCCCACTATACGCTGTATTAAGACGTGAATAAACTGCCTTCCTCCGTAGAATACTCTTCAGTTGACACACAACAAGGTGTTTATGGAAATGGGGTAAAGCCTCATACGAAGTTTTATTTCTTCTTTAATATTGCTTTATATTCGGGATTATTATTCTGGATTCCGTCGAATATATTGCGCAGGATGTTTTATCTGGTATAGAGAGAATGGAGTGCTCAAACTGCGGCTTATAATTTGTCGTCTTAGGTCACAAGCTGCAGAAAGTTACGTTAAACAACGAAGCATTGAGTGAAAAATGAAGTTCCATAAATCAGCGATATTGTTTCACTTAGCTGTAGCGTAATTTCTTGAGTCCAGTATTCGAACACCGTTATCCGTAACATTTCACTCACTTACCCCTGATCACGCAAGCTGAGTATGCACTTAATAAACATCTGGTACCACTTAATATGCGTCGAAATAGTTTACGTCCTTAAAAATCACCGGCGAAGCTCATGTAAGTTGTCTGTACTGAGATTGACAGTTTCGTACTGCGTCCATCAAAGGTGACCTCAAGCAGTTTTTTCAGATTACGAATTTAAGACTATTCATGACTAATTACTTTTTAAAATTTCTGTTTTCATCACCTTTGAAATCACTGAGGTTAAAGTAATTATTGGGTTCATAAACACGTGAAGTTCTGAGACCCTCTAAATTAAAAAAAAAATAAATTTTCACTTAATATCTCATGACTAAGTTACTCAAGAAAACCTTACTCAACACAAGATTTCTTTCTTTTTTTTAAACTATATGTCTATTCGTTTTATTTTCTTACTAAACAGAGCTGTCTCACGAATATCGCACGTCTTAAGAGCTCGCGAGTCAAACAGCAACTTTTTAAATTTTTGTAATAGTTTTCGTTTGGCAATTCATTAACAATGAATACAGAGGTTCAAGACAATCGTAGAGCGATTGTTCTCACCAATACAAGCGTCGGCTCCTGTGTGCTAAAGTGAGCTGCCCCGTCAGACGCTGTTTCTGGGGGCAATACTACTTGCTGGAGGATTAAGTCAAAACTCCAACTTTCGTGTCCAGGATCGGTGAGCCACAGACCTCGTAGCAATGGGAACAGCAACACACACTCAGACCGCGCGTGGACGCCACCAGTGTGCCCGGCCAAACCACACGTCACAGAGATTTCCTCGCTGCTCCGCGCCAACCGACCAACTGGTCGCACACAGCACAGGACAGCACAGCGCCAGGCCAGGGATAGTACAAGGTGCGAATATCGATACACACGGCTGCTGACACTCGCGGAGACAGAGGATAACAGCATAATCGCGATTTCCGCGGGAGACTAAACACAGAACAGCGACAACTAAGATTTAATCCAACGCATAACATGAGCCAACCACGACGCACTGCTGTTGTCGAGATGCGTTTCTGTGGCTGATGCAGTCGGTCTCCAGACTACACAGCTCTACAGGCTTTGCGACATGTTTTAATGTTTCAGGTGAGTGCTACAGGCATCAGAAATCCGATAATATATTGGTCGTTAGTCGGAAAAACAGTCAATGGTCTTGTTGCTCGCTTGTGGCGACATCGTGGCAATCCAGAAATCGTAATTTTACGATCGCAAGCAAATCGCTCACGCCTCCATGCTACCAGTAAGTTGCACTGTTAAGTTCTACTGCTAAGAACCACTATCCACCATTAGACAGTATTTCTTTCGCTCGCCATGAACTTTCTTTTTCCCATCAGACTTGTTTGACGCAACGCAACCCGCCACGAACTCCTCTCCTGTGCCAAAGTTCCCTTCTCAGAGTAGCAGTTGCCACCTACGGCCTCACTTCTTTGCTGGATGTATTTCAACCTCTCTCTCTTCCTCTACTGTGTTTAATCTCTACAGCTCTCTTTCGTACCACTGAAGTTATTTCCCGATGTCTTAACACACGACCTGTGATTCTGTACCTCCTTCTTGTCAGTGTTTCCCGTACAATCCTTTCCTTGCCGATTCTGCGGAAAACCTCCTCATTCCTCACATTATGAGTCCACGTACTTTTCAACATTCTGCTGTAACACCAGATCTCACAAGCATCGATTCTTTTCTGTTCTGATTTACCCGACAGTCCATGTTCGGCTAACATAGAATGCTATGTTCCAAACGTACATTCTAAGAAATTTCTTCCTAAAATTAAGTCTTATGTTTAATACTAAGTATATTTGATACTATTAAACTCCTCTTGGACAGGAACGCCCTTTTTTCGATTGGTAGTCTGCATTTCCAATCCTGAACCTTCTTTTTTTAATTCAGGGTGAAAGGATATCAACAGCTGATGACATTGCTACCCTGAGTGAAAATGAAGAAGGATTACTTTACTTGCTGAGTGGAATAAACAGTCTAATGAGTACTGAATATGGAATGAGAGTAAATCGAAGATAGATGAAAGTAATGAGAAGAAGCAGAAATGAGAACAGCGAGAAACTTAACATCAGGATTGATTTTCTTGCTGTAGATGAAGTTAAGGAATTCTACTATCTGGGCAGCAAAATAACCAATGACGGACGGAGATAGGAGGACATCAAAAGCAGACTAGCACTGGCGAAAAGGACATTCCTGGCCAAGAGAAGTCCACTAGTATCAAACGTAGGCCTTAATTTGAGGAAGAAATTTCTGAGAATGTACGTTAGGACTACAGCCTTGTGTGGTAGTGAAACATGATGGTCTGTGGGAAATCCGGAACAGAAGACAGTCGAAGCATTCGAGATGTGATGCTACTGACGAATGTTGAAAATTAAGTGGACTGATAGGGTAGGGAATGAGGAGGTTCTGTTCAGAACGGAGGGGGAAGTAATATGTGGGAAACACACAAGGAGAAGAGACAGGATGAAAGGACGTCTGTTAAGACATGAGGGAATAACCTCCACGGTACTAGAAGGAGCCGGCCCGTATGGCCGAGCGGTTCTAGGCGCTACAGTCTGGAACCGCGTGACCGCTATGGTCGCAGGTTCGAATCCTGCCTCGGGCATGGATGTGTGTGATGTCCTTAGGTTAGTTAGGTTTAAGTAGTTCTATGTTCTAGGGGACTGATGACCACAGCAGTTAAGTCCCATAGTGCTCAGAGCCGTTTGAACCATTTACTAGAAGGAGCTGTAGAGGGCAACACAGAGACTCGAATACACCCAGCAATTAGTTGAGGAAGTCGGTTGCAGGTGCTACTCTGAGAGGAACTCGTGGCTGGCGGCATTAAACCAATCAGAAGACTGACGACTCAAAAAAAAAAAAAAAGTCTACATTTCATGTCCTCCTTGCTCCACCCATCATTTCACAGCCTACGTAGCAATTCCTTACCTTCATCTTCTTCGTGATCACCAAACCTGATGGTCAGTTTCTCACGGTTCCCCTTTCTGCTACTCCACTTTACTTTTGTCTTTCTTCGATTGACACTGAATCCAAATTTTGTACTCATTGGACCTTTTATTCCATTCAGCTTATCCCATAATTCTTTTTTACTTCCACTTAGGACAGCAATGTCATTAGCGAATCTTATCATTACTGTCCTTTCACCTAAATGTTTATGTGTGGTTTTTCTTGATTGACTGAGCTTCATCTACTGGTCCTTGTATTCAGGCATTTCTTCCTATTATTTCAACGCCTTTTTGTTTACCTTCTTGATTCTACGAGCTTTTGCAAAAATGTATGTGAATTCCTAAGGGACCAAACTGCTGACGTCATCGGTTCCTAGACTTACACACTGCTTTAACTTAAACTAACTTACGATAGTAACAGCTCACACGCCCTTGCCCGAGGGAGGACTCGAACCTCCATCCGGAGGGACCGCGCAGTCCAGGAGATGGCGCCTCAAACCACGTGGCCACTCCACGCAGCGCGAGCTTCTTGTTACTGTGTTTCTAGAACTTTAGCAAAATACAAATATTTAATTCAATATGGCGGTGACTCTTATCTATGCAAGAGTTGTGCTACTCCTTTCCGTGCTTAATCGATCCACGATAATCGTGAATACAAGGTGGAATCATGTCTGTAGTGGTAAGTACATTCGACGCTTTAGGCACGGTAAGGGCGGGAAGTAAAATAGTGTCTGCTTGTTTCATAGCCATCACAGTTTCACCTTTTCACTCGTATAGGGCTGTGGAATGGAACAGGACATGTTATATAGAAAAACTATACTGTCATTTGCCCTTAACGATCGATGAAAATCACAGAAAGGGCATGATGTAGTGTGATGGGCTACTACACATGAGCTGATGGCAAAACGTAAAGAGGTGGAGGAAAGCATTACGGTATTTGAACTACTGAGGTGAAAATAATCCTTCCTAAATTATTCAAATTTAATGTAACCTTCAACGACAGTATTGCATGTGTATGACTTGATACGTTGTTCACGTTTAAGTGGAAAGCTACTGTTAGGCCTATTAACATCCCTCTTGCTAGCTCCTGCTGAACTTGCTACTTTCGTAGCAACTACAGAAGCGTTATAAAAAAATTAACCACCCAATTGTGTCACACAAAAAAACTGAAATTATTTCAGCACATAAAATTACACTTCTGCGAAAAATAACAGCGCTAAAAAGTATTAAATACATCAGCTCAGTGGAAGTTTAATTGGAGAGAAATATGTTTAATAGAGAGCGCAGTGCCATCAGTTTATTAAATGTTATGCATCAGCGAACAATTAAAATTCATTGTGTTTTAATTTTACGCATTACCAGTAATAAAAATTATCTTCTATATAGTGCAGGACTTTTTTTTTCGTTGCAGCGTTTGTTTTATTTTATTTTTCATTAAGCGTACGCAGAAGTGAATATTTCTGTAATTTCCCGAATTAAGAGAGTGTGAGTAGGTTGCAGCGCGTTATAAGCTGCGTAATGAGGGGATGAGCGCTGCAGACTGTGTATGCCGTGCTGCACGCCAGGTGGCCGAGCGCTGCGAAACTCCCACAGGCTTCGCGCAGCGGAGAGCAATGAAGCGCCGAACGCCTCTGAAGCTAAATGCCGAACGCGCACCTGAAATGGAGCTATTAAACGCAGAGATCACTGCAGACAATTGCGGCAGCTCGGTTACAGCGGAAGTTACATTTCGCGGTTTTTCTACACATGACAGAAAGGGAAATAATTACATCGTGACAGATGGAGGAGGAAATGTGAAACCCGAAAGAAAGTAATACTTAGTTCGGAAATTACATCTACATCTACATTTATACTCCGCAAGCCACCTAACGGTGTGTGACGGAGGGCACTTTACGTGCCACTGTCATTACCTCCCTTTCCTGTTCCAGTCGCTTATGGTTCGCGGGAAGAACGACTGCCGGAAAGCCTCTGTGCGCGCTCGAATCTCTCTAATTTTACATTCGTGATCTCCTCTGGAGGTATAAGTAGGGGGAAGCAATATATTTGACACCTCATCCAGAAACGCACCCTCTTGAAACCTGGACAGCAAGCTACACCGCGATGCAGAACGCCTCTCTTGCAGAGTCTTCCACTTGAGTTTGCTAAACATCTCCGTAACGCTATCATGCTTACCAAATAACCCTGTGACGAAACGCGCTGCTCTTCTTTGGATCTTCTCTATCTCCTCTGTCAACCCGACCTGGTACGGATCCCACACTGATGAGCAATACTCAAATATAGGTCGAACGAGTGTTTTGTAAGCCACCTCCTTTCTTGATGGACTACATTTTCTAAGGGCTCTCCCAATGAATCTCAACCTGGCACCCGCCTTACCAACAATTATTTTTATATGATCATTCCACTTCAAATCGTTCCGTGCGCATAGTCCCAGAGATTTTACAGAAGTAACTGCTACCAGTGTTTGTTCCGCTATCATATAATCATACAATAAAGGATCCTTCTTTCTATGTATTCGCAATATATTACATTTGTCTATGTTAAGGGTCAGTGGCCACTCTCCGCACCAAGTTCCTATCCGCTGCTGATCTTCCTGCATTTGGCTGCAATTTTCTAATGCTGCAACTTCTCTGTATATTACGGCATAAACCGCGAAAAGCCGCATAGAACTTCCGACACTATCTACAAGGACATTTATATATATTGTGAAAAGCAATGGTCCCAGAACACTCCCCTGTGGCACGCCAGAGGTTACTTTAACGTCTGTAACGTCTCTCCATTGAGAACAACATTCTGTGTTCTGTTTGTTAAAAACTCTTCCATCCAGCCACACAGCTGGTCTGATATTCCGTAGGCTCTTACTTTGTTTATCAGGCGACAGTGCAGAACTGTATCGAACGCCTTCCGGAAGTCAAGGAAAATGGCATCTACCTGGGAGCATGTATCTAATATTTTCTGAGTGTCATGACCAAATGAAGTTATTGCATCTTTATTTATTTATCGACGACAAACCAATTCTACGTACACCCCCACAAGTCATTGTACAGTGCATCGCGGAGGGTACTTCTTTCCGATATTAGTGACTTCCTGTCTTGTTCCAATTGCTTTACAGTATGTCTGAGGAACAAATGATTCTGTATCTCGGTACAAGCCCACATTTTTCTTGCGTTACTCTCATAATATCCACGCTATGTAGCAGAGCTGAAGAACAGCTTTCCTTGACTTCGGTTCTCTAAATTTGCGGGAAATGATTTACTGATAAGAAGTTCGCTTCTGTTTTAAAGATTTGCCATTAAATTCGTACAAAATCTATGTTACTCTCTCGCATGGACAATACTCATTTTTTATGATGCCATTAGTCTTTCTTTCGCTGTCTAGCCCTCTCTTCAATGAAGCCAATTGCTTGAACAGTACTGTAGAATTGGTTTCAACATCATCATGGGTGTGGTTTTATATAACAATGAATTTCATCTTCCCAGAAACCTTTCAGAAAATCTACACCATTCGTATTCAATAATGTCATACAGTGTCATAATATTACCCTTAAAGAACTGAGGTCATAGGATAGCGATAGCCACATGATCATCATCATCATCATCATCATAGGCATTTACTCGATAGTAGTAGGATAAATTCGTTTTTAGCGCAATTTTGATATCAAATTTATATGTAAATTGCCGGCCGGTGTGGCCGTGCGGTTCTAGGCGCTTCAGTCTGGAACCGCGTGACCGCTACGGTCGCAGGTTCGAATCCTGCCTCGGGCATGGATGTGTGTGATGTCCTTAGGTTAGTTAGGTTTAAGTAGTTCTAAGTTCTAGGGGACTGATGACCACAGATGTTAAGTCCCATAGTGCTCAGAGCCGTTTCTTTTATATGTAAATTAATTAAGTTGATCAATTAATCACCCCCACTGCCGCCCACCCCTGCCCCAGATGATGTCACATGCTTTTCTTGTCTGCAAGTGTGCCCCAGCCCCTCCTACTCTCCCCACTCTCCACCATCTCCTCCCACAAACCTATCCTATTGGCAGGAATTTCGAATTCTGGCGGGAATTTCGAATTCTGGCGGGAATTTCGAATTTTGGTAGAAATTTCGAAATTTGGCGGGAATTTTTTAGTCCCAGGGATGTGCTTACATCACATCCTACCCCGCACCCAGGAACTGTTGGGAAATTAAAATTGGTGGTACCCTCTCTCGGACTCAAACCCTGGTCCTACTGGACTAAAAGCCCAAGTGCACCCCCAACACAAGGAAACTGTCCAGATGCGGGTAAGGAAGGTTAGGTTAGTGTACTTTATTTATTTTCATCGAGAAACTGACGCAAAGATCGCTCTTAATTACGTAATTAATCACAAAGATCAGGCCTAATTACACAACCATACCCGTAGTGCTACACAAGGGTGGCATAAAATCAAGATACAATTCAAAAAATTATGAAACCATACAACTGATGTTATCCTGCTGGGAAAAAACTTCGCAGTACCAGTCGAAACTAGCGAAAAACGTACTCAAACTTTTCCATACACCTACAATCTGGCGGCAAAAAGACAGGGGTGTAAGGTAATATCTTTATTCTTTTTGGAGGGAAATATGTTCAACTGACGAGATGCTGGTGCTGGACAGAGAGGAGTTTAAAAAGTGTGCTACCTGTAAGCATACAGTATCTACCGCTGTTTGACATCAGAGTTCGCTACAGTTGCCTGCTCAAAAATGATCCTGCAACCCAGATAATCGAAGCCCACACGTGCTACCAGAACTGATGGAAAGAAAGCGTCACAATTACAGTTCGAAGTTGTCATGAAAAACCAGCACTCGCAATGAACGGGTCATAATGCAGCACTGGTTCTGGGAAAAATCGTCATCCTAAAACACTGCAAAGAGGGCAGTAGTTGAGCATGTGTTCTCCTCGATAGGCATCTGGCAACTGCCATAAACCAACGACGTCTCACTTCCCTCACCCCTTCCCCTCCCCCCGCAATATGCGGCATGCCTTTGATGTAACGCCCCTTAACACAAAAGGGAAATTTATAGGCATAACCCCACCCATCCAGAGAATGGTCCAGATCTGCACTCAGCTTTCCACCATCTGGCTGCCGCCTTAAGGCGACAATCCTATGCCAAAACAATAGTGTGTACAGTCAACTAAACAATAGGAGACACGAGGATGGCTGCCTCAAGTGCAACTTGTTTGTCTAAAATGTAGCGACAGAACCCTCACACGCCACCCCTCGACAGAGAGCGACTGTACCCAACGATCACCAAAGCAGACACGCTCCCCCCCACCCCACCCCCTCGCCTGCCACAGCCTGCTGTTCGGTGATGGAGAACAATTGTATCTGATGTTAATGCATCTATGATCAGGCATCTATTAAATGAAAAAAAAAACACTTTCCACAACAATAGGTAAAGCCATTTTCTTTTAGTTTTATGAGCAAAATCGCTATAGGCTTTACTTTCGACTGCAGTCGCATCTCATTATTTAGCGACGTGTACTGCCACTGATCACAAATGATCAGCAGAGACACGGCCGTCCTGCATAAAATCAGAAAAGAAACTTCTACTATTTCGATGAGAAAACTGCCAATCACCACAGAATGTCCTTATTATTACGAAACCGTCATTAGAGTAAAGAAAAAGCGAAAATATAAACTCCAAGGAAAAAAATCTATATTAAGCCATTTCTTTCAGCTTTTTGAACAAATTACACAACCTGAGAGCGTCCCTCGCGTTCAGTGTCTGAACATAAACTGTCATGCACGTGAAATCACATTAGAGAATACAATCGTCCATGCTATTGGCTCACATATCTGAAGAAAGACATCATTTTACATTTTACAACAACAAGCTATAGTTCAAGAGAACTTAGCTGTTTTGTACACTATGGCAGGTCCACTTTTATCACTCTGGGGCTACATCATACTAGCGTTTACGAAACAGATCGTGAGAGCCTGTCTCGCCCTGTGTAGGTAGGAGATTGAAATTTAGCTAAAAGATATCGCCACAAGGAAAAAGAAGAAAAACTTGTCAAGAATATTTCCATGGTGCCCTAGCCATATCTTCCAACTACCAGGGAGCACGTCATTGATATAAATTTGATAAGCTAATTAATTGAATTGATCATGGAAGTCACTTTGTATGGCGATTTTTTTTTCGGCAGTCTGATTACACTTGCCAAGTAGGACAACTGGGAATCCATGGAGGGAACACGACATTCTTTTCTAGCAATACCATTGAGAAGTGACATCTGAAGCTGACTACAGAGGGATTCTACAGCCCATAACATACATTTAGCATTAGAACTGCACTATTAAAAACACGATCATAATGCCTATGCGCCGGTCGAGGTGGCCGAGTGGTTCTAGGTGCTACAGTCTGGAACCGGGCGATCACTGCGGTCGTAGGTTCGAATCCTGCCTCGGGCCTGGATGTGTCTGATGTCCTTAGGTTAGTTAGGTTTAAGTAGTTCCAAGTTATAGGGGACTGATGACCTCCTAAGTCCCATAGTGCTCAGACCCATTTGAGCCATAATGTCTATGTTAACGTCACGCTGCATAAAAAGCGGTCTTACGTTTACAGGCACACACACGAGTCGCTGATAGTGTTACACTTCCAGGTAGAAATGTTGTCTGCGATTTGGAATCGAGTCTATCTGTTCTACCACGAACTTGCATTGTATCTTGTAGAAACGTCTTGTAATGGTTACAGTCACTGATGAATCATATTCGTACCACTCTCATATCTCGAAAACAGTCAACTTTTTTTTTTTTCAACGTATCTGCTAAGAATCGCGAACCCAAAGAACTCCAGCGCTGGTTTTAGACAGTCTACCTGCATCTTGCAACTGCTCCTAAATATTTACAACAGCAGTTTCCGCTACAGTGGCAGTGTCATATAAAAATTTCACAGGTCGAAAATTTGCGTAACAAATGTGTAGAAACAAAATCCTGTAAATATAACAGTGTCCAAAAAATTTTCGCTGGCATTGTGATACATTCACGCATATACACACATTTCATAACTCTTAAAGTACGATTCTTGGTTTCGAAAATCCTTTTCATAAATCAGAGTCCCTAACCACTACTCCTTATTCCTTACCTTATTACACATGTACATATTCATATTCGTCAACACGTCTTCAATATTTCATCATAATAACTACATAGCATAATCAGATTCCTCATATAGCATCATCTCATTAATCATAAACATACCTCAAAAGCATAATACACATCGTCGTCGTAATAATAACACCATAACACCTCAGCCAAATCTCAAAAACGTCGTAGCTTTCTGCAATAATTTCAAAACCTAAAAAAAATTCTCTGCTCATTTCAATAGTGTCATTTACCTCAAACGTACTTTAAAAATCATGACCCCATACCAAATGCGACATTCAAAGCTCTCATGGTATCACAATGGTTCAAAAAAAAAAAAAAGTTGAACAGTTCACAAACTACAGACAAAGTACAATTTCATAAGTGTGAAGTTGTCCAACTGTGTAATTACGTAAACATCTGTCACTGACGTAGTAAAGAAAATGTTCATTTCTCTGTTAAATAATCAGATAGCTGTGTAATTATGTGTTAGAGAAATATGGTAGCGATGTGTAAAGTTGTATAAGCAAATACCATATTAGCTAGGGCTCCTTGTGCTTGTCAAACACATGATACACAAAGTAAGTGTGTACCCACTGAGGATTAATTTAATTATACCCTCAGGTGTTACAGATTACAGGAATGGAATGAAATGTATCACGGAAAACTTTCTTTGTAATTCAAAAATCTTTAAAAATAAATGTTTTAAGTACAAAATTAATCACTCAAATGCGTGTCCTGTAGCGCTAAATGTGCGTCTTGCTGTAAGATAATTCTGTGGAAGTGTCGTAGTTATCGTCCTCTGTAAGCAACGTTCTGCTGAAGTCAATGTACTCACCTCCTCATAAACAAAAGTGAAATGCTTTGCGCATAGATATCTTAGTTATTACGTACCTTACCGTGATCAAAGCAGTACTATAATGTAACGTATTGTTGTGCTACGAAAGAGGCTGTCTCATTGTAGCTATGCCACCAAAGTTACTACTAAAACATGTTTTACTTTCCAGAATAATACAGAAAAACTGTGCAGGTATAAAAGAGATACACCGCAAAAGCAACAATGTAAATTGTGTCACATATTAGTAGCGTCGTGATATAATCGTGTAGATGTCAAATAAACTAACCACTGTGTCATCTGGTATCTCTCAGAAAGTACTTTAAATCCAGAATGTATTTTCAAGTAAACCAAAATGTTGCATTAAAATCTCATTAACAGTACCGGTACATGTTCTAAGTATGTCATCCTTATAGTCGTTACGTAATCGTGCAACTAACAAGCATGAATGTACACACGAAATAACACTGTGTCGTCTGTTCACTATAACAATGCACTCGTAACTACTGTCTAAATATGTTCCCTAGGTTCTAGACTGGATAGTGAACTTCAAAACATTGTTGCATGTTAACAGTTTCTAAGTCTGACAAGGCATACTAATAACGTGAAGTGAAAAATTTTATGGCAAAGACTAAGTTAAAAAGCAGATTATCTTTCAATAAACGGTTTTACATGTGAAATGTGGTGCAATCCTTTACTCTTCCTAGTACGCAGAGTTTCAACTTCAACGCAATTATCATGTGGTATACGTCGGATTCTGTAAGGTCCATTGTAAACTAGAAAGAATTTGTGAGTCAAGTATTTCTTCTTATGTGACAATGAATGAGCTTTAATGAGAACTTGCCCGCATCTCGTGGTCGTGCGGTAGCGTTCTCGCTTCCCACGCCCAGGTTCCAGGGTTCGATTCCCGGCGGGGTCAGGGATTTTCTTTGCCTCGTGATGGCTGGGTGTTGTGTGCTGTCCTTAGGTTAGTTAGGTTTAAGTAGTTCTAAGTTCTAGGGGACTGATGACCATAGATGTTAAGTCCCATAGTGCTCAGAGCCATTTGAACCATTTGAATGAGAACTTTCTGACCAATATACAATTTCTTTGCATTCGCTTTATCGTGTAGTTTTCTCCTTTTGTCTGCTGCAGATTTTATATTTTCAATAGCTAAATCAATTATGTCTTTGTGTCGAAGTTTACGTGTGTTCGGAAAAGGTACAAGCTCTCTGATTCTGTTCGGTGGTTCTTCATTCTTTAGTACAAGAATAGGTGGTAAAGCAGTGGAGTCATGAGGCATTTCATTCAGCACGTTTTGAAATAAGTGTAAATATCTGTCCCAATGCTGATGCTTTCTGTGACAATAAACTCTGCAAAGCTTATTGATTTCTTTCATAATCCGTTCGGAGGGGTTACACTGTGATGAGTACAAGGAAATAAAAACAGGTTTGATTTTATGGTTCCGAAGCATGCGTGACCAAACAGCAGATCTGAATTGCGGTCCGTTATCTGAAATGACTTTACTAACGTGTCCAGCTTCACGTAAGAAATTTTTAACAAAGGCGTTGGATACAGACCGTCCAGTGGCTTTACGTAACGGAGTGAAAGAAACAAATTTTGAAGTAAGTTCAACAGCGACTACAACGTACGAAAATCCATTCGATGTTCTGACAAGGGGTCCCAAGAGACCAACAGCAGCAAATTCTTTTAATTTAGAAGGAATGATAGGAAACAACGGAGCACGATGTGAGATAGTAGATGGTTTAGCTTTTTGACAAAGTTTACAAATAGACAAGACTCTTCGAATTCTCTTTTCCATATTGTTAAAATAACAAGTCGTTCGAAGAATATGATAACATTTTCGTGGACCAAAATGTGCGTAGCTGAAATGAATATACCAAATGAGCTTATTAACGAAATCGTCAGGAATGCAAAGTACCCATAGCTTGTCATCAACAGTGCAGCGTTTGAAGAGTATGTTGTTTCTAACCAGATAATAATGCCGAATCTGAGTGTGTGTCTTTACATGCCATTTACTTTTGATGTCTTTCCAAATCGGATCTTTATCTTGTTCATGAGCAATGTCCTTTAAAGATGTGGTGATGAAGTTTTCAAAGGAGACTTTCTGAATGTAAAGAATACTGAAATTTTTCTCGAGGTTGCCTCCTGTGTTACTTTTCTCAAGCCCAGCCGGTGCGCGTGACAGTGCGTCCGCAACAATATTCTTCTTGCCGGGGATGTAGACTATTGTGAAGTGGAATTCTTGCAGAAACAATGCCCAACGTTTTAACCTATCATGATTTAATTTTGAAGACATAATAAATTGTGATGCACGATGATCACTGTATACTTTTACGTGCTTACCAGAAAGAAAGAAGCGGAATTTGTTAAATGCCCAAACGATATCTAAAGCTTCTAATTCAGTAACGGAATAATTTTTTTCAGATTTTGTTAGCACTCGGCTAGCAAAAGCAATGGTTTTCTGAACAGTAGTGTCATTTTCTGTGGCTTCTTGAAATAAATGGGCACCAAGACCGAGTTTAGGAGAATCCATGCTAAGGCAGAAATCTTTTGATAGATCTGGATGAGCTAGTATTGGCGC
Organism: Schistocerca cancellata; assembly: GCF_023864275.1. Classification (NCBI taxonomy): domain Eukaryota; kingdom Metazoa; phylum Arthropoda; class Insecta; order Orthoptera; family Acrididae; genus Schistocerca; species Schistocerca cancellata. Next base: position 130,395,305 of record NC_064631.1, read on the forward strand.
GTTAAGTAGCGATTCTTTCAAAGAATTGAATTCCAACTGTGCTTGTTCGTCCCAGTTCCAAACAGTATTTTTTCCAGTGAGAGAACAAAGTTTTGGTGTAACAAGAATTTGCATATTCAGAAAACGACGGTAAAAATTTACGAGACCTAGAAAACTGCGGACTTGTTTTTTTATGTATGGAACTGGAATGGCTCTGATTGCTTCTAACTTTTCAGGATCCAGCTGAATGCCTTCAGAAGAAATAATATGTCCCAAAAACTTCACCTTTGTCCTACCGAATTCAGACTTTTCCAATTTAACTGTAATTCCAGATTCTGCAAAAATACGTAACAAACTGTTGAGGATGCGATTATGTTGTTCCCATGAAGCTTCTGCTATTAGAATATCGTCCACATATAAGGTGATGTGACGTTTTAAGAACTCAGGTAATATGGAATTCAGCCCGCGAATGAATGCTGCCGAAGAAATGTTCAAACCAAAAGGAAGTTTCCGAAACTGATAACAAACGCCGATACAAAGGAAAGCTGTGTATTTTCTACATTCTGGATGAAGTTCGATCTGATAAAAGCTGGATCTGAGATCAATGGAAGACAACACGTTTACACCATTAAACTTTTGAAGAAGTTCTTCCAACGTTTGCGGCCTGTCTGTTTCAGGAATAATGATAGTACTGATTTGTCTCGAATCTAAGACAAGCCTGATCGATCCATTTTTCTTCTCAACAACATGTAATGGATTGTTGTATGAGCTTACTGCAAGCTCAATAATGCCCTCGTCAAGCATAGATTGTATTTCTGCTCTAACACGGTCCCTATAATGTGCTGGAATTACGTATGGTCTAACACAAAATTTAATATGCTCACGAACACAAAATTGGTATTGAAATCCCTTGATTGTTCCTGTTTTATGAGTAAAAACTGTGGAACGTGCTTGTAAAATCTCAAAAAGGTCCTGCCTATCAGTGTCATTACAATTCTCAATTGTTTGAATTTTATTCTGAATTAACTCATTAGTTTCAAATATGCCGTCGATATCATCCCTGTCAGTACTTGCAGAGTGATTGTTAGTGTCTAGTACCGTAGAAAATTCCGAAGTGTTGTCTAACAGGAGGTAAAGCCGATTAATTTCCTCGTCATGGTTTGAAAGCCAATCTTCAAATTTCAAAGCTATTGACTGACCTTCTTTCTCTAAACTTATTTCAGCATCATGAAAGTTTACGATTGCTTTGTATTCATTCAAAAAGTCTACTCCCAGTATAATTTCCGTCGACAATAATGGAACAATAAGAAAGTTCATAGAGAAGCTGTGGCTTTGACAAAACAATTCTACGTTGGTTTGTTGGCGTACATCTACATTTTTTCCAATGATTGCACCTTGTAGTTTAATCTTACGTAACGGAAGTGTGGGGCAATCGTTCGATTTGTTGCATTTGCTAAAAGCTGTCTCACTAATTACTGAAATGGGACTGCCAGAGTCAAGTACTGCCGTAAATTTTACGTCATTTACAGTAATGTGAATCACAGGATATGCAATGTTGTTATGTTTTACGTTGTGTTCCTGGAGTAAGATGTCCCTAATGTCTTCCATTTTTACGTAATTACTAGCTACGGCAGCTGCGTCGTCAGTTTCATAAGTACGTTTTGTGGCTGTCAGCGATATGAGTCATTGCCTATTGTGTCTTTGTTGGCGCACGTCGTTATTGGGATTTGGAGACCAAACTTCTACAAATTCACCTTGTCGAGAGGGCCCTGCCCTGTTTGAATCCTGCCAGTTCTGATGCAGTTCAGGTCTGTCGTTATGATCATATTGTCTGTTGTCATGTCGGTAGATTCCATAGTATCTTTCTTGTCGGTCACGTGGTGGAGAATTTCTCCCTGAATTGCAATTGCGCGCTGGACCGTTGCGTCTAAAGTTATTCTGTCTCCCTTGATAATAATATTCCCATATTGTCTGTTTCTCTGATTGTCTCTGTGATAGTCATTACCGCAGAGAGGTGATCTTTCCCTGTAATTATTACTACTCTGCCAACGGTTGTCATACGGATGGTGTCTGTTTTGGTCACGATTTGTGTTGTGAGAATAGCCTTGTCATGTCCAGTTATTATTTCTTTCATCGCAGAATTGCGACGGATGTGACCTGTAATTGTTGTGTTCCTGTTTTCGTGTTCCACGATTGTCAGTGTCAATTTCTAATTCTTGTAAGAGTCCCTGAAAGGCTTCAATGTCGTCTTTGCAACGCCCTGCCAAAATAATATGTCGTAAATGTTCAGGTAATTTGATTAAGCAAATGCGGATGAGTTCTGAGGGGCTGTATGGGTTTGACAGGTACTGATTCTTGTGCAACATGTCTTCAAAATATTTCACAAGACTGGAGAATTCAGATTGTTCGAAATGTTTCATCATTATGATGCTATGTTTTACTCAGTCTTGTGCAGCTTGAGACCAATATGCTGAGAGGAAGACATGATAACATTCTCCTTCACTGTGACAATCGTGAATGACCGATCGAATTCTTACATCTGGTTCACTCTCTAAGTAGCCACACATAAATTCTAATCTGTGCTGCAATGACCAGTTGGGAGGAAAACAATGAAAGAATTGATGCGGCCATGATCGTGGATGAATGTCGTTGCCAGAATTCTTAAATGTTTCAATTTATATGTAGTAATGAACAGCTTATAGTCAAAATCATCATGTCGGCGAGTCGCACATCGCTCATTGTTACTTCGTTTCGGCGGTTCCATCTCAAAATTCAGTGCGCCTTGCTAATTTCTTTCATAATTTCCGAAGTGTCCTGTGTTATTGTTTTGTGGTTGTTCCGTATTTCTATGTCCCTCTTCCCGTACTGGAGCGCGAGTGTCCTCTGAAATATGTAATTCTTGTATTACTTGTGCCAACTGATCTTGTACTTCCCCGATTTCTCTTTTCTACTGTGTATTGATTTGATTTTGATTTTGTTTGAATTTTCTAATTTGTTCATACTCTTCAGTGTCATTCGGATCATCGTCTACCTTTATAGATAAGTTAGTGAACTGATCTGAAAGTTCGGCTACTTTATCCGATAGAGAGATTATTTCCTCTGTATGTTTTTCTGAACCAAGTTTCAGAGAGTCCATTTGTGTAGAAATCGTATCTACTGTGTCCTTTAAGTTTTCCTGAGATTTTGCAAGTTGTGTAACCGAATCGGTAGATGCAACTGAGTCAATTTTAGCTTGCAAGGTCTCATGATTTTCATGAACAATAGTTTGCAGTTCTTTTATGGCTACTTCGTGATTCTGTAATGCATTTTCATGCCACGAAAAAATAGGTTGAAAATGCTCACAAATTTGTGTTTTGACGTCATTACAGACTTTTTGACATTTCGATTGAATGTTATGTAACTCAGTAGTTAAATCTTCACGTGTTTGTTCAAGCGTGGTGTCTAACTTGCGAAGAATTTGTTCCATTGTGTCTAACTTTTGAAGCGTTTGCTGTGTTTGTCTCTGGTGTTGTTCCATTTTGTCTAACTTTTGGAAATTTTGTTCCATTGTGTCTAACTTTTGTAGCCTTTGTCCCATTTGTTGCATTAACTGTAATAACAATGCACTGGTGTCTGAAACATGTTCCTCAGTGCTATTTGGCAGTGCATTTGAACCGGCAATATTAGCATTTTGAAAAGCAGAAAATGTGTCTTGACTTATTTGAGAAAACGGTGAGGACGCAAAACCTGAATCTACAGTATTTGCAAGATTGTGCCCTGTCATTTCGGATTTCTGAGGCGAGCTGTTGCCGACCGATCGATCGATAATGCTTCCCTGTTCACTATTTCTTTCGCTGTCTACGCCATTATTTGCCGCCCGCTCCATTTCCCTATGCACAATTACCAAATTACTACTTTGAATGCCTGTTAATTCATTACACAGTGGTGCTGATAAGCTACGCTCGTCGTCACTATTATTTCTCAGTTTAGTTTGGAGCCTAGTGTTACGTTTTTCACACGCCATAATTATCACGTATTTCACCCGATAACACAGAAAAGCACAATTTGAAGAGCAAAACACATTAACATAGCACTGAAAATAATATCTACTTAATTGCAAGCGCAGCTGCGAAATACTTGGTGCAAATCTACATGCATGCCACAACTTTTTTACTGTACAACAATGAAAAACTACAACTACAAAAGAAATTCTGTCTATGATTACGCGCTAGCAATAAACAATAGCTACACTAATTACACAAACTACAAAAAAAAATCAGAAGATTCCAGAAAATCAGAAGATTCCAGAGAGGTATCCTCGGCTAAGGGTCGACATATGAAACGTCCCCTTAGAAAAATTATACATGACTGTGCTTAAACTGACACACAATATTTTTGGCGCAACGCAATCTGACTTTCAAAAATCCCTACAAAAGAATGGCCCTGACTAACATTAACCTATACGTTTCACAAATCACTTACCTCACAAAAATCTTCGTTACTCGAACTACTGCAATACGGCGAGCGCCACTACTGCCAGCTACATAAAAGATTCAAACTACTGAAGGCACTAACTACTGATAGGCATAGTTAGCAAATGAAAGATTTTGATAGAGAACAAACAATGTATTTACCTTAATAGTGTTCAAAAGTCATAATATATATATAGCAGTTCATGATATCCAGTCTTACAAATTTCAAAACTCCGCTGTTTCTCTCCCCACATCCACCACTGCTGGCAGCTCACCTCCAACTGCCCGACGCTACGCGCTGTTAACAGCCACCTGCCCAACACTACAATGGCAAATTCCAACAATGCCACCCAGCCACAGACTGAACACAGCACAGCCAGTGAATTTCATTCAGAGCGCTACGTGGCGTTACCATTAAAAAACCTAAACAGCCTACTTAGACGTTTTATTTTATAGTCAGTAGCGTTATTCAGAAGGAGATTTCTTTTGCAAATTCCTCACTTTAAGAGCTGCACCTCGGGCCGTAATTTTCGCGTTACCCATTTAACTTTGAGCACAAGCATATAGAGGCTAGTTCTTAAAGAGGTGGCCTGACTACAGTGGCTTTCTTTTTTTTTTTTTTTTAATCTTTATTCTTGATCTTTATGTTATACATATACAACCCACCACCTGAAATAATTAGTGGGTCCTGAAATGTTATAATATCATTCGCAGCCAATTTACAAATGTTACAATGGGCACAGGAGAGCGGATCTTTACTCTTACTAGTTTGTAGGGTACTGCCCATAGGCCTATAGCTAGTTGGTTTATCACATAGCTTTCCCAGCTTCGTATCCTAACCGCCCAAAGTTCATTTTGGAATGTCTACTTTGTTTCCCTGTACTGCTGCAACCATCGTTGCCTTTCCCACCAGACGACACTGTGCTGGTAGTGCCGCCTCAGCCTTCTGACAGGCTGGCGCTTATCCTCTAGTTCGGCTGACCATCGTGACGGAGAGGCCACCAAGGCCTTCTTCCTAGTTTGCACAGCTGCTTTCACCACTCTGGTAATCGCACTCACCAGCCCTTCAGCATACTTGTTCACGTCTTTGTCTTGGTGTAGGTCACGTTCTGGTAATGCAGAGATGTCACACTCCCTCGCTAGGCGTTCCCAATCTGCTCTATTGTAGTTCATCTGAACTTCCCACCCCTTGGTCCTGTGGCACTCTCTGTCGCCTGTTGTGAAAGTGATAAGATTGTGATCACATGTGGTGGCATTGTCTTCAGAGTTTGGTGTGGTTAGTGTCACATCAATGTTTGTGCCTTGTCTCCCCCCCCCCCCCCCCATAATCGATCTTCCGCTTTCTCTCCATTTGCGTCTCTTGTACCACTGTACCATAGGGGAGGGGGGGATGTCGCATTAATATCAGCAGTTACAATCACTTTTCGCTCCCGAAAAGCCATGATTACTCTTGTGAGGTGGTCCAAGTGTTGCTCAATATTATCTCCATACTGGAAGTTCATGTTTACGAAGGTTAATACTCTCGCGAGGGATTACATTTACACGACGTTGCAGTGACTGTTAGTGTATTGCGAGAGAGTTGTTACCCGCAATAATTTGTTTGTAATTATTATTGCCGCTCTCGGGTCGTCCCCGCTGCTGACAGTTTGCCATGTTGCGGCTGCGAAAGCTATTTTCCCAGCTTGGGTGTGCGGCTCCAGCAGGCAGAGCACGTCCAGTCTCTTCTCCTCCACCACCTTACGTAGCTCCTGCATCAAAACTCTTCTATTGTCAGTTTTTAGTTGAGCAATAGTTATTTTTGTACTTACGGGAAGTATGTATGTATGCGATCATCTGGCCAGTTCTTTCTCCAATCGAAAGTAATGTGTGCTTTTACCAAGAATGATTGTGTATGGATATCATTAAAATTAAATTTTTCGCCTCGTCTTTCAAAAACCTTCTTGGCGAGATCCCGCAGGGTTACGAAGTCGGAGGGGAGATTCAGACTTGAGCTGCATTCTGTCTACAGCCTCCGTCACCGAGAAGGCGACCTTGCTGCCCTATTTATGCCCTAACCGGACCACATGTTGCAACGCAGTGGTCAGGGTAGTTGGTTCCTCCAGTCTTGCCACTTGCATGGCGTGTTCTACGTTCGGGTACACCCTAACAGGGTGAAATGGTTCAAATGGCTCTGAGCACTATGGGACTTAACTTCTGAGGTCATCAGTCCCCTAGAACTTAGAACTACTTAAACCTAACTAACCTAAGGACATCACACACATCCATGCCCAAGGCAGAATTCAAACCTGCGATCGTAGCGTTCGCGCGGATCCAGCCTGTAGCGCCTACAACCGCTCGGCCACTCCGGCCGGCCTAACAGGGTGAGCAGGCGGTATTTTGACAGGAGTGGTGTCTTGTGTGGCTGGGAACACACTGGTGCTTGTTATGGCATTTTCTTGAACTGGATATTGTTCCATTCTGCGAAAATCATTTTTCTGCATGGACGCAGGTGGGGCGACTACCACAGGATGCTCTTGCTGTTCTAGCTATTTCATCGGCCTAAATTCCCGACTTTGGGAGGAGGGAGCAGCAACCATCGTGGGAAGCTCAATGTGTATCCCGATCTCAACCATTTCTATTTTATGTGTGCCCGAGATCGACCTCAAGAATTCTCTGAATTTGGTTGCCCTCATAGCGTACCACCTCCTTTTGCTCGTGGATTTTCGCTTTAGAATCCTGTTTTATGTGTGCCCGAGATCGACCTCAAGAATTCTCTGAATTTGGTTGCCCTCATAGCGTACCACCTCCTTTTGCTCGTGGATTTTCGCTTTAGAATCCTATTCGCATTTCTGTTTTCAGCCATAATCTACTGTCGAAATCAGCCTTTGTTCAAGCATCGTGTAAGTAAGGCAATTGCGACCAGTGACTCCACATGATCTTTTATCTTGTTTCTTGCGTGGAATGCATACCCCTGCTGCCTTGCAGTCTTTGCATGTGTGACTTTCATCACCGCACTTGCAGCAACCCGACCCCCTGGTGGTCCAGATCAACACAGTTATGGCAACGAGGTACCACGAGATAATCCCTGACGTTGACCGCGTGAAAACCAGTATATAGTTTGCCCATTGTCATTACTTTTTTCCACATTGCTCCGGTGACCTCAGAAACGTGATAGACGACATCACGTTCCCGAGGCCCCGTTTAAAATATCAGCTTAAAAGTCCTTTTACGGTCTTCGTCTTTCGTATTTTCAAAATTTTGTCTGTTTATTGCAGCGCGGGATTAACCGAGCGGTATGAGGCGTTGCAGTCATGGACTGTGCGGCTGGACCCGGCGGAGGTTCGAGTCCTCCCTCGGGCATGGGTGTATGTGCTTGTCCTTAGTGTGGTGTCACCGCCAGACACCACACTTGCTAGGTGGTAGCCTTTAAATCGGCCGCGGTCCGTTAGTATACGACGGACCCACGTGTCGCCACTGTCAGTGATTGCAGACCGAGCGCCGCCACACGGCAGGTCTAGAGACACTTCCTAGCACTCGCCCAGTTGTACAGCCGACTTTGCTAGAGATGGTTCACTGACAAATTACGCTCTCATTTGCCGAGACGATAGTTAGCATAGCCTTCAGCTACGTCATTTGCTACGACCTAGCAAGGCGCCATTATCATTTGCTATTTATCTTGTGATGCATGTACCGTCAGACCGATGTTCACCAATTATGGATTAAAGTTAAGTATTCCAACAGCTACGACCTTTTTTGCTAAAGCCTAACTTCCTTAAATATTCCAGACCTCACGCCAACCTGCGTGAGCTTAACGCGTGCCTTTCGGCTACCAATCATAGTGGCTTGGCTGTCTTGCCAAGTCACAACACTTAGGATAATTTAGGTTAAGTAGTGTGTAAGCTTAGGGACTGATGACCTTAGCTGTTAAGTCCCATAAGATTTCACACAAATTTGAACATATTTTTTGTCTGTTTATTGTTCCATACAATTCCTCATCTTTCATTACTGTGGGTACATCATACAGGATAACTAGATTTCTTTTCTTGGGTGGCTCGCATTTTACCACTTTGCTGACCTTTTGGTTATTCAGTAGTTTTTCTTTGTCCTACTCAGTTGTTACATCTACGATTACAATATTTTTACCAGGTTTGACCCTGTTAATCTTAGTTTTATCTCTTACAGTATTAACAATTGTTGTCAATAGTTCCTGTACTTTTTTGATGTCCTGACCAGGCAGGGACCTAAGGAAGACCGCCGTGTCTGGCCGTTCGATAACTTTCGGGATCGTATCCTTTGTGGTCTGCGGCTTGGGTGGCTCTTGCGCGACCACTCCCGCCCAGGTCTTTGTCGGTTGTTTTCATAATCTCAAGTTCTTCAACGCGGCCTTCGAGTTTGGCGTTGGCAATAGCCCATGCTGCCAACTCGTTTTTAATCGCTGTTAACGCCGCTTGACTAATTTTACCGCTTTTAATGTGATCCTAGCATGCCTCTGTAACACATTCTCGTCGGTTGCCTGTCCCAGCTCGTCCTGTGGAGAGGAATCAGACATCACAGATGCCCGTGAAGGCGCACTCATATTACTCATTTCTGTTTCAGCCATCATGAGTTAACGAGTGATAAAAAGGTGGGAGCCCGTCTCTTAGCCCGGACTGGCTCCTTTGGCATGCGAGGGGGGAGGGGAGCGGGACAGATGCAACTCGCCCACCGACCTCACCCCTAGGCCAAGGGCACTCCCGAGCTACCGGGTTCAGCACGCCATCGCCAACATACTGGTCCCTCGGTGCTCGGTGGCCCCGTCATCACTCAGCGCTCCTCGGCAAGTACACCCCGTAATCCGGAGAAGCGTATGCACTTCTAGTCCTTCGTCGCATCCTAGCCCGAGCTTCCACCTCTCAGCTAGGGACCCACTCCTACTCAGGTGGTGGGCCGGTTACCCAGTCGTTCTTCGGTATGGAACCAGATAACCTGGCTCATTCAATGTCATCACCCCCTGGGTTTGGCAGAACACGGCCCGCTTACCATGGGCCTGACGAAGCGTCGCTGCCGACTCGCGTTGAGATCCCACGAGTAGCAGCTGCCCAGTGAGGAGGAGTCGCACACAGAGTGAGCAACACCCCCCACTGCCTAGCAGCCCCCCCCCCCTCAACCCTCCCCCACAAGGGACAGAGCTTCGGTCCCAGGACACAGCTCCCTTCCCTTTCGCGTCGGGTTGGGTCGCAGCTCTTCGCAAGGCAACGTTCGGGCGGGCCCGAGAAATGCCGATCTTGACGTCTGGCAACACGGGAAGGCGGAAAGAGCCGCTTGGGAAGTAGAGGCTATGTATGACACATCACTCCCCCATGTGAGGCCTGTCGCCGGCACGCTCGACCAGAAGCGTTACGCACTGGTGCGAGATTGCGTGCCTTAAGCCGTCGGCACACGGACCGTGCATCCGAACGTTGAGCGTGCCGAGTTCCTGACGTCATAGCGTGGAATAGCTCGCTCGGGAGTCTTTCCGAACGTGCAGAGCAATATCTGGCATGTCAGATACTCTGAGCGTGCGTCTGAGCGTTGACCAATGAGATGGCACAGCGCCACCTACGTCACACGCACGCCGTGTCCCTTCAGTACAGAGTTTGTGAGGTGCCATATTGCCATTCATTTCAAGCCTATATGTATATATGCCGTTTGTGAGCACCAGCAAATTGAGAATCACTGGAAAACCCGTTGTTAGTTGTGTGATTCGTTCCAATAAAATAACGAGAAACATCATATTCGTGGCAAAAGAATTACTGTAACTTGTGCATTATGAGAGTAGGCTATTGGAAGGCAGCGACACACTGAAGATCCACCCAAAACCCATTGTTCTTATAATTAAACTGTCGGCATGGTAGCTCAGCATGTTCGCTCAGAGAGCTGGTTGGCCTCTCTAATAAAAGAACTAAGTGGAAGGATCAGCAAACGAACTTCACCGTATATCATGTGACGTCCTCAACAACCAAACACAGCGATCAAGAACGAACAACATGCAAAAAAAGCAACCAAAAAAAAAGAGGTAGCAAGAATGCCGGCACGGTAGCTCAGCGTGTTCGGTCAGAGGGCTGCGTGCTCTCTGTAATAAAAAAACTGAGTCAAGGAATCAACGATCAACTTGAACGGATGTCTTGTGACGTCCGCCCAGACCAAACACAACGAACTACACTACTGGAAATGGAAAAAAGAACACATTGACACCGGTGTGTCAGACCCACCATACTTGCTACGGACACTGCGAGAGGGCTGTACAAGCAATGAGCACACGCACGGCACAGCGGACACACCAGGAACCGCGGTGTTGGCCGTCGAATGGCGCTAGCTGCGCAGCATTTGTGCACCGCCGCCGTCAGTGTCAGCCAGTTTGCCGTGGCATACGGAGCTCCATCGCAGTCTTTAACACTGGTAGCATGCCGCGACAGCGTGGACGTGAACCGTATGTGCAGTTGATGGACTTTGAGCGAGGGCGTATAGTGGGCATGCGGGAGGCCGGGTGGACGTACCGCCGAATTGCTCAACACGTGGGGCGTGAGGTCTCCACAGTACATCGATGTTGTCGCCAGTGGTCGGCGGAAGGTGCACGTGCCCGTCGACCTGGGACCGGACGGCAGCGACGCACGGATGCACGCCAAGACCGTAGGATCCTACGCAGTGCCGTAGGGGACCGCACCGCCACTGCCCAGCAAATTAGGGACACTGTTGCTCCTGGGGTATCGGCGAGGACCATTCGCAACCGTCTCCATGAAGCTGGGCTACGGTCCCGCACACCGTTAGGCCGTCTTCCGCTCACGCCCCAACATCGTGCAGCCCGCCTCCAGTGGTGTCGCGACAGGCGTGAATGGAGGGACGAATGGAGACGTGTCGTCTTCAGCGATGAGAGTCGCTTCTGCCTTGGTGCCAATGATGGTCGTATGCGTGTTTGGTGCCGTGCAGGTGAGCGCCACAATCAGGACTGCATACGACCGAGGCACACAGGGCCAACACCCGGCATCATGGTGTGGGGAGCGATCTCCTACACTGGCCGTACACCACTGGTGATCGTCGAGGGGACACTGAATAGTGCACGGTACATCCAAACCGTCATCGAACCCATCGTTCTACCATTCCTAGACCGGCAAGGGAACTTGCTGTTTCAACAGGACAATGCACGTCCGCATGTATCCCGTGCCACCCAACGTGCTCTAGAAGGTGTAAGTCAACTACCCTGGCCAGCAAGATCTCCGGATCTGTCCTCCATTGAGCATGTTTGGGACTGGATGAAGCGTCGTCTCACGCGGTCTGCACGTCCAGCACGAACGCTGGTCCAACTGAGGCGCCAGGTGGAAATGGCATGGCAAGCCGTTCCACAGGACTACATCCAGCATCTCTACGATCGTCTCCATGGGAGAATAGCAGCCTGCATTGCTGCGAAAGGTGGATATACACTGTACTAGTGCCGACATTGTGCATGCTCTGTTGCCTGTGTCTATGTGCCTGTGGTTCTGTCAGTGTGATCATGTGATGTATCTGACCCCAGGAATGTGTCAATAAAGTTTCCCCTTCCTGGGACAATGAATTCACGGTGTTCTTATTTCAATTTCCAGGAGTGTATATCGAACAAAATGAAAAAAATAAATAAAAATAAAAAGCTGAGTGAGTATCGTCACTGCTCCCCATGAAGGATCAACTTTGGGCAGTGGTTCGCGACTCGACACTTCCAAATTTTTTTCCCAACATTTGCGTTTTTATTAGGTTCTGATACTTTATTATTAGTCTAATATAAGTAAATACTATAATATTTGATGTTATTTAAATAGTTGACCTTTTCTTGAAGGGTGACTGAGCGTTCAGCAGCACGTTGAACTTGGCACGCTCAACGTTAACGTCCGACAGCACGATCCGTGTGCCGACGGCTTTACGGCGCGCCGGCGGCGAGCGGGTTCGCACCAAGCGCACCGTGCAAGCGACAGAGGAACTGCGAGATGGCCAAAGCCTTCTAGATACAAGGCCTACGCACAGCGGCCATATTGGCACGTGACGTCACAAACTGTTGGCCATCTTATCTTCAGTCGGCAGTCCTATTGGCGTGTATGTTGTGTTGAAAATGTGTGACACGTGAAAGTGATATATATTTCATACAGTATTCGCTTACAGTTCTTCGAAGTATGGGATACAAGTGCTGCGTTCCCTTTTGCCAGGGAAATTATAAATCCCAAAAAGGCATGAAAGTGTGGTGTCACCGCCAGACACCACACTTGCTAGGTGGTAGCTTTAAATCGGCCGCGGTCCATTAGTACATGTCGGACCCGCGTGTCGCCACTGTCAGTGATCGCAGACCGAGCGCCACCACACGGCAGGTCTAGAGAGACGTACAAGCACTCGCCCCAGTTGTACGACGACTTTGCTAGCGACTACACTGACGAAGCCTTTCTCTCATTAGCCGAGAGACAGTTAGAATAGCCTTCAGCTAAGTCCATGGCTACGACATAGCAAGGCGCCATTAACCATTTCTATAGAGAGTCTCACTTATATCATCAAGAATGCTGTATACAAATGATGGATTAAAGTTAAGTATTAAAGAAGCTACGTACTTTTCTTTATAGCATTCATTACGTATCCTGTTTCAGACCTCACGCCCATCTGCGTGAGCTTAACGCGTACCTTTCGGCTACTTCCGAGTGGCGTGGCTGTCTTGCTACGCCACAACAGAAAGTCCACATGTTTCGATTTCCCAAATGTGTAAAGTTGAGAAAACGCTGGATGGCAGCTATTCCCAGACAGGAATTTGTGTCTACATATAATTCAAGGGTAAGTAAATGACAAAAAAATTGTAACGTGTTATTTGTTTCCATTGCACCACACTTGCCAATTGTTTTTAAAAGCAGTTATGTATCATGTACCAGCATCATTTGTTTCTTAATTCTGGATCATTGCTGCGAGGTTAATACGAAGCTGGCTGTGAAATGTCTCTCATATTTGCAACTATTGTCACACAGAATAGTTATATTAATTAGTGTGACTCGAATATGTTTAGTATTCCGTATCATTTCTACCAGATTATTGAGTTTCCAGTAATTGTATTTGGAAGAACTACAGAATGATTATGTTCAGTTTTACATATACAGCTATTCGGAAATAATTTCAATTTGAGTAAGCTACCGTAGAAAATTGCGTTAATGAATTCAGTGTTCGACAGATTAAGCAGTATAGAAAGCAAAATTTCGAGGTAAGTGCATTATGATTAAATTAACAGCACTCTGTAACACGAATTTCAATCAAGGATATAGGAGAAACAATCTTTTCATGTTTAAGGTTCTAAAGTTCTGGAGAAACAGGAAAATAAAATACTTTTTCGGGTTTTTTGATTTATTAAACATTATGTCAGGAGGTGCTCCATTCGTCGAATGATTTGAGTTTCGTGTGAGGTCAGCAAATTTTTAGGTGGAGAGGAAAATTTACGAAAATAACCGGGGAAACAAATTCTTAAATTCTGTAGGAGCTCCAGCTGCTTTACTTAAAACCGAACACGTCTGCTTGTTGTTGCATATTGCCGATTTTTTACTGCAAGATAACGTAGCTCCTGAGGTAAAAGACAGAATTTAAAATTACAGTTGGTATTGAAGCCTAGAAACGCGTATTTAAGGCAAATCGTCAAAATAATTTTACATCTTGAAATAACATAGGGCAGTTTGTTCAGTTACTTTACGCAATGATATGAATTTCCAGACTTCCATTACAAGGCCATGTGGAAGAGGAAAGCACTAGAATCCCGATGCGATCTCAGTTCTAAATCTCGTAAAGTTCGTATATCTGCAGAGTGATAACAGATGCGTTCCGATCCAGACCTGGCCATCAATATGTGACGTCACAAGTGTGCGCGCAGGTCTGTAGTCTAGGTGGTGTTGGCTTGGTCCGCGCTCAACTCATCCGACCTCACGCCAAACCCACAACTGCTTTTTTCTTTTAAATCTTTATTTCCAGAAAAGCTTATTAATTATACAATCTAGCCCACTGCCTTATGTGATTAGTGGGCCGAAAATAGTGATACACTGATATAAGTTGCAGCTATTCTAAGTTATATTTTAGTAACTAGTTAGTAGGAAAGCTATAAGGAAAATGCAATTGGGCAAATTAGTGTGTTAATTTACTACTAAGTAGGTAACCTAACTATAGACTAGTCACTAAAGCCTGCAGCGTTACAAATGTGTCAGTTGTAAAGTATAAACCTACTATAGAGCCTTGCTCTTTGAGCTAACCCCAATGAGCGTGCCCCTGACACTGGGCAGGCCAAGATGTTGATCGCTGCAGGTTTCTAAGGATAGTGTCTAAAAACTAAGTCCTACAACTAAACTTATCCTAAGGTCAAATCAGGTGCGTTGTCCAGATCGGTAAGATTGCACCCCACTCCCCCTAAATCCCGAGGCGCGGCGGATTCAAGACAGGAAGTCGGCCTTTCCGCGCCCAGGCGGTTTGGGAATAGGGTACCAGACTCCATCGGTGTTTAGGTAGTTCTCTTATAGGTGCTAATTTAATTCTCTCAGATAGTCCTCTAAGACTTTCTGTGATACCGCGTTAGCCAGTTTATTAATATTCTGAAAGGTGTCGTGTTGTCTGAGCAGTCTATATCTGTCATTGTGCGGTAGTTGGTCACGTAAAACTGAGGCCACATCATTGAAAAGGGGGCACTCGTAGACTACATGGTCAGGAGTACCCCCCGGAACACCAGAGTCACACGCAGGTGTCGCCTTTTTCCCGAATGAGACATAAATAGGTCGAGTAGGGTCCATGTCCAATGAGAAAGCGAATTAGTCCCCGGACTACTGCTTTTTTTTTAAATCTTTATTAACACAATCCATTACAACTATATGAGAAATACAAAAATAACCCACCACCTCAATATTTAGTGGGTCTATGTATTATACTACTGCTAAAATACAGCAAATTCTACTTTTTGTTATTATGACTGGCTAACTTGTGGACAAGGTTAATCTATTGGACTATCCTACTATTCTGCTATTGTAAGTAGGCTGTTTAGGTTCTTATATTGGTAACGCCGCTGCCACGTAGCGCTCTCTGTATGAGAATCACTGGCTGTGCTGTGTGCAGCCTGTGGCTAGTTTGCATTGTTGTCTGCCATTGTAGTGTTGGGCAGCGGCAGCTGGATGTGAACAGCGCGTAGTATTGCGCAGTTGGAGGTGAGCCGCCAGCAGTGGTGGATGTGGGGAGAGAGATGGCGGAAGTTTTGAAATTGAACTGCTATATATATTATGATTATTAAGGTAAATACAGTGTCTCTTTCAAATTCTGAAGGTGGCAGGGGTAAAATACAGGGAGCGAAAGGCTATTTACAGTTTGTACAGAAACCAGATGGCAGTTATAAGAGTCGAGGGGCATGAAAGGGAAGCAGTGGTTGAGAAAGGAGTAAGACAGGGTTGTAGCCTCTCCCCGATGTTATTCAATCTGTATATTGAGCAAGCAGTAAAGGAAACAAAGGAAAAATTCGGAGTAGGTATTAAAATTCATGGAGAAGAAGTAAAAACTTTGAGGTTCGCCGATGACATTGTAATTCTGTCAGAGACAGCAAAGGACTTGGAAGAGCAGTTGAACGGAATGGACAGTGTCTTGAAAGGAAGATATAAGATGAACATCAACAAAAGCAAAACGAGGATAATGGAATGTAGTCAGATTAAGTCGGGTGATGCTGAGGGAATTAGATTAGGAAATGAGACACTTAAAGTAGTAAAGGAGTTTTGCTATTTAGGGAGTAAAATAACCGATGATGGTCGAAGTAGAGAGGATATAAAATGTAGACTGGCAATGGCAAGGAAAGCGTTTCTCAAGAAGAGGAATTTGTTAACATCGAGTATAGATTTAAGTGTCAGGAAGTCGTTTCTGAAAGTATTTGTATGGAGTGTAGCCATGTATGGAAGTGAAACATGGACGATAACTAGTTTGGACAAGAAGAGAATAGAAGCTTTCGAAATGTGGTGCTACAGAAGAATGCTGAAGATAAGGTGGGTAGATCACGTAACTAATGAGGAGGTATTGAATAGGATTGGGGAGAAGAGAAGTTTGTGGCACAACTTGACTAGAAGAAGGGATCGGTTGGTAAAACATGTTTTGAGGCATCAGGGGATCACAAATTTAGCATTGGAGGGCAGTGTGGAGGGTAAAAATCGTAGAGGGAGACCAAGAGATGAATACACTAAGCAGATTCAGAAGGATGTAGGTTGCAGTAGATACTGGGAGATGAAGAAGCTTGCACAGGATAGAGTAGCATGGAGAGCTGCATCAAACCAGTCTCAGGACTGAAGACCACAACAACAACAACAACAGTGTTTGTTCTCTATTAAAATCTTTCATTTGCTAACTATCCCTATCAGTAGTTAGTGCCTTCAGTAGTTTCAATCTTTTATTTAGCTGGCAGTAGTGGCGCTCGCTGTATTGCAGTAGTTCGAGTAACGAAGATTTTTGTGACGTAAGTGATTTGTGAAAGGTATAGGTTAATGTTAGTCAGGGCCATTCTTTTGTAGGGATTTTTGAAAGTCAGATTGCGTTGCGCTAAAAGTTATTGTGTGTCAGTTTAACCACAGTCATGTATAATTTGTTCTAAGGGGACGTTTCACTATATTCTGCAGCGATTACAGGTGTGCCAGTTGGTGTTACAAACCTACTGTTGTAAGGCCTGCTCACTGAGCTAAACCCATGTGAGCGTGCCCCTGGCACTGGGCTGGCCAAGTCTGTTTTGTCGCTGCAGTCCCTACTTGTTAGTGTTGTTAGTGTTCTAAGTCTACCACTACTACTAATGTAATTGGTTCTATGTCTAAGTTGAGTGCAGTTGTCGTAGCCTGGTGGGTGATGCACTCGCTGGCCTGGTCCAGTAGTGCGGCGGATTCCAGTCAGGGGAGACTGGCCTGCTCCGCACCCGGCGGTATGGCGAGTACATCTCAGTCTATTCCGGTTCAATATCATCTTTCTTGGTTTCTTAAGAATTCTCGCAAAACCTTATGTGATACCTCGTTTGCCAATGTGTTGAGGATAGTAAAGGTGTCGGCACGTCGTATTAGGGCATAAGTGTCGTGATCGGGTAATTGCGTTCGCAGGTCATACGCCACATCATCATATAGCGGGCAGTCATAGATGATGTGCTCAGGTGTTCCGTCTTGAGCGCCACAGTCGCACGCTGGTGTAGCTCTTTTTCCAAACCGACATAGATATGTCGAATATGGTCCATGTCCCGTGAGAAAGTGCAATAGTCCCCTGCTTGGCTCGAAGTGGGTCATCCCAAGTCGCTCCTTTATATTTGGCAGCAGCTGAAAGACCCTTCTGCCAGCTTCTTCGTTCTCCCAAGATGTTTGCCATAACTCCTCCCCTCTTCTTTTTATGCCAGGTTTATCTCCTACCTGAACCCCCAATACGTCCCTTGTCTTATCTATCTTTCCCTTAGTCACCCAATACCATGCGGCCTGTTCCCTTATCTTTATGTCTAACGGGCATAATCCCATTAACACCAATAGAGCCCCCCCGGGTGTCGTTCTGTAGGCACCTACAGACCGCATTATCATGTTTCTTTGCACCCTTCTCACGGCCATGGCAGGCATCACCCTCGTGAGCCTGTGGGCCCAGACTCCACACGCATAACCTACTATTGATGAAAGGATGCTGTTGTGATATAATTTGATGAGAGCAGGTGGCAGGTGAAATCTTTTATGACCGATATTGACGAGGTTGTTCAAGGTTTCTATTGCGCGTAGTGTAATGGTTTCGATATGAGATATGTAGTTCCATTTTTCATCTATAATTACTCCAAGGTATCGCGCTTCGCGACGCCGAAGAACTGGAATTCCATCAATTCGGACTACTGCTTTTGCAAGTTTCGGGGTAATTCATCAATACGGGTTTCTGCTAGGGTACGCGTTCCATATGAGCAAAGCTTACCACGCTCGCGAGCCATTGCGAGCTCTGCAGACTGACAGAGGCGACCGTCTCGCTGCAGACGAGAGCCTGCTTTCCGGCTGGTGCGGCCTCGCTCTCGTTGCCGCTGCGGGCGCTTCCTGCCCGCCAGTACATAAAGCGCAGCGGGCGCGGAGGGAGGCCAGCCTCAGCGGAATGGACGGCGGCGGCAGCAGCAGCAGCAGCAGCAGCAGCAGGTGGCGGACGAGCGGACATGGGGCACCCCCGTGTCGGAGCCTGGGGCCCACACTGCTCGCCCTGCTACCGGCGACCGCCGCCTTGGGCTTTGTCAAGGTACCGCCTCCTCGAAATTACTATTTTTTTTAAATTTATTGCGATTTGGTATTAACAGTTCAGTTACAGAAGTGAGCAGTGTCAGGGCAGAATAATGTGGCGGGGAGATGCGCAGTCGGCAGGGAACGTTGGTTGGTTGGGGTTAAAGGGACCAAACAGCAAGGTCATCAGTCCCTTGTTTCAAATTTGGTCCCTGCAGACAGTGTGACATCCCAGAAAAGTCAGAACGATAAAAGGGGAAAAGGCTAAAAAACGTAAAAGTGCAGTCAGGTCGTCAATGGCAAAAACAGAATGAGGTGTAAGTCAACAAGAGAGCGACACCAACGCTATACTAGAGGCAGGAAATATCCCACCTATGAAGCAGACCACCTGCAACTTAAAGGCGTGCAACCGCTAGAATGTAGAAGTGCGTATGGGAAAAGGAGACTAACCAATCCTAAAAAGTGATAAAAACAGAGTAAAATGGGATGCAAAGAGGATCTCGTCCAGGTATGGGAGTCGGGAGCAGCGAACGTTTGTCGAGAGCGGTAGTAGAGGAAGCTGCGGGCAGTGCTCACATTTTTTTTCTAAACATTATTTGTAGTTCCTTCACGCCGTCACTTGCATGGTAATCATTCAAACTGTCGCCTCTGGTTTGGCTGGTATGTAAAAGGAATTTCGCTGAAAATGCATCGATTTTCGCCTTGCTTGTTAACAATTTGCATCTTTCACAGAGGCATCATGAGTGGCGAATTTTGAACAGAACATACACATTTCTCTTGTTGTCTCATTAAAATTTTCTTAGTTTGCCAAAACACGGTGGAGTTCACAGTGTCACCTCACTAACATGTTAAATACCAGGTGATCAAAAAGTCAGTATAAATTTGAAAACTGAATAAATCACGGAATAATGTAGATAGAGAGGTACAAACTGACACACGTGCTTGGAATGACATGGGGTTTTATTAGAACCACAAAAAGACAAAAGTTCAAAAAATGTCCGGCAGATGGCGCTTCATCTGATCAGAATAGCAATAATTAGCACAACAAAGTAAGACAAAGCAAAGATGATGTTCTTTACAGGAAATGCTCAATATACCCACCATCTTTCCCCAACTATAGCTGTAGTCGAGGAATAATGTTGTGAACAGCACTGTAAAGCATGTCCGGAGTTATGGTGATGCAATGGCGTCGGATGTTGTCTTTCAGCATCCCTAGAGATGTCGGTCGATCACGATACACTTGCGACTTCAGGTAATCCCAAAGCCAATAATCGCACGGAGTGAGGTCTGGGGACCTGGGAGGCCAAGCATGACGAAAGTGGCGGCTGAGCACACGATCGTCACCAAACGACGCGCGCAAGAGATCTTTCACGCGTCTAGCAATATGGGGTGGTTCTAATAAAACCTCATGTCATTCCAAGCATGTGCGTCAATTTTTACCTCTCTATCTACATTATTCCGTGGTTTATTAAGTTTTCAAATTTATACTGATGTTTGGATCACCCGGTATATTCGCAGTTGCGAACAGGTCAGCCATCAGCCGCAGAAGGGATGACGACAACGAAAATTCGGCAATGAAAATGTATGCCAGATCGGGACTCCAACCCGGATTTCCCACTTATTGCGAGCGCTCGCCTTACAATTTCGCTATCCGTGTACGACTGTCGGATAGACCCAAACTTCCATATGTCGTCACCATGATTCTACGACCTACACTCGTACATCCATTTGTGTTTATTCCCGTACGAGTCAAACGTTGTACTTGAAAGTCGCTTGCCCGGTATCGACAGAGAAATAGGATATTGCAGTGCCTGTATTAATGCAAAGGAATCAGAATGATACAGACATTGCAGTATCAAAACCATGTTGAGCAGACTCAACGGCGAGAGAATTCTGAAACAGTAAGGTAATGTCAGTAGCTTATGAAAAAGAACATCGTCGGTACAAAATAAACGTGCAATGTCTCCACTTGTGTTGTTCCAAGGGTAATAGTATTCCTCTTTTTCGCCAGCTATCGAAAACCCTTAAAAATTATATTCTTTCACTGAAAAAGTCTGCAAGTAGTTGAATACCACGGTGTTTAATCGAGCTTTGCGTCTTAACCATATGCTCAAATACGCTTCTCTTTGCTTGTTGACATTTACCAAAATCTCATTTCGATATCTCAAACCATTTAGGAAATATGACGATGTTTTGAACATTTGACTCTGGCTTTAGCGCTGGAGCGGCGCGATCGGAAATGACCGTGCTACATCGCATCAATTTTCTCGAGTTTTGTGACACAGTCCTCTACCCAAATGTAAAGAAAAATTCAATATTAAACTTCCTGGCAGGTTAAAACTGTGTGCCGGACCGAGACTCGAACTCGGTCCTGAGTTCTAGTCTCGGTCCGGCACACAGTTTTAATCTGACAGGAAGTTTCATATCAGCGCACACTCCGCTGCAGAGTGAAAATTTCATTCTGAAAAATTCAATATGTTAGCTAAATTGGATACACAACAGCATATTACTTAAGGGGCACCAAACGCAAAATCATAACGATCCCTATTTTTCATTACAAACTTTTCGAATTTCACGCAATGTCTTACTTCCATGTAAATATTACAACAGCTATGACCATTAACGAAATGAAGCGCACATCATCATGAACGCGACATATAAAGCTACAACTAACGCAAAAATAAAATTTTTTAAGGAATAGTTTCTGTAAAATCGTTTGAGAAAGATTGCTGTGTGTGCGCCTCGGTTTTGTCGTCACCGACTGGCCGAAAGCTGGTACACAATATTCACCTCCACTTCCGAACAAACGAATGAAATTGCCCAGGGCTTTGGACGGAAACTGGTGAGTGCGCATAGACCTCCGTACCCTGCGAATACTCTCACTACAGATTTCATACATAGTGCCATATACAGGGCACAGGCCTCCAGAATTATCATGACGTCTCACGCTGGATCCTTGTGTCTGACTTATAACTGGATATCGGCTTCTTGCAGATGCCGGGCAATACTGACATAGTCTGTTATGGACAGCTGACGGAACAGGGCCGCCACAGATGTAGGTTGGAGAATTCGTGCTCTGATCAGGGCCTTAGGAAACGTGCGACGTTGTCTACCATAGGGTGAACACCCTAGTACGACATGGTTGAGGTCTGCAGTCTCAGTTGCATGGACTTCGCGCTACGGAGATCGCTGAACTTTCATCCCGTACAGATGTGAAGAGTAACAGCAGTGACCCAGCTGGATGCGCGTTATAATAGTGGCATGACGTCTAGGTAGCTTTATTTAGAAGAACCAGGTTTTTCGCGGAATATTCGGCTTTATTTCCTTTATAATGTCTTCCTTTGGATTGGTGTGAGATCTCTCACGCCTTTGACCATTCTTGATGGACTTTTCACTTTACGCCAGCAACAACATCAGTATTTTTTTTCAAACATAGGAATTATACAGTCTACCGGTTGCAAATAACTGTTTGGTACAACTGGCCTAGGTTTCGACACTACCACGTCTGTCTTCATCAGAATGAAATTTTGAGTAACAGTAAAAATCTGATTGAGATGTTGTTCCTAGCTAGGAATACGTAACAAGACTGAAATGTGTTTTATTTTATATTTGACTTGAGCAAAGGTGTTCTAAATTGTGACCATTGCTTTCTCGCAACGTAATTTTACGGCTTCTCAAAATTCAATCTGATGAAGACAGTCTTAGTAGCGTTGGAACCTAGGTCAATTGTACCAAATAGTTATTTGCAACCGGTTGGCTGTATTATTCCTCGTTTCGCCACGTGGTTCGCTATTTCGTTATATGAGATAGCAGAATCCGTTGATCCATATCAACTCGTTGTTAAGCACACGTCACACCTGTCACACGTAGAGAGAGTGTACAGCGCACGTCGCCAACATCAAACTAGCATTTGGGGCTGGATTGACGGCTTTTTTGGTAGCAACGAGCAGCGTATTCCGTAGGGACTACAGAAAGTAGTTACACATGTTTTGCCACGCTACGACCACTGCACAGCAAGTGTGGCGTATTGTCATAAGAGCGCTCACGTTTCTGGTTTTCTACAGACACAGTTCTGTCACATTCTAACAAGATCGCGACACTTCTGTATACGATAATGGATGAGTGGGAGTAATATCGTTTATATTAACTTGTAACATTGCGTTTTCAATAGGAGGCGTACTGACCGTACACTTCTACTTGGCTCCTATATGGTCGGCGGAAGTGGCTGACTTCAGCAGGCTCCGGAATGTTTACGTTCGCTGCTAACACTAGCTACGTAACAGTTCTGTGCACCATAACAATAAATAGCCCCTATGAATATAGTGCTGATCCGCATACAGTGCTGTGTATAGTGACTGTTAATATTATTTACCAAAATCAGCGAAGGGGCTCTATATGATACCTTATCCCACTCGGTGTCGCCGGCCTGGGTGGCCAAGCGGTTAAAGGCGCTACAGTCTGGAACCGCGCGACCGCTGCGGTCGCAGGTTCGAATCCTGCCTCGGGCGTGGATGTGTGTGATGTCCTTAGGTTAGTTAGGTCTAAGTAGTTCTAAGTTCTAAAGGGACTGATGACCATAGAAGTTAAGTCCCATAGTGCTCAGAGCCATTTGAACCATTTTGCCACTCAGTGTCGCCATCGGTTTTCTTGTACTTCTGCAACGCATTAACCTGTTACAAGTGCGTTTCTTTTATATGCTGTAAAGTGGATTGTCTCGTATAACACGGCGGGGCTTGTCTCAGCAGTCAGTGAGCTATGAGCCGATCGCAAGCTTCCTCTACAAGCATCCTCCGCTCAGGGGCCAAATAAGTGTGCGATTAGTGTATAAAGCCATAAAACTAGCCACCACATTTGATTTTCTTTAGTTTCCTAAGAACCACAGCAGGTACGAAACGGTACGTTACAAGATAACTCGTTTACGTTACAGATAATTACTGAAGAATTTCGTTTCCTTGTAAGAACACAGAAATGGGTTATGTACAGTAAAAGACCTGACCTTTTGCACAAAGACGTCGTAGATCTACTCAGTAACGTGACATTTTCTTCACTATATTTCCAGTCAAATCACTGAATCTGGAACATGTGGAAACATGCATTATTTAACGTAGCAAATAAAACGCAAAATTTTGGTAAACATTTTTGGAAACGGTGGTGTCACCGCCAAACACCACACTTGCTAGGTGGTAGCTTTAAATCGGCCGCGGTCCATTAGTACATGTCGGAACCGCGTGTCGCCACTGTCAGCAATTGCAGACTGAGCGCCACCACACGGCAGGTCTACAGAGACGTACTAGCACTCGCCCCAGTTATATGACGACTTTGCTAGCGACTACACTGCCGAGAGATAGTTAGAATAGCCTTCAGCTAAGTCCATGGCTACGACATAGCAAGGCGCCATTAACCATTTCTGGAGAGAGTCTCACTTGTATCATCAAGAATGCTGTATACAAATGATGGATTAAAGTTAAGTATTCCAGAAGCTACGTACTTTTCTTTATAGCATTCATTACGTATCCTGTTTCAGACCTCACGCCCATCTGCGTGAGCTTAACGCGTGCCTTTCGGCTACTTCCGAGTGGCGTGGCTGTCTTGCTACGCCACAACAGAAACAGTGATCAATATTAAATTTTAACTAAAGTTCAGTCTTGATCACAACACTTACGTCTCAATAACAAAGTTGACCGGTTTCAGTTATATTTATATGACCATCTTCAGACCCATGGCTTCCTTGGAGGATGGTAGGCGGAGTTCTCCTCAGCTGCTACGAAGTCAACTGATCAGTTGTTTAAACAAGCATTCTTCCCGCGTTCAATACGTGAGTGGAAGAAGCTGTAATAACTGGTATAGTGGGAAGAACGTCAAAGGGTTAAATATTACTTTACATTCGTAAGTACCACAACCTACGTAAATTGAAGGTGTGGAGGGTAGAAAGGAAAGGAACTGATTATATCAGCTACATTGGAACTTCATGCGTAATCAGTGGCGACGAGTGAAAATCTCTGTCCGGCCTGGATCTCCTTTTTACAAGGAAGATGCGTCAATTACAGCGCTAGCCGTACACAGTATTAACAGCAGATGCGCGGACTGCCTCAGCACACTCTTCGGCAGACCCACATTCCCACCAAGTGCCACCGCTTATTAGCAGTTCCCATCCATGTGCTCCTTGCACGCCAATTATACAGGGTGTTACAAAAAGGTACGGCCAAACTTTCAGGAAACATTCCTCACATACAAATAAAGAAAAGATGTTATGTGGACATGTGTCCGGAAACGCTTAATTTCCGTGTTAGAGTTCATTTTAGTTTCGTCAGTACGTACTGTACTTCCTCCATTCACCGCCAGTTGGCCCAATTGAAGGAAGGTAATGTTGACTTAGGTGCTTGTGTTGACATGCGACTCATTGCTCTACAGTACTAGCATCAAGCACATCAGTACGTAGCATCAACAGGTTAGTGTTCATCACGAACGTGGTTTTGCAGTCAGTGCAATATTTTCAAATGCGGAGTTGGCAGATGCCCATTTGATGTATCGATTAGCACGCGGCAATAGCCGTTGCGTGGTACGTTTGTATCGAGACATTTCCAGAACGAAGGAGTCCCGACAGGAAGACGTTCGAAGCAATTGATCGGCGTCTTAGGGAGCACGGAACATTCCAGCGTATGACTCCGTACTAGGGAAGACCTAGAATGACGAGGATACCTACAATGGACGAGGCAATTCTTCGTGCATTTGGCGATAACCCTAATGTCAGCGTCAGAGAAGTTACTGCTGTACAAGGTAACGTTGACCACGTCACTGTATGGAGAGTGCTACGGGAGAACCAGTTGTTTCTGTACCATGTACAGCGTGTGCAGGCACTATCAGCAGCTGATTGGCCTCCACGGGTACACTTCTGCGAATGGTTCATCCAACAATGTGTCAACCCTAATTTCAGTGCAAATGTTCTCTTTACGGATGAGGCTTCATTCTAACGTGATCAAATTGTAAATTTTCACAATCCACACGTGTGGGCTGACGAGAATCCGCAC
The DNA here is from genome assembly GCF_023864275.1 of Schistocerca cancellata. NCBI lineage: Eukaryota > Metazoa > Arthropoda > Insecta > Orthoptera > Acrididae > Schistocerca > Schistocerca cancellata. Next base: position 130,420,961 of record NC_064631.1, read on the forward strand.
GCAATTGTGCAATCACGTCATCAACACAGATTTTCTGTGAACGTTTGGGCAGGTTGGTGATGTCTTGATTGGGCCCCATGTTCTTCCACGTCATCATGATTTCATATGGGATACTCTACCTGTGCTGCTAGAATATGTGCCTTTACAATTACGACACAACATGTAGTTCATGCACGATGGAGCTCTTGCACATTTCAGTCGAAGTGTTCGTACGCTTCTCAACAACAGATTCGGTGACCGATGGATTGGTAGAGGCGGACCAATTCCATGGCCTCCACGCTCTCCTGACCTCAACCCTCTTGACTTTCATTTATGGGGGCATTTGAAAGCTCTAGTCTACGCAACACCGGTACCAAATGTAGAGACTCTTCGTGCTCGTATTGTGGACGGCTGTGATACAATACGCCATTCTCCAGGGCTGTATCAACGTATCAGGGATTCCATGCGACGGAGGGTGGATGCATGTATCCTCCCTAACGGAGGACATTTTGAACATTTCCTGTAACAAAGTGTTTGAAGTCACGCTGGTACGTTCTGTTGCTGTGTGTTTCCATTCCACGATTAATGTGATTTGAAGAGAAGTAATAAAATGAGCTCTAACATGGAAAGTAAGCGTTTCCGGACACATATCCACATAACATATTTTCTTTCTTTGTGTGTGAGGAATGTTTCCTGAAAGTTTGGCTATACCTTTTTGTAACACCCTGTAGATTCCTATTGGAGGTCGGACGTAAATGTGCATCTGCACTTATGGTTGTGCATTCGTAGTCCATCGAGGCAGATCATTTATATAAATGGGTGGTGTCTGTTCTCTCAGAGAGGTCAGAAAGAACAGACACCGTTCATTTATATAAAAGTACCACCACTGTTTAATTAATGTTATCACACCAGTAAGATGCATATTGTGTGCTGAACAAGAAGTATTTCGTGACCGAGTGCAATAAAGGGTCAATAGGGCTAAGTTATGCGGCCGTATGGGCATATATTTACAAGGCAAGTAGTAGTTTAATTCAGTGGCGCGAGAATATGCTATCAGTCAATGCTTTGAATGCATACAAATTTCGAGCAACGTTCACCAGTAGATAAGATTTACGGATAACAGTGTGAGTGATTTTTTTTCAATATTATACATATTTACAAACCATTGTGCTTTTTTTTAAGGAGTTCCTGTAGAAAAGACTGCGTATTTCCCTGAGAATGCCGCGCGGGGTAGCCGTGCGGTCTAGGGCGCGTTGTCACGGTCCGTGCAGCTCCCCCGTCGGAGGTTCGATTCCTCCCTCGGGCTTGGATGTGTGTGTTGTCCATAGCATAAGTTAATTTAAGGTAGATTAAGTAGTGTGTAGGCTTAGTGACCGATGACCTCAGCAGAACTTACCATTCCTGTAAGAACTTACCACAAATTTCCAAATTTTTTTCGCTGAGAATGAATGACGATTAAGAAGATTCTACCATAAAGTAAAAAGTAACAATTTCACCTCTAAAAATATTGTAAAGTGTGATAAATCGCTTATTTGCTTTATTCGAAATGTTTCAGGACACTTTCGCTAAGACGTACGAGGAAGGCATTTCAAAATACCGTTGCACAATCATTTATTAAAACAAAGGCTCATAAATACAATAAATTGCACTACGGGCCCTAACAAAATGCTGGTAGCTATACTTTCATTCCTTTAATGAAATAATGACTTCTGAGCTACTACACCTGGGCAAATAGGTGTTTAACCCTTAAAAATTTTAAGCCAATTTCGCGCCATATGTCGAACGCAGTTTATCAACATGTCATTGAATTGTTTGTAGAAAATCCGTAACACTATTTTGTCAACAGTATTTTTATGTGATAGTGATGCGATAACATTCAAAGTTTGCACAGCATTTATGAGTAATCCTTATGTCATATCACAGTGCATGATTTCAGGGGTAATGTGTGTCGACAACAAAAAGAATCTGCCCTCCGTGCCAGAATACTCACTCCACATATTTTTTTACATCACGCATTTGTGCAAGGAAAACGTGAAAAATTTCTTGGCCACTCGAAGACTGCGTCAGATAAAAAAAAAAGAAAAAAAAAACACTTTCTTTGGGTCAACATACCTCGCAATCTCCTTCTGCGAATTTCGAAACATCTACGTTGGACGTTGATCGTACGACATTTTTGCGTAAGAGGCACGAGTGTTAGGTTGATATGTGTCATGTATAATTTTGATACCTGAATCGATTGTGAGCGAACAGCGTTGTTATAAAATTGTATCACGGAAGTTAATATCTCTGATGTGCAGGAGGGCGCAGTGGTCAGATATTGTTAAACGGTGTTAGAGTGAGGAAGCAATGGCAATGTTATTTTTCAAATGTAAAGTCTCAATTTATCGATGTGTTTTATCGACATGATCATATCAAGATGGTAACGGAAACTAGTTTGTGAAGGAATAAGTCTAATCTAATGGATGAGGTAAATATTATGATGATATTTGTTTTTCACTGTTGCTACGCCATCGGACTAACTTGGTTATTGTACCGAGAGTTGCTAGATTTGAGAGATAGTAAAGTGTATTCTTTGGATGTTAAGAAGTTCATTAAATTTAAAATCACCCATGAGCACTTTTTCGCAGTTCACTAAAAACTTAGTGTAGTCATTTATGCACATATTTCATTTCCTTACCAACCTTTCTGTTACAATTTTTAATTGATCATGGATTCAAGTGTGTTCGGAAAATCCATCGATTTGCAACTAACAGAGACGTGTTTACAAACGGAATACGCAACGTTACGGGAGACATAATCTTCGGCACACGGTACGAATATACTTTGTATTAACGCGATTTTGCTCTCTTGGCACTCTCCAGCGGCAGTTATCAACTTTATTTGGCTTCCAAACCTATTTTTTTTTTCAGAAAACCAACGGGTTTGGAGTTTCTACGTTAGCTCCATCAAAACGCACGTTTCTTCTCTTGACCATTTACTAGTCATGTTGTTGTGTTTGTGGAACAAAAAAATGTAACGTTCAATATCCGTGAACATATAATAACATAAATTTGAAAATTACATTCAGATGCATGCATAAAAGTTTTAGCAAATCGCCAGCCGCGGTGGTCTAGCGGTTCTGGCGCTGCAGTCCGGAACCGCGGGACTGCTACGGTCGCAGGTTCGAATCCTGCCTCGGGCATGGGTGTGTGTGATGTCCTTAGGTTAGTTAGGTTTAAGTAGTTCTAAGTTCTAGGGGACTTATGACCTAAGATGTTGAGTCCCATAGTGCTCAGAGCCATTTGAACCATTTTTAGCAAATCGAACAAACTCACTCCTGACAGAGAGCGCATTTATATTTACATGACGTCAAATATTATGTAAATTATATATATTAATTTCATAGGAAAGTTCCACAACCTTTTAGATATCACGAAGGTGAAAAATAAAATTGAATACAGTACGACGTGAATCTGCGCATTGTTTTGTAACGTGGCACCTCAACCAATTACACTAAGCTGAAGAGCGACACATTTTCATGAGTCTTCAAAAACGCTTACCCTCATAACACGCTAAATATGAAGTGAAAATAATTGAATACGAAAATTATTTAATCACCGTTATGCGTTTCCAGTCAGTTTATTACAAAAAATCTTACCAATAACGAGTCGTTCTCGGGACATTCTCAATGGAGAGAAGTCTTCCGAAGTAAGAGTGATTTCAGGTGTGCCGCAGGGGAGTGTCGTAGGACCGTTGCTATTCACAATATATATAAATGACCTTGTGGATAGCATCGGATGTTCACTGAGGGTTTTTTCGGATGATGCTGTAGTATATCGAGAGGTTGTAACAATGGAAAATTGTACTGAAATGCAGGAGGATCTGCAACGAACTGACGCACGGTGCAGGAAATGGCAACTGAATCTCAATGTAGACAATTGTAATGTGCTGCGAATACATAGAAAGAAAGATCCTTTATCATTTAGCTGCAATATAGCAGGTCAACAACTGGAAGCAGTTAATTCTGGGAGTAGGCATTAGGAGTGATTTAAAATGGAATGACGATGTAAAATTAATCGTCGGGAAAGCAGATGCAAGACTGAGATTCATTAGAAGAATCCTAAGGAAATGCAGTCCGAAAACAAAGGAATTAGTTTACAATACACTTGTTCGCCCACTGCTTGAATGCTGCTCACCGGTATGGGTTCCGTACCAAATAAGGTTGATAGAAGAGTTCGAGAAGATCCAACGGAGAGCAGAGCGCTTCGTTACAGAATCATTTAGTAATCGCAAAAGCGTTACGGAGATGATAGATAAACTCCAACTACAGTGGAAGACTCTGCAAGAGAGACGATCAGTAGCTCGGTACGGGCTTTTATTGAAGTTTCGAGAACATACATTCACCGAGGAGTCAAGCGGTATATTGCTTCCTCCTACGTATATCTCGCGAAGAGACCATGAGGATAAAATCAGAGAGATTAGAGCCCACACAGAGGCATACCGACAATCTTTCTTTCCACGAACAACACGAGACTGGAATAGAAGGGAGAACCGATAGAGTTACTCAGGGTACCCTCCACCACACACCGTCAGGTGGCTTGCGGAGTATGGATGTAGATGTAGACATTCGGTGTGCTCGTGCTACAAACAGCATATGTTCATAAGGTGTAACGTGTAACATAAAAACGACTGAACATACGTTTCTGCTGCACGGGACAAATACGGTAAGGCGTCTTGCTTTCTACTTGTGACGTAGGGAGCGTTAGTGCTTCCTACTGGTTGTATTTTGCGTGGTACTTTGCTGAAATATCGCAGAACTTATTTTGTGTTCCGCTGTGATAAAATGGCTCCTTAACTTCAATTAGGAGGACGTTACAAAACTCGTAGGACACCACGTCAACGTTTGTTAACTCGTCCCGCGTGCCGACGGCTTAAAAAACAAGTTTTCATTTCCAGACTTGTACTCTTGGGGCGCTGGTGCAGACTTGTATACCACAGGTGTGTCGTGTAATGCTGGCTTCAAACACTGAACCACCTCGCCCAGTCCCATATTATCCAGACCAATAGCATCCGAGTTTAGCACCACTGCGCAAGCGCGTGTTACCGACTTCGGCTATAGATAGCTGACGTTCCCAAGACAAAAATTTCTTTAGACGTGTCGATATTCTGAAGTCATTTAGTGTTCTAGCATAGTTGCACAGCAGTCTCCAGTTAAACACTTACCATATGCAAGATAATCAATAATCCACTCACGTTTTTTAATGTCATATTCAATGCTAGCGAGTCACTAGTACGGCATCGATAATTTAGAGAAAGTACGAACAGCTTGGTCTCGGATATCTCGCGACCGGCGACGTAACAACAGCTGAATTTCTAAGCGGTAAAATAAGGAAACAGTTTAGATTCCTCCTAGTGAACCAACACGTCATTTGTCAAAAATGATTCAGAGGAACCAGCAGCTGGACAGTTGGACAGAGATTTCAGTCTCGTTTCTCCACAAACTGGCTCTTTCGTCCTAACCACTGTGGCATCATGAAATGGGTCTTAGAGACTTTCCTGCAGTGTGCGTGCAGTAAAAAAAAAAAAAATAATGCCGTGCACAGGCTTCGCGGGCTGACGCGCTCTGACAGGATGCGGCCACGTAACGCGTTTCATGTAAAAGCGAGTCGCGCACGAAATATAGTTTTTGTGTGCTGAAACTCCCGTCGTCCTACCGTGACCCATATATACCCGCCACCTGATGTCATCGTTCTGTTTATTTTGGGTAACATTAAAAGTCACAGTAATATAACTGTTGATTTTATGAAAAAAGTTCTATCTAAGCATGTACTTTCATTTTAATGACAGGTTTTTGCCCAATTATTCTGTCTTCATATGGAAAGTATGGAGCTGATGGTAGCCATCACCGGCATTAGTTAGTGGCAGTCATCATCTCATATTTTAGACATGAAGATGGCTTAATTAGACAGAAACCCATCATTACACTAAAAAACACGGAGTGTAGACCAGATTTCATTCATAAACCCATGAAACAAGATCACAGCTTTTTGCGAAGTGATGCTATCTTTCTGTTATTACGAGGTGTGTGAGAGCGATTTTTTTACCTATCACAGTTACTTTCTCAAACAACAATACAGTCCCCTTGAGAGTTGTTCCCTTGGGAAACTATACACCGGCGGATTTGTTGTTCCCAGTCTTGGTAGCAGCACTGAAAAGCTTCAGCTGCTATTGCCTTTAGCAAGTTAGTTAAATTCTTTTGAATGTTCTCCAGGGACCCAATATTACATCCTTTTAAGATATTTTTCAATTTTTCGGAGGGAGAAAAATGTCACAAGGACCCAGATCGGGTGAATGGGGGGCTGTGACAGAACAGGAATACCTTTTGAGGTAAAAAATTCCGTGATGTAAGTGGCCATGTGACATGGGGCGTTGTCATGATGCAGCATCCACTTGTCTTCAGTGAATAAATGTGGGGTCAAAATTTAATCTAGAGGACACCCATCTTCTTTATTGTTAAACATCGGTTTGGTCTCAGAATAGCACGCGCAAGATAGACGTTTTGAGCGGCTTTTGAAGTCGAAGGGCTCCCTGACCGAGGTTCATTTTCAATATGTTCATGGCCTTTCAAAAGTGATTTGTGCCAGCGAAAAGCTTGTGCTCTTGATAAGGGATGTTCTCCATATGCCTGTTTCAGCTTTGCAAATGTCACACTCGCGGATTCCCCAAGTTTAATACAAAACATGACTGCATAACGTTACTCTAAATTCCGCTGTTCCATTTTCATAACACACAGCGTCACTGAAGGGGCTCTCAAAAATCACGTAGTGGCTGTACGGAGCAGAAAATTGGACTGAGCATCTGTAAGGATGAATACATGCATCTGCATAAGTAGAACAACACAGAGTTACCAGAAAAATTGACGAGATAATGATGTGAGCTTGATGCCTATAAAGATCATAGTCCTGTATGTTCTCGATAACTTTCGTTATGTGAGGGATTTTGATAAGATGAAATTGGAGAGAAAATATGAGCAAGAATGTTTGCTTTGTTTAAATGTTTTACAGTGCAATGGGCAATTACGGGTCATAAATGTGTCGCACCAGTACACAATGACAAATCGCTCCTTACTAATACAATCAGATCGATCCTTTGCTGTCCAGAAGTTACAACCCAATACAAATTTTTACATTGCTCACGTGATAATATGACATAAAAATGAATCTGAATATATTGTTCATGTTAAAGAGCGATATACGAGTAAAACAAATCAAACCCTTTTTCATGAGTTCAAACTGATATAAAGGCACCTCTGCTGCTACCTGGAAAGGGACTCGATAATCAGTTGGATTTAAATAAATTACTGCAGATGAACGTTTCACTGAGCAGTGCACACCTTCAGTCACTATGATTTTGCCGTGAAGGCTGTTCAAGTGGCTCTGAGCACTATGGGACTTAACTTCTAAGGTCATCAGTCCCCTAGAATTTAGAACTACTTAAACCTAACTAACCTAAGGACATCACACACATCCATGCCCAAGGCAGGATTCGAACCTGCGACCGTAGCGGTGACGCGGTTCCAGACTGTAGGGCCTAGAACCGCGCGGCCACCCTGGCCGGCTGCCGTGAAGGTAATTGCCTGATAAACATAAATTAAATACCATTATTTACAAGGAGTTGGGCATCTCTAGTTGACACATCAATATGTTGTTAGTAATATTGTTAATATCTGCAGACATTTTACTCAGTTACAACTTTAATTATGCTTTATCTTATACGTAAAATAATTCCATCACTTGAAACTGAAAGTTTTCCTCCATCCCCACCTCAACACCAAACTCTGCACTCACTCTCAGCAGCTCCCACGAGCCCTCAGTTAGTCCTAAAGCATGTGAGCAAGAACCTGTGCAGTGTGCTAGAGTATAGTTTATGTACATGCTGAAGTTTAAATGTGACATATTTATCGGAAGGAATGTGTGCTATATATTTAATACCTACAGAACACCACATTGACGCACCTAATGAACATGGAAAGAATGTAAGTGTGGAAAACACAACCATACAGTTGTGAAAAGAAATACACTCCTGGAAATGGAAAAAAGAACACATTGACACCGGTGTGTCAGACCCACCATACTTGCTCCGGACACTGCGAGAGGGCTGTACAAGCAATGATCACACGCACGGCACAGCGGACACACCAGGAACCGCGGTGTTGGCCGTCGAATGGCGCTAGCTGCGCAGCATTTGTGCACCGCCGCCGTCAGTGTCAGCCAGTTTGCCGTGGCATACGGAGCTCCATCGCAGTCTTTAACACTGGTAGCATGCTGCGACAGCGTGGACGTGAACCGTATGTGCAGTTGACGGACTTTGAGCGAGGGCGTATAGTGGGCATGCGGGAGGCCGGGTGGACGTACCGCTGAATTGCTCAAAACGTGGGGCGTGAGGTCTCCACAGTACATCGATGTTGTCGCCAGTGGTCGGCGGAAGGTGCACGTGCCCGTCGACCTGGGACCGGACCGCAGCGACGCACGGATGCACGCCAAGACCGTAGGATCCTACGCAGTGCCGTAGGGGACCGCACCGCCACTTCCCAGCAAATTAGGGACACTGTTGCTCCTGGAGTATCGGCGAGGACCATTCGCAACCGTCTCCATGAAGCTGGGCTACGGCCCCGCACACCGTTAGGCCGTCTTCCGCTCACGCCCCAACATCGTGCAGCCCGCCTCCAGTGGTGTCGCGACAGGCGTGAATGGAGGGACGAATGGAGACGTGTCGTCTTCAGCGATGAGAGTCGCTTCTGCCTTGGTGCCAATGATGGTCGTATGCGTGTTTGGCGCCGTGCAGGTGAGCGCCACAATCAGGACTGCATACGACCGAGGCACACAGGGCCAACACCCGGCATCATGGTGTGGGGAGCGATCTCCTACACTGGCCGTACACCACTGGTGATCGTCGAGGGGACACTGAATAGTGCACGGTACATCCAAACCGTCATCGAACCCATCGTTCTACCATTCCTAGACCGGCAAGGGGACTTGTTGTTCCAACAGGACAATGCACGTCCGCATGTATCCCGTGACAACCAACGTGCTCTAGAAGGTGTAAGTCAAGTACCCTGGCCAGCAAGATCTCCGGATCTGTCCCCCATTGAGCATGTTTGGGACTGGATGAAGCGTCGTCTCACGCGGTCTGCACGTCCAGCACGAACGCTGGTCCAACTGAGGCGCCAGGTGGAAATGGCATGGCAAGCCATTCCACAGGACTACATCCAGCATCTCTACGATCGTCTCCATGGGAGAATAGCAGCCTGCATTGCTGCGAAAGGTGGATATACACTGTACTAGTGCCGACATTGTGCATGCTCTGTTGCCTGTGTCTATGTGCCTGTGGTTCTCTCAGTGTGATCATGTGATGTATCTGACCCCAGGAATGTGTCAATAAAGTTTCCCCTTCCTGGGACAATGAATTCACGGTGTTCTTACTTCAATTTCCAGGAGTGTAGATTGAAATGAGATGCCAAGAAACACTAAAGTTCTCGTATCAAAATATCTAGGGCCAATCTACCTAAACCCGTGATATTAACAATATAAATGAAAATTAAAACGAATATTCAATCTAGAAATCGTATATTTTGCATATAAGAGACCAAGACATTGCTCTAGTAAACAATGATAAAGAAGGTTTAAGTAATTAAGTTATAAAATGCAGCCGGCCGGAATGGCCGAGCGGTTCTAGGCGCTACAGTCTGGAACCGCACGACCGCTACGGTCGCAGGTTCGAATCCTGCCTCGGGCATGGATGTGTGTGATTTTCTTAGGTTAGTTAGGTTTAAGTAGTTCTAAGTTCTAGGGGACTGATGACCTCAGAAGTTAAGTCCCATAGTGCTCAGAGCCATTTGAACCATTTTATAAAATGCAGTACACAAAGTGGGCATACTATCTAATTTAGTTATTACATACCCAGTTCTGTGGCACCATGTATTAACCTTCGTGATAATGTGATTAATTCCGAGATAATTTTGTTTTGCGTTGTTACAGTTCCCTTAACGCATTCCTCATTCATTTTCAGCATCAGTATCGCTGTCACTGACGTTTACACAAATATTACACACAAGTAGGATAGCATCAGATGAATCGATGGACTGAGACCTTTCATAGAACCATCACAGACTAAAACAACACTGAATCCAAGCACTTTTATTCTTTTTACAGCTTTAGCTCTCTTTACAAGTGGAGCAGATGTCATCGTTTTCTATTGTCCCTTATACGCTGATTTCACTGCGCTACAATGCTTAGTGGTTTATTCGGTTTAGGTTCAGGCCAAAGCTATTTCCTGCACTTGTATTATGAAAATAACTTCCATTTTTCTCGTAAGAGCAAACGGTCTACCCTTATTCCCAGTTATCACTATGTCATTGTCGCCATCACTGCGATCTACGTAGTCTTTTAAATTACTCCACAGAATGCAAAAATGTTTAGCAGCTTTGCATATCAACCAGTCTTTGTCCAAAAACTTCAGAAGTGATCCATAAAAATCTGCTGTTGAATAGGATTATCTTCTCCTGCTCACGTAACCCATTATTGGCTTCTCCTGCTTCGCACAGAGATGGAACCATTGTTTGCGAAATGTACACAAACCTTAAGAGGTGATGTTGTTTTCCTAAGCGAATGATTCAGAAATAAAGCTTTTAAACCGAACTATGATGGCTAACATTGTGATCCATTAGTAATACAACTGCATGTAAGTGTCTGACTACTTACGTGAACAACTTACCTTACTGAACTTGTATTACGGGATGAGTGCGGCAAACGACGTATTCCCCTTCACACAACAAACAATAAATTACTTTTTCCACACGCAGTTTTTTTTTATTCCCACTCAGAATGTATTCCCCGTGTGAAGACATTCCCGCCATTTGTTGAGGACGGTTCGAACAGTGCGCAGAAGGCGTACCTTACTTAAAGATAAGGAATGTGTCTCCTATCATGAAATAAAGTATGTCAAGCAGTTACTCAGGTTTACCCTCTAATTAAATAATATAGACCACTTAAGATGCCTAGCATGAACAGGAGGACCGTGTTTGGTATTCACAAATAAAACATTCACTTGCAAACGATTTTTCTTTTTTGTTTGATACAGTATAAATAACGTTAGTATGGTAGTTCAAGCAGTGTTATTAACAGTATTGGGGAATTGGGCTCTTGATAAGGACGATACTGGTAGGATGGATTGAAAACGAAACTGTACGCCTCCTACAAGTAATTCTTCAGGGTAGTGAGCAACTTTTAGTTTCATTTAGTAACTCACTTGAAGCTTCCAGTCATCAGACTAGTAAGACAAATTCTGGTTGCAGACGAGATACTAGCAACTAACAAACATACGACATTTAAGGTAAGAAAGGATTTTACTGGGGAACACATGTGCAAGTCCTAGGAATACAGTCAGGTGGTTTTCAGCGATTAAAAGAAGCTTACTTTCAACGCAGCAGATCTATTTCAGGACGTGAAATTAAATACCTTTCAGCCGTCAACTTTCAACCTTATTTTATTATGCAACCAGTTTCGGCGTTTTATTACTCCATCTTCAGGCCCAGGACCGGCGTGTAGGAACAATTTACGACGCATGTGATCGAAGCAGGAGCCAGCAATACTGGTGTTAGTAGATATCTACTTGTTACAGTGACCACTTCAAACATCATCCACCGACCATCGCTAAAAAGATGGACATACAGAGATCTATTTCAGTATCACTGAAAGGACCTTGTGGCGGAAGTATTTTCATAATCTGGACAAATTATATCAATTCTGGTACGCTTACACACGCGGATGGCTTTTGATACTCGCATAGAACTATCTGTCCTGAAGCCATCAATGAGATTGTTACGCACTAGTTGTCGATAATGTGTGATTCACTCAATACATTTCGGGCCAACAAAATCCCTTTATCTGGTTATGTAGAACAAAGAAACACAGGTCATTAATTCGAATTACTACACAAACTAATACACATATAATGTAAATCTATACCTGACCCCCTGTAGTATTACCTACATTGAAGTTAATATGCCATTAGCCACAGCCAAGAATAACAACCAAGCAGCAAACATGTAATGTCAAACATATTAAAATGTTCCTTGTACGTCTCATGTTGGTACAGAGCATTCTCACAAATCTCAGTTCATTAAGTAAAGTGAAGATCGTACTCTCGCATATACGTCATAGCGATAAACGATGCTCCTGTCGACGGTAAAATATTTGAACCTAGCGGCAGAATGTACATAGTACTTTACAGCGTAAAATCTTAATTTTTCTACTCTTGTTTTCGTAGGTCTACGGAAGAATCCTTTTTATGCACTTCGTTTCACATATTTTCTTCGTCTTTATGCGTACGTGGATCATGAAAATTTTACTTCACTAGCATTTCAGAAAAACCTGGTGAATACAATACTGCAACATTTATCACAGAAAAAATTACAGGTCAATAATTACGCGTATGAGTAAACGAAAATAATATTCTTAATAACAGCGTGAAATAAAACAGCACATAGTACAACGTCTATCTGAGCTACGATAACATCATTTTGGCAGGACATCATAGGCGTCCGCAAGCGAGGGACAAGACGGGGCACATGCCCCACGTGGAATCTGCGGGTATCGACCTTTTTATTCACTACAAAATTCTCACGTGTTTCTAGTGCTGATTTTCCGCGAGTCTACTAAACCACAGATGTAGCTTTTCGAAAAGCTGTGCTAATTACACTGTATAGCTTTGGTTTCTTTTACAAAATTTTGCTTATTTTTCACACGATCACTTATTGTAATACAAGGTTTGTTTGACACTCTTCCTGGCGCGGCGTCGCGTTCGGAACTACCCTGGAGTACTCGTTGAGGAGTATTAAAGTAGCATTTGTTGAATATATCTTTAGTACCTGTCCAGCACGGTTTTGTGAGTCATTCTAGTTTTCTTTGCTACATCTTACATTTCGTTTTCCATATCAACCTAGAATTACAGTTGTATGAAAAAAAAATACTTTTGTGAACAACCTGTTGGAGGCAATGGATTTTATCACGGAAAGTATGCGATTCCAGCTCCTTCAGTCAAAAAGATGGTGTTCTTATTCACATGAAGAACATAGATCTATGTAATCTCTATCATGTTGAGCCCATAGATGATATTAACGTTAATGAATAATGTAAATCACCGCATCTGTATTTTTACACATTTATTGTGTTACGACCGGTTTCGTTTCCTTAACATCTTCCGGTTGCCGGGTTGTGCCATCTATATCTTGACTACAGCACAACTCGGCAGCCTGAAGATGTTAAAGAAATGAAACTGGTCGTATCACAATACATATATGAAACACATAAAACGTTGTACCTTACACGTACGCTGAGGAGAAAAAATGATAAAGTTATGGGTAACTTCCTGACATCTGTCGGTCCTCCTTTTGCCCGGTGTATTGCAGGAACTCGACGTGGGAGGAACTCAGAAAGTCGTTGCAAGTCCCCTGCTTAAATAATGAGCCTTGCTGCAATATAGCCATCCACAACTGCGAAAGGGTTGCCGGTGCAGCATGATGTGCGCGAACTGACCTCTCGATTATGTCCTGTAAATGTTCGACGGGGTTCATGTCGGGTGATTTGGGTAGCCAAATCATTCGCTCAAACTGACCAGAGTATTCTAAAAACCAATTGGGATCAATTGTGCCCCGGTGACAGGGCGCATTGTCATCCATAATAATTCCATCGTCGTTTCGTAACATGAAGTCCGTCAATTCCGAAAACGGTCTCCAAGTAGCCGAGCATAATCATTTCCGGTGAATGATCGGCTCAGCTGGACCACAGGACCCAGTCAATTCCATGTATACAAAACCCACATCTTTATGGAGACATCACCAGCTTGCGCAGTGCCTTCCTGAGAAGTTGGGTCCATGTATCACAATATTTGTTGATGGTTCATTTAATTCTTTATAATTTTTTTGCTTTAAAATTTTTCGCATATTGGTACTATATTTTCGGTACATATAAAATAAAGTGTACTATACTGGACGTTGAAGTTTTGTATTGTAAGTGAATAATGGAAGTAAAATACTATGTAAATTGTTTACTATGTTAAATAATTTTCTGGTGACTTTTCGTATTTAAAAACACTTTGGGTGTATAAATTTTTCATGTTGATGTACATCTGACAATTTAAGAAATGGTCACCCTTAGCAACAATATAAGAAATAGGTGTAACGTTAAAGCCAATGTGCTTTTGTTTAAGTGACTTTTGGGAGTGCAAAAGATGGCAAGGGCGAATTGGCGAGCCTCCTACAGCGAGCGCGGGATGTAAGTCATACGATCTGTAAGCAAGACCTTTGTGGGGCAGCAGAAGATTTGCCTGCAAATTTGCACCAAAATTCCTCGTATGGAGATTGCAAACGGTTTACTGCATAGCTGCGAGTTGTTGGGCTGTTGTATATAGAACTGACCGACGCCAAGAAGAGAAATTGAGCCCATACAACAAAAGACTTGCAGGCCATAGTGTGGGTAGTGTAGCCGCCATAATTGATCGCCACATCAAAGCCTACATCTACCATATAAGACTTTTTTATAGTAAATTTACTTTTGTACAGCGTGTTTTAATAATCATTCTTGAATTTTAAAGAATTTGGTTCACCCTGTTATTTCATCCTAATAATACACCTATATAGGGATCCTTCATTGTGTCTGATGAATCCGAGTATCCTATTTTACTCACTTAGGAAGTTCCAAGTTAATGTAAAGAGGCACCATTTAAATTGTTTTTGCTTTTTTCTTAACGAGTGCAAAGTGTTCTAGTAAAAGTTTACTTACGTAAAATTCAATGAGAGTGTAGCCAAGTTACTAGAATGTGGTAAATGACTATACAGAGTTAGTTCAAAGAATAATAGCTTTTGAAAGTATTTTTTTGTGCGAAATAGGTTTTATTGAGGTGAAATGATCCATATAAAAAGTGTGTGCTTTAGTATCTAAGTATTTTAGTATTTAAGTTGTTTATCATAGAAAATGCTTTTCTATAGATCCCTTCTGGTCAATTTTTTTAGATTCTCTGAAGTCATCTTTTAAAAACGTAATGCATAAGGGTGTAGTAGTCAAAAAGAAATTCCAGTGTCTGCACCAATATTGTTACGTGAAGTAATATTTATTTGAAGACGCAACCTAAACAGCAACAAAAAAATAGGCAAAATTCATACTGTTCTATAAGATTTTGGGATTACAGCTGGGTCACGTTGACTCCTTGCCACGATATTTCGGCTGGAAATTGTCCAGCCATCTTAAGGTGAGTGTCCGTCACTGGAGACTGCAAGTTTCCGGAGTCAACTTTGCAGCAAAAAATTGGCGCGAAAACGCATACGCATTGGCCTCCGTCACAAGAGCGTCCTTTATCGAAATCCGCGCCCTCTGGAGCTCCTTATCTTCTTAATGTTGTGGGTGGTCACGATTTTCCTACTTAGCGCTGTTCTAAACTGATGTAGGACTTTTCCATCACGTTCTTTCCTCAACATACATTTTATTTAACAACGAATATTTTGAGAAGACTGACGGTGTTGCCATGGGCAGACCTCTCTCGCCTTTGGTAGCAAACTTTTTCATGGAAGACTTTGAGGAAAGAGCACTCGATTCGGCAGAACGTAAACCGAGAGTTATCTGCCGGTATGTAGATGACACTTCTGTAGTGTGGCCTCATGGTGAAGAAGAACTGTCACGGTTCCTGCAACATCTGAATGCAATCCACAAGAACATCCAATTTACGATGGACATAGAGAAGGATGGTTGCTTGCCGTTTTTGGACGTCTTGGTTACTGAGAGAGTGGATGGGTCATTAGGGCATTCTGTCTAGCGTAAGCCAACACATACGGACCTTTACCTGCAAGCGTCGAGTTGTTGTCATCCTGCACAAACTACCGGCGTTCTTAGAACGTTGGTGCACCGGGCTCATGTAGGTTCTGATGGAGACAGCTTCACGAAGGAGCTGGAACATTTAGTGTCGGTGTTCAGAGGTAATGGTTGCTCTCCACAAAAGATTAGAACAGCGCTAAGAAGGAAGAAACGTGACCACCCACAACATTAAGAAGATACGGAGCTCCAGAGGGCGCGGATTTCGATAGAGGACGCTCTTGTGACGGAGGCCAATGCGTATGCGTTTTCGCGCCAATTTTTTGCTGCAATGTTGACTCCAGGAACTTGCATTCTCCCCCCCCCCCCCGAAATTCTACAAGTCCCTCCAAAAGAAGGTAAGGAGCTATTTAAGTCCAGGGCGTTCCTTCCATACGCTGGCAACCTTCCATTTAAAATAGGCAGGATCCTAAGGAAACATCAAGTTAAAGTAATCTGCCGGCCACCGGCGAAGATTAGTGCCCTTCTCGGTTCAGTAAAGGACGATCTGGGTCTGCGGAAGGCTGGGGTCTATACAATTTCTTAACAGTGTCGCAAAGCTTACATCGGTCAGCGTTTAACGCGAACGCCACACTCGCCTTCCGCAGCCCAGTAAGTCGGCTGTAGCTGAGCACTGTATTACCACAGTTCACGCTATGGATTTTTCTGCACGAAAATCTTGGCCTCAGCGAAAAGTTTTTGGGATTCAGTAATTAAAGAATCTGTGGTGATACACCTAACCCAAAATCTCATTAGTCGTGATGGCGGTTTTCAACTGGACAAGGCTTGGGACCTGGTGATCTCTCTAATTTCCTCTGAGAGAAGACAATGTATTCATAATGACACGTCTGGCGACATCTGACGTCTGTTTTTAGCGACGCAGGCACGCACTCCTACAGAGTGCGGACATGTAGTTTTCACCTTTTTGCGCATGCGCCTGCGCTCCACAGATAAAACAGTACCTCCAGAGGGAGCGGATTTCGATAGAGGACGCTCTTGTGACGGTGGTCAATGTGCATGTGTTTTGGCACCAATTTTATGCTATAAAGGTGACTCCAGGAACTTGCATTCTCCCCCCCCCCCCCCGAAATTCTACAAGTCCCTCCAAATCCTCGAGCGCCATGCACTCCGCCCCGCCTTCCGTATACGTATACGCCTCCCGTCCCCCACGCGGATCCTCTACGACCTGATTCATTTCCCCTATCTGCTCCTATTCCTGAAACATACCCAAATGCTTTACACCTCCCGCTGCCTTGATCCCCCTCATTCCCTGGTTGCTGCTCTCCTCTCCAACCCCTGCCCTCTGCCGCGCCTTCACTGTTGTGTCCCCCTACCCTCCATCTCTACACCTTTCATTTCCTTTCCCAAGGTGGCTTCTGTCAACTCCCGTATGATCTACATCTACGTCCATACTCCGCAAGCCACCTGACGGTGTGTGGCGGAGGGTACCTTCAGTACCTCTATCGGTTCTCCCTTCTATTCCAGTCTCGTATTGTTCGTGGAAAGAAGGATTGTCGGTATGCCTCTGTGTGGGCTCTAATCTCTCTGATTTTATCCTCATGGTCTCTTCGCGAGATATACGTAGGAGGGAGCAATATACTGCTTGACTCTTCGGTGAAGGTATGTTCTCGAAACTTCAATAAAAGCCCGTACCGAGCTACTGAGCGTCTCTCCTGCAGAGTCTTCCACTGGAGTTTATCTATCATCTCCGTAACGCTTTCGCGATTACTAAATGATCCTGTAACGAAGCGCGCTGCTCTCCGTTGGATCTTCTCTATCTCTTCTATCAACCCTATCTGGTACGGATCCCACACTGCTGAGCAGTATTCAAGCAGTGGGCGAACAAGCGTACTGTAACCTACTTCCTTTGTTTTCGGATTGCATTTCCTTAGGATTCTTCCAATGAATCTCAGTCTGGCATCTGCTTTACCGACGATCAACATTATATGATCATTCCATTTTAAATCACTCCTAATGCGTACTCCCAGATAATTTATGGTATTAACTGCTTCCAGTTGCTGACCTGCTATTTTGTAGCTAAATGATAAAGGATCTATCTTTCTGTATATTCGCAGCACATTACACTTGTCTACATTGAGATTCAATTGCCATTCCCTGCACCATGCGTCAATTCGCTGCAGATCCTCCTGCATTTCAGTACAATTTTCCAGTGTTACAACCTCTCGGTACACCACAGCATCATCTGCAAAAAGCCTCAGTGAACTTCCGATGTCATCCACCAGGTCATTTATATATATTGTGAATAGCAACGGTCCTATGACACTCCCCTGCGGCACACCTGAAATCACTCTTACTTCGGACGACTTCTCTCCATTGAGAATAACATGCTGCGTCCTGTTATCTAGGAACTCCTCAATCCAATCACACAATTGGTCTGATAGTCCATATGCTCTTACTTTGTTCATTAAACGACTGTGGGGAACTGTATAGAACGCCTTGCGGAAGTCAAGAAACACGGCATCTACCTGTGAACCCGTGTCTATGGCCCTCTGAGTCTCGTGGACGAATAGCGCGAGCTGGGTTTCACATGACCGTCTTTTTCGAAACCCATGCTGATTCCTACAGAGTAGATTTCTAGTCTCCAGAAAAGTCATTATACTCGAACACAATACGTGTTCCAAAATTCTGCAACTGATCGACGTTAAAGATATAAGTCTATCTGTTCGACGTCCCTTCTTGAAAACGGGGATGACCTGTGCTCTTTTGCCCTATCTCCCTCCATTTATCCCTTCTATCAACTCTGATCCTCAGCTCCACCTCCTTTCCTCTGTCCTTCCCCTGGCCTCCCTCCTCCCTCCCCCTTCCATCCTGTTTTTTCCTCGCCTAACCTCTCTTTGCCTCCCTTCTCCCCCCCTCCCCCCTGAGTCCTTTTGCAGTGTTAAAGTGAGTGTTCAGTGTTGTCTTTCCAAAGTGTTGCAAACGGAAATCATGCAGTTGCTGGGTGTGAATTTTATATCTCTTGCAAACAGAAACCAGACTGACGCCGTGTTTTTTAACTGTCCATTATTTTACGTGTCTGCTTCCTGTGTATTTTATTAGCATCATCAACCAATTATGTCGGCTTAAGAGCGGCGTACTAAGTTGCTGCCAGCCCACCCCCTTTGGGGGGAATCGAAACTCAATAAAGTAAAAAGAAAAGAAAAAAAACTTGCAGTCTCCAGTGTCGGACACTCACCTGAGGATGGCTGGACGATTTCCAGCCGAAATATCGTGGCAAGAAGTCAACGTGATCCGGCTGCAATCCCGAAATCTTATAGAACATTCAGTACGCCGGGAAAACTTCAAGAATCACAAAATTCGTACTTCTTCTTTTCCAATACTTCACTGTTTTATTGCCTGGATAGGCTGTCGACTATTATTACATATTTTAAACCACTAAATGAACTTGGAACTGTGTTGTCCTAGCTTCAGTACAATGTTATTCACACTGCGTTTCCACTTAACCACTGGCTAAGATCTTAGGAAAAGATTATAATAGTCTGATTTACTTATCCATTAGTCACATCACACGGTCAAATCCTGTAAAAAGGGTAACTCTTTTGATTAACTTTTCCTATTAACAGGCAGGCCGCGGTGGTCTAGTGGTTCTAGGCGCGCAGTCCGGAACCGCGGGACTGCTACGGTCGCAGGTTCGAATCCTGCCTCGGGCATGGATGTGTGTGATGTCCTTAGGTTAGTTAGGGTTAAGTAGTTCTAAGTTCTAGGGGACTGATGACCACGGAAGTTAAGTCCCATAGTGCTCAGAGCCATTTTGAACCTATTAACAGGACTGTCCCCCCATAGTGTACTTTTTTTTTTGGAAACTAAACTAAATTTTAATAAGAAGGCTGTACGTGGCTCTTCTCGTAACAGAACTACTTGTTCTGTTGGGGTATAGTATACGTGACTTAGAGACAGGTTTTTCCGTTATTTAGGTAAAAGCATACTAAATTACAATAGTAGAGATAGGGTAATACATGGCTTCGTAGCGTCTACGCCACACTTCAATCCTACCATCAGCTCTTATCATCTGATGATATCGGGACTCATCTGAACATGCCGCGGTCTACGGTTCGTCTAAGATCCAACCGACACGCTCATTAACCTACGATATGCGCTGTGGGCGACGTCGTGCTGTTAGCAAAGGCCATCACGTCGTTCGTCTGCTGCCATAGCCTATATTAATACCACACTCCGCCACACTACCCTAACGGATACGTTGTACGTCCCACATTCATTTCTGCGGTTAATTCATGCGCTGTTACTTGTCTGTTAGCACTGAGAACTGCAATAAAACTCTGCAGCTCTCTGTCGTTAAGTGAAGGCTTTCGGCCACTGCGTTGTCTGTTGAGTGAGGTAATGCCTGAAAAGTGGTACTCTCGGCACACTTTTGACACTATGGATCTGGGAATATTAAATTCTCTAACAATTTGTGAATTAGAAAGCCGCCTACGGCTAGCTCCACGTATCACTGCGCGTTAAAAGTCTTAATTTCCGTCATGCAGCGACAATCACTTCAGAAACCTCATCACATGAATCGTGAGTACAAATGACAGCTCCGCCAATGAACTGTCGTCTTATACCTTTTGTAGGCGATACTACCCCCATTTTCACATGTTCACATCGGTGTCGAATGACTTTTGTTAGCTCGGTGTAGTACTAAATATGAGTACAATTTAAGTCTCAAACTAAGGCACCTTAGAAACACTCAATGGATACTTTTCAAATAACTGATATGTAGAATGAGATTTTCACTCTGCAGCGGAGTGTACGCTGATATGAAACTTCCTGGCAGATTAAAATTGTGTGCCCGACCGAGACTCGAACTCGGGACCTTTTCCTTTCGCGGGCAAGTGCTCTACCATCTGAGCTACCGAAGCACGACTCACGCCCGGTACTCACAGCTTTACTTCTGCCAGTATCTCGTCTCCTACCTTCCAAACTTTACAGAAGCTCTCTTGCGAACCTTGCAGAACTAGCACTCCTGAAAGAAAGGATATTGCGGAGACATGGCTTAGCCACAGCCTGGGAGAGGTTTCCAGAATGAGATTTTCACTCTGCAGCGGAGTGTGCGCTGATATGAAACTTCCTGGCAGATTAAAACTGTGTGCCCCACCGAGACACGAACTCGGGACCTTTGCCTTTCATATCAGCGCACACTCCGCAGTAGAGTGAAAATCTCATTCTGGACACCTCCCTCAGGCTGTGGCTAAGCCATGTCTCCGCAATATCCTTTCTTTCAGGAGTGCTGGTTCTGCAAGGTTCGCAGGAGAGCTTCTGTAAAGTTTGGAAGGTAGGAGACGAGATACTGGCAGAAGTAAAGCTGTGAGTACCGGGCGTGAGTCGTGCTTCGGTAGCTCAGAAGGTAGAGCACTTGCCCGCGAAAGGCAAAGGTCCCGAGTTCGTGTCTCGGTGGGGCGCACAGTTTTAATCTGCCAGGAAGTTTCATATCAGCGCACACTCCGCTGCAGAGTGAAAATCTCATTCTGGAAACCTCCCCCAGGCTGTCGCTAAGCCATGTCTCCGCAATATCCTTTCTTTCAGAAGTGCTAGTTCTGCAAGGTTCGCAGGAGAGCTTCTGTAAAGT
The DNA here is from genome assembly GCF_023864275.1 of Schistocerca cancellata. Classification (NCBI taxonomy): domain Eukaryota; kingdom Metazoa; phylum Arthropoda; class Insecta; order Orthoptera; family Acrididae; genus Schistocerca; species Schistocerca cancellata. The sequence goes on from NC_064631.1 coordinate 130,442,408, forward strand.
TTGGAAGGTAGGAGACGAGATACTGGCAGAAATAAAGCTGTGAGTACAGGGCGTGAGTCGTGCTTCGGTAGCTCAGATGGTAGAGCACTTGCCCGAGAAAGGCAAAGGTCCCGAGTTCGAGTCTCGGTCGGGCACACAGTTTTTATCTGCCAGGAAGTTTCATATCAGCGCACACTCCGCTGCAGAGTGGAAATCTCATTCTGGAAACCTCCCCCAGGCTGTGGCTAAGCCATGTCTCCGCAATATCCTTTCTTTCAGGAGTGCTAGTTCTGCAAGGTTCGCAAGAGAGCTTCTGTAAAGTTTGGAAGGTAGGAGACGAGATACTGGCAGAAGTAAAGCTGTGAGTACAGGGCGTGAGTCGTGCTTCGGTAGCTCAGATGATAGAGCACTTGCCCGCGAAAGGCAAAGGTCCAGAGTTCGAGTGTCGGTCGGGCATACAGTTTTAATCTGCCAGGAAGTTTCATATCAGCGCACACTCCGCTGCAGAGTGAAAATCTCATTCTGGACACCTCCCTCAGGCTGTGGCTAAGCCATGTCTCCGCAATATCCTTTCTTTCAGGAGTGCTAGTTCTGCAAGTTTCGCAGGAGAGCTTCTGTAAAGTTTGGAAGGTAGGAGACGAGATACTGGCAGAAGTAAAGCTGTGAGTACCGGGCGTGAGTCGTGCTTCGGTAGCTCAGAAGGTAGAGCACTTGCCCGCGAAAGGCAAAGGTCCCGAGTTCGTGTCTCGGTGGGGCACACAGTTTTAATCTGCCAGGAAGTTTCATATCAGCGCACACTCCGCTGCAGAGTGAAAATCTCATTCTGGACACCTCCCTCAGGCTGTGGCTAAGCCATGTCTCCGCAATATCCTTTCTTTCAGGAGTGCTAGTTCTGCAAGGTTCGCAGGAGAGCTTCTGTAAAGTTTGGAAGGTAGGAGACGAGATACTGGCAGAAGTAAAGCTGTGAGTACCGGGCGTGAGCCGTGCTTCGGTAGCTCAGATGGTAGAGCACTTGCCCGCGAAAGGCAAAGGTCCCGAGTTCGAGTCTCGGTCGGGCACACAGTTTTAATCTGCCAGGAAGTTTCTACTGATATGTACTTCATATCAAATTTAATTCTTGGTGTTGTAAACGTTCTCAGATTCGCTGAATCTGTTGTATAAAAAACGGCAGTTTTATAACTACGCCTCATCTTCGTTGAATTTATGCGAATGCCCATGCAGTACTTGAAGTGGGAGCCAGAGAACGAACTGGCGCTCTGTACCGAATATTCTGTCCGTGGGGTCAATTGTGGAACGATGGAAAAATGAGGGTGATGAGGTAGTCGGCTACTCGAAGCACAAAATCTTCCAATAATGACTGTTTGCAATGAGTGTTTGCGTTGAAAAGTTCTCTGCATTCGTTCGTTTGTCCACTTCTTTATTCTTCTTCATTGACTCTAGGCGTGATATTTACTGTTGTATTGGTGGTTGATGAAAAAACATGTTATGACTTACAAAAGCACTCCGTCATCAGGCCGCAATTGGCCTATCAGGACCATCGTGTCATCCTCAGCTGAGGATGCGGATAGGAGGGGCGTGTGGTCAGCACACCGCTCTCCCGGTCGTTGTGATGGTTTACTGTGACTGGAGCCGCTACTGTTCAGTCGAGTAGCTCCTCAATTGCCATCACGAGGCTGAGTGCACCCCGAAAAATGGCAACAGCGCATGGCGGCCCGGATGGTCACCCATCCAAGTGCCAGCGATACCCAACAGCGCTTAACTTCGATGATCTGAAGGGAACCGCTGTATGCACTGGGGCAAGGCCGTTGCCTTGTTTGACTTACAATGTTTTAACAACAACAAAAAAATCAATCTTGCTCGACTGCCCGGTCATTTTAAAACAAACCTTCCTTTATTAGTGCAAGAGTTGAAATACGATTCTAAGGAAGTTATGTCCAACGATTTAGCTATTCGCCGGCCTGAGTGTCCGAGCGGTTCTAGGCGCTACAGTCGGGAACCGCGCAACTGCTGCAGTCGCAGGTTCGAATCCTGCCTCGGGCATAGATGTGTGTGATGTCCTTAGGTTAGTTAGGTTTAAGTAGTTCTAAGTTTTAGGAGACTGATGACCTCAGAAGTTAAGTCCCATAGTGCTCAGAGCCATTTGAACCATTTGATTTAGCTCTTCCTTTACTTGGTTGTAAAGATTCCATAAATGTCGATTTACGCCAGTCTCCTGACACGTTAAATTGAACATGCCAGTTAACTCTTGCTGGTAGGTTTCCTGATCTCTACAGGGCAATTTCCAGGTGCGGGACCTTTAGGGGTGACACTTCTAGTCGTCCTTTTGTTATGGTTATCCCATACAAAGAAATGATCGTCCTCGTGTTTGGAACCAATGGCTTACCTTCCCTTATAACGACGTCTTTTCCTATCACAATTTTTTATACGTAGGAAGTTAATCCTGTTTGACTGCGGGTTCGCTACCTACAGTTCTGGCACCAGTATCCCTTTTCTTGATAGTCACACTGAATGAATCGAATCCTTTCCTGCTCCGTCTTGATCTTTACGTGAAACACCAAAATTTTGGATTAAGGGGGGGTCAGCGTCGAAGTAACATCTCCTTATAAGAAGTGAGTTGTGATGGTTTCCTCAAATTTCAACTTAAGAAGTCCATTAACCAGATAAGATTCCCGTCCCGAGCATTCTTTTTGCGGAAACCGGCTAACACGTGTAGATTTCTTCAGGAAATGTCAGCAGAAGTTTAGAGACAAGTAACTCCTTCGTAAAAATATATACTGATCTCCCTTCCGCCAACGCGTTGAGTGCATGGATTCATTTACAGCATTCAATGCACATAGTATTTAGAACCTCGGACCTATATCATATGACTGAGTTTGAGGAAGAAGCAAGAAGGTTTATGCTTTAAGTCTCACAGGTGAACTTTTTGCCAATACATACAGAAAACCACGTGAAACCAATATGGGGATCGCCGGACGCACACAGTCAAGTACTACACCTAGCCCACTTCCTAGAGCAGCACTACAATAAGCATAACAGCGCTTCTTACTACGCACTCTCTCAAAACATCCAGCCCCTTCCTGGCAACGTAGCTGAAGCAGCCTTTTGCTCCTCGGTCTCCTAGACACATTCGTCATCACTGATAATACCAACACTGACCATATCTCCTAGACACATTCGTCATCACTGATAATACCAACACTGACCATATCTCCTAGACACATTCGTCATCACTGATAATACCAACACTGACCATATCTCCTAGACACATTCGTCATCACTGATAATACCAACACTGACCATATCTCCTAGACACATTCGTCATCACTGATAATACCAACACTGACCATATCTCCTAGACACATTCGTCATCACTGATAATACCAACACTGACCATATCTCCTAGACACATTCATCATCACTGATAATACCAACACTGACCATATCTCCTAGACACATTCGTCATCACTGATAATACCAACACTGACCATATCTCCTAGACACATTCGTCATAACTGATAGTAACAGCACTGACCATATCTTGACCTTAAACGTGCAAGATATCGTTGACGCTCAACTGCTCCATTCACTAGCAACTGCAATTTCTTACACTTCAAGCCAGGAACAGGTCTTCGCATACAATATAACATACATGCTGCAAATAAATACAGTACTGCTTTCTGAGACGACTCTATTACACTCCGCAAACTTAATGAATGTGTTTGTCTTTCCTAGAAATCCTAGCATCATATACAATACCGCTTTGTAGCCCCCTGCCTTGGGAAGCCACAAAAAATATTCTTTCTCAAACGCAATCACTCTAGTGATACCAGCCCCTACCGATTCACTAGACATACCTCAGTCTTCAGTAAAGTTCTTCATTCTCTGCTATCCAAACGTATCCTCAAGGACAACTAAAGATACCTCCCTCTTCCCGCCACGAAGTACGGCGTCCAACAGGACATTCGCAGACAATTACCTCTTACGCTTAGTTTACTTCCTGTACTAGGAAACCCACAAGTTTTGATACTTCCTCTTCCTATCACAAGACACTGAAAAGGCTGAAGCCCTGTATGGTCTCCCAATATCGTATCGGACCTCATGTAGCACGGAGTAGAGCAGCAACTCGACCTGGCATGGGCTCAATAAGTCCCTGTACCTTCCTTGTGGAAATTTGGGCCATGCTGCCTCTATAGCCGTCCATAATTGCGAAAGTGTTACCAGCGCAGGATGTTGCGCACGAACTAACCTCTCGATTATGTCGCATAAATATTGGTCCGGTGATTTGGGTGGTCATATTATTTGCTCGAATTGTATACACTCCTGGAAATTGAAATAAGAACACCGTGAATTCATTGTCCCAGGAAGGGGAAACTTTATTGACACATTCCTGGGGTCAGATACATCGCATGATCACACTGACAGAACCACAGGCACATAGACACAGGCAACAGAGCATGCACAATGTCGGCACTAGTACAGTGTATATCCACCTTTCGCAGCAATGCAGGCTGCTATTCTCCCATGGAGACGATCGTAGAGATGCTGGATGTAGTCCTGTGGAACGGCTTGCCATGCCATTTCCACCTGGCGCCTCAGTTGGACCAGCGTTCGTGCTGGACGTGCAGACCGCGTGAGACGACGCTTCATCCAGTCCCAAACATGCTCAATGGGGGACAGATCCGGAGATCTTGCTGGCCAGGGTAGTTGACTTACACCTTCTAGAGCACGTTGGGTGGCACGGGATACATGCGGACGTGCATTGTCCTCTTGGAGCAGCAAGTTCCCTTGCCGGTCTAGGAATGGTAGAACGATGGGTTCGATGACGGTTTGGATGTACCGTGCACTATTCAGTGTCCCCTCGACGATCACCAGTGGTGTACGGCCAGTGTAGGAGATCGCTCCCCACACCATGATGCCGGGTGTTGGCCCTGTGTGCCTCGGTCGTATGCAGTCCTGATTGTGGCGCTCACCTGCACGGCGCCAAACACGCATACGACCATCATTGGCACCAAGGCAGAAGCGACTCTCATCGCTGAAGACGACACGTCTCCATTCGTCCCTCCATTCACGCCTGTCGCGACACCACTGGAGGCGGGCTGCACGATGTTGGGGCGTGAGCGGAAGACGGCCTAACGGTGTGCGGGACCGTAGCCCAGCTTCATGGAGACGGTTGCGAATGGTCCTCGCCGATACCCCAGGAGCAACAGTGTCCCCAATTTGCTGGGAAGTGGCGGTGCGGTCCCCTACGGCACTGCGTAGTATCCTACGGTCTTGGCGTGCATCCGTGCGTCGCTGCGGTCCGGTCCCAGGTCGACGGGCACGTGCACCTTCCGCCGACCACTGGCGACAACATCGATGTACTGTGGAGACCTCACGCCCCACGTGTTGAGCAATTCGGCGGTACGTCCACCCGGCCTCCCGCATGCCCACTATACGCCCTCGCTCAAAGTCCGTCAACTGCACATACGGTTCACGTCCACGCTGTCGCGGCATGCTACCAGTGTTAAAGACTACGATGGAGCTCCGTATGCCACGGCAAACTAGCTAGCGCCATTCGACGGCCAACACCGCGGTTCCTGGTGTGTCCGCTGTGCCGTGCGTGTGATCATTGCTTGTACAGCCCTCTCGCAGTGTCCGGAGCAAGTATGGTGGGTCTGACACACCGGTGTCAATGTGTTCTTTTTTCCATTTCCAGGAGTGTAGAATATTCCTGAAACCATTCGCGAACAACTGCTGCTCAGTGACATGGCGCATCGTCATCCACAAAAATTCCGACGTTGTTTGGAAACATGTAGCCCGTCAATGCTGTAAATGGTCTCCAGGTAGCCAAACATCATCATTTCCAGTCAATGATCGGTTCAGTTAGACCAGAGGACCTAGTCCAGTCTACGGTAAACATAGTTCACACCATTACGGAGCCACTAACAGCTAGCAGTGTATCATGTTGACAACTTGAATCCATAATTTCATGGGGCCTGCGCCACACACCATCCGTCCCATCAGATCTTACCAGCTGAAACTGGGTCCCATCTGAGGACGCCACGGTTTTCCAACCGTCTAGGGTCCTACAGAAATGGTAATGAGCCCACGAGAGGCTCTTCAGACGATGTTGTTAGCAAAGGCACTCACGTAGGTCGTGTGCTGCCATAGCCCATTAACTCCAGATTTCGCCACACTGCCGTAACCAATACATTATCAATGTTTCTTATCTGTTAGCACTAACAACTCTACGCAAACGCCGCTACTCTCGGTCGTTAAATGAAGGCCATAGGCCACGGCGTTGTCCGTGGTGAGAGGTAATACGTTAAATCTGTTATTCCTGGCACACTGTTGATTGTCAGTCTCGAAATATTGACTTCTTTAACGAGTTTCCAAATGGAGTGTCACATGCGTCTAGCTCCAACTACCATTTCACGTCTTAACTCCCATCGAACCGCCATAATCACGTCGGAAACCTCTTCACCTGAATCACTTGACTGCAAATGACAGCTCCGCGAATGAGCCCCAGTTTTATAGCTTGTGTGCGCGATACTACTCCCATTTGCACGTGTTCATATCGCTATCCCATGACTTTTGAAATCTCAGTGTACAGTGAAAAATGAGTACAATTTAGTTGTCAAACTAAGCTATATTAGAAACGAATGGATACATATCAAATGACTGCTGTGCACTTACGTACGTGATACAACCGCCATTTCTGTATATACAGGGTTATTACAAATGATTGAAGCGATTTCACAGCTCTACAATAACTTTATTATTTGAGATATTTTCACAATATTTTGCACACACATACAAAAACTCAAGAAGTTTTTTTAGGCATTCACAAATGTTCGATATGTGCCCCTTTAGTGATTCGGCAGACATCAAGCCGATAATCAAGTTCCTCCCACACTCGGCGCAGCATGTCCCCATCAATGAGTTCGAAAGGACGATTGATGCGAGCTCGCAGTTCTGGCACGTTTCTTGGTAGAGTAGGTTTAAACACTGAATCTTTCACATAACCCCACAGAAAGAAATCGCATGGGGTTAAGTCGGGAGAGCGTGGAGGCCATGACACGAATTGCTAATCATGATCTCCACCACGACCGATCCATCGGTTTTCCAAACTCCTGTTTCAGAAATGCCGAACATCATGATGGAAGTGCGGTGGAGCACCATCCTGTTGAAAGATGAAGTCGGCGCTGTCGGTCTCCAGTTGTGGCATGAGCCAATTTTCCAGAATGTCCAGATACACGTGTCCTGTAACGTTTTTTTCGCAGAAGAAAAAGGGGCCGTAAACTTTAAACCGTGAGATTGCACAAAACACGTTAACTTTTGGTGAATTGCGAATTTGCTGCACGAATGCGTGAGGATTCTCTACCGCCCAGATTCGCACATTGTGTCTGTTCACTTCACCATTAAGAAAAAATGTTGCTTCATCACTGAAAACAAGTTTCGCACTGAACGCATGCTCTTCCACGAGCTGTTGCAACCGCGCCGAAAATTCAAAGCGTTTGACTTTGTCATCGGGTGTCAGGGCTTGTAGCAATTGTAAACGGTTAGGCTTCTGCTTTAACCTTTTCCGTAAGATTTTCCAAACCGTCGGCTGTGGTACGTTTACCTCCCTAATCGCTTTATTCGTCGACTTCCGCGGGCTCACTGCAGGCCGACCCGTTGATTTTCATTTACAGAGGCATCCAGAAGCTTTAAACTGCGCATACCATCGCCGAATGGAGTTAGCAGTTGGTGGATCTTTGTTGAACTTCGTCCTTAAGTGTCGTTGCACTGTTATGACTGACTGATGTGAGTGCATTTCAAGCGCGACATACGCTTCCTCGGCTCCTGTCGCCATTTTGTCTCACTGCGCTCAGGAGCGCTCTGGTGGCAGAAACCTGAAGTGCGGCTTCAGCCGAACAAAACTTTATGAGTTTTTCTATGTATCTGTAGTGTGTCGTGACCATATGTCAATGAATGGAGCTACAGTGAATTTATGAAATCGCTTCAATCATTTGCAATAGCCCTGTACATATCTCCAGCCTATGACTTTTTCTTTTTTTTTTCACCTCAATGTAAACAGCACGCATCCAGTATTTTCTACCCAATACAAGGATGATATAAAGATAAGCCCTATTACCATTTCTTTACTTTTTTCTGTACATAACTGACGTCGCAACAGTTACCATTTTGTGTACTGACTCCAATATCCTTATAACACTGTCGTCTTAGCTATCCATACGACTTTTCGTTCATCCCAATCATTCTACCAACTGCACATTATAACTTCACCTTCTTGTGTAACGAATGGTACATCTCCACCAATCTCATCAGAAGAAAATATACGGAAAAGTAACAGTTCATTTTGTCCCAGAGACCTTTATCTAACAACCCACTACTGTTCAGTCAATCCAATTAAAACAAATACTTAAGCCTAACATTCAATCAAGAACCAGCATGGAATTCACACCTAATATCCTTCCAAAAGGAGGCCCACTCTACGTTAAAACCGCTGTCTGGCTGAACATGGAAATCACATCCCATGAACATCATCCATATAACCATCACTTCCACAAACGCATGCATGTGCCCCCAATTCTTACCACTCTCCTTGAGGTCTCACCTTTCTCTCTATGTCCTCGAGCGATATGCACTCTACATTTGAATTTCATGTCCCACCTATATCCTGTATCAGCTTGTTAAGACCCCACACTTCCTAAAACTCACAGAGTGTGTTTCACTATCCTATATTTCCCATTAACTTGCGTCCTAATATTCCACTGGGTCTTCTATCCTTCACAGCTTTGATTTATTCTGGATCCTCTATCCGTGTCACCCTTGGTCTGCTGCCGAAGCTCTCAACACGTCTCGCTTTTCAAATCGTAATCCTGCATCTATTTACGCAGGATTCAGGATGATTTTGAGTGCCTACCTCCCTTTACCGTAACATGACAGCGCCTGATAATTAACCATCATATCAATTATAACCGGACCCACTCATCCTATCACGAATGGTCGATACTCTTTCTGCTCTATTGAAATCCTATCATTTGTTGAATCGTAGATTCAAACTAACATTCTCCATAAACATAATTTCTCACATAATATTGCCTCTAAAATACGTCTTATCCAGATTTATTACCTATAGTTACCAGGAAACTTTACCGTCACCTTCTGCATGGAGCATCCTTTGAAACCTTTCATCCCATCTATCTCATCCACATTCCTTTCCTTACCGCTTTATTTTTCCAACTTCCCTTTCCCTTACCTCCCCCTTTTTTCTCATCCCCTCCCATACTTTCCCTCCCTCACCACCCTTCCCCCTGTAATTGCAATGATTACCCAGATGCTATTGTTAATATAATTATGGTTTGTTTTATTACTTCATATGCTGTTGCATGTAATCTTACTGTTACATATACTTTTATGCATGACGCATATCGATCTGATTTAAGTTGAACAGTTAAAATGATTAGGTTTGCTTACCGTTTTTTAAATATTTTTTTACTCTTTATTGCCTTTTTTGCAGCTATTTTCCACAATTATGCTACGAGGTAGCAACGTTAAGTGTGCTGCCATGTAGCAATGTTGTGTATCGTACTTTCTACCAAGATGCCCTACGAGGTCCTACCCTCTCTGGATTTGTATTTTAGCCCTTCGTATTACCTTTTATTTTATACATGTAGATTAGCACATTTACGAAATGTCTGCGCCACTTATGCTGTATAATCATTTTTGGACATTGCTTGTTTTTAAGGTTGTGGATTGCTATGGAAACAACCTGTCCAGAAATAAAAAACACAGACCGATGTGGGGGCTACCTCCCTAGGTTTCCTAGTTGCTTCTAACTTGACCCGCATAATTCGTTACAGAACTCCAATGGCATTCACTTGGTTCGGAAAGTGTATGTATCGGCATTATTTAATGTTATTTGGGATGTACATTTAACTTTGCAATCCGTGGCATGTACCTTTTGTGAGATATAATCCATTTACGCTTTGCACTCGTACTTATGATAAACATGTGTTTTGATGTATTGTAATTTTGAATTTTTGTAAATAAGTTCGTTCGAAAATGGGTGTTAGCCCGAAACCGGTCACCTATTGCATCAACATCTAGTTTATTCGCAATTCTAGGTGTTGTTTCAGCTCGAAACCGGTCAGCTACTGAATAAATATCTAATGTGGGGGCTACCTCCCTAGGTTTCCTAGTTGCTTCTAACTTGACCCGCATAATTCGTTACAGAACTCCAATGGCATTCACTTGGTTCGGAAAGTGTATGTATCGGCATTATTTAATGTTATTTGGGATGTACATTTAACTTTGCAATCCGTGGCATGTACCTTTTGTGAGATATAATCCATTTACGCTTTGCACTCGTACTTATGATAAACATGTGTTTTGATGTATTGTAATTTTGAATTTTTGTAAATAAGTTCGTTCGAAAATGGGTGTTAGCCCGAAACCGGTCACCTATTGCATCAACATCTAGTTTATTCGCAATTCTAGGTGTTGTTTCAGCTCGAAACCGGTCAGCTACTGAATAAATATCTATTTTATTCTCAATTCTAGCTGTTGTTTTGCATCACAATTCAGTAAGAGTTTCTGTCTAGTGAAATCAAGTACGCTGTAATTATGCACTCAACCTCTCATTGATGTCATAACCTTAGTTTTTCTTAGAAAACACTTACTGTTAGTCGACCGCAATGTGAGAAGTACATAATTTATTATGGAGTATACTGTTGCCAAACAGATCATTGCAGCCAATTTTCCACTATTTCAACTGTGCTTTGTAACTCTTATGCTGTTACCGTTACTGTTTATGCGAGAGTACTTCGGGGTGGTTGGCTTGAAGGGTGGGGAGGTGAGGGAAGACGATGTAAGGTGTTATATTTTTTATTCATCATGAGATCTTTTGACGAAACTTAATGTAAAATTATTTTTATACCTATAAAAAATATTTGATCACATTACTATAATAGGAAAGTAAGCAGTGAAACGTTGGTGCTGATTAATGTCGTGCTCACTGAACACTTCCGATTTAAATCTAACTGTACAGGACCGTGACCACCTGCATCTTTCGTTATTTGCTTGTTTACTGTGACAAACACATATTTTGCTGACTCAATTAGTTGCTTAGTGCATGGGTTACCTTATTTTGCAAGAAGAACTACAATCCATTTTAAAGGCAGTTACTCCGAAACCATTAAACGCTTGCAGCAATGAAGAAATCAGTGAATGAATCTGACTGCTTCTATCGGTACTGGTTGCGTTGTCCATCTAAGTGTGACGTACATCCCGTGTTCTCGAATGAAATGACTTCGAAGACACATAATATTAGCGATTGAATGGAACTCTCACCTAATCTGTAGCCTAATATAGTGGATAAAACCAATGAGGCAAATCCCGTATTTCTTAGTTTCCTTTGATTAGTCTTACATTCTTCTTCAAATCTCTCCTATTCTTCTACGAAAGCGGGGTAGTTACCTAGGAAAACTCACTTCTCAAGATTTTAATTGCGTCTTATGTTCTTTTGTTTCGTGGCAGATTAGTAGCAGGTTCTCGTATTCGTATGTCGGTCTATAAAACGCATGAATAGAATGTAGCACACTCCAGTTATTACCGTACCAATGTTGCCATGGACGCTGATATCACACTGATTTATTTCACTTACGACTTTCTTGCGTGTTCTGTGAACGAATACATCTGATAGAAACTTCGTGCATGCAATCTGTGAAACGAGTTACATGAATGTCCTCTGGCACTTTCACAAGAGTTGCTTCTCATTCACCGTTTGATGACGTGATATGTCTTTATGGCTTCCCACTACTCCTTCCCACGAGATACGATTTTCACACGAATTACGAGAATTATAAATTAAAGACGAAGAAAGTAGTCGTAAGCTCTCCGTCCCCTCAATGAAAGCGTATATTTTCCTTTACTTCCGTTACACCACTACTATGTACGGAACGGGCTCCAGCCTTCCAAACTCGTACCTTAAAACGCCCCTATATGAACCACTCATGCATAGACCTCGTATTTATCCGCACGGTCAAGACTGATAAAATTCGCGCCACACTTCGCACTACAGAATCTGTATGACGTTCGCAGCCCTCACCTGTTAGGGCATTTCTTCAGCCCGGAGCCGTGCTGCTGCTGCTGCGGTCGCAGGTTCGAATCGTGCCTCGGGCTTGGATGTGTGTGATATCCTTAGGCTAGTTAAGTATAAATAGTCTAAGTCTGGGGGACGGATGACCTCAGATGTTAAGTCCCATAGTGCTCAGAGCCATTGAACCATTTGTTAGCTCATTTATTTGCACTTTTATTCCGATGAGGGACAGATCGGATTCTGGCAGTCCGCATGAGCAGCAACATTACGCTCCATGGCAGTGGCTGACTGCCTCTCACGCCACCGTGTCATCAGTCTCGTTTAGTCAACAACGGAGATCCAAGTACTCTAAATAATTAATATCTTAATTAAACGCTGATATTTATTATAAGCCAATTATTGGAAAACCGAGCTAATCGTGTATAATGCACCTATAAGCCACTGCAGCTATCTACGGAAACAAATGTTGTACGAATTAGTCTGATACTGTTGTTTCATCCATGATAATGTCGGAAACAGATTCCCGCTGACCGCCAATTCCCTGTCCTCCTCTCTACCCCCCTCCTCCCCCACCCCTCCCACTAGCTGACAGTTCCGACACTGCCAAGAAAAGCAATACCAGTCGCAAGCACTACAGTCAAACAAATCGACGTTGGACAACTGAGAAAAATTTAGATCACTAAATGAATAATACAATTCTTCTTCATTTTACTTTTAACTGCGTTTTTTACGCTTGGATCAAGGTGTCTTTTGCAGATGTTTAACTTTATATGCCCCTATTTCTAATTCTGTCCCTGTGTTTTACATTCAGCATGCTTCCTTCCATTGCCTTCTCAGTCATTCCGGTTTTCTTTTACGTGACGCGTGTATTACACATTTTTATCTTTAACAAAGCCGTTCATATAAAAGTCTACGCTCCAGGATTTTTTCACGTACTTTATTTCTTCCTTTGACGCAATTCATTTCCTGAAATGTTACATTATATTCCGGCTCTCGTAAGACATTCATCATTGGTTTCGTTTGCGTACATGTTTTTGTCCAGGTGTATACATATTCCAGCCCTATTAGTCCATCTCGTCCTCCTTCCCCTCGCCGGCCATCTCCTCGCTTTCCCTCTCTGTCTACCGCCTTCTCACCCATCTCTCTGTCCACCTCTTTCCCCCCTCTCGCTCTTCTGTCCATCTCCTCTTCTATTTCTCTGCCCATAATTTCGTAACCCTCTCTCTGTCCTTCTGCTCCTACTTCCTATCTCTGACACCTGCAGTCCCCACTGTCCATATGCTCCTACCACCTCCAATCTTCTCTTGTATCCTCTCTCTCACCATCTCCTCTTCGCCTCTCCCCCTCCCCATCTCCCCTTCCCTCTCTGTACATCTCTTCTTCCCCATCTCTATCCATTTCCTCCTCCCCTTCTCTGTCCACTTCCTCCTTCACACTTTTCCTGCCCCTCCTATAGCACTCCATCAGATCCTCACTCCTCTCGCTGTCCGTTTCCTCCTCACTGCTTTCGGTACATAGTACTGGCGTAAAGTTGCCTGGGAGTGGAAGGACTGGGCCAGATGAGGATTAGACATCATTCATAACAAGGTTTTTATTTACACTCTTCAGGATCTCAACAGGACCCTAACATATTAAGACAAAGCTATGCAAAATTTAAAAAAAAATTACTGGTAGTCGATCAACAATGTTATCAAATATTTCAGTGAGATGTAATAACAAAATGTTTGTGTTAATTCAAACACTTGCTCTGAACTCTCCAAAAATCATTCATGGGAACATGAAGCATGAAAGATTAAATCAACAGCAAAAGTTATTCTCTTCCCGAAATTATAAAAGTTTTGTGTGCCACTATTTACTGTTGTCGAAATATTTACAGCGAATTTCAGTAAGTGAACCAAGATAAAATTTCACCACTTGATATTACATAACAATTCCTTCAAAGGTTCTAAGAAGACAGTCTTCAACACAGCCACACCACAGACATATTTTGAATGTGTCTCACAAAAATACAGCAATTCAGGTTTACCTAAAAAGGATTTCATTAAAAGGAATTAAAGCTGTTTGATATGAAAGTACCACACGTCGGGCAATGTAGTCTGCACGAACGGACTCGAAATTACGAGTACTTAAAGCTGTTCCGATACACAACTCACCACATTCCTCCTCTTCTAAGCAACCAGTGGAAACACGCCAGAAGTCACAAACATACAATGATAACCTACTGGCCGGCCGGAGTGGCCGAGCGGTTCCAGGCGCTTTAGTCCGGAACCGCATTGCTGCTACGGTCGCAGGTTCGAGTACTGCCTCGGGCATGGATGTGTGTGCTGTCCTTAGGTTAGTTAGGTTTAAGTAGTTCTAGGTCTTAGCGAACTGATGACCTCAGAAGTTAAGTCCCATAGTGCTCAGAGCCATTTGAACCAACTTAACCGTCGCAGCGGGTCGGCTGATGAACCTCACGCACATAAACACACGCTTGGCCTCGAAGTGTAACTCGCCAGAATACAAGCAACAAGATTCGCCCCTCTGAGGCGCACAATTTTGTGGGTTCCAAATATTAAAGAAAGTGACTTGGCGATTTAATACACAAGGTACTAGACAAGAAAAATGTTATGGACGTCATGATTAATAACAGTGAACATAAAAGAGATTTACAAAACAGCAAAGCTGTAATTTAAAAAACACAGTCAAATCATAGCTCTATGACAATTACGCAATGGAAATCTTTATCTTCTGATACGAGCGACACACTCCTCTAGTCGCCTGGGTAGACCTACGAACAAAGAACAACAATAACAAGAGGCTGAACCGAGTCCGATATGAAATGGCCCAAATATGCGGAGAAAGGTAATCAGTCACAATTATCACGCTGACAGTGGGTCTCTGCACAGAAGCACTGAACTAGAACTACCTCATCGAGCATACGAGGCCACCGTGTGGCGACAAAAACTAGAAATATTTGGAGCCACCAGGAGATGTGTGGATGACGACGAACCACCGCTCGCCTCCAGAACTACTCGGCAAAAGGAGTAACGTCTCCTCTCCCTTTTCCTGCGCAAGTCCCTCGTGTGCGGAAGATGCTCAGTCAGACCAACTCGGAAGTCACAGGGACACCAGAACAAAGAGCCGGCCCATTGCCCACAGACCCGCGCTGTCCGTGCTGTTTCGCTGACTGTCTCTCCGCAGAAAACCGCCTTAACGGCACTCGCAGCAAACGTCACGCCCGCTTCACGACTGCGTTCCAGGAGACGTGGCGCGAGCTATCGATCGCGCAGCCGTTGAGCTTTCTCTGTCCATCCCCTCCTCCCCTAGTTATGTGCCCTTTTCCACCTTCCTTTTCTCTTTCTGTCCATTGTAACCTCCCAAGAAAAATAATAATAAGAATATTTAAATGTTAATGCGAATAAAGCCTAGTGTAACCTCCCAGCAAATAAAATAATTTATTGACAATGACAATTAAATGAGAACTAGCAATCTGAGCCACGTGTAACCTCCCCACAAAAATGAAAGTCAATTTAATAAGAAATGAATGAAATCTCAGTGACAATGAAAACACAAATAGACCGAAATGTTGATCTTTAGGCCTCACTAAACTCAAATTCTTATCTCAATAAAACTGCATCTGCTCTTATTTTTCGCCATAGCTTGGAGGAAATGCATCGCAAATATATATATATATATATATATATATATATATATATATATATATATATATTTAATTTAAGGGAAACTTTTCTTTAAGGAAATGCAAGGGAAATATTATTTCAAAAAAGGATTGTTTGTTAAAATGGTTGGTTTGAAAACAAAATTATTATTGGGGCGATTCTTGAACAAATTAATTACACTTAAGATCCATTACATTATCAGATGTGCGCAAAGCGGCTTCATTACCTTATTTAAAAAATATACCTCGTCCTGAATCTCGACCAGAATGCCATGTCGACGCCCGCCGACTCGTCACACACAACTGCGACTCTCTCTCGCGCGCTACTAGCACTGACTACATGCTCTCTGGTCAGAGATTCTGCGGCTCGCCATCGCTGCCTATGAAACGTACGCGTTTCACCATCTGTTCCTCCCCATTCCCTAACCACAATAATTCTTTCCTTAAGGTACACTACTGGCCATTAAAATTGCTAAACCACGAAGATGACCTGCTACAGACGCGAAATTTAACCGACAGGAAGAAGATGCTGTGACATTAGCTTTTCAGAGCATTCACACAAGGTTGGCGCCGGTAGCGACACCTACAACATGCTGACATGAGCAAAGTTT
Organism: Schistocerca cancellata; assembly: GCF_023864275.1. Classification (NCBI taxonomy): domain Eukaryota; kingdom Metazoa; phylum Arthropoda; class Insecta; order Orthoptera; family Acrididae; genus Schistocerca; species Schistocerca cancellata. Next base: position 130,458,744 of record NC_064631.1, read on the forward strand.
CCAACCGATTTCTCATACACAAACAGCAGTTGACCGGCGTTGCCTGGTGAAACGTTGTGATGCCTCGTGTAGGGAGGAGAAATGCGTACCGTCACTTTTCCGACTTTGATAAAGGTCGGATTGTAGCCTATCGCGATTGCGGTTTATTGTTTCGCTACATTGCTGCTCGCGTTGGTGTAGATCCAATGACTATCAGCAGAATATGGAATCAGTGGGTTCAGGAGGGTAATACGGAACGCCGTGCTGGTTCCCAACGGCCTCGTATCACTAGCAGTCGAGATGACAGGCATCTTATCCGCATGGCTGTAACGGATCGTGCAGCCACGTCTCGATCCCCGAGTCAACAGATGGGGACGTTTGCAAGACAACAACCGAACAGTTCGACGACGTTTGCAGCAGCATGGACTATCAGCTCGGAGACCATGGCTGCGGTTACCTTAGACGCTGCATCACAGACAGGAGCGCCTGCGATGGTGTACTCAACGACGAAACTGGGTGCAGGAGTGGCAAAACGTCATTTTCTCGGATGAATCCAGGTTCTGTTTACAGCATCATGATGGTCGCATCCGTGTTTGGTGACATCGCGGTGAACGCACATTGGAAGCGTGTATTCGTCATCGACATATCACACGGCGTGATGCTATGGGGTGCCATTGGTAACACGTCTCGATCACCTCTTGTTCGCATTGACGGCACTTTGAACAGTGGACGTTACATTTCAGATGTGTTACGACCCGAAGCTCTACCCTTCATTCGATCTCTCCGAAACCCTACATTTCAGCAGGATAATGCACGACCGCGTGTTGCAGGTTGCAGGTTCTGTACTGGCCTTTCTGGATACAGACAATGTTCGACTGCTGCCCTGGCCAGCACATTCCCAGATCTCTCACCAACTGAAAACGTCTGGTCAATGGTGGCCGAGCAACTGGCTCGTCACAATACGCCAGTCACTACTCTTGATGAACTGTGGGATCATGTTGAAGCTACATGGACAGCTGTACCTGTACATCCATCCAAGCACTGTTTGACTCAATGCCCAGGCGCATCAAGGCCGTTATTACGGCCAGAGGTGGTTGTTCTGGGTACTGATTTCTCAGGATCTATGCACCCAAATTGCGTGAAAATGTAATGACATGTCAGTTCTAGTATAATATATTTGTCCAATGAATACTCGTTATTCATCTGCATTTCTTCTTGGTCCAGCAATTTTAATGGCCAGTAGTGTATGTGCCCAGTTTAGTTGAAATCAATCTACGGGTTTAGGAGCTTGTTACCCATGGCATTTCCCGTATATGCACCTGTCATATATTTAACATACACCTTACATATTTCACACAAGGTTTTTACATATTATTCACCTGAGAATATCGTTCTGCAATTTTTTTTCACGCAGCACAATATTTGTGACGTCATATCTCCTGAAGTATGAGTCGTACAATAATATAATCTTCTAGGTACATCGCGTCATATATTCGGATACTGTCCTTCAAATACGTTACGAATAGAATCAATGGTGGAGGAGTACTAAATTAGAACTTCGTGCATGATAGGGCAGTTTTTCACGTATCTCAGTGCTTATAACGTCGCATTTTCTGAGCTATATGACGTTCTGTGATAAAGTTTTGGATGTACTTTCAGTATTATATGTGAATACCGTCTACAAAATGTTTTACGAATAGAGTTATTGGTAAAGAAGCAATAAATTAAAAGAACAAGCCCGATGCGGCAATTTTACCACATGAACAACGAAAATGAAGTAAGTGATAAACTTTTTTCCTTTCATAATGTTGTGGGAATGTGAGCGAGAAAAGCTCCCGTAAAAGTTGGAAATTATGAGTGAAGTTTGTTGCAACTTACTAAGTTCTATCATTCCCAAATACTGGATGAATGTAATCTGGCTATTTGCGCGTAGTGAGCTTCGCTTATTTTCCACCACCAGCCCCACCCTTTCTTACACCCACAGTGGTTGTTTTCTGACTGAATGGTAGGTGTACCAAGGTTCGTGTCAAACGATCTACTAGTTTAAGAGGAAATGTGGAACATACATACACTTTTATGGTATGTATGGACGTGTTGACCTACACATTACCTTTTCAATGAAATTTTCCCCATTCAATATAAAATAATATGGACTGTGCTATTACTACAGACCTACATTATTAAACTAATGTCACTTGTAAGTTTTCTTTGTTCCTTTAGTGCTTGAAGTTCATTATGTGGAGCAGGTGGAACAGATTAATAATTAGTATAAACTGTTTGTAAATTCGTGTTGTAACTTTCATTTTCACCAATTATTTTTATTCATCGCCTGCTGGTGATCATTTACAGCAAGGTTCACAATCCCATGGTACAAGCCTGTACTTCCTCTGTTGCTTTCTCTCCCTTTGATTTCTCTGATGGTCTTTCTGGTGCAGATCCCGTTTGGACCTGGTACATGATTCAGGACCTTAGCTTTCCACTTCACTCCCAACGCTCTCTACAACTTCTCATAAATCAATACATGGTCCCCATTGTTGGGTTTGAGTTGTCACTATTTTTCCACATTTTTCAGAAGTGCGGGTCGAGCAGGTAAGGTCACCCAGTGTGGTATAAAAATATGTTCCACCTTTGTTGCTTTTCACCTTAGCATCCTTCCTTTCTAATAAGATAGTATGTCCAAAATCCAGAATGGTAGTCATCCTGTCACGGGCGGTCCGCCAAGTACATACACGATGGTAGCAAACTGATCATGCATGGCTTGCACTGTGGGTACTTGAGCTGGAAACGCTCCATGTACGCCAAGGAGTACGTGCCCATTGCGTCAGTGGTATGGGGACTCTGCACTAAGGATTACTGGCCATGTAGCCATTGCTGAGGTTGGGTAGCGTCAATGGAGTGGGTGGCGCCCAAGTGGATGACTTGCACACTAAGCAGTTGAAGCTTCCTCCCACTCATGGCCATACGGCTCCAGCAGTCTTATCAAAAAGAAGAAACTCATAAAAGAACACAGCAATCATTCGTCCTTTTCATGCAGGTTTTATTCGGCAGATCTAGATTTCAGATAGTCCCTAGCCAGTATCAATGCTCCATTTCATAGTATCAATGCATGTTCTGGTATTCAGTCCCCTATTTTTCGGGCTTCTGTCACAATTCTTTCAAGGCTGAACAACACGGGACTGATTTACTAGAGCAAGCACTGATTCTATGAAATGGAGCATTGATAATGACTAGGCAGTAACCAAAAATTAGATTTTCCGAATAAAACCTGCAAGAAAAGGACGACTGATTGCTGTGCTCTATCATTTGTAAGTTATATCACAGTCTCTGAGTGCACCCACGTTCCTAACGGAAAGTAACCTGATGAAGAAGGAACTTGTTTAACGCAAAGAGATATACGACCCCAAAATGGGTTGAACGTTGATATAAGAGACAAGCATAGGAATACTCTCATCCCCCCCCCCCCCTCCCAAAATACCTGGTTCATACAATGACTGATGGGCTTTCTTTTTGTCTACGAAGACTTAGACTTTGTTTCTTGCAGAGGAAAGTGGAGAAGTTTGTGGAAGTTGCAACCGTTTCCAAAATGAAGAGTAGGTCAATTTTGATTAATACAGCATTCCCTGCCCAGTCACAGACGTTGCTCACTTGAGACAAGCTGGATGAAATTCCAGCGACTATCACTCCCCATAATAGTCTAAATATGATTCAGGGTATCATTTTACATCGTGATCTCCTCCTAAAGTCGGATGATGAGCTATGTGCAACTTGGAACATCAGGGTGTACACTTCATCTGTTACATCCATAGGGGGCTAAAGGACAATAGGGTTGCTACTGGGGGCTGCATGTTGGTCTTTGAGGGCGATTGGTTACCTGGAACGGTTATAGTGATGGTATACTAATGTGACATGAAACCACATGTCCGCTCACCCCCCTCATGTGATGCTTCAGATGCCTGAAATTTGGGCACTTGTCTTCGTGTTGCAACACCAGCCCAGTCTGTAGGGATTGTGGACAACCTCTGCACACGAATGTTCCTTGTGCCCCTCCTATCATCTGCATCAAGTGGAAGATCTCCATTCACCCTGCTTACCAGATTGCACTGTCCTTCAGAAAGAGAAAAAAAATACAAGCGTATAAATCTCTGGACAGACTAACACATCAAAAATCCAAGTAAAGGTACGAATCTATACATCCTGCATGCACGACAATGATGTATGGTACAGTTACGATGATGTCACTCTCTCTAATGACAGTATTGTCGAATCTTATGCCTCTTACAGCAGGTGCTCAGGACCGTTCGACCATGCCTGCACCCTGGTGGTTGGGGGCTTTCCTTCTACTGCACCCACCCGCTGGGTACGTCGATCTCACCCCCTTGCCAGAGACCCTTCCCTCTTCTTTTCAAACCAGGAAGAGGTCCTGCTTGGACACCATCCATTGGCTGAGGCAGATGCAGCCTGCTGGTCATAGGGCTTCCTGATCTTTCCAGTCTCTGAAACTAATTCAGAGAAGCTCTCCACGTCATCTAAACCTCCCTAAGGGGAAAAAAGATGAAAAGATATTCCGGTAGCTCCCACGCCACTGGTTTCCATACGTTCCAGTTCTGTGACCTAGACAGAGATACTGATGGCCCCTAGACCCCAGATTACACCATGCAATATTTCTCAGAACCTATGTGTGTTGATACGATATCGTCTCAGACTAACTCCTTGGTCTGTTTACACCCTCAACATATACTGACAGCTTGGTCAGTAGAATTTTGGCGGTTGTTTCCACCCTGTGGCTGAACTATAACATATCTTAAGCACCTCCCCTGCTTTCCACATTGCCCTTCAGGAAATTTGGTTTCCAGCACCATGGACCCCTACCCTGCATAGCTACTGGGAATATTTTATCACGCAGACTATGATAGGGTATCAGGTGGAATTTGCACATATGTTCTATCTCTGTGTACAGTGAATTTGTGCCTCTTGGTACAATTTTGGAATGTGTAGCTGTTCATTTAAGGGCATCTCATGATATTACCATCTGTAATGTTTATTTCCCTCAAGAACAGTGAAATGTTCCATAATATACTGTCTGCACTGGTTTCTCGGCTCCCTCCACCTCTCCTAATCTTGGGTGACTTCACTGCACATAGCCCTTTATGGGTTGCAAGCCCGATCACTGGCTGCTGTAAAGATACCGAACACTCGCTGGCAGATCTCGACCTTTGTCTCTTGAATACTGTTCCCCACACACTTCATTAAGGCATTTGGAGCTTACTTGGCCACTGATCTTTATTTTTGCATCGGTGGTCCTCTCCCATCCATCCACTGGAAAGTTCACAAAGACATGTGTGGTAGTGACCGCTCCCCAATCTTTCTGCCCCTCCTACAGCATCACTTCCCTGGTGATCGGCCCAGAGGGGCTCCCAACAATGCTGACTGCAATATTTTCACCTCCACTGTTGTCCTTCACTCCCCGTAGCTACTGTCTTGGCGGTCCAGAGTACAACAGTAACCATTCAATTTACAGTCAATTTAGTCATCCCGTAATCTTCAGGATCCTCCTGCTGGTGGACCTCTGAAATCGCCAATCCTATTAGAGCAAGCTGTTCCAGCTCGTCGGCTCCGTTGTGAGTCGCGGCGCGCTCCCTGCTGCAGGGAGCCGTGTCGCTCGCAGTGTCCATTCAAGTGGGCCAGCACACCAGCACGTGGCACAGCTGGCTGAGGCAGGCGGCAAGGCAAGCGTTTTGATGTGCCAGCTCCGTCTTACAAGATCGACAACCTCATATTCTTAGCTGCTAAGACGTGGTGACATGCTACACCAGGAAATACGACGTTCAGGAAATAAATAAGAAACAACTGTTTTACGTGAAATTGCATACTAAATTTATTGGGCCTCTGTAGCTTGACATTTTCTTTTCATTACAAGATCGGAAATATCAGGCGTCAAAGTGATCGCATCGTTAATGCGGAGGATGGCCTTTATTGTTGCATCCTGAAGAAACGATCGTTCCTTACTTTTTACTCTTTTCATTGCTGAGAAAAGCTGCTCACAACAATACGTAGATCCGAACATGCACATGATCTGAGTGGCATTGTTGTGAAGCTTGGGAAATGTTTTTCGCTGTAATGAACGATACTATCGTGACAAATCCAACGTGTTGTAGTACCTCTCTTTCAACAAAGTTGAATTTTGCAAATCAATAATCTCCAATTGAAGTGACGATGACAAGTCATCGGGGGAAACTGAAAAAGGACTGCTAAACACCTTAAGTTCCATTTCCAAACTAGCGAAGTCTCGGAATCGGGTTTCAAACGACGTGTTGAGTTGCTTTAACTTTGCTTGGTAATCGCCGAAAGTAGTACCTTCAGGTAGTTTTAAACAAGCAAGACAACTGAAGAACGTTAAATGTGCATTACTCATCTGCCTCTCAAATAAACGTAACTTTTCCATGAGCGCTTTGATCTGGTCATGCATGTCAACGATTAGCTGCCCTTTGCCTGCAATGACAGATTTAAATTATTCATATGCATATTAACATCAGCTAGGAACGCCAGGTCTGATATCCCCCCCCCCCCCAGGGGGTCCACAACTCTTTTGTGGATACGTGCGTAGCAAGCACGGGACCCCGAGCTAATGTGGCCTTCCTTCCTTTCCGGGCTGCATACCTTCCCTTTCCGCATCCTTCCCCATCCCTATCTTCGCCCCTCCTCCCCTCACCTCTGGCTCTTTCCTTCCCTTTCTCCCCATCTGGGAGTATGGTTTGTGCCTACGTCCGGAGACGGACGCTCGTAAATGTACTGCATTCTTCGCCTTCCTTGCTTTTATGTCTTCTTCCTTCCTTTGTCCTTCTCTTTTCCTTACCTCTTCTCTTTCCCTTTTCTCCGCTGCGGCGTTTGAGACCTCTCTTCTTTCCTTTCCCTTTCTCTTTCTTCCTCCCTGTGCGTGTCTGAAGGCCGACCCACGCCTTTTGTGCGTAGCCGGTGACGGGGTAACGCGTAATTCCCCACCCCGGGTAGACAGGTAGGACACGTACGTACCCCCTGGTAATGGCCAGGCCCAGGGAGGGGTGATTACCCGAGCTGATACCTTCCGAAAGTGCCGACTGGTCCCTCCGTCCGTTTGTCGGGAGGTGTGACCTGAGGTGTGAACAATCACCTAAGGTGGGAGTGCCCTCAGAGAGGGCCCCCACAAGGGAGGAGCGCGCCATCGGAGACGCCGGTAATCATGGGGGATTCTTCCGCAATGGTTTCCTCACCTTCCACTATGTCTGCTCACAAACGTAAGTATACTGAGTCTCAGCCACAGACGATTCTTCCATCGTTGCCACAGTTCCTTGTTGTTTCTCGGTCTGATGAAGGTCACGACTTCTCCACGGTCAACCCTTTCATTATTCAGAAAGGTGTCGACGCAATTGCAGGTCCTGTAAAGTCTTGTTCCAGATTACGGAATGGCACCCTGTTGTTAGAAACACACAGTGCCCTCCAGGCACAAAAATTACTGCGTACTTCTCTGCTCCACACCTTCCCTGTCCGGGTGGAGCCGCACCGTACCTTAAATTCCTCGCGTGCAGTCGTTTATACACGATCCCTCGATGGATTGTCTGACGAAGAAATTCAGCACTACCTGTCTGACCAGGGCGTAACGGCTGTTCATAGAGTTATGAAAAGGGTTGACACAAACATCATTCCAACCCGCACTGTCTTCTTGACGTTTGACAAAGTTCAACTCCCATCGAAAATCAAAGCAGGCTATGAGATAATTTCCGTTCGCCCTTACGTCCCAAACCCTACGCGTTGCTATCGATGTCAGCGGTTCAATCACACCAGCCAGTCCTGTTCCAATCCGGCCAAATGTGTTACGTGTGGCAAGGATGCCCATGAGGGTGCTTGTCCACCTCCATCCCCTCGCTGCATCAACTGTATGGGTGACCACCCTGCTTCCTCTCGAGATTGCCCCGTTTTTAAGGACGAAAAGTTCATCCAGGAAATAAGAGTGAAGGAAAAGGTGTCGACCTTTGCTGCTCGAAAATTATTCGCCAGTCGACAGCCCACTGTGCCCCAGACAGGAAAATACAGCACTGTCCTTGCTTCTCCTTGGCGAACAAAGGAGGTGGCCATGCAGACTTGCGACCTCACCTTTAGTACCACGGTCGTCAGATCGGCCAGCGCAAGGATCGCCCGTTCAACCTCACCACTTTCGCCTGCCCACTCTATGGCTCACCCTTCGTCGGGTTCTGCTAAATCTCGAGCCCAAAAGTCAGACGCCAAGTCTTCGAAAAAAGAGCATACTCGTGAAGAGTTTTTACGTACCGCAACTTCACAACCATCGGTTCCTCCTTCATCTAAACATCATACTTCCAAGAAGGCTACAAAGAAACCCAGTTCCTCTCCTTCTCCGCCAAGGCGTGTCCCATCTACAGCACCACCTGGCGGAAATCGCCCTCGGCCGTCTTCTGTGTCGCCGAGGCGCACTGCTGGTGGCCGGTCAACCGGCCGATCGCTGGTGGCAGGGGCTGCTCCTGACCCACCTATGGATCAGGATCTTCTGCCTTCGGCTGAATGCTATTCCATGCTGTCGGTCGCAAGCTCTGAGCGGTCGTTGAGTTGACAGCACCCTTGGTCACATTCCTCCATTTTCTGTTCACCCTATGTCCATTATCCACTGGAATATCCGCGGCATTCGAGCCAATCGGGATGAATTGTCGGTCCTCTTACGATCCTACTCGCCGGTCATCTTCTGTCTTCAGGAAACAAAGCTGCGTCCCCATGACCGCTTTGTTCTCCCTCATTTTCAGTCCGTCTGGTATGACCTCCCCTCTGTTGAAGGCACTCCAGCCCATGGAGGACTCATGATTCTTCTCCATGATACTCTGCATTATCACCCAATCCCCTTAAACAGTTCCTTCCAAGCTGTCGCCGTCCGTCTTTCCCTTTCTGGATACACGTTCTCTCTTTGTACTGTATACATTCCATCATCCACACCAATGGCACGAGCTGATCTCCTTCATCTTCTTGGTCAGCTTCCACCCCCCTATTTGCTGGTTGGGGACTTCAATGCCCACCACCCGCTTTGGGGATCTCCACATCCTTGTCCACGTGGCTCTCTATTGCTAGACGTCGTCCACCAAGCGGATCTAGTTTGCCTCAACACTGGGGTCCCCACATTTTTGTCTGCCTCCACGACAAATTTATCTCATTTGGACCTTGCGGTCGGTACTGTTCCGCTAGCTCGGCGCTTCGAATGGTTCGCCCTTGATGATACACACTCGAGTGACCACTTTCCATGTGTCCTTAGACTGCAGCCTCCACTGCCATATATGCGCTCGCGACGCTGGAAATTTGCCCAAGCCGATTGGACACTTTTTTCGTCTCTAGCGACATTCGATGACCGTCGCTTTCCCAGCGTCGACGATGAGGTCACACATATTACCGACGTTATTCTTACAGCTGCGGAACGTTCAATACCACGCACCTCCGAATTGCCGCGGCGCCCCCCAGTTCCTTGGTGGAACGAGGCATGCCGTGACGCAATACGTGAGCGGCGACGTGCTCTTCGCATTTTCCGTCACCATCCTACTTTGGCCAACTGTATCCGCTATAAGCAGCTCCGTGCGCGATGCCGTCGCGTCATCCGCGATAGCAAGAAGGCAAGCTGGAAATTCTTTATTAGCTCATTTAACACCTTCACGCCCTCCTCGGAAGTTTGGAGTCGGCTTCGACGGTTCTCAGGCGCGCCTAGTTTCTCCCCGGTCTCTGGGATCACTGTCGCGCATGATACCTTAGTGGACACCGTCGCAATTTCTAACTCTTTGGGTCAGCACTTTGCTGAGATTTCGAGCTCTTCAAATTACCCTCCAGCGTTTCTCCCGAAGAAACGTGCAGCGGAAGTGCGACATCTTGCTTTCTCCTCTCAAAATCACGAAAGCTACAATACTGTTTTCTCCATGCGGGAACTCCAACGTGCCCTCTCTTCTTCTCGCTCCTCCGCCCCAGGACCGGATGGTATCCATGTCCAAATGTGGCTGCATTTATCAACCCATAGTCTGCGTTACCTCCTTCGCCTTTATAATCGAATTTGGACCGACAGTACCTTTCCCAGACGGTGGCGGGAAGCTGTTGTCGTTCCCGTTCCGAAACCTGGAAAGGACAAACATCTCCCCTCTAGCTATCGCCCCATTTCTCTCACGAGTAGTGTCTGTAAGGTTTTGGAGCGTATGGTGAATTACCGTTTAGCTTGGTGGCTGGAATCCCACAGTCTTTTAACACCAGCCCAATGCGGATTTCGGAAGCATCGTTCTGCAGTTGACCATCTTGTTGCTCTCTCCACTTATATCATGAACAATTTTCTCCGGAAACGCCAAACGGTAGCAATATTTTTCGATCTGGAGAGAGCATACGATATCTGTTGGAGGACAGGCATCCTCCGCACACTGTTCTCTTGGGGCTTTCGAGGCCGGCTGCCCCTTTTTCTTCGCGAATTTATGGCAGAGCGCACTTTTAGGGTGCGGGTGAACACTACTCTCTCCCGTACTTTCTCCCAAGAAAACGGGGTACCCCAGGGATCCGTGCTGAGTGTTGTACTGTTTGCCATCGCCATAAATCCAATTATGGATTGTCTCCTTCCTGATGTCTCGGGCTCCCTCTTTGTGGACGATTTTGCGATCTACTACAGCTCTCAAGGGACCAGCCTTCTTGAACGACGTCTTCAAGGATGTCTCGATCGCCTCCACTCGTGGAGCATCGAAACCGGCTTCCGTTTCTCACCCAGTAAGACCGTTTGTGTCAATTTTTGGCGACGTAAGGAGTTTCTTCCGCCCTCCTTACATCTAGGTCCTGTCAACCTTCCGTTTTCAGACGTCGCTAAATTCTTGGGTCTTATGTTTGACAGAAAACTATGCTGGTCCTCCCACGTTTCCTATCTTTCGGCTCGCTGTCTGCGATCGCTTAACACCCTCCGTGTCCTGAATGGTACCTCCTGGGGAGCGGACCGAGTGGTCCTTCTCCGCCTCTATCGCGCCTTAGTGCGCTCGAAATTGGATTATGGAAGCATAGTCTACTCCTCTGCTCGGCCGTCTATTCTTCGGCGTCTCGACTCTATCCACCACCGTGGATTACGTTTAGTGTCTAGAGCTTTTTACGCTAGCCCTGTGGAAAGCCTTTATGCTGAGACTGCTGAACCTCCGCTGTCCAATCGGCGAGCAGTCCTCCTGAGTCGTTATGCTATCCATCTGTCTTCCATGCCTGCTAATCCAGCCCATGACCTTTTTTTCGACGCCTCCTTTGATGTAGGGTATGCAGGCCGCTCCTCCTCCCTACTACCCCTGGGAGTCCGCTTCCGTCAACTGCTCCATTCTCTTTCCTTCCGCTTTCCTAAAACCTTCTTGACAACTTGGGGTACAGCACCGCCTTGGCTCCGTCCCCGGATCTGCCTGCTCCGTGACCTTTGTCAATTTCCCAAGGATGGTACCCCTACACTTGTTTATCGTCGGGCATTTGCTGCTCTATGTGCACAAATGACGGACGCCACATTTATTTACACCGACGGCTCGAAAACATCGTTAGGTGTAGGGAGTGCCTATATTGTTGGCGACACGCCAAATCGCTTTCGGCTTCCCGACCAGTGTTCGGTTTATACTGCGGAGCTTTACGCTGTTCTCCAGGCTGTCCACTACATCCGCCGCCATCAGCGGATACAGTACGTTATCTGCTCCGATTCTCTCAGCTCTCTCCTCAGTCTCCAAGCTCTTTACCCTGTGCACCCTCTGGTCCACCGGATTCAGGACTGTCTGCGCTTGCCCCACCTGGGGGGCGTCTCGGTGGCGTTCCTCTGGCTCCCGGGACACGCTGGTATCTGTGGGAATGAGGCGGCCGATATAGCGGCCAAGGCTGCAGTCTCTCTTCCTCGGCCAGCTATTCAGTCGCTTCCCTTCACCGATCTACGGAGCGGGTTATGTCGCAAAGTTGCTCATTTATGGCATGCGCATTGGTCAACACTTTCCCGTAATAAATTGCGGGAAGTGAAAGCCCTTCCTTGCGCTTGGACCTCTTCCTCCCGAACGCGTCGTCGGGAGGAGGTAATTTTAGCTAGACTCCGGATAGGGCACTGTCTTTTTAGCCATCGACATCTTTTAAGCGGCGATCCTCCCCCACTCTGTCCCCACTGCTTTCAGCTGTGGACGGTAAGACACCTTTTAATTGAATGCCCCTATTGTAATCAGTTACGCTCCCGTCTACAGCTATCGCCTGATCTATCGTCGATTTTAGCAGATGACACGCGCTCAGCCGACCGCGTTCTCCAGTTTATTAGTGACAGTGAAATGACGTCAGTCATTTGAAGCTTTTTTTGGGGACAACCACCCCCTTTCTGTAGTGGATTTTTAAGCATTCCTTCTATTTTTAGTTTCTCCAATTTTATGACTTTGTTCCCATTGCTGCTGGTTTTCAATTTCGGTTTTTTACTGTCTTAAGTCACGGGCTGGGCGCTAATGACCATAGAAGTTTTGCGCCCTAAAACCAAACACAAAAAAAAGGTCTGATATCCATTTTATGTCTTTAAGACAACGCATTTCTTCCCCTTTCATTTCGAGAAAAAGGGATGTTTCCTCACGAATGGCAAAGAAAACTTCAAGAACTTTTCCCCGATTCAGACAACGAACTGGACTGTGGTAAGGTATAGCCCCATACTCCGCTTCCATATCTTTCAGGAATCCTTTGAATTGGCGATGATTCATACCGTGACGCCGCACAAAATTCACACACTTCACAACATCTTTCATTACGCAACCTAGCTCTAATTTTTCAGCATACAGTGCCTATTGGTGAATAAAACAATGAAGTGTCAAAATGTCTTTCGCGAATTCGTCCCTGAGTTTATTTTTCAAACGAGAAGCAAAACTTGTTGACGTCCGATCATTTGTGGTGCACCGTCTGTCGCTACAGAATGGAGCTTATCCCACGGCAAATTCATATTGTCCACTGATTCACAAACAGAGTCAAAAATGTCACGTCCTGTTGCGGTGTAATCGAGTGGTACCACATCCATGAGTTCTTCAGTTACTTGCAGTTCCATGTCGACACCACGCTCAAAGACTGCAAGCAGAGCACAGTCCGATATGTCGGTGCTTTCTTCAAGCGCTAGCGAAAATGCAACAAAGCTCTGCGCCTTTTTCCTGAGCAGTGTCTCTAAATCCGCTGCCATGTCCAGATATTGTTTGCTTCGACAGGCAAACCCCTTCAATTGCCTGCACCTCCCTTGGAAACAAACATTCTGCAACTGCTACCATGCACGATTTTACGAGTGGTCACACCGAAAAAGGTTCGCCACTCGTCGCAATGATGTGCGCGACCCTGTAACGTGCTCGAATTGCAGATTCAGTAGTGTTTTCTCCGCTCTCATTCACCTGAAAATTATAAACTCATAACAGAACACGAACTATGTTGCATGTTTTGATACCCTCCATATTACGAAACCGTTTTTAAACTTATGTCACCTTGTATGTCGTTCTTAAGCCTGGCTACCAGTTCTCTGCGTGCAACGCCTTCTACCTTATCGTAGTGCGCTGCGTGAAGGCGTGTATAGTGTCGTTGTATGTTGAACCTCTTCGCAGAATTAAATACTTTATGACATAGAAGACACTGCGGACGACCATCCCTCTCAATGAATAGAAAGGTATCCTCCAATATAGGTACAGGGCTCTCGTGGCTAGTCGTAGTTGTCATTGAACACGGATTATTGCGTCAGTTGCGGCTGCATGCGGCCAGGGGGCAGTGAGTTCGCTTTCCCCCTCCAAGCGAGCTCCGAGCTGCCGCAGTGAGCGCTCCAGAGCGCTCCGGCTCCCTGGAGCTGGGATGGAACAGCCTGCATTAGAGAGTGCAGATGGGATGAAGTGTGTGGGTGTTTCTGAACACCAGCTGCAGGGCGCAGTTTGAAAGGCTCTCTCTTGGGGCCTCACTCATGGCTTTCGGGTTTCAGGCGCCAGGACTCACATGCATTTCTGTCGACGTTTTACTGTTCACTCATAGCCAGATCTTCACAGCAACGACCAGTTACTGAATGTGGTAGGAACTTATCGCTCTTTGGGAGTGATCTCAGATGCCCAGTCGATAGAGCTTTCCAATCGTCGCCAACTTATGCAAAAGTGCTGGCTACGCCTTGATTCTGTCCTGTCTTCATTATAGGAGTCAAGGATATGGTTCAGCATCTCCCTCAGCATTGTAGTCGCTGTATCCAGTACAAAAATGCGGGGTCTGACTTGCAACAGGAGCCTTCTGAACTAACGCTGTGAGCAGCGAACTAAATGGAGGCTAGGGTCCCTCCATTACAGATGAGGACACAACAACAGCTAATCAATTATGCAGCTTCCCAAAGCATGCAAACTATTGTCCTTCTTCCTAGTAGGGAGATCCACTTCCCATAACAGAGACCCAGAACCCCCACTACTGCCTCTTGTTAGGGAACAATCGTGTATGCCCCCATGGTGTGCACCCCAGCCTTGAGTCTGTCTTGAATTATCCTTTGGCCCGAAAGATTCAGTTGACCCCATGGTCTTTCGCCACCTGCCCTGGATGTCCTCAAAGCGTTTCCAGGTCGATGGAAAAACTAGTTTTGAACACACACACACACACACACACACACACACACACACACACACACACACACACACACACATGCAAGTTTCAGCGAACTATGCTCCCTGCGAAATGGATGCAGTATCTTCATTGCTAAACTAGTGGCCATCAATCAAGCCCATAACCATGTTCGTTATTGCACTGGCCAGGTGATTCTAACCTCGACAATGACAAGCGTTATATTACTGCACTCAAGCCCTTTCAGATGCTGTTAAAAAAGATATATTGTTCTATTTAAAAATATTATACTTGCTTCAGTATTTTGATCGACTACCTGAGCATCCTTCAGGCTTTCGTCATCGATTAGTCACGATTATCCATAACCTTCTTTTTGACCTCCATCAAGCTGGCCACCCGACCATCTTCTGCATCCCTGGTCATGTCAGGATCTCGGGAAATGTACATGCTGACTTGTTGGCTACCGGGATGTCGATTTGGAAATGAGGGTCCCAGAACTGGACCTTCAGTCGACTCATACGCCAAAAATTGTTGTACGACTAGAACTTGGAATGGTCCACCCTGGACTCCCCAAACAAACTGAGGACACTAAAGAAGACCATGACCACGCGGTAGTCTTCCCTTCATGCTTTTCACAGGCAATCCAAAACCCTTTGTCGGCTACACATTGGCCACACTTGGCGGATGCAAGGGTACATTCTCCAATATAAGGATCCACCTTTCTGCCGATGTCGTGCCAGTCTAAGGTTGGTCCACGTCCTACTAGACTGCTTAAAATTGGCTGCGTTGCGATGATATCTTAAACTTCCTCTGGTGTTATCAGACGACACCAAGGCAGCCGACCTGGGTTTATGTTTTACCTGCAAGAGGTGGTTTCTGCTCCTCTCTGTGAGTGAGGCACTGGGCCTGATTGGCTGTCTGAAGGGCTGAAAGGGTACCCCTCACCTGCTTTGGTTCAGGGCGGCTATCGCTCGGTGGTGCAGCTTGGCTCCCACACTCTACACATTTTTATTCTCCTTATTCTTTTATATTTGCCATTTTCAGTGTTTTGTGGTCCCTAAAATTTTATCATCTTGCTTGTGCTGCTCGTTTTATTTGGGTAACGGACGGCGAGGTAGAGCTAGTCGGATATACAAGGTGTATTTCCCACTGCACACCATGCCCTGAGGTCTTCCAGCTGCATTCTGGGCATAATGACCAGCCCACGTTATTCTTTCCCTCTCACTCCTCTCCTCTTTGCTTTCATCACTGTCCTGTTGTACCTTGGTTACAACTGTGCTTCACAGTTTTCACCTTTTGTATCCTTTCTCTGAGAATTATGCCTGTTTCGAAAAATTTAGGATGAAAGGACCGATGACCTCGCAGTTTGGTCCATTTAAATCCAAGAAACCAGCAAAATATGAGGTCGTGAGAAACGGAACACATACTCCGATTGGACAAAAATGAGGAATGAAATCGACCTTGACCACTATAAAAGAATAGTCTCGGCTTTTCCCTCAATCAGTATTGGAAAATCTCATTTTTAATGGCCAGACAGGAATCTGACCCCCAGCCCTTCCAAATGTTAGAGCATTATTTTACAACTGCACCTCCTTCCTGGGTGAGCTCTTACCTAATCTATGTATGGATCGTGCTACATTGTTACTAATTATGTTTTGTCTATGATTTCTCTATTGTATATTTTTTCATGTAAACAGTCACCTGGATATCCCTCCTTCTTCGTTTTTTCGTTGTTTTCTCGATCAAATACCTTCCTGTGAGCAATTATTTATTTATATATTTACAAGTCTAGGTCCTTAGAACCAAATTGAGGAGCAAATGTCTAAGGTCAGCCGGCCTCTGTGGCCGAGCGGTTCTAGGCGCTTTAGTCTGGAACCAAACGACTGCTACGGTCACAGGTTCGAATCCTGTCTTTGGATTACTGCTAAGATTTTTTAAATTCTTGTGGTAGCTTATTGAAAATGGATGCCGCAGTATACTGTACACCATTCTGCACGAGAATTAAGGAAGTGCGATTAAAATGCAGACTGGATTTCTGCCTAGTGTTAACTGTGTGTAATCTGCTAATTCTTGAAAAAAAAAGCTGATATTGTTTACAAGAAACGATAGTAGAGAATATATGTATTGAGAGGCCAATATCAGAATACCCAGACGAGAGTATAGGAGCCGACAAGAGGTTTGCGAACTTACACTACTTATTGCCCGAACTGCCTGTTTCTGAGACAAAATATGCTTCAAGAAGGGGAAGGGCTACCCCACAATATAATACCATACGACATAAGAGAATGAAAATAAGCAAAGTAGACTATTTTTCGTGTTGAATGATCACTTACTTCAGATACAGTTCGAATAATAAAAATGGCAGCATTACGTCTTTGAAAAAGATCCTCGACGTGTGATTTCCACAACAGTTTACTATCTGAAATTTGAACTGTTCAGTTTCTCTAATCATATGCCCATTCTGTGAAATCAAAACGTCGGGTTTTGTTGAATTGTGTGTTATAAACTGTAAAAACAGAGTCTTACAGTGATTTATCGTTAGTTTGTTTTCTACAAGATATGAACCTCTGTCATGAACTGCATATCTGTATGATGAACACAACGTCCTTTACTACCAAGCTAGTGTCATCAGCAAACAGAAAAAGTTTAGAATAATACTAGGGAGCATATAATTTTTATAAATAAGGAAGAGGAGTAACCCCAACACCGATCCCTGCCCTCCCTCCCCCCCCCCCCCCCCCCGTTTGGCTGTGCTCCACTCAGACCCCACATCACAGCCATTCTCAACACTATGAATAATGACATTTTCCTGTGTGTTGTTAAAGAAAGAGGTGAACCAATTTCGAGCTACTTCCCGTATTCCAGCAATTCACCATATGGTCTTTGCTCCTCTTCACTGTCTGTTCTGCGCTCAAATTTTGCATTTAAGTCACCCATCACAACAACTTACAATAGTATGGATGGTTGGAACTCAGTCCCCACAACTCTGTTTTTAAGGTTATTTTCAGAATGCTGGAACACTTTCTCCCTAATTTCTATTTGCAAGGTTATTTTTAGGACTGATATCTGCGTCTACATATGGATCTAAATGGATACTCTGCAAATCACGCTAAAGTGCTCGGCAGAGAGTTCATCGAACCACTTTCGCAGTTCTCTATTATTCCAATCTCATATAGCGCGCGGAAAGAAAACAAAACCTGTATCTTTCCGTACGAGCTCTGATTTCCTTATTTTATCGTGGTGATCGTTTCTCCCTATGTAGGTCGGTGTCGAAAAAATATTTTCGCGTTCGGAGGAGAAAGTTGTTGATTGGAATTTTGTGAGAAGATTCCGTCCCAACGACAAACGCCTTTGTTTTAATGATACCCAGCCCTAATACTGTATCATTTCAGTGACACTCTCCCCCATATTTCTCGATAATACATAACGTGCTGCTCTTCTTTGAACTTTTCGATGTACTCTGTCAATTATATCTGGTAATGATCCCACACCGAACAGCAGTATTCTAAAAGAGGACGGACAAGCGTAATGCAGGCAGTCTCCTTAGTACACTCATGCTCATAAATTAAGGATAATGCCGATATAGGGTGAAACAACGCGCTGGTGTCGCTTTGCGGGTTTAAATCACCTCGGGGTATGGCCATGCGGTGCGTTTGACCTGCGGTCGTCGCACGGTGGCGCTGGCAGCAGTCCACATACGCAGAGGTGTGTTGGTGCATGTCAGAGTACGGTGCAGCGAGTTAGTGTGCAGACGTTTCCAGACGTGTTAATGGTGACTGTGTGTTGAAAATGGCTCAAAGAACACATATTGATGACGTTATGGGGGGTAGAATACTAGGACGGCTGGATGCTGGTCAAACACAGCAGGTCGTGGCACGGGCCCTCCGTGTGCCACAAAGTGTGATCTCAAGATTATGGCAACGATTCCAGCAGACAGGAAACGGGTCCAGGTGCTACAGTAGGGGACGTCCACAGTGTACAACACTACAAAAAGACCGATATCTCACCATCATGAGCCGCAGATGGCCACGGAGTTCTGCAGGTAGCCTCGCTCGGGACCTTTCCGCAGCCACTGGAACTGTTATCTCCAGACACACAGTCTACAGACGGCTGAATAGACATGGGTTATTCGCCCGGAGACCTGCAAGGTGCATTCCACTGAACCCTGGCGACAGGAAAACCTGTAAAGCCTAGTTTCAAGAACACAGTACATGGCCATTGGAACAGTGGTCCCAAGATATGTTCACGGATGAGTCCAGGTATCGTCTAAACAGTGATTCTCGCCGGGTTTTCATCTGCCGTGAACCAGGAACAGATACCAACCCCTTAATGTCCTTGAAAGGGACCTGTAAGGAGGTCGTGGTTTGATGGGTGGGATTATGACTGGTGCACGTACACCCCGGCATGTCTTTGACATAGGAACTATAACAGGTCAGGTGTATCGGGACGTCATTTTGCACCAATATGTCCGCCTTTTCAAGGGTGCAAGGGTGGAGTGGGTCCCACCTTCCTCCTGACTGATGGTAACGCACGGCCCCACCGAGCTGCCATCGTGGAGGATTACCTTGAAACAGAAGGTATCAGGCGAATGGAGTGGCCTTCCTGTTTTCCAGATCTAAACCCCATCGATCACGTGTGGGATACTCTAGGTACACGTATCGATGCACATCTTCAAACCCCTGCGACGCTTCAGGAGTTCCGACAGGCACTGATGCAATAATGGGAGGCTATACCCCAGCAGCTGCTCGACCACCTGATCCAGAGTGTGCCAACCCGTTGTACGGTCTGTGTACGTGTGCATGATGATCATGTCCCACATTCATGTCAGGGTACATGCACAGGAAACAGAGGCGTTTTGTAACACATGTGTTTCGGGACGGTTTCCTCAACTTATCACCAATACCGTGGACTTACAGATCTGTGTCGTGTGTGTTCGCTATGTGCCTATGCTATTAGCGCCAGTTTTGTGTAGTGCCACGTTCTGTGGCACCACAATCTGCCTTTATCCTTAATTTATGAGCATGAGTGTCCTGCCATTAAAACGCAACATTTTCTGTGTGTTCCTTCCAATTGAAGTTGTTCATAATTGTAATTCCCAGATACATAGTTGAATTTATTGCCTTTAGATTCAACTGATTTATCGTGTAACCGAAGTTTAACGGATTCCTTTTACACTCATGTGGATGACCTCACACGTTTCGCTACTTATGATCAACTGCCAATTTTCTCACCATTCAGATACCTTTTCTAAATCGTTTTGCAATTTGTTTTGATCTTCTGATGACTTTATTAGTCGATAAACGACAGCGTCATCTGGAAACAACCTATCTAAAATGCAGTAAAATTGTTGGTTGAGCATTAGGAATATAGAACAATTTTTCGCTTATTTAATATTGTACTGCAGGTTATTAGCAAGGCTCTTATTTATTCCTCGAACATTTGGAGTCAGAAACTTTTGCTACCGAATTTGAACCGTCCAATTCTCGGTTTCCGTGTTCCGACCTTTGGATCACACTGTGGCCGTGCTTTCAATTCGGAGCTCGATTCACACCGCAGAGTCATCTTTTACACAGAATCTGGGTTACACGAAAGACCTTAGTGCTGTGTACGTACCTAAAACCGTACCTATCTGGCAGATCCATCAAACTCGTCTGCTCGAAATTAATATCAGACTGCTCTTGGTTATATTTCTTCATACGTTCGCACACACTGTACACTCTCTATAAATTAAAGACGTCATCAACGAGAAGGGTGGTTTGAACACCACAGTGCTTCACTAGTCATGGATCTATCGGATGTGTTACGCCGTTGCATTCCTCCAAATTTTGAACCAACCGAATCGTAAGGGGACCTACAGTTTATCTTGATCTCCTAACTACGGTGCAGCTCAGTATTCTTCACATCAACAAAGATTGCCAAAAAGTGAAAGAAGTAATAAATGAGAGGTTGATATCTTAGAAGTGACCGTCACTCAAAGTTGGAGTTGTAGTCTGGCACTTTACCACCGAACCTTCGTGACGGACAATCACCCTCATTTCTTTCTGCTTTTTTTTCGTTTCTTATAACTAATACTTCATTTTCCTCGTTTTCAGATATATCTGTCAGCGCAGGGTGCGCAGATCATCAACCAGTGTTTAAGCCAGTTTCCTAACGCACAGCGTAAGTATCCGTCAGATATAAGCTCACTAACATGCCTGTCATTTAATTTCCAAATCCAAGTTCTAAACTTTACTTTCATGTGACTTTTAAACAATAGTTGTCTCGTGCTTTGAAATTAATCGCAGAACAGTACAAAGCACGCTGTTTTCCACTGGACTGCGATAAAAACAAGCTTCAAATGGAAAGTTCTATGTGCAATTCCACCCTATTGCTGAGCTATCAGACAGTGTTCAGAAATCTTTGTCACGGACAGAATATTCTACATTCAAAGTTTAAGTTACTCTCTGTCTGTCGTAGTATCTAGATAAAATGTCTAACACTGAAAGAAAGTTACCTTAATTCGACATTGACTACGAATATCGTCACATACTTTCTGGCTCTCACCTCAACAGTGGGATAAACAGCTTAAAAATCTTGCAAGGCTCCTATCACCAGTATTCAGTTCTGTCTTCCATGATCCATAAACGTCTTACAAACACACTCTTTAAATCTGAATAAAATTACTCTGTTTTCTATAAAACTTAAGCGATGTTACTGCCCCTGTTGGTTGATACTCGTTCCTTAATTTATTTAGTAGTCTATGTAGCAAACTATACCGTATCAATGACACTCATGGCAAATTGAAACAAAAGATTTATAACACAGAGGCGACGAAACACAAGGAAGCACATATACAAGGCTATAAAACCAACTATTCCTAGTGCTCTTTGCACTGTGTGCGTAAATATTTATCCCATAACAAGTCATTGGCCGGCCTCTGTGGCCGAGCGGTTCTAGGCGCTTCAGCCTGGAACCGCGTGACCGCTACGGTCGCAGGTTTGAAGCCTGCCTCGGGCATGGATGTGTGTGATGTCCGTACGTTAGTTAGGTTTAAGTAGTTCCAAGTTCCAGGGGACTGATGACCGCAGATATTAAGTCCCATAGTGCTCAGAGCCATTTGAACCATTTGAACAAGTCATCTGCAAACAACCTAAAACGGCTGCTCAGATTGTCTTCCAAATTGTTTATCTAGATAAGGGACAGCAAAGGTCCTATTACACTACCTTGGGGAACGTCAGAAATCACTTCTGTTTTACTCGGTGACTTTCCGTCAGTTACTACGAACTGCGACCTCTCTGACAGCAAGTCACAAATCCATTCAGATAACTGGGACGATATTCCATAAGAACGCAGTTTCAGTACAAGCCGCTTGTGTGGTATACTGTGAAAACTCTTCCGGAAATACAAAAATACGGAATTGATCTGAAATCCATGGTCAATATCACTAAACACTCCGTGCGAATAAAGAGCTAGTTGTGTTTCACAAGAACAATGTATTCTAAAACTATGTTGACTGTGTGTCAATAGGCCGTTTTCTTCGAGGTAATTTATAATGTTCGAACACGATATGTGTTCCAGAATCCTGATGCATATCGACGTTAACGATATGAACATGTAATTAAGTGAATAATTCCTACTGCCTTTCTTGAATACTTGTGTAACATGTGCAACTTTCCAGTCTTTTGGTACGGATCTTTCGTCGAGCGAACAATTGTACATGATTGTTAAATATAGAGCTAATATACACTCCTGGGAATTGAAATAAGAACACCGTGAATTTATTGTCCCAGGAAGGGGAAACTTTATTGACACATTCCTGGGGTCAGATACATCACATGATCACACTGACAGAACCACAGGCACATAGACACAGGCAACAGAGCATGCACAATGTCGGGACTAGTACAGTGTATATCCACCTTTCGCAGCAATGCAGGCTGCTATTCTCCCATGGAGACGATCGTAGAGATGCTGGATGTAATCCTGTGGAACGGCTTGCCATGCCATTTCCACCTGGCGCCTCAGTTGGACCAGCGTTCGTGCTGGACGTGCAGACCGCGTGAGACGACGCTTCATCCAGTCCCAAACATGCTCAATGGGGGACAGATCCGGAGATCTTGCTGGCCAGGGTAGTTGACTTACACCTTCTAGAGCACGTTGGGTGGCACGGGATACATGCGGACGTGCATTGTCCTGTTGGAACAGCAAGTTCCCTTGCCGGTCTAGGAATGGTAGAACGATGGGTTCGATGACGGTTTAGATGTACCGTGCACTATTCAGTGTCCCCTCGACAATCACCAGTGGTGTACGGCCAGTGTAGGAGATCGCTCCCCACACCATGATGCCGGGTGTTGGCCCTGTGTGCCTCGGTCGTATGCAGTCCTGATTGTGGCGCTCACCTGCACGGCGCCAAACACGCATACGACCATCATTGGCACCAAGGCAGAAGCGACTCTCATCGCTGAAGACGACACGTCTCCATTCGTCCCTCCATTCACGCCTGTCGCGACACCACTGGAGGCGGGCTGCACGATGCTGGGGCGTGAGCGGAAGACGGCCTAACGGTGTGCGGGACCGTAGCCCAGCTTCATGGAGACGGTTGCGAATGGTCCTCGCCGATACCCCAGGAGCAACAGTGTCCCTAATTTGCTGGGAAGTGGTGGTGCGGTCCCCTACGGCACTGCGTAGGATCCTACGGTCTTGGCGTGCATCCGTGCGTCGCTGCGGTCCGGTCCCAGGTCGACGGGCACGTGTACCTTCCGCCGACCACTGGCGACAACATCGATGTACTGTGGAGACCTCACGCCCCACGTGTTGAGCAATTCGGCGGTACGTCCACCCGGCCTCCCGCATGCCCACTATACGCCCTCGCCCTCGCTCAAAGTCCGTCAACTGCACATACGGTTCACGTCCACGCTGGCGCGGCATGCTACCAGTGTTAAAGACTGCGATGGAGCTCCGTATGCCACGGCAAACTGGCTGACACTGACGGCGGCGGTGCACAAATGCTGCGCAGCTAGCGCCATTCGACGGCCAACACCGCGGTTCCTGGTGTGTCCGCTGTGCCGTGCGTGTGATCATTGCTTGTACAGCCCTCTCGCAGTGTCCGGAGCAAGTATGGTGGGTCTGACACACCGGTGTCAATGTGTTCTTTTTTCCATTTCCAGGAGTGTACATCAGCATACTCTGAAAGAAATAGAATTGATATACAGTCTGGACCAGAAGACTTACTTTTATTAAGTGATTTAAGTTGCTTCACTGCTCCGAGGATATTTACTTCTACGTTACTCATTTTGGCAGCTGTTATTGATTCGAATTCTGGAATATTGACTTTGCCTTCTTTTGTGAAGGCATTTCGGAAGACTGTGTTTAGTAATTCTACTTTGGCAGCAATGTCTTCGATAGTTTCTGCATTGCTATCGCGCAGAGAAGGCATTGATTATTTCTTGCCGCTAACGTACTTCACACACGACCAGAATCTCTTTGGATTTTCTGCCACGTTTCTCAGAATTTGTCTTAGTGAAAGCACGGAAAACCTTAGTCTGGATGGTCTGACGGGGTTTCAAACAGACGTCCTCTCCAAAAGGAGTCCAGTGTCTCACCACTGCATTACTTTACTCGATTGGACGTGAGGTGCTGCCAGCTTTGGGTTATTGTTAATCCAAGGCCAAACATGCTAGTACCCAGGCTGCTAGCTATTTCCGATAGGATTGCCTTTGTATGAAGCTGGGCCAGAGACCAGGGTAATACTCAACAAGTATCGTCTAAAAGCACACCGAGACGCAGCCCGCAGGAATGGATGGCGAAAGGTCACGTTTAATGATGGACATAGCTGCTGACTAGGAGCCTGTGATGCTTCTTAACGCCTGCGGCCTCCAAATATGAGAGCAGTACCTAATGGAAAATATCAGACGGCGAGTTGTGGGTCCCACTCGACATAGCGTGTGCAAACACTCCTGTTGTTAGTTGTGGAGTTACTAAATAACGAAGGTTATTTTCGGAACAGCCTAATGCTCTTCCACCAATATCAAGAAGATATCTTCTCGCAACAGGTAAATGCTCATGCACATTCCATTTGAGATGTGTATCACAGTCTCCAAGAAATTCTGCTAGTCCCGCGACTAGCATAAGTATCAGCTATGTACCCAACTGAGTATGTATGTAGCTCTGAGGATCGTTTGGTCCCGTTTTACTACCGGTGACTTTCCCCGACCAATAGCAGATACCGCGGACGACTACCAAAGGCGTCGTGCTATGAAATGAAATACCACGGTGGATCACCACTCCTGGTTGTCGGGCCATTTAGTGGCTGGTATCCCACAGCTGTCGAGGGCGTCTCTAGACGCATCTTCTCTGGTCACTGGGTCTTTGTTGGAAGCAGGACTCGTCACGGCAGACAATTCTACTCCAGTGAATGAGATACCAGGCCCCTATGACCAGCAGAGATGTGTCTGGAGACGCCCTGGACAGCAGTTGGATAGCAATCCGACTATCACCCACTAAATGGCGCGCCAGCCAGGAGTGATGATCTGCGAGCCAACCCTTTGGCTGTCTTCTCCGACACCCTTACAGCCCACCTACACATCGACGACATTATACGTTTCGTTTTGTTGCCTCTCATGACAAACCATCCTGGGCTTGCATTTTGGCAAGGTAATGCCCACTCGCGCACACGAGAGTTACTACCGCTTGTCTTCGTGCTTGCAAACCCCACCTCGGCCAGTAACGTGACCGAATCTCTCCCCAGTTGACAATGTTTGGAGCATTATGAGCAGAGCCCCCCCACCAAGCTTGGAATTTGGACGACGTGACGAGCCAGTTGGACATAATTTGGCACGATATCCCACACGAGAACATCCAACAACACTACCAGTCAGAGCCAGGCCGAACAGCTGCTTCCATGAGAGCCAGAGGTGGGCCAAGGCATTGCTGACTTGCTCAATTTGTGAAGCTCTTCCTCTTCAGTAAAGCATTTAATTTTTATGAAATTTTAATCATATGTTTCTCTGGACATGCACATCACCCCCACAGATTTAGGTCCCAATTTGATAATTCCTTCGTGGAGTGTGTGTAAATTTTAGGTTTTAAGAAAGTAGTCACACACTTGAAACACAGACTGGACTAATCATATCTATATACAGGATGAGTCAGGAGGAGAGGGGGTGATAGTATTAGAGATTCTGAACAAAAAATTTCACTTGGACGTATGCCCTAATCAGAATGGTTTCCAATATATAACATATTTAATATCACTTTTCTAGATTTAACCGTACCCTGCAGCGAAAACGTGTCGCAGTATAAAGTTAATCTACACTCCTGGAAATGAAAAAAAGAACACATTGACACCGGTGTGTCAGACCCACCATACTTGCTCCGGACAATGCGAGTCGGCTGTACAAGCAATGATCACACGCACGCCACAGCGGACACACCAGGAACCGCGGTGTTGGCCGTCGAATGGCGCTAGCTGCGCAGCATTTGTGCACCGCCGCCGTCAGTGTCAGCCAGTTTGCCGTGGCATACGGAGCTCCATCGCAGTCTTTAACACTGGTAGCATGCCGCGACAGCGTGGACGTGAACCGTATGTGCAGTTGACGGACTTTGAGCGAGGGCGAGGGCGTATAGTGGGCATGCGGGAGGCCGGGTGGACGTACCGCCGAATTGCTCAACACGTGGGGCGTGAGGTCTCCACAGTACATCGATGTTGTCGCCAGTGGTCGGCGGAAGGTGCACGTGCCCGTCGACCTGGGACCGGACAGCAGCGACGCACGGATGCACGCCAAGACCGTAGGATCCTACGCAGTGCCGTAGGGGACCGCACCGCCACTTCCCAGCAAATTAGGGACACTGTTGCTCCTGGGGTATCGGCGAGGACCATTCGCAACCGTCTCCATGAAGCTGGGCTACGGTCCCGCACACCGTTAGGCCGTCTTCCGCTCACGCCCCAACATCGTGCAGCCCGCCTCCAGTGGTGTCGCGACAGGCGTGAATGGAGGGACGAATGGAGACGTGTCGTCTTCAGCGATGAGAGTCGCTTCTGCCTTGGTGCCAATGATGGTCGTATGCGTGTTTGGCGCCGTGCAGGTGAGCGCCACAATCAGGACTGCATACGACCGAGGCACACAGGGCCAACACCCGGCATCATGGTGTGGGGAGCGATCTCCTACACTGGCCGTACACCACTGGTGATCGTCGAGGGGACACTGAATAATGCACGGTACATCCAAACCGTCATCGAACCCATCGTTCTACCATTGCTAGACCGGCAAGGGAACTTGCTGTTCCAACAGGACAGTGCACGTCCCCATGTATCCCGTGCCACCCAACGTGCTCTAGAAGGTGTAAGTCAACTACCCTGGCCAGCAAGATCTCCGGATCTGTCCCCCATTGAGCATGTTTGGGACTGGATGAAGCGTCGTCTCACGCGGTCTGCACGTCCAGCACGAACGCTGGTCCAACTGAGGCGCCAGGTGGAAATGGCATGGCAAGCCGTTCCACAGGACTACATCCAGCATCTCGACGATCGTCTCCATGGGCGAATAGCAGTCTGCATTGCTGCGAAAGGTGGATATACACTGTACTAGTGCCGACATTGTGCATGCTCTGTTGCCTGTGTCTATGTGCCTGTGGTTCTGTCAGTGTGATCATGTGATGTATCTGACCCCAGGAATGTGTCAATAAAGTTTCCCCTTCCTGGGACAATGAATTCACGGTGTTCTTATTTCAATTTCCAGGAGTGTATATTAAATTTCCTACAAAAAGATCTTATTCATTTTTTTCCTGCGGAACTAGTGGTTTGTGCACAGAGAGCGCGAGAATGTTGAAAAACTCGCTCGACGTGCATGCACTGTATCTTACGTAGTTTTTGTAGGCCAATTTCAGGTTTACCATGTACCACAGCAGTATAGAGCAACCTGAGACTAATAGTTTGATACGGGACATTTGTAGTATATCAAGTCGGGAAACTACCTTAAATTGGCATACAAAAACTACGTAAGCCACAGCGCATGCGCGTCGAGCGAGTTTTCGAACATTCTCGCACTCTCTTCGCACAAAGCATTAGCTATAGTGAAAAAAATGATATGACTTTTTTGCAGTAAATTTAATATAGTTTAAATTTGTACTGTGGCACGTTTACGATAGATGGTGCAGTTTTCAAGTTATTCTGGAAAAACGTACAAAACTGATATTAAATGTGTTCTATATCGACAACCATTCGGAAGAGGGCATACTTCCATGAGAAGTTTTTTTTGTTCATAATCACTATCACCTTCCTGCTGACTCTCTCTCTCTCTCTCTCTCGCTCTCTCTCTCTCTCTCTCTCTCTCTCTCACACACACACACACACACACACACACACACACACACACACACATATATATATATATATATATATATATATATATATATATATATAACCATAAAATTACCAGTCGTAAATGCTTGTTGTAATTAACTTTGTATATGGAGATCTCCATGGTTGCAGATGACAAACTGGAAAAGAGAAACAACTGTAACGGAAAACATAGAAAACCACAAAAACCACAACATTTGGTACTAAGATACATATAAAAAATTTTCTCTTCTTCAGATTTGTAAATACTTTACTTAAAACTCAATTTTACACTTGCACATGGAGTGAAGGACATTTTTGCAGTTATTTAATAGAAAGAAAATAGATGTTTATAACTGAATGAAACTGGTTATCACAGCAAAAAGGACAGCAGCAGAACCTAATAAAATACATTTCACTATTAGTGTCACTTACATAATTACTGTCAAGCCTTAAATTCCTTAGTGACTTAACTGTGCCTTTTAGATCTGAAGTATTCACTCATTTCCAGTTTCTCGGTTGACACATGGAGTCTACCTTGTAAACTATTCCTTAGGAAACTGTAGCAAAAATTTAAACGGAAAATTCCGAGTCCATTTTACAGGAAAGAAATAACGAAGACACTGAACTCCCTTAGAAATTTTATGACAGCTTTGCAGTACACGTGCTTGATATATTTTGGAATACTTTTATCTAGTTACGAAATACGTAATACATGCCATTACCATGTTTTGCGACTACGCAGTTTTCAACATTCCAACCATGCTCTTAAATTCCTCTATCTAACCTTGACTTCTCTCTCATTCGGCAGAAACTTTTCAGAGTTCTCCAGTGGCTATAACTCATCACAGATTTATCAACGCTTCTATTCGCAGCTTTCGTCAGTTGCATACCTAAGTGTACGGCAGTAAACGTTGCCAACGGAATTCCGTAGCATTCCTTGGAACGATGCAGTCGTAAAATTTTTCGTACGTTGTTTTTTCCGCAGTACACAATATGAACGAAGAAAACGCTATTTCCGTGCATACCGCTGATGCCGCAATTTTTCGGTCGAATCTCCGCCCGTTTTACGACCGCATATTTCGTTGTCCCGTCTCAGTCAAATCAGACAAACGAGAAAACCCGTCCCGGCAGAAGTACAGCAGAGCACCACGCCATTTGCTGTGACTGAATCCTATAGCAAACTGAGCAGTGTTACAAAAAGACCACGCATTCTCCATGTTCTACCAAAATGTTTTATCACTTCTGACTGAGAGATATTTTCTGGTTATTCGTGATGGCATCAAGCTAAACATAATTGTTTTCAGTGAATACTGATAATTCCGACACTCTCTTTTATGTTAAGTTGTTCAATATTAGTTTTCAGTTATTAATTTTCGCTTCTAAGATGCAAAGCACTCAGAATATTCACCACACCACCGAAATATACCTGTCAGCTTATCATAGTACTCGTATACGTATATACATTTTGAAGTTAGTGCCCCATACTTGCAAAACATCATAGAGCTGATAATAAATACTTTTTATTGTGATTAGCTGCAGTCCTCAAACCATCATCAGGTATCATAAGACCCTTGCAACAGCTTACAAAAAGATGTTCAAATGTGTGTGAAATTTTATGGGACTTAACTGGTAAGGCCATTAGTCCCTAAGCTTACACACTACTTAACCTAACTTATCCTAAGGACAAACACACACAGCCATGCCCGAGGGAGGACTTGAACGTCCACCGGGACCAGCCGCACAGTCCATGACGGCCGCACGTAGACCGCTCGGCTAATCCCACGCTGCAACAGTTTATATGGCACTATAAAGCCTACGGCGTCAGTTAGCAATTATTGCATCATAAACAACTGCTTCCAAATAGTGAAACATATTAAATTGTCAGTAATAAAATGTATCAAACACTGTATTTTTAAAGACTTGTCATAGACCCCACCTTAGTGTTGTTGCTGCTGCTTCTGACGCAAAACAGACTGTAATACAGATGATGGCACCAAACTACACCGACAAACGTACAAGGATGCTAGTTTGGTCCAAAACAAAAACAAAAATGCTTGATCAACTTGACTCTCATATGCACACCTTAAAAGCTATGAGGACTCAAGATCTCATAGCTCGTAAAGTACGCATTTAAGATCCCATGTTTGCTGGACTTTTTTTCCTTTTTTTAGTCCATACAACACCCTCACAAAGTTCATCGCTGTAGATCGGTTTCACCCTGTACGGGTTATGAAACGTCCCCTTAGAAAAATTATACATGACTGTGTTTAAACTGACACACAATATTTTTAGCGCAACGCAATCTGACTTTCAAAAATCCCTACAAAAGAATGTACTGGCTAACATTAACCTATACCTTTCACAAATCACTTACCTCATCAAAAATCTTCGTTACTCGAACTACTGCAATATAGCGAGCGCCACTACTGCCAGCTAAAGAAAAGATTGAAACTACTGAAGGCACTAACTACTAATAGGCATAGTTAGCAAATGAAAGATTTTGATAGAGAACAAACAATGTATTTACCTTACTAGTGTTCGAAAGTCATAATATATATAGCAGTTCATGACATCCAGTCTTACAAATTTCAAAACTCCGCCATCTCTCTCCCCACATGCACCACTGCTGGCGGCTCACCTCCAACTGCTCAATGCTACGCGCTGTTCACATCCATCTGCCCAACACTACAATGGCAGACAACAATGTAAACTAGCCACAGACTGCACACAGCACAGCCAGTGATTTTTCATACAGAGCGCTACGTGGCGTTACCAATAAGAAAGCCTAAACAGCGTACTTACATAGCCCCCATGCTCCCCACAAAAAATTTTACAAATTGTTTTGGGCACTGGCCAATACAGATTTGAAAAAAATTTTCATAATTACAGTAAGAAAGATATCAAATGCACACACTTATTAATACAATGTTGGTCAAAAGCTGAAAGTTTCGCACAGTCCATAAAGACAGTCCTGATCATTCATCACAGTAAAACAGCCGTTTCTTTTCTCAAAGTCTGAGCAGTAAAAGACAATGCACACGGAAGTAGTGGATTTCCATGCAGTCTTGAAGAAGCCATGCAGTACTGAAGAAGTAGTGTTGTCCTTCCAACGGAAAGACAGTGCTGACTCTTGACATGCTGACAGGTAATGGGCCACAACAGAGCAAACCCACAGCAGAGTCAGTCAAAGTTTAGAAGAATATTGGTAGGTAGGTCATCACAGAACAGACCACTGTAGTCTTGTTAGAGATTACGGTATTGGTGGACCACTGGAGGTGCAGACCCACTGCAGTCCTTGTAGAAATAATGGTATTGGTGAGTCATCAAAGGTGTAGACCCACTGTAGTCCTTGTAGAGACGGCCAGCAGCCATCTGTTGCGACTGTGCAGGTGCACAATCACCATCGAAGAGTCTTGCGGACAATATGTCAAGTCCATAAACCACCACTTGTGCACTCACAAAGTTTTTGTAATTGTCCTTAGAACCAGCAATGCTGTTAACCAGTCCCTTGCTGAATTATCAACACACTTGCGTCCACTAACATTCCCTTTTTTCATATATTGTGCATATGCTATGACCAACAGAAACGTGCGCAGTGAAATGTAACTTAATTTGATGAACTGGTGTCAATTACAATTTTATAACATGAGAATACAATCACAAAGTTACAGAAAACCTAATTAAAAACATAATAATACAGATAACATTTGTAGTAATACGGGCTTTACAAAAGAATCGACATAACATATACATCATTGTTACAGTTATTATGACATAAGTACATACATAAAAGATCAGAATAAACTTTGAAACATCAGCTTCACACATGAGCAACAAAACAGAACAGATAAATAATGTCTAAACATCTTTACAAAGTAAATAACAGAGTATTAGAAACATTCTACAACATAACTCTCATCAGCTAAACACATAAAGACAGGAAAAACACAAATAAACAAGGGTGCACAAATACATAGCAGAATAACACAAGAGGAAAGTGCAGGGTTTATTTTCAGTGTAACATTTGGTACTGCAGTCTAACCCAAAACTTCATTCGGTAGATCTTTCGTCTTATTTCAACATTTGTTTCCACCAAAAAAATCCTATCCAAGCATGCTTTCTGTATTTATATGTTCACATATTTCTTACCTCATTATTTATTTTCCATTATCTTACCTCATCATTTATTTACAAGAAAATCCTACCTAAACCTGTAGCCTCTAAACTCTACTTTTTTGTTCATATCCTCTTTCAAAATACTTTTTTGGCCAAACTATTTTCTTATAGCTTCTCAATGCATTTCTTCCAGGTCATCACAACTCGTTCTCTTATATGACCTACCCCATCTTAAGCTAACTTAAATCTACTGAGCACAGATGCTAAACTAAGGGACGAGGCAATGCATCAGCACAAAACAATTAATACAAACAGCAATAAAAAAAAGCAAATTGACAAAGCTAGCAGCAGTAAATGTAATAACTTATATCTAAACATGACATAGCTCAAGCAGAAAAAATATTACAGTCAAAATGGCCATGTTTAATACCTATGTCACATCTTAACACTAGAGTGATGCATCACAAAAACTTACTCTGCAGGAAAGTTACCAAGTCATTAAAAAAATTATTTATGCAATTCCTGTGAAGGGAAATGTCTATTTGTGCTGTCTTTTCTAAGAAAGTACATCATAAACGTATTCCTTACTGGGTCTGTAGACAGAAAATAGTGATATTAGTACATCTATTAAATTTTATAATAACCAATGCTACAGTGCAGCTAGAAACTAGATATTAAAGAAAATGAGCAAATATGTACAAAGGAAAGCATGAAACATCATTCATTAGCCATATGGCATTTCATAAGGTAGCAAAAAATCTCTCAACTAGAAAGACAGTAGTCATAATCAGGTGTACAGACATAAAAATATTTCTCGTCATTTCATTAGACATTTCAGTAAATATCATAAATTAAGAGCTCCACAGTGTTATCATACGTTTTCAAGTTTGAGCGTGTCGTATTTGCGATGCTTTCTACAAAGGAATATCAATAGTGAGGATAATGGCCTCTTAATTTTTCTCCACCTGTGCCTCTGAAAGGCACACACGAATGGCTTTTTTTTTTTTTTTCCAGGTGACTGTCGTGCAGCTGGGTGCCCATGACGCATTACGTGAAGGTGGTCACTTAACTTTCTTACTGAAATATTTACGACACCAGTTTGCATTACAATCACAGTCTCATATTAAAAATTTCACAGGTCGAGAATTTGCGTTGCAAATGTGTAGAAACGAAATCCATTAAATATAACAGTGTCCAAAAAGTTTTCACCGGCATTGTGATACATTCACGCATATACACACATTTCATAGCTCTTAAAGTACGATTCTCGGTTTCCAACATCCTTTTTCACAACCAGAGTCCCTAACCACTACTAATTATTCCTTACTATATTACACATATACATATTCGTAGACACTTCTTCAATATTTCATCATAATAAAAACGTAGCATAATCAAATTCCTCATATACGGTAGCATCATCTCATTGATCATAAACATACCTCAACAGCATAATAAAAATCGTTGTCGTAAAAATAACATCATAACACCTCAGTCAAATTTCAAAAACGTCGTAGCTTTCTGCAATAATGTCAAAACCTAAAAAAAATTCTCTGCTCATTTCAATAGTGTCATCTACCTCAAATGTACTTTAAAATCATACTCCCTTACCAAATACATCATTCAAAGCTCTCCTAGTATCACAATGGTTCCGAAAAAATATGAACACCTCACAAAGTACAGACAAAATACAATTTCAGAAGTGTGAAGTTACCCAACTGTGTAATTGCGTAAACATGTGTCACTGATGTAGTAAAATAAATGTTTGCCTCTCCCAGTTAAATGATCAGATAGCTGTGTAATTTATGTGTTAGAGAAATGTGGTACCGATGTGTAAAGTTGTATAAGCAAATACCATATTAGCTAGGGCTCCTTGTGCTTGCCAGACACATGGTACACAAAGTAGGCGTGTACCCCCTGAGGATTAATGTAATTATACCCTCAGGTGTTACAGATTGCAGCAATGGAATGAAATGTATCACGGAAAACCTTTGTATCATTGTACTTCAAATATCTTTAAAATAAATGTTTAAAGTACAAAATTAATCACTCAAATACGTGTACTGTAACGCTTAACTGTGCGTCTTGTTGTAAGATAATCTCTGTGGAAGTGTCGTAGTTATCGTCCTCCGAAAGCTAAGTTCTGCAGAAGTCAATGTACTTACCTCATGATAAACAAAAGTGAAATGCTTTGCGTATAGATATCTTAGTTATTACGCTTATTGCCGTGATGAAGAAAGTACTGTGCTGTAACGTATTGTTGTGCTATGGAGAAGGCTGTCTCCTTGTAGCTATACCACAAAAGTTACTACTAAAACATGTTTTACTTTGCAGAAGAATTCAGAAAAACTATGCAGATATAAAACAGATACACCGCAAAAGCAACATTGTAAATTGTCACTCATTAGTAGCGTCGTGATAAAATCGTGTAGCTGTCACATAAACTAACCACTGTGTCATCTGGTATCTCAAAGAAAGTACTTTAAATCCAGAATGTATTTTCAAGTAAACCAAAATGTTGCTGTAAAATCTCATTAGCAGTACTGGTATATGTTCCAAGTATGTGAGCCTTACAGTCGTTACGTAATCGTGCAACTAACAAGCAAGAATGTACACACACAATAACACTGTGTCGTCTGTTCACAATAACAATGCATTCGTAATTTCTGTTTAAATAAGTTCTCTTGGTTCTTGACTGGATATTTAACTTCAAACATTGTTGCATGTTAACAGATTCTAAGTCTGACAAAGCATACTAGCAATGTAAAGTGAAAAGTTACATGGCAAAGACAAAGTTAAAAAGCAGATTATCTTTCAATAAACGGTTTTACATGTGAAATGTGGTGTAAACCTTTACTTTTCCTAGTACGCAGAGTTTCAACTTCAACGCAATTATCATGTGGTATACGTCGGATTCTGTAAGGTCCATTGTAAACTAGAAAGAATTTGTGACTCAAGTGTTTCTTCTTATGTGACAATGAATGTGATTTAATGAGAACTTTCTGCCCAATATATAATTTCTTTGCATTTGCTTTACCGCGTAGTTTTCTCCTTTTGTCTGCTGCAGATTTTATAATAGCCAAATCGATTATGTCTTTGTGTCGAAGTTTACGTGTATTCGGGAAAGGTACAAGCTCTTTGATTCTGTTCGGTGGTTCCTCATTCTTCAGTACAAGAGTAGGTGGTAAAGCAGTGGAGTCATGAGGCATTTCATTCAGCACGTTTTGAAATAAGTGTAAATGTCTGTCCCAATGCTGATGCTTTCTGTGACAATAAACTCTGCAAAGCTTATTGATTTCTTTCATAATCCGTTCGGAGGGGCTACAATGTGGTGAGTACAATGAAATAAAAACAGGTTTGATTTTATGATTACGAAGCATGCGTGACCAAACAGCAGATCTGAATTGCGGTCCGTTATCTGAAATGACATTACTAACGTGTCCAGCTTCACGTAAGAAATTTTTAACAAAGGCGTTGAATACAGACCGTCCAGTGGCTTTATGTAACGGTGTGAAAGAAACAAATTTTGAAGTAAGTTCAACAGCGACTAGAACGTACGAAAATCCATTAGATGTGCTGACAAGCGGTCCCAAGAGATCAACAGCAGCAAATTCTTTTAATTTAGAAGGAATGATAGGAAACAGCGGAGCACGATGGGAGATATTAGATGGTTTCGCCTTTTGACAAAGTTTGCAAATATACAAGACTCTTCGAATTCTCTTTTCCATATTGTTAAAATAACAAGTCGTTCGAAGAATATGATAACATTTTCGTGGGCCAAAATGTGCGTAGCTGAAATAAATGTACCAAGTGAGCTTATTAACAAACTCGTCAGGAATGCAAAGTACCCAGTGCAGCGTTTGAACTGTATGTTGTTTCTAACCAGATAATAATGCCGAATCTGTGTGTGTGTCTTTTCATGCCATTTGCTCTTAATGTCTTTCCAAATCGCATCTTTATAATGTTCATGAGCAATGTCCTTTAAAGATGTGATGAAGTTTTCAAAGGCGACTTTCTGAATGTAAAGAATACTGAAATGTTTTCTCGAGGTTACCT
Source organism: Schistocerca cancellata (assembly GCF_023864275.1). Lineage (NCBI taxonomy): Eukaryota > Metazoa > Arthropoda > Insecta > Orthoptera > Acrididae > Schistocerca > Schistocerca cancellata. The sequence continues at coordinate 130,494,787 of NC_064631.1, forward strand.
TCTGTGTTACTTTTCTCAAGCCCAGCCGGTGCGCGTGACAGTGCGTCCGCAACAATGTTCTCCTTGCCGGGAATGTAGACTATTGTGAAGCGGAATGCCCAACGTTTTAACCTGTCATGATTTAATTTTGAAGACATAAGAAATTGTAATGCACGATGATCACTGTATACTTTTACGTGCTTACCAGAAAGAAAGAAACGGAATTTGTTAAATGCCCAAACGATAGCTAAAGATTCTAATTCAGTAACGGAATAATTTTTTTCAGATTTTGTTAGCACTCGGCTAGCAAAAGCAATGGTTTTCTGAACGGTAGTGTCATTTTCTATGGCTTCTTGAAATAAATGGGCACCAAGACCGATTGTAGAAGAATCCGTGCTTAAGCAGAAATCTTGTGACAGATCTGGATGAGCTAGTATTGGCGCGTTAAGTAGCGATTCTTTCAAAGAATTGAATTCCAACTGTGCTTGTTCGTCCCAGTTCCAAATAGTATTTTTTCCAGTGAGAGAACAAAGTTTTGTTGTAACAAGAATTTGCATATTCAGAAAACGACGGTAAAAATTTACGAGACCTAGAAAACTGCGGATTTGTTTTTTTGTGGATGGAACTGGAATGGCTCTGATTGCTTCTAACCTTTCAGGATCCGGCTGAATGCTTTCAGAAGAAATAATATGTCCCATAAACCTCACCTTTGACCTACCGAATTCAGTCTTTTCCAAGTTAACTGTAATTCCATATTCTGCAAAACTACGTAACAAACTGTTGAGGATGCGATTATGTTGTTCCCATGAAGCTTCTGCTATTAGAATATCGTCCACATATAAGGTGATGTGACGTTTTAAGAACTCAGGTAATATGGAATTTAGCCCGCGAATGAATGCTGCCGAAGAAATGTTCAAACCAAAAGCATGTTTCCGAAACTGATAACAAACGCCGAAAGAAAGGAAAGCTGTGTATTTTCTACATTCTGGATGAAGTTCGATCTGATAAAAGCTGGATCTGAGATCAATGGAAGACAACAATTTTACCCCATTAAAATTTTGAAGAAGTTCTTCCAACGTTTGTGGCCTGTCTGTTTCAGCAATAATGACAGTACTGATTTGTCTCGAATCTAAGACAAGCCTGATCGATCCATTTTTCTTCTCAACAACATGTAATGGATTGTTGTATGAGCTTACTGCAAGCTTAATAATACCCTCGTCAAGCATAGATTGTATTTCTGTTCTAACACGGTCCCTATAATGTGCTGGAATTACGTATGGTCTAACACAAAATTTAATATGCTCACGAACACAAAATTGGTATTGAAATCTCTTGATTGTTCCTGTTTTGTGAGTAAAAACTGTGGAACGTGCTTGTAAAATCTCAAAAAGGTCCTGCCTATCAGTGTCATTACAATTCTCAATTCTTTGAATTTTATTCTGAATTAACTCATTAGTTTCAAATATGCCGTCGATATCATCCCTGTCAGTACTTGCAGAGTGATTGTTAATGTCTAGTACCGTAGAAAATTCCGAACTGTTGTCTAACAGAAGGTAAAGCCGATTAATTTCCTCGTCATGGTTTGAGAGCCAATCTTCAAATTTCAAAGTTACTGACTGACCTTCTTTCTCTAAACTTATTTCAGCATCGTGAAAGTTTAAGATTGCTTTGTATTCATTCAAAAAGTCTACTCCCAGTATAATTTCCGTCGAGAATAATGGAACAATAATAAAGTTCATAGAGAAGCTGTGACTTTCACAAAACAATTCTACGTTGGTTTGTTGGCGTACATCTACACTTCTTCCAATGATTGCACCTTGTCATTTAATCTTACGTAACGGAAGTGTGGGGCAATCGTTCGATTTGTTGCATTTGCTAAAAGCTGTTTCACTAATTACTGAAATGGGACTGCCAGAGTCAAGTACTGCCATAAATTTTACGTCATTTACAGTAATCTGAATCACAGGATATGCAATGTTGTTATGTTTTACGTCGTGTTACTGGAGTAAGATGTCCCTAATGTCTTCCATTTTTACGTAATTACTAGCTACGGCAGCTGCATCGTCAGTTTCATAAGTACGTTTTGTTGCTGCCAGCGGTATGAGTCATTGCCTATTGTGTCTTTGTTGACCCGTGTCGTTATTGGGATTTGGAGACCTAACTTCTACAAATTCACCTTCTCGAGAGGGCCCTGCTCTGTTTGAATCCCGCCAGTTCTGATGCAGCTCTGTCGTTACGATCATATTGTCTGTCGTCATGTCCTTAGATTCCATAGTTTCTTTCTTGTCAGTCACGTGGTGGGGAATTTCTCCCTGAATCGTAACTGCGCGCTGGACCGTTGCATCTAAAGTTATTCTGTCTCCCTTGACAATAATTATTTTCGTTCCCATATTGTCTGTTTCTCTGATTGTCTCTGTGATAGTCATTACTGCGGAGAGGTGATCTTTCCCTGTAATTATTACTACTCTGCCACTGGTTGTCATACTGGTGGTGTCTGTTTTGGTCACGATTTACGTTGTAAGAATAGCCTTGTCGTGTATTATTTCTGTCATCGTGGAATTGTGACAGATGTGACCTGTAATTGTGCTCCTGTTTTCGCGTTCCGCGGTTGTCAGTGTCAATTTCCAGTTCTTGTAACAGTCCCTGAAAAGCTTCAATGTCGTCTTTGCAACGTCCTGCTAAAATTGTGGTGTCACCACCGGACACCACACTTGCTAGGTCGTAGCCTTTAAATCGGCCGCGGTCCGCTAGTATACGACGGACCCGCGTGTCGCCACTGTCAGTTATTGCAGACCGAGCGCCGCCACACGGCAGGTCCAGAGACTCTTCCTAGCACTCGCCCCAGTTGTACAGCCGACTTTGCTAGAAATGGTTCACTGACAAATTACGCTCTCATTTGCCGAGAGCATAGCCTTCAGCTACGTCATTTGCTACGACCTAGCAAGGCGCCATTCTCATTTGCTATTTGTCTTGTGATGCATGTACCGTCAGACCGATGTTCCCCAATTATGGATTAAAGTTAAGTATTCCATCAGCTACGTACTTTATTTGCTACTATAAATTCCCTTAACTGTTCCAGACCTCACGCCAGCCTGCGTGAGCTTTAACGCGTGCCTTTCGGCTACCAATCATAGTGGCTTGGCTGTCTTGCCAAGTCACAACAAAAATAATATGTCGTAAATGTTCAGGCAGTTTGATTAAGCAAATTCGGATGAGTTCTGAGGGGCTGTATGGGTTTGAAAGATACTGATTCTTATGCAACATGTCTTCAAAATATTTCATAAGACTAGAAAATTCAGATTGTTCGAAACGTTTCATCATTATGATGCTATGTTTTACTCGGTCTTGTGTAGCTTGAGACCAATACGCTGAGAGGAAGGCATGATAAAATTCTCCTTCACTGTGACAATCGTGAATGACCAATCGCATTCTTACAGCTGGTTCATTCTCCAAGTAGCCTCACATAAATTCTAACCTGTGCTCCAATGACCAGTTGGGAGGAAAACAATGAGAGAATTAATGAAGCCATGCTTGTGGATGAATGTCGTTGTCAGAATTCTTAAATGTTTTGAATTTACATGTAGTAATGAACAGCTTATAGTCATATCATCGTGTCGGCGAGTCGCACATCACTCATTGTTACTTCGTTTCGCCGGTTCCATCTCAAAATCCAATGCGCCTTGCCAATTTCTTTCATAATTTCCGAAGTGTCCTGTGTTATTATTTTGTGGTTGTTCCGTATTTCTATGTCCCTCTTCCCGTACTGGAGCGCGAGTGTAATTCTTGTATTACTTGTGCCAACTGATCTTGTACTTCCCGGATTTCTCTTTTGTACTGTGTATTGATTTGATTTTGTTTGAATTTTCTAATTTGTTCATACTATTCAGTGTCCGTGAAGGCTACAGGTCTTGTGTCATTCAGATCATCATCTACCTTTGTAGATAAGTTAGTGAACTGATCTGAAAGTTCGGCTACTTTATCCGATAGTGGAATTATTTCCTCTGTGTGTTTTTCTGAACCAAGTTTCAGAGTGTCCATTTGTGTTGAAATCGTATCTACTGTGTCCTTTAAGTTTTCCTGAGTTTTTGCAAGTTGCGTAACCGAATCGGTAGATGCAACTGAGTCAATTTTAGCTTGCAAGGTGTCGTGATTTTCATGAAAAATAGTTTGCAGTTCTTTTATGGCTGCTTCGTGATTCTGTAATGCATTTTCATGACGCGAAAAAATAGGTTGGAAATACTCACAAATTTGTGTTTTTACGTCATTACAGACTTTTTGACATTTCGATTCAATGTTATGTAACTCAGTAGTTAAATATTCACGTGTTTGTTCAAGTGTGGAGTCTAACGTCCAAAGATTTTGTTCCATTGTGTCTAACTGTTGCTGTGTTTGTGTCTGGTGTTGTTCCATTGTGTCTAACTTTTGAAGATTTTGTTCCATTGTGTCTAACTTTTGAAGATTTTGTTCCATTTGTTTCTGATTTTGTTCCAGCGTTGTGTCTAACTTTTGTAGCCTTTGTCCCATTTGTTGCATTAACTGTAATAACAGTCCACTGGTGTCTGAAACATGTTCCTCAGTGCTATTCGGCAGTGCATTTGAACCGGCAATATTCGCATTTTGAAAAGCAGAAAATGTGTCTTGATTTATTTGAGAAAACGGCGAAGACGCAAACCCTGAATCTACAGTATTTGCAAGATTGTGTCCTGCCATTTCGGAATCCTGAGGCGAGCTTTTGCCGACCGATCGCTCGATAATGCTTCCCTGTTCACTAATTGTTTCACTGCCTACACCATTATTTGCAGCCCACTCCATTTCCCTATGCACAATTACCAAATTACTACTTTGAACATTAGTTAATTCATTACATGGTGGCGCTAACACACTGCTTTCGTCTTCACTGTCATTTCTCAGTTTACTTTGGAGCCTAGTATTACGTTCTCCACACGCCATTATTGTCACAATATTTCACACGACAACACAGAAAAACACAATTTGAAGAGCAAAAATACAAGAACACATTAACATAGCACTGAAAATAATATCTAGTTAATTGCAAGCGCAGCTGCGAAATACTTGGTGCAAATTTACATGCGTGCCACACCTGTTTTACTGAACAACAATGAAAGACTGCAACTACAAAGGAGATTCTCTCTACAATTACGCGCTAGCAGTAAACAATATCTACACTAATTACACAAACTACAAGATAAAATCAGAAGATTCCAGTGAGGTATTCTGGGCTAAGGGTCGACATATGAAACGTCCCCTTAGAAAAAATATACATGACTGTGTTTAAACACACACAATATTTTTAGCGCAACGCAATCTGACTTTCAAAAATCCCTACAAAAGGATGGCCCTGACTAACATCAACCGCTACCTTTCACAAATCACTTACCCCATCAAAAATCTTCGTTACTCGAACTACTGCAATACAGCGAGCGCCACTACTGCCAGCTAAATAAAAGATTCAAACTACTGAAGGCACTAACTACTAATAGGCATAGTTAGCAAATGAAAGATTTTGATAGAGAACAAACAATGTATTTACATTACTAGTGTTCAAAAGTCATAATATATATAGCAGTTCATGACATCCAGTCTTACAAATTTCAAAACTCCGCCATCTCTCTCCCCACATCCACCACTGCTGGTGGCTCACCTCCAACTGCTCAGCGCTACGCGCTGTTCACATCCATCTGCCCAACACTACAATGGCAGACAACAATGCGAACTGGCCACAGACTGCACACACCAGAGCCAGTGATTTTTCATACAGAACGCTACGTGGCGTTACCAATAAGAAAACCTAAACAGCATAATTAAAGGGTCTTTACGTGGTTCTCACTAAACATTAGGAGAAGAAATGATCAATGTCATGTTTTGCTTACGGCTGTCTTTCTTGTATTATGTGCTACTGCAGTTCAATATTTATGACATTTCAAGCACAGTTGATACCACTGCATGATATAGAGGCAAGTTACAAATAATGAACACAATGGTATGTTATGTCCCACTTTAACAAAATTAGAACAAGTAGCTGACGAAATTACCAGTATCTCACATTGTGGCAGAACGGAAGATGGGTGGTTCACAATAATTTATACAAGCTGTGGATGTTATTCACTAAGCTGACGTACATTTCTGCCTTTATTCACAGGGTTTAATTTGGGTTTTGTACACCAGTAATTTTGTAAGAACAAACAGTGAATGTATTGGGATATAGAAGGTGTATCGCAATTAATAGGGAAAACTAAGACGAATGAAAGAATAGGAAGATACATATTAACCGTTCTAGTAAAAAGTAGTTCACAGATGTTCTACCTGTACCTGCGACGGCGACACACTTGCGAACGAGTGGTTATGGCCACAGTCTTGAATTGTTGCCCTAGTGAGTGCAAATTTAGCTCGCGTCCGTAGTAGAATACTTCGCGTGCGCCTCATACAGGGCTAAATGAGCTCGAACAGATCGGCAGGCAGACCAAGTATTGGATTTCCTGACTAGAAACATGCCGACAAATGAAAATAAAAAAGCCTTAAAAATGGACGTTCACGGGACCAACTGATAAAAAGATTTGGCTCTTCAGTCCGAGGATGACATCTAAACACAGAAGGCATTAGCCGATCTAAACGCGAGTACCTATCTAAACGCCTTGTAGATAATGATATTGACGTAGTTCTAATCCAGGAAACAATGTCCGACTATGAAAGACCTGCGATCGTATGGGTGCTACGTATTACACTGTGTGCGGTGTTGCCAACTAAGTAAGGAGTAACTTCGATAATGCTCATCACATTTCAACAAACAGAGAAAGTGAAATCAATTATATATCGATACAAATAGAGGAGAACATTATAAATTATATTTAGAAGCCACCAAATGTACCGTGGCCATTGGATTTTCTGCCGATTACAGCCCACCCATCGATTTATGACTGGAGATTTTAGTAGTCACTGTAGTCATTGGAACATTGCACTCAACGACTGGGCTGAAAATGAAAGTCTATATCTATTTAATTCCAACAGGACCTAAAAACTACCCTCGATTTGTCGGGGCAGTTCTTACTGCTGAAAAGGAAAATTATTCCTCGTGGATACAGAAAGGATGGAACAAACAATGCGAGCAACTTAGTTAAGAATACACCAAAACTTATGACAGCGATATTGCAGACGACCTCGTCGAAAGTCTTTATGTTGCTGGAAGAGTACGATGGTGCGAGACGGTAGAAAATGCAAACTGCAAATAATCAACTTGAAAGACATGGAGCCTTCTGCGTAAGCTTGGCGGAACCTCCAATAAACCCAGTCAGTAACCTGGTATTTCAGGCAACCAAATGGCTAACCACACAGTTAAAACATCTAAACCATCCCATGACAAACGGCATACTTCCCAAATAAAACTAAAACTAAAAGCGCAGTGCCCAAACGAGTCCAATATCTATTCACCATTTACACTGACTGAATTGGATGAGGCACTGAAATAGGCTAACCACGGTAAAGCACCTCTTTTGGATAAAATGCACCTGGAATTTCTGATAAATATATGTAATATATATATATATATATAATATATGTAATATATGTATGCTACAAATAGCATAGTGAACGAATTATTGTGGCCAAGATAGACACGAAGCCCACGCCTACTACAGTAGTACAAGTTTATATGCCAACTAGCTCCGCAGATGACGAAGAAATTGAAGAAATGTATGATGAAATAAAAGAAATTATTCAGATAGTGAAGGGAGACGAAAATTTAATAGTCATGCGTGACTGGAATTCGGTAGTAGGAAACGTAGTAGGTGAATATGGATAGGAGCTAAGAAATGAAAGAGGAAGCCGCCTGATAGAATTTTGCACAGAACACAACTTAATCATATCTAACACTTGGTTTAAGAATCATAAAAGAAGGTTGTATACATGGAAGAAGCCTGGAGATACTGACAGGTTTCAGATACATTATATAATGGTAAGACAGAGATTTAGGAACCAGGTTTTACATTGTAAGACATTTGCAGGGGCAGGTGTGGACTCTGACCACAATCTATTGGTTATGAACTGTAGATTAAAACTGAAGAAACTGCAAAAAGGTGGGAATTTAAGGTGGGACCTGGATAAACTGACTAAACCAGAGGTTGTACAGAGTTTCAGGGAGAGCATAAGGGAACAATTGGCAAGAATGGGGGAAAGTAATACAGTAGAAGAAGAATGAGTAGCTATGAGAGATGAAGTTGTGAAGGCAGAAGAGGATCTAGTAGGTAAAAATACTAGGGCTAGTAGAAATCCTTGGGTAACAGAAGAAATATAGAATTTAATTGATGAAAGGAGAAAATATAAAATTGCAGTAAATGAAGCAGGCAAAAAAGAATACAAACGTCTCAAAAATGAGATCGACAGGAAGGGCAAAATGGCTAAGCAGGGATGGCTAGAGGACAAATGTAAGGATGTAGAGGCTTATCTCACTAGGGGTAAGATAGATACTGCGTACAGGAAAATTAAAGAGACCTTTGGAGAGAAGAGAACCACTTGTATGAATATCAAGAGCTCAGGTGGAAACCCAGTTCTAAGCAAAGAAGGGAAAGCAGAAAGGTGGAAGGAGTACATAGAGGGTCTATACAAGGGCGATGTACTTGAGGTCAACATTATAGAAATGGAAGAGGATGTAGATGAAGATGAAATGGGAGATACGATACTGCGTGAAGAGTTTGACAGCGCACTGAAAGACCTAAGTCGAAACAAGGCCCCGGGAGTAGACAACATTCCATTAGAACTACTGACGGCCTTGGGAGAGAATGTCCTGACAAAACTCTACCATCTGGTGAGCAAGATGTATGAGACAGGCAAAATACCCTCAGACTTCAAGAAAAATATAATAATTCCAATCCCAAAGAAAGCAGGTGCTGACAGATGTGAAAATTACCGAACAATCAGTTTAATAAGTCACGGATGCAAAATATTAACGCGAAATCTTTACAGACGAATGGAAAACCTGGTAGGAGCCGACCTCGGGGAATATCAGTTTGGATTCCGTAGAAATATTGGAACACGTGAGGGCAATACTGACCCTATGACTTATCTCAGAAGCTAGATTAAGGAAAGGCAAACCTACGTTTCTATCATTTGTAGATTTAGAGAAAGCTTTTGATAATGTTGACTGGAATACTCTCTTTCAAATTCTGAAGGTGGCAGGGGTAAAATACAGGGAGCGAAAGGCTATTGACAATTCGTACAGAAACCAGATGGCAGTTATAAGAGTCGAGGAGCATGAAAGGGAAGCAGTGGTTGGGAAGGGAGTGAGACAGGGTTGTAGCCTATCCCCGATGTTATTCAATCTGTATATTGAGCAAGCAGTGAAGGAAACAAAAGAAAAATTCGGAGTAGGTATTAAAATCCATGGAGAAGATATAAAAACTTTAAGGTTCGCCGATGACATTGTAATTCTGTCAGGGACAGCAAAGGACTTGGAAGAGCAGTTGAACGGAATGGACAGTGTCTTGAAAGGAGGATATAAGATGAACATCAACAAAAGCAAAACGAGGATAATGGAATATAGTCGAATTAAATCGGGTGATGCTGAGGGAATTAGATTAGGAAATGAGACACTTAAAGTAGTAAAGGAATTTTGCTGTTTGTGGAGCAAAATAACTGATGATGGTCGAAGTAGAGAGGATATCAAATGTAGAATGGCAATGGCAAGGAAAGCGTTTCTGAAGAAGAGAAATTTGTTAAAATCGAATATTGATTTAAGTGTCAGGAAGTCGTTTCTGAAAGTATTTTTATGGAGCGTAGGCATGTATGGAAGTGAAACATGGACGATAACTAGTTTGGACAAGAAGAGAATAGAAGCTTTCGAAATGTGGTGCTACAGAAGAATGCTGAAGATTAGATGGGTAGATCAGGTAACTAATGAGGAAGTACTGAATAGAATTGGGGAGAAGTGGAGTTTGTGGCACAACTTGACTAGAAGAAGGGATCAGTTGGTGAGACATGTTCTGAGGCATCAAGGGATCACCAATTTAGTAATGGAGGGCAGTGTGGAGGGTAAAAATCGTAGAGGGAGACCAAGAGATGAATACACTAAGCAGATTCAGAAGGCTGTAGGCTGCAGTAGGTACTGGGAGATGAATAAGCTTGCACAGGATAGAGTAACATGGAGAGCTGCATCAAATCAGTCTCAGGACTGAAGACCACAACAATAACAACATATGTAATGAGGAAAGAATGGCTGAGTCGCTTCTTCTGCAACACCCCAGAAAACTAGTGGCAATTTTGAAACCGGGTAAACCATCTGACCACCCTCAAAGTTTCAGACCAGTGTCCCTTTTGAGCTGTATCTATAAACTCTCGGAGAGGCCCATTTATAAGAGAATCAGCGGCTTCGTTCTGGAACATATCCCAGCTGAGCAACCAGGTTCCAGGCCGTAGAGAAGTCGCTCGATCAGGTACTAGCCCTAACAACTTCCGTAGAGGCTGGTTTCCAAGAACATGAAGACACCTGTCACGTTCATAGACCTAATTGCGACATACGACACAGTCTGGATAGACGGGATGATATAAAAATTGTTAAAAACACTCCGACGCCGAAAGCTGTAACTCTCATCAGTACCGTGATAAACAACAGATTCTTCTGCTTTTACTTGGGAGAAAATGTGAGCAAGGAGAAGAGATTAACCTCCCTATTATTCAGCCTATATACCTACCATATCCCGAATACTAGGTCAACAAACTTCTGCTACGCAAACTATATCGCTCGTGCTTGTAGAACCAAAGATCTTGGACAAGCGGACGCAATTCTCAGAGAAGATCTAGCCGTTGTGAACTCCTATTTTAGGTAGTGGCGACTTAAACCCAGTACAAGCAAAAATGGAGTATGCGTATTCCATCTGAACAACAAAGAAGCTAGCACGGAACTCAGCGTGAAACTTAACGGAAACACTCTTTGCCGTAACAAGTACCCTAAATACCTTGGTGTCACTCTTGACCGCACCCTTCAGTATAAAAACATATGGAAAACACCGCTGCCATGATAAAAACTTGAAACAACAGTATTCTAATATTTTGTGGAATGACAAGGGGAGCTTCAGCAGATACCTCGCGCATATCATCCAGTGCGCTGGTCCTCTCAGCAGCCGAATATTGTGTACCGGTGTGGCTAAACAGCAGCCACATCAACCTGATCGACGTCCAGTTGAATCACCCTATGCGGTTAATAATTGGGGCAATCCAACCAACACCCATTTATTGGCTTCCTCACCTGAGCAACATCTATCCACCTGAAAAATGTTGAAGCGAGGTCTTGCTTAGGGAATACCGTAAGCTACAGGAGAGACTAGAGTTACCTCTACAGGAAGAAATACTAAGTGTATTACGAAATAGACTCCGTTCAAGAAACCCATCGTTACGGCAAGCAGAACAGACACCCGCCAGTAATAGCGAGGTGACAGACCTGTGCGATCCGAAATGTCAAAATTCTGAAGAGCGTGAGTGGTTCCGAAAGTATAAGTGTGATACTGTTGGCGCATAACTCGATAGAAAACTATGGGTGAAATTGAACAGAGCTCGCACGACATGGTCGCTGCACACATCCACTTTACAAATGGGGCGCTACAGTCTCCGGTATGTGACTGTGGGGGTCCGAACCAGATAATCAAGCACGTTACAGATGAATGCCCCTTGCGTTCCTATCAGGGGTGCTAGAACGACCTCATGGAAGCTGACGATACAGTTGTTGTATGAATTAGGAACTTAGATATTGACATTTGGTTTTATAACTAGTTTTGTCTTTTCTGTATTACTTTTATGTACATATACTAATGTTATATACCTGTATTCTTACACTGCATGTGAGCCATACGAATAAATAAATAATAAATATCTAAAATGCATACTTTTCAATTTAACGCGTTACTGTTCACTGTACTCTTGTACCTACTGAAAGGTTCTGGTTTCCCGCGCCCAGGTTCCCGGGTTCGATTCCAGGCGGGGTCAGGGATTTTCTCTGCCTCGTGATGACTGGGTGTTGTGTGATGTCCTTAGGTTAGTTAGGTTTAAGTAGTTCTAAGTTCTAGGGGACTGATGACCATAGATGTTAAGTCCCATTGTGCTCAGAGCCATTTGAACCATTTTTGTACCTACTGAAAGGGGTATTACATTGGTCACCTTCGCATTTGCTTGCAGCACTGCAGTCGTCTCTGCAGTGAGTTACGAATTGTTGCAGACACTACAGGATCATGTTCTAAATCTTGACAAGGTTCCTCAAATCGCTACTAGAGTTGTTCAACGATATTAACAGGAGTGCTGTACCTTTACTTTTGAGATGACCCCAGATAACAGCATCCAGCCTAGTAGGGTTAGGAGATGCTGTACTTCAAGTGTTTGATCTTTACCTCTTCCACCAAACTGGCGTCCTAGTTGTAGCCTCACATTAGCATCAAAGTGTACAGGTGCCCAGTCAGGAATGTACTATCGCACCAGTTCCCCAGTAATGCGCAAGGGAAACATTCTGAAGTCTGTTTGGATGGAGCCTTGGTCGAAAAGTTTATAATCCAAATATATTTGTACGAATTAGGATATTATTTACACTGCTGGCCATTAAAATTGCTACACCAAGAAAACATGCAGATGATACACGGGTTTTCATTGGACAAATGTATTATACTAGAACTGTGAGGTGATTACATTTTCACGCAGTTTGGGTGCATTGATCCTGAGAAATCAGTACCCAGAACAACCACCTCTGGCCGTAATAACGGCCTTGATATGCCTGGGCGTTGAGTCAAACAGAGATTGGATGGCGTGTACAGGTACAGTTGCCCTTGCAGCTTCAGCACGATACCACAGTTCATCAACAGTAGTGACTGGCGTTTTGTGACGAGCCAGTTGCTCGGCCACATCCTGCTGAAATGTAGGGTTTTGCAGGGATCGAATGACGGGTAGAGTCACGGGTCGTAACACATCTGAAATGTAACGTCCACTGTTCAAAGTGCCGTCAATGCGCACAAGAGGTGACCGAGACGTGTAAGCAATGGCACCCCACACCATCACGCCAGGTGATATGCCAGTATGGCGATGACGAATACACGCTTCCAATGTGCGTTCATCGTAATGTCGCTAAACACGGATGTGATCATCATGATGCTGTAAACAGAACCTGGATTCATCCGAAAAAACGACGTTTTGCCATTCATGCACCCAGGTTCGTCGTTGAGTACACCATCGCAGGCGCTCCTGTCTGTGACGCAGCGTCGAGGGTAACCGCAGCCACGGTCTCCGAGCTGATAGTTCATGCTGCTGCAAACGTCGTAAAACTGTTCGTGCAGATGGTCGTTGTCTTGCAAATATCCCCATCTGTTGACTCAGGAACGAGACGTGGCTGCACGATCCGTTACAGCCACGCGGATAAGATGCCTGTCATCTCGACTGCTAGTGATACGAAGCCGTTGGGATCCAGCACGGCGTTCCGTATTACCCTCCTGAACCCACCGATTCCATATTCTGCTAACTGTCATTGGATCTCGACCAACGCGATCAGCAATGTCGCGATACGATAAACCGCAATCGCTATAGGCTACAATCCGACCTTTATCAAAGTCGGAAACGTGATGGTACTCATTTCTCCTCCTTACACGAGGCATCACAACAACGTTTCACCAGCAACGCCGGTCAACTGCTGTTTGTGTATGAGAAATCGGTTGGAAACTTTCCTCATGTCAGCACGTTGTATGTGTCGCCACCGTCGCCAACCCTGTGTGAATGCTCTGAAAAGCTAATCTCTTGCATATCACAGCATCTTCTTTCTGTCGCTTAAATTTCGCGTCTGTAGCACGTAATCTTCGTGGTATAGCAATTTTAATGGCCAGTAGTGTACGTCTGAAGCCAGAGGCCTCTATAAACAATTTTTGTAAACTTTTAGTTTTCAGACCCTCCTTTGGTGAAACTGTTTGCTTCTGTTATCATATACATTCACCCGCATCAGTTTTCACCATTAAATATGATACAACCATGTAAATTACAGAATGTTCTCCCCAAAAGCTCCGTGATTAGTTATTATTTTCCTACTGGGACGAAACAGAAATGAGATCATGATAAAATCAGAGCTACAAGGTGAATTCAGTAGAAACTTAATTTTCAGTGATCTTGAATAGCTCGCCCATCTGTATGACTGCCGTATCTTGACAGCTTACTCGCTTCGAGCGGTTGCTTCTGGTCCCAGCGCAACATGATAAACAATAATGAAATGATAATAATATGGAAACCCTTAGCTGCAGACAAGTGTCTTTGATATACGTCAATGGGTACAGCTGAAATATGTGCCCTGACCGGGACTCGAACCCAGAATCTCCTCCTGCTTATACGGCAGACGCTCTATCGATCTTTCTTTTTCCATTTCTGTTCGCTATCATTCGTTGCGTTTGATCTGGGCGGACGTCACAGGACATTCGTTCAAGTTGATCGTTGATTCCTTTACTCAGTTTTTTTTTATTGCAGAGTGGGAGCGGCCCTCTGACCGACAACGCTGAGCTACTTTGCCGGCTGACTGTAGTCGCGCTATCCTCTGTGCCCTCAGTATCTCAGATGGATAGAGGGTCTGCCAGGTAAGCAGGAGATCCCGGGTTCGAGTCCCAGTCGGGCACACATTTTCAGCTGTCCCCATTGATGTATATCAACAACACCTGTCTGCAGCTAAGGGTTTCGATTTAATTATCATTTCATTCTAGAGACGCTGCACGGTCATCAATGGTATCTGTTCTTTCGGGAACAGAAACTATCTTCATATAAGCAATAATGTTTCGTTTTGGAGTCTGTCTGATCTCTGTACCTGAGCTCTAGGAAAGGAGAGCGCTTGCCAGGGGTATACAACCATTTATTCGCACTTTAAACTTTCAATTTGGGTGGTCCCCATTAAATAGCTTTTTGGCTCGTCCGAGATGATGGTATTTAGCGCTTCTCTGACGCGTCTACAATAACTTCGCTAACAACGTACCTGCACATGTGTAAGTATCCCCTGTGAAATTCTTCTGTCAGGATTTTCAAACTATGAGGCCAGTAAAGGAATTAATTGCACAGTTAATACCAGTTATGTAACTAGCACCGTTCTGCCTTTGTGTCTGATGACGGCTGAACGCCAAAACATGTTATGCAATGAAAACTAACAAGGAGAGGCGGCGATGATCGAATCGCGTATTCTCATCATTAGGACAGCTCAGCGCATCGGTTCATTGCCGACACGCACGTCTCCATATATTCTCATAGACAAACAGAAATACAGTGTCGTTATATTAGCCTTCGTTTCGAAGGTTTCCTTGCAAACGTAAATTTATTCGTAGTTCATCTTCAGGCTTTTCCACATAATGGAGGGGTGTGGACGTCTCGCCGCTGCGATATTCATTTGCAGAAGGACATGAAATTCTACCAAGCTGCTGCTGTATGTCTTTGTTTACCACAGTAGACAATAGCAGGTTTTCTTCAATTTTCACCGTCACTCCAAGTAGTACAGTTTTAGGTTCAGCTCATTATGCAGCCGCCCTTCTTTTCTGACAATTACTAGGTGGGCTGCTAGGAATTGCATAATGAAATTTGATGTCAAATATAAATTAATACGTCAGACGTGAGTCGAGCCCATTGTATTACAATGTAGAAAATCCTGAAAACGAACTTACCTGACAAAGGCTTTTGTGTTTGTTCATGCATGTGGATGGAACATTTTTATGACTCGGCATGTTTGTTCCTTCTATGATCACAGATTCAAAATAAAGCTATAGTGCTTTGAAACATGTTTGAAAAATATATGTAGATACGAGCTGCGTGGAAGAATTTTTTTCTTACGCAAACCACCGGTACTTAGGGAAAGTACACAATAATTTTGCTCGTTCACTGTTCGGATGTGTGGAATGGGAATTGGCTGTAACTCTGTTGGTGATGAGGTCTACCGTATCTTCCTTCGTCGTCGGCGTTGTCATTGTTGCTGTGAGGCACCGTTATACCAAATGGAAAATCGCGTCGATCTTAGAGCATGAGATATGTAACCTTAAGTCATTGACAACACACAACGGTCACGGTAGCACCTGATTCCAGAATAGCTGCAGTAGTTAAGATCTACGAACTACCCTCTCTTGACCAGCTCCCCAAAACTTAACTCGTAACGAGATCCCTTCGAAGCAAATTGTCATAAAGATCGTCTATAAAGGCTTCGTACAACGATATGAAATGTTTCAGTTTATGGAATAATAACGGATACGACCTAACTATCTTGTTTCTTCTGTTTTATTTAACGTAACTTTGTTCACGGTTTTATTTCACATTCACCACTCATTCACACCCTGATGTGGAGTATATGCGAGTGCCTGAACCCTAACTCCCAAATTCCATCGAACCCCTGTGATGAACAGTTTTGGTTGCTCGACACCAACAATCAATGATAATGATACAGTATTTTGTTATTTTCCAGTTTAGCCACCGCCCTCCACGAATGTTTGTTAGGCGTAAGATATTTAAACACTTTTCTCTCCGATCCGCTATTATTAAGAGTTCGCGTAAAAGTTAACGTTTTCCTCCTTTTCATAAATTGGAACTAGCTCTCCGCGATATAATTAAAAAAAAAACTGTCTCAATACCGCTTCCCTCGTGAGATGCGTATAGATGTATCCCGGAATTGACCGCCCTGTAGGTGTACTCAATTTAATGACCACACTTCGCTATCCTTTTGTTACTCTGATCGTATACCGTAGTTATTTAAAACTCGCCCCCTATATTTTTTCACAACGCACAATTAGCACTTCTTCACTTGTTTATTTCTAAGAGTAAACGAAAAAAATGACGCCGTATCATCGGCTTCGTTGATATAAAGTAAAAAACCTCAATATGCCCAATTTTACCTCTTCTTATAGGATCGGCTACCTTAATCATTAATTTACTACATATTATTTCCAATAACACTGCCGGCCTGTGTGGCCGTGCGGTTCTAGGCGCTTCAGTCTGGAACCGCGTGACCGCTACGGTCGCAAGTTCGAATCCTGCCTCGGGCATGGATGTGTGTGATGTCCTTAGGTTAGTTAGGTTTAAGTAGTTCTAAGTTCTAGGGGACTGATGACCACATATGTTAAGTCCCATAGTGCTCAGAGCCATCTGAACCATTTTGAAACAATAACACTAAACAGGTATCGCCGTTATATTTTAATGCTATTCAAAATCATTTTATTATTATTATGAGCGATCAAATCGTAACAAATCGCGCGTCGAGCGTTTTTAACGATAGCTTTACACTCGCGCAGCCTTTATTCATGCAATATTATATATAAATGTACAGACAGGACCGAAAGATAGATCTCTCTACCGTAACCAATAGAGGCAAATACGCTATTCAAGTTCCGTTACATCTATCTTGACTCGTATTGTTACAGAGGAAAAGCAAGTATATTCAAACACTGTATGTACAGAATTGAAACATTAAGTGCACAAAATGGCACTTGATGACCACGATGTAAGATGTCTGAAACAGCTAACGAATATGAACAGAAGCTGCAATGCACATTTCACATGAAAGAATCATGAGGAAGTTTTGTGATAAGTAGGTGACCGAAAACAAATGTGAAAACGAGTTTCTCACCGTTATATCGACCTTATAAAATTACTTTTCAACTGATGAAACTCACAACAGCTGCCTCAAAATGATTAATTAATAACCACTAGTTTCATGACATTATAATCACTTTTTCATGTAACTAACTGTTTACCACAAGAATATACAAAAATCGTAATCGGAAGTATCTTAAACTAGGATATATCAAATTTCTACAATGTTGACTAGTAAGTAAAAAATATGGACCTTTCAATTCAGAGTGCCATTAAAATCTCTGTAAGAGAAAGAATAGAAGGCCTCAGTCTTGCTGCGCACAATTGGTGTCATAAAATACGCAATAGTCATCAATAAAATAGCCAGAGGAGCAAGAGCAGGACGTGATCCTAGTAACAAAAATTGTAAATTGTGTGCGGGAAGATAGGGGATGTATATTACTTTCTTTATATAGGGTTTAAGGACTTTTACATTGAAAGGTCCGTATTCCTCACCTGCTAATCAACATTGCATCGATTCGATACATCCTGTTTATGATAGTTCTTACTAGGATTGCTGTATCTTCTTTACGTCATCAGTTTGTGACCGGCATATGTAACTATAGTTTTACGAAACTAGTGGTGATTAACAAATCATTTTGATGTAGCTGTTGCAGTTTTCATCAGTTGAAATGGTTGTCCTTCATACCGAAATCCTCATATAAAATGCAAACGATACATTGTGCCGAAATGTCACTTTGTTTTTGGCATGGGATCACCAATTCTAGCTAGAAATAAAATGGCAATGGGTGGAAGTTGGGCACCCTGCACCACACATGACATGCTATGACTTCCTGCTGCTTAACGTTTCATTTGTCGGTGGGAAAGTTGTGAAGAGATTCTTGCATCTTCAAAAGGCTGTTTAGGAGGCCTTACAGCATCGTAGATAACGGATAAAATATTCTCACCGTAAAAGAACAATAGGCGGAGTGCACTGAGCTTAAAAGAGAATAACCAGCGAGGTGTCTCAGTAGTCAGCATGGTGGACGCCAAGTCGACGGGAGCGGACTTGAGATCCCCATCCATCCATCCAGGTTTTCGTTTCTCGCTTCTTCGTAGGTTGGAACATAAATAGTGGCAATACTGCTGTGGAGACACTATGCAATGGAATCTACTATTGTCGCTGATAGTACACGTTGTCGACATACCTACCTTCCCTCCGAGCAAATGGACTCGACCATCCCACGTCACCGGCGTGCGCACAATCGAGAGATACACAGTCACTTGTGAGCGAGCGGTCTAACGTAACGGTGTCACTATGTTTTCGAAACAGGAACAACTGAGTCGGATAAAGAT
Source organism: Schistocerca cancellata (assembly GCF_023864275.1). Lineage (NCBI taxonomy): Eukaryota > Metazoa > Arthropoda > Insecta > Orthoptera > Acrididae > Schistocerca > Schistocerca cancellata. The sequence continues at coordinate 130,513,672 of NC_064631.1, forward strand.
TGAATGTGCCAGAGGTCGTACAGCACGACAGCGTCATCAAGGTGTTCAAGACGTGTGCAGGGAATCGTCATTGCCGTACCGAACAGTGGCTCGTTGGGTAAAAGCCTTCAACGAAGGTCGGCAAACTGTGGCAGACATGCATCGGGCAGATCGTCCTAGCGTCTCTGAAGAAGAAGTGCATGCTGTTTTCACGTTAGTGGACAGTGATCGACACCATACGATTCGTGCTCGCCCACGAAACAAGGTTAGCGCATAAGTCTGTGTTTCGCATCCTGAAGGATCGCCTGGGCATGACTTGACGGAAATATAGGAATGAATGCGTTATAACGCTGCTCAGACACGCCTGGAGCGGTATGAGCGCGAAGGAGAAGATACATGGGCCACATCGAACGAGCCAAAACTGAAACGCCAGTCTAACGAATGGCGTCATTATGGGTCGCCGCGAAAGTCGGAAGTGCGTCAGGGCCCCTGTATGGTGAAAGTTATGGTGATTCTCGTGTACGACTGTGATGGTGTTATCCTAACGCATTACGTTCCTCCACGGCAGACCGTCAATGCAAAGTATTACTGTTCGTGAAACTTCCTGGCAGATTAAAACTGTGTGCCCGGCCGAGACTCAAACTCGGGACCTTTGCCTTTCGCGGGCAAGTGCTCTATCATCTGAGCTACCGAAGCACGACCCACGCCCGGTACCTGGGGTTCGCAGGAGAGCTTCTGTAAAGTTTGGAAGGTAGGAGACGAGATACTGGCAGAAATAAAGCTGTGAGTACCGGGCGTGAGTCGTGCTTCGGTAGCTCAGATGGTAGAGCACTTGCCCGCGAAAGGCAAAGGTCCCGAGTTAGAGTCTCGGTCGGGCACACAGTTTTAATCTTCCAGGAAGTTTCATATCAGCGCACACTCCGCTGCAAAGTGAAAATCTCATTACTGTTCGTTTTTGGAGCATCACCTGCGAAAGAAGCGGCGACACTTTCTGCGCAACCCACCCATCATTTTGCACGACAATGCGCGGACGCATACAGCGCAAGCTCTGGCTGCTCTGTTTGTGTCGATGGGACTGGGAAGTGCTGTACCATCCACCATACTCCCCGGACTTAAGTCCTTGTGACTTTGATTTGATTCCGAAGATGAAGGAACCATTTCGTGGCATTCGCTTCAGAACTGTTCCAGAGATTCGGCAGGCAATAGAACGCTCCATTCGCACCATCAACAGAACAGGCTCTGCTAACGGTATACTACGCCTTCTACATCGCTGGCAACGGGTACTACACAACGCTGGTGGCTGCTTTGAAGGACAGTAACAGGTGTAGATATGTAACTCTTTTGTTTCGGTTGTGAATAAATAGTTGCCACTACTTAAGTTACAACCCTCGTATATGAAGATGTATTCCGCCCGCATGGTTTGTCTCGAACGGCCGCAGTGGATTTCTTTCTTATCATTGTCCTGTCAGAGCGAGTTCTCCGTCTCTAATGGTTTCTCCGGCGATGCGATTTTAAACATTTACCATCCTTTCTTTCGCATTCTCGAGAGAGAGGTTACCATTTTCTTGTTCTACGTGAATATGTAGTTACGTTGCATCCGACGGGGTATAAAGTGATAACATATTTCTAAAACACCCCGCTGCTTCCAATGTAGTTACTAATATCCACAGTGATTGACAGAAGATTTTCTAATATTTCCCTGGCAGTTGACTCCTTACTACTTCGACATCGGTTGCGAAGATTTCATCAAAAATTAAACTGCTCGGAAAAGTAATGCGGAAAATCATCACTGGGATAATTGTAAATACCGTTTTGACAAAAGGAAAACAGAAAGCCTAGCGATTTCACCTGCATCTCAAAGGAAATTGACACTGGCTTTATAAATAACACAGAATGCCAAATATAGCCTCTAAAAACACAACAAAGAGTGCACTTTCCTCAAAAGTATTCATACACTAATTAGCCACAATTGGACTGAAAAAAAGCTAAAGAAAGGTCACGCAACGAAAGTTATGCAAAGAACTAATACAAGTGATCTCTGTCCCTCCAAAACGTAGGTTACAACTTTGTAGGTCTCAGCCCAGGCTGTACCGCTTACCTTCAGTTGACAAAGCTGAGATACTTCTGAGACCCAATCTTAGTGCTGTAGCATCTCATATCTGGTGGCGAGTGTTCACTGAGGTGACAGATCTTGGAATACTTTCGATTATAGTGTCTGACCGGTTTTTCCCGGAACAGAGCAGCAACTCGAAGTGGCATTGACTCAACAAGTCGTTAGAAGTCCCCAGCAGAAATACTGAGGCATGCTGTACATACAGCTTTCCGTAATTGCGAAAGTGTTACCTGTACAGGATTTTGCGCACGAACTGTATGTTATGTCCCATTAATGTTAGAAGGGATTCATGTCGGGCGCTCATTCTCTCAAACTGTCCACAATTTCTTCAAACCAATCGCGAACAATAGTGACCCAGAGACGTGGCGCATTGTCATCCACAAAAATTCCATCGTTGGCTGGGTACATGAAGGCCATAAATGGCTGCAAATTGTCTCCAAGTGTCACAACTACACTCCTGGAAATTGAAATAAGAACACCGTGAATTCATTGTCCCAGGAAGGGGAAACTTTATTGACACATTCCTGGGGTCAGATACATCACATGATCACACTGACAGAACCACAGGCACATAGACACAGGCAACAGAGCATGCACAATGTCGGCACTAGTACAGTGTATATCCACCTTTCGCAGCAATGCAGGCTGCTATTCTCCCATGGAGACGATCGTAGAGATGCTGGATGTAGTCCTGTGCAACGGCTTGCCATGCCATTTCCACCTGGCGCCTCAGTTGGACCAGCGTTCGTGCTGGACGTGCAGACCGCGTGAGACGACGCTTCATCCAGTCCCAAACATGCTCAATGGGGGACAGATCCGGAGATCTTGCTGGCCAGGGTAGTTGACTTACACCTTCTAGAGCACGTTGGGTGGCACGGGATACATGCGGACGTGCATTGTCCTGTTGGAACAGCAAGTTCCGTTGCCGGTCTAGGAATGGTAGAACGATGGGTTCGATGACGGTTTGGATGTACCGTGCACTATTCAGTGTCCCCTCGACGATCACCAGTGGTGTACGGCCAGTGTAGGAGATCGCTCCCCACACCATGATGCCGGGTGTTGGCCCTGTGTGCCTCGATCGTATGCAGTCCTGGTTGTGGCGCTCACCTGCACGGCGCCAAACACGCATACGACCATCATTGGCACCAAGGCAGAAGCGACTCTCATCGCTGAAGACGACACGTCTCCATTCGTCCCTCCATTCACGCCTGTCGCGACACCACTGGAGGCGGGCTGCACGATGTTGGGGCGTGAGCGGAAGACGGCCTAACGGTGTGCGGGACCGTAGCCCAGCTTCATGGAGACGGTTGCGAATGGTCCTCGCCGATACCCCAGGAGCAACAGTGTCCCTAATTTGCTGGGATGTGGCAGTGCGGTCCCCTACGGCACTGCGTAGGATCCTACGATCCCCACGTGTTGAGCAATTCGGCGGTACGACCACCCGGCCTCCCGCATGCCCACTATACGCCCTCGCTCAAAGTCCGTTAACTGCACATACGGTTCACGTCCACGCTGTCGCGGCATGCTACCAGTGTTAAAGACTGCGATGGAGCTCCGTATGCCACGGCAAACTGGCTGACACTGACGGCGGCGGTGCACAAATGCTGCGCAGCTACCGCCATTCGACGGCCAACACCGCGGTTCCTGGTGTGTCCGCTGTGCCGTGCGTGTGATCATTGCTTGTACAGCCCTCTCGCAGTGTCCGGAGCAAGTATGGTGGGTCTGACACACCGGTGTCAATGTGTTCTTTTTTCCATTTCCAGGAGTGTATTTACAGTCAATTATCAGTTGTGTTGGACCAGAGGACCCAGTACATTCCGAGTAAACACAGCCCACACCATTGTGGAGCCACTGCCAGCTTACAGTCACTTGTTGACAATTTGGGTCCATTGCTCCGTGAGGTTTGAGCCATACTCGAACCCTGTCATCAGATCTTACCAACTGACATTAAGACCCATTTGACCAGGCCGTAGTTTAACAGTCGTCTAGGGCCCAACTGATATAGTTACAAGCCCAGGAGAGGCGCCGCTGGCGATGTCGCGCTGTTACCAAAGGCGCCTGAGACGATAGTCTGCTGCCATAGCCTATTAGCGTTAGTTTTCACGGCACTGTCCTAACGAAGACGGTCGTCGTACCTTCCACATTTATTTCCGAGGTTATTTAGAGCAGTGTTGCTAGTCTGTTAGCACTGACAACTCTGTGGAAACGCTGCTGCTTTCGGTGGTTAAGTGAAGGCCATCGGCCACTGCGTTGTCCGTGGTGAGAGCTAATGCCGGAAATTTGGTATTCCAAGCACTCTCGCAACGCTCGGAACATTGAGTTCTCTAACGATTTCCGAAATGGAATGTCCCATACGTCTAGCTCCAACTACCGTCCCGCCTTCAAAGTCTGCTAACTGCCGTCGTGCGGCCATAATTACGTCGGAAACCTTATCGCAGCAGTCAACTGGGCACAAATGACAGCTTCGCCATTGCACTGACTGCCCTTTTATACCTTGCGTGTGCGGTACTATCTTCATCTGTATATACAGGGTGTTTCAAAAATGACCGGTATATTTGAAACGGCAATAAAAACTAAACGAGCAGCGATAGAAATACACCGTTTGTTACAATATGCTTGGGACAACAGTACATTTTCAGGCAGACAAACTTTCGAAATTACAGTAGTTACAATTTTCAACAACAGATGGCGCTGCGGTCTGGGAAACTCTATAGTACGATATTTTCCACATATCCACCATGCGTAGCAATAATATGACGTAGTCTCTGAATGAAATTACCCGAAACCTTTGACAACGTGTCTGGCGGAATGGCTTCACATGCAGATGACATGTACTGCTTCGGCTGTTCAATTGTTTCTGGATTCTGGCGGTACACCTGGTCTTTCAAGTGTCCCCACAGAAAGAAGTCACAGGGGTTCATGTCTGGCGAATAGGGAGGCCAATCCACGCCGCCTCCTGTATGTTTCGGATAGCCCAAAGCAATCACACGATCATCGAAATATTCATTCAGGAAATTAAAGACGTCGGCCGTGCGATGTGGCCGGGCACCATCTTGCATAAACCACGAGTTGTTCGCAGTGTCGTCTAAGGCAGTTTGTACCGCCACAAATTCACGAAGAATGTCCAGATAGCGTGATGCAGTAATCGTTTCGGATCTGAAAAATGGGCCAATGATTCCTTTGGAAGAAATGGCGGCCCAGACCAGTACTTTTTGAGGATGCAGGGACGATGGGACTGCAACATGGGGCTTTTCGGTTCCCCATATGCACCAGTTCTGTTTATTGACGAAGCTGTCCAGGTAAAAATAAGCTTCGTCAGTAAACCAAATGCTGCCCACATGCATATCGCCGTCATCAATCCTGTGCACTATATCGTTAGCGAATGTCTCTCGTGCAGCAATGGTAGCGGCGCTGAGGGGTTGCCGTGTTTGAATTTTGTATGGATAGAGGTGTAAACTCTGGCGCATGAGACGACACGTGGACGTTGGCGTCATTTGGACCGCAGCTGCAACACGGCGAACGGAAACCCGAGGCCGCTGTTGGATCACCTGCTGCACTAGCTGCGCGTTGCCCTCTGTGGTTGCCGTATGCGGTCGCCCTACCTTTCCAGCACGTTCATCCGTCACGTTCCCAGTCCGTTGAAATTTTTCAAACAGATCCTTTATTGTATCGCTTTTCGGTCCTTTGGTTACATTAAACCTCCGTTGAAAACTTCGTCTTGTTGCAACAACACTGTGTTCTAGGCGGTGGAATTCCAACACCAGAAAAATCCTCTGTTCTAAGGAATAAACCATGTTGTCTACAGCACACTTGCACGTTGTGAACAGCACACGCTTACAGCAGAAAGACGACGTACAGAATGGCGCACCCACAGACTGCGTTGTCTTCTATATCTTTCACATCACTTGCAGCGCCATCTGTTGTTGAAAATTGTAACTACTGCAATTTCGAAAGTTTGTCCGCCTGAAAATGTACTGTTGTCCCAAGCATATTGCAACAAACGGTGTATTTCTATCGCTGCTCATTTTGTTTTTATTGCCGTTTCAAATATACCGGTCATTTTTTAAACACCCTGTATGATGCCGAGCGCCCATCCGTATGTGTGCATATTGTTACGGCGTAAAGTTAAGCGCCGGCACGCCAGTCGGGAGTGATAGAGAAGAGATGGCTGTGAGAAGCCGTCACCCAATTTCACAGTGGCCGACTCCTCTCCAGGACGACAACGCGACGGCAGCGGCCCCTATGTGACGAGGATATAAGCCCCGCGACCTACTGGTGACGGCCCAGTTCAGTAGCAGCTTCAGGATTAGCGACTTGGGGAGCAGCGTCAACGTTAGTCACTTGGCTTGTACTCTCTATGTGGCACAGACTTGGGATTGTTTATACTGAAGAAGATTGTTTATTTTGTATGTTGCCGTTTGCTTGCGACACATCTGTGTGAGTGCAAAAGTTAAGTATTGTACCTTTTCTTTTTGTAATAGAACTCATTAATACGACTTGTTTGATTGTTTGTCTAGCAACCGAGTATGCAGGCTTCCTAGACACTACACACATCACTTCAGTGTACAGCTTCGTTACTGAAAACTTGCTTTGATGAAACAGCTGCAGTGAAAATTAAGCCTGAAAAATCCTGAACGTGTGTCCGATTGAGCTTGGAATTTTTTTCCTTTTGGACATCTACATCTACATCCATACTCCGCAAGCCACCCGACGGTGTGTGGCGAAGGGCACCTTGAGTACCTCTATCGGTTCTCCCTTCTATTCCAGTCTCGTATTGTTCGTGGAAAGAAGGATTGTCGCTACGCTTCTGTGTGGGCTCTAATTTCTCTGATTTTATCCTCATGGTCTCTTCGCGAGATATACGTAGGAGGGAGCAATATACTGCTTGATTGTCGGTGAAGGTATGTTCTCGAAACTTTAACAAAAGCCCGTACCGAGCTACTGAGCGTCTCTCCTGCAGAGTCCTCCACTGGAGTTTATCTATCATCTCCGTAACGCTCTCGCGATTACTAAATGATCCTGTAACGAAGCGCGCTATTCTCCGATGGATCTTCTCTATCTCTTCTATCAACCCTATCTGGTACGGATCCCACACTGCTGAGCAGTATTCAAGCAGTGGGCGAACAAGCGTACTGTAACCTACTTCCTTTGTTTTCGGATTGCATTTTCTTAGGATTCTTCCAATGAATCTCAGTCTGGCATCTGCTTTACCGGCGATCAACTTTATATGATCATTCCATTTTAAATCACTCCTAATGCGTACTCCCAGATAATTTATGTAATTAACTGCTTCCAGTTGTTGACCTGCTATTTTGTAGCTAAATGATAAGGGATCTATCTTTCTATGTATTCGCAGCATATTAATACTTGTCTACATTGAGATTCAATTGCCATTCCCTGCACCATGCTTCAATTCGCTGCAGATCCTCCTGCACTTCAGTACAACTTTTCATTGTTACAACCTATCGATATACCACAGCATCATCCGCAAAAGGCATCAGTGAACATCCGATGTCATCCACAAGGTCATTTATGCATATTGTGAATAGCAACGGTCCTACGACACTCCCCTGCGGCACACCTGAAATCATTCCTACTTTGGAAGACTTCTCTCCATTGAGAATGACATGCTGCGTTCTGTTATCTAGGAACTCTTCAATCCAATCACACAATTGGTCTGATAGTCCATATGCTCTTACTTTGTTCAGTGTGTCTATGGCCCTCTGAGTCTCGTGGTCGAATAGCGCGAGCTGGGTTTCACACGATCGTCTTTTTCGAAACCCATGCTGATTCCTACAGAGTAGATTTCTAGTCTCCAATAAAGTCATTATACTCGAACATAATAAGTGTTACAAAATTCTACAACTGATCGACGTTAGAGATATAGGTCTTTTTCACGATGATACGTACAAAGGATGATGAAGATCAGCTGGAGAGACAAATAAAGAGGTGCTTAGAAGAGTACGGGAAACCAGATCTCTGTGGAGGCACATCCAAACAAGAAGAGATAAACTTGTAGGGCACATCCTACGACACATCATTGGAATAATAGCAGAAGGAGCTACTGAGGGAAGGAATCGGCGAGGGCGACCAAGGATATCATTATCATACAAGCAACAGATCATTAATGACGTTGGATGTAACACATACGTGGAAATGAAGAGGAAGGCAGCCAGAAGAGAGAAAACTAACCTCAGGGTTGAACACTGAAAGAACGAAGAAAGAAAGACCTACAAAGAAAACTATTTCATATACAGAAGAGATTTTTATTAGGAATATTTAAGTAGTGATTAAATTGCATTAGTTTCCAACGAAATGCCTCTTTGCAAATGTTGCACATGAATCTTTGATTTTATTTATACACCCATGTGCGTTTCGTCTTTTCAACAAGTCATCTTCAGTGGGTATCCAGGACAGCTGTCATCCGGTACAGCAATGCATTTCACTAGCCAACTGATGAGGATGCCATGAGCAGTCTCATTAGTCCACTTGTTGTCAAATGAAATATGGGAATTTTGGAAAACGACCAGCTTACACACCCTAAAAATAATTGGCCAAGTGGTACCGCTATGTGAATCAGTCTTTCGTAGCACACACCCACGGCGAAGAGGAGATGGATGCCTTGTTGGTACATCTCAACGGTTCTAACCTAGCAACCTGGAGACTGGACCATAAAAGTTTAGAAAAGAAACGTATATAATATATGTCGGTATGGTCATAAGGAAAATAACCATCAACCAAACCGAAATGACGTGTAATTGAAACCTTGGTAGATGGGTCTGAAAAACTATGTGAACCACTTTACTTATAATAGAAGCAGTTACCTACAGCCAGATTTTAAGGTAAGTAACAGTTCCTGAACGAATGAGGAAGAGCAGCTGTAAACGGGGAAAGTTCTCCTCCCATTTATTAACATGATTACTGACCGAATTCGAAATGTTTTAGTGAAGTGTGGTTTTAAAACAATTTTTAAGCCGACCACGAAAATAGATGTATTCCTGAGAATTTTAGTGTTGGTGGGCATACACGTCTAGTTGTGCTCAGCTAGGTATTGAAACCAAGAAGAAAAGTATAAGCAGCTATATAATCGAACACAAGAGTAGAAAATAAATGGTGTAGCTCCGTTATAAGTTGCGTTGAGAAGTATATTTTTTATTTCTTAATAGTGATGGTGACTTCTCACTGCAAGTTATGATGGAGCTGAAAACATTTATTTCAATTATAAGTTTCGGGCCTATTTTTCACCTTTCAGCATGCTGCAAGTTCTTAAATAAGAGTAACAATAATTCTGAAAACACTGGTAAGTCGACCATAGCGGAACGTGCTTTTCAGTGTGGAGATCATGAAATAAAGTTTTATTGGATTAGCGTTTCAGATAAATCTGTGCATTGTCATCGCCTCTGTAGACAGACAGTAGAATTTACAAAAACCGTAACAATTCTAATAGAAGAGAAGAGGGATATCAGTAAAACACGACGGCTGGCTGTGAGTAAAGAAAGGCATTATAACGAGAATGCTGTCATCTGTCAACCACAATCATATGCATTTGGCACCACATGAAAAGTGGTGGAGCCCTCTATCTACTTCACAATGAAACTATAAGTTCGCGATTCCTTGAGCTTTCATAGCAGTTCCCACTGTTTTATTTCTGAAAAATGTCTCCTGCGGACGGTAACGAAGTGTTACTGAACTGTTTTATGCGTCGACATCAGCGTAACAGCTTCGAAATTTTAACAGAATTGAACAGCGGCCGAAATTTTTCTTAATATTATAGTCACTTCACTATTAAATGATAAGCTTCCTCGAACATATCAGAGTCCCTTACACCTCCCACCAACTTCATCCCCCCCATTTCCTGGTTGCTCCTCTCCTAATCCCACCCACTGCCACGCCTTCACCGTTGCACCCCCCCTCCCCCCACCCATCACCTTTACACCCTTCATCTCCTTTCCCAAGGTGGCTTCCAGCAGCTCCCTCTCCCAGATGATGCCCTCTCTCCCACCATTTATCCCGCCTACCAACTCTGATCATTACTTCCCCTCCCTCCTCTGTCCTTTTCCTGGGCTCCCCCTAGCCCCCCCTTCCATCCTGTTTTTTCCCCGCCTACCCTCTCTTTGATTCCTTTCTCCCCACTGAGTCCATTTTCTTTCCCCTCCACTGCCTTCCCCACTCTTTCTTGCGTCGGCCCTGCCCCCCCTCCCCTTTTCTGTGTCCTGTCCAATCTGTCTTTGTACTCTACAGTGCAGTTTTTCCTTGAGTGTTCAGTGTCGTGCATCCGCTTTTTTAGTGTTGGGAACAGCCACCATACTGTCACTAAGTGTGTTTTTAACTGTTGCAAACAGAACCCAGCCTGTCGCCGTGTTCTTTAATTGTGCCTGTGTATTTACTATGTGTTTTATTCGGCATCACTGACTCTTTGTTTTTATATTTCCTCCGCAACTTTTTCGCCATGTTTCCGTTTTTATCAGTCACCATCTTTTCGCTCGTTTTTATTGTTATGATCTCTCCTAATTCTGTTTTTTAACTTTTCTGTAGGCTGCAGAGCCGAGTATTATGCAACAGCCAGCTTGCCCCCCCCCCCCCTCTGGAGGGGAATCGAAACACAAAAAAGAAAAAAATGATAAGGTTAAGAATGCTAATCAATACTCGGCCAATCTGAGACTACATTTTCCATGCAGGCATCCTCAGCTCCTGCTTCTGCTGCATCACTACCCTGAATTCACGCGTGTTCTGGCACTCAGCTGAGTGGTGCCACCTTGTCAAAAAAATGGTGCAAATGGCTCTGAGCACTATGGGACTCAACTGCTGAGGTCATTAGTCCCCTAGAACTTAGAACTAGTTAAGACTAACTAACCTAAGGACATCACAAACATCCATGCCCGAGGCAGGATTCGAACCTGCGACCGTAGCGGTCTTGCGATTCCAGACTGCAGCGCCTTTAACCGCACGGCCACTTCGGCCGGCGCCACCTTGTCCTGCCTCCATAGTTGGGAAAAGGAGACGTGAATCATCAGAACGTGTTTTCCTTCAGGCTGTATATGACGCATAGCCTGAAGAGTACTTACAGTGTCAGTGAAGATGAAGAATTTCGTAACATTATTACACCTTATCTGCTTACTGCCCTCAAGAAGGCATATAGATTAGCATTCTACACTGTAAACGCATAATTAGGTAAATGAATCTTGAGGGCATATTCAGGAAATAGCTCATCACAGCTGTGGGAAACCCCCCTACTTATAGGTATGAGCTACAACATACACCACTGATCGAAAGCATCCAGAGACCTTTATGTAATGCAGAAGTGACCACTAGCTGTCACAGGAAGGGGATCCGCCACTACAAAAGGGGCCAGGAAGTATAGTACCGTCAGTAGAGAAGCAGTAACAGCAGAAATGGGTCGGTCAAGAGAGCTTACTGACTTCGAACGTCGAATACTCATTGGGGGTCACCTGAATAATACATCCATCAGGAACATTTCAACTACTCTAAAGCTGCCCAAGTCGGTGATGGTGTTGTTAAGTGGAAACGGGGAAGAACAGCCATACCTAAACGGAGGCCTTATGTACAGCCGGCAGGGGTGGCCGAGCGGTTCTAGGCGCTACATTCTGGAACCGCGCGACCGCTATGGTCACAGGTTCGAATCCTGCCTCCGGCATGGATGTGTGTGATGTCTTTAGGTTAGTTAGGTTTAATTATTTCTAAGTTATAGGGGACTGATGACCTCAGAAATTAAGTCCCATAGTGCTCAGAGCCATTTGAACCTTATGAACAGACACACAGGGACTATATATAGTGAAGTAAGCAAAGTCTGGTGTGTGACTATAAATATCACATTAAATCAGCGGAAGGAATCACTTGTGATTTCCAGCTACTGTGCGTAGGGATTATCGATCAGATTCTCATAATCAATACATCTCTGCAGGAAGTTTAGGTGACGGTTGAGGCCGCATAAAGAGTGACGTCAGTGAAGCGTAGATGCCTGGAAAGGAGTGACTTGATGTTTCACGCTATATCCTCGGGCAATCCGGTGGAAGGGTTTTGGTTTGGCGAATGGCTGGAGAATGTTACGTGCCCTTTATTGAAGTACGGGAGAGGTACAAGGGTGTTTCCCATGGTTATGGTTTTGTTACCCTTATTTCATTTAAGGAAACACGAAGTGCAGAATGATGTGAACACATTTTACTGCGTTGTGTACTGCGTACAACAGAGAAAGAATTCAGAAACAATGATAGTATCAGCATGATAATGCACCATGTCATACAGCAGCACTGTGAGGCAATAGTTGTGAATAATATTCCTAAAATGGATTCATCTTCGCAGAATCCCGTATTGCATCCAAAGGAACGACTTTGGGATGAGTTAGAACGTGATTTCATCGAGGTCCCAGCGTCAACAGACCCTACCTTCTCTGATTTCGGCTCTTGAGGGATGATGGGCTACCAATCGTCCGCAGACAATCACGCACCTCATCGAAAGTGTTCCCAGCTGAGTCCAGGTCGTCATAAAAGAGAAGGATGGACACATCCATATTAATGTCCACGAATTGGCGTCTGGATACGTTCGACTAGATAGTGTAGTTGCAATGTTCTGTCGAACATGGATTTAAAACCATAATCAACTGTAATGTAGTTATTGGTTTCCTTATTAACCATAGAGATTAACGGCTCCACCCTCGATGCACTGTAATATGAAACTTCCTGGCAGGTTAAAACTGTGTACCGCACCGAAACTCGAACTCGATACCTTTGCCTTTCACGGCCAAGTGCTCTGTGTGTTTTGTGAGGACGGGCCGTGGGTCGTGTTTAGGTAGCTCAGACGGTAGAGCACTTGCCAGCGAGAGGTAACGGTCCTGAGTTCGAGTCTCGGTCCGGCACACAGTTTTAATCTGCCAGGAGGTTTCATATCAGCGCACACTCTGCTGCAGAGTGAAAATCTCATTCCGGGTCAAGTTCCCCAAATTTTGCTTTACACGAATAGCCTCATTGCTCGCGGCCTGTTTATGAACAGTCGCTCCATAGGAGGACGAGCAAGAATGTAGAACACCGTTGACTGTGGTGTCGACAGTAGCATGCGTACATTTCATTCCATGACGATATGCTACTGGATGTCGAGTTATGCTTACCAGCATTATCACAGAGGCTTGGGAGTGGACTGGTTTTACGAACCCCTGTTGAAAACCTAATCCCCCATATTGACTACCATCGATGATTTTAAGTTACGATGGGTGAGCTCTAAACTTCGCATTCATAATCAATGGATTATCCTCCAATTGCCTTGTAAAACTACAGCAGACATTTTCTCAAATGAAATGATACGGTTCCAGAGAGCTTTTCAAGTCTCAAAAATCTGTAAAGTTTATAGGCAAGCCGAAGCGACGAATGAAAATCGGTGCGAAGGCTGGGATTCCAATCTGAGTCTCCTGCTCGCTAGACAGATGCTCTAACTGCTACACCATCAAGACACAACTGCACGCACTATCCTAGCATGCCTCCCTCCTCAATCCAAACTTCTATTCGCACGTCAGCCCACGTTGTGCAATCCCTAAGCTCGAACAGCGTTGCAGAAGCTGCCCAGCTGCACTGGAATGGCACGTCAGCGTCGAAAAAAACGGAAATCCTGCCTGAAACCCAGGAATAGGTGCTTTAATCAAATGCAACTGTATGGTTCCAGAGACCCTGTCAAGTCTCAATCTTCTATAAAGCATATATGCAAACGGATGCAAATTTTTACCTAGGCGAGCATTCGAACCAAGGTCTCTTGCTGACAAGGCAAATGCGCTAGCCGGTACGTCACATGGGCACAGTGGCTTTGCAGTGTGCAAGGACTACCCTAGCCCACTTCTACCTCTTTCTTTTTTTGTTTGAGGCTTCTGTCTGCTGACTGGTTTGATGTTGCCCGCCACGAATTTCTCTCCTGCGCCAACATCTTCATCTCACAGAAGCACTTGCTACCTACGTCCTCAATTATTTGCTGATTGTATTCCAATCTCTGTCTTCCTCTACAGATTTTGCCCTCTACAGCTCCCTCTAGTACCATGGAAGAAAATTCCCTCATGTCTTGAGAGATGTCCTATCGCCCTGGGCCTTTTCCTCGTCAGTGTTTTCCACATATTCCTTTCCCCTCCGATTCTGTGCAGAACCACCTAATGCCTTACCTCATCTGTTCGTCTAATTTTCAACATTCGTCTGTAAAACCACATCTGAAATGCTTCGATTCTCATTTGTTACGGTTTTCCCACAGTCCATGTTTCACTACAAGATAATGCCGTGCTCGAAACGTACATTCCCAGAAATTTCTTCCTCAAATTGAGGCCTGTGTTTGATACTATCAGACTTCTCTTGGTCAGGAATGCCCTTTTCGCCATTGCTAGTCTGCATTTTATGACCTCCTTTTTTCTGTCCCTCATTGGTTATTTTGCTACCTAGATAGTAGAATTTCTGGCTGTTCTTATTTCTGCTACTTCTCATAACTTTCGTCTTTCTTTGATTTATTCTCAATCCATATTCTGTACTGGGTTGTTCATTCCATTCAGCAGAACATGCATTTCTTCTTCACTTTCACTCAGGATAGCAATATCTACAGCGAATCATATCACTGATATCCTTTCACCTTAAATTTTAATTTCATCCATTATTTGAAGAATGGGTGAATCAAAGGGAAATAAGAACGAGTAAAATAAATACAAATACATTTCTATAAAGAAAATTTAAAACCTGTGCTACCCTCTCACTCCTCCAGGCGCCTTATCGTTAGTTGCAGCTGAAGAGTGATCTTTGCAAGGTTGGAGGAAGAGTAGAATGCGTAAAGTCGTCCACTAAAAATGTACGCTGAACGGGACACTTAAATTAGGACGGAATGCCGTTCTTTGCGATAGCAGATCATAGCATGATACATTTGCTGAAGTCTCCACCAACGATAAATTACCTCAGTGTAGTGTATAATGAAGATTTTGAGACCTTCATATTATCTTTACTCGGCAGGAGGTGTAAGGGCATCTGTCACTCTATATGCCACGGGCACTACTGTGACTGGGGAGCAATGAGTGAAATGGTTTTCGTCGTAGACAGATGGGCCAGTTAACGAGGCGTTCAGTTCCCTGACCATTGATCGTTCAGCATTGGACGATACAGTAGATCTGTTCACTGATACGGTGCTCCATCTATTTTAGGAATCACACGTCTTTGTGCAAACAGTTCATGTCACTGTGTACCCACGCTGGTCTTTTCAGTGAGATGCACAAGATAAAGTAGGCAACTGAATGGTTCAAATGATTCAAATGGCTCTGAGCACTATGCGACGTAAATTCTGACGTCATCAGTCACCTAGAACATAGAACTAATTAAACCTAACCTATGGACATCACACACATCCATGCCCGAGGCAGGATTCGAACCTGCGACCGCAGCGGTCGCTCGGCTCCAGACTGTAGCGCCCAGAACCGCACGGCCACTACGGCCGGCCAAACTGAATGTTATTCAGCTCTTTCTTATCATCAATGAAGGGTCAGCATTGTATTAATTTTTTTCTGTGAAGCCAAAATATTTTCTACTTGATGAGGAATCTATGAGAGGGCAGAGCTTGCATGCCAGATGGAGCGTGAAATCGTGAGAAGGCAAGCCACATGTGCCATAGATGTCTGATGTGTAGCCACCATGGTAGTATGCCTCAACCATTGCTACTCGAAACAACGTGTAGGGTTATATATGAAGAGACTAACTTTGAAAACAGACGTATAAAACGACATGTAATGTATCGTAATGTAGTCCACCTGTCTTCAGTTCCAGCATGACCTATTCATTGTTATAGAAGATCTTTCAGATCAAGTGTGTGATGCACCTACCAATTAAACCATTAACCATTGTTTCCGCACGTGATTGAATATTCGCCACGCATTTTACATTTTAATGATTCATTACTTAGACAGCTGTCGCTCTATTGATCAAGAGTTTATAAAGTAGAAAGCCTCGTTACCCATTTAAGGGAACTCGCAAGTATCTACAACGCATTGTTGATACACAAAAGAAATATTTTTCAAAAGTATCTCTTGTACCTTCTCGTTTTACTCAATTACGTTTAAAAGTATTCCTAGAGAACTCCACCAAATTTCATTCAGTTGGGTTGGGTTGGTTTTGGGGCCCGTATCTCGTGGTCGTGCGGTAGCGTTCTTGCTTCCCACGCCCGGGTTCTCGAGTTAGATTCCCGGCGGGGTCAGGGATTTTCTCTGCCTCGTGATGGCTGGGTGTTGTGTGCTGTCCTTAGGTTAGTTAGATTTAAGTAGTTCTAAGTTATAGGGGACTGATGACCATAGATGTTAACGCCCATAGTGCTCAGAGCCATTTTTTTTTTTTATTTGGGGGAGGAGATCAAACTGAGAGGTCATCGGTCACATCGGATTACGGACGGATCGGGTAGGAAGTCGGCCGTGCCCTTTCAAACGAACCACCCCAGCATTTGCCGGAAGCGATTTAGGGAAATAAAGGAAAACCTAAATCAGGATGGCCGGACGCGGGATTGAACCGTCGTCCTCCCGAATGCGAGTCAAATGTGCTAATCACTGCGTCGTCTCTCTCGGTCTGTCTTTCAGGTATGCGGACGTGAATAGTCCACAGTTGACAACATAGACCACTACCTATGTTTATGATTAAAACTGTGAACTCTAGGCAATCCTCACAAGTAGCTATGGAAATAAAGATCGACAGAGACAAAGCCCAGCATTATGTTGACAAAACTTACACCAATTATGTGGAATTAGTGACCCAGACGCTGCCAATTAGCGACTGTTATGTCCCACAAACAATCCACCCACTGACCAGTTGTACATATTGAGACTTATGACGTTTTTACACGGATTTGTGCTATCCTTTCGATGCCGGTGACAGAGTCTAACACATTGAAACACGTGACAAAAAATTTACTCCGCTACCCCTCCTCGCTCTCCCTTCCCCCCTCCCCTCCCGCACGATGATGGTCCTACATCTCCATCTACTCGTACAGCGATTCTCTGCTAAGCACTGTGAAGTGCATGGCAGTGGTTTCGTCAAATTATACCAATTAGGACTTCCTCCCATTCTAGCCACGTATAAATCGTGGGAAGAATAAATGTTTGAATGCCTCCGTACGTGTTACGGTTCTGTCTTGCTGCAGTAGTAAAACACCGGGTCAAGTCAGATCACCGAAGTTAAGCGCTGTCTCATTTGGCTATCAACTGGATGTGTGACCGTCCGGTCTGCTGAGAGCTGTTGGCAAGTGGTATGCACTCAGTCCTTGTGGGGCCAATTGAGGAGCTATCTGACAGACCGAGCGACTCCGGTCTCGTAAAATGACAACGGCCGGGAGAGGGTTGTGCTGTCCACATGCCTCACCACATCCGCATCCAGCGACGCCTATAGAGTGAGGATGTCACGGTGGTTGGTCAGTACTGCCGGGCATACGGAGCTTGTTCGGACGTAGTTTGGTTTTACGTACTGTAATCAATCTGATCTTCTCCTCAAGATTCCTGTAGGAGCGACATTCGTGGAGTTGTAGGATATTTTTAGAGCCATCATTCAAAATCGGTTCCTGAAACTTCGTAGCAGTTTTTCTCGTGATAGTATGTGTCACTCTTCAAGAGCCTGGCCATTCGTTTCTTTCAAAATCGCCGTGACACTCTCTCGTGTGTCAAACAAACCTGTGACCGTTCATGCTGCTCTTCTCTGTACGCATTAGGGAAAAGCCTTCTTCTGATAATACTGTCAGTCCTGTCTCTGCTGGTCCGGAACATTTCAGCAATATTCAAGGGTCAAACACATGAGTGACTTGTAAACAATCTTAGTTGTTGAGAAATTGCTTTTCCCCAGTATTCTATGCCGGCCGAAGTGGCCGTGCGGTTAAAGGCGCTGCAGTCTGGAACAGCAAGACCGCTACGGTCGCAGGTTCGAATCCTGCCTCGGGCATGGATGTTTGTGATGTCCTTAGGTTAGTTAGGTTTAACTAGTTCTAAGTTCTAGGGGACTAATGACCTCAGCAGTTGAGTCCCATAGTGCTCAGAGCCATTTGAACCATTTTGAACCCAGTATTCTATCAACAAAACAGAGTATGCTACCTGATTTTCCCAATAACAAATACACTCCTGGAAATTGAAATAAGAACACAGTGAATTCATTGTCCCAGGAAGGGGAAACTTTATTGACACATTCCTGGGGTCAGATACATCACATGATCACACTGACAGAACCACAGGCACATAGACACAGGCAACAGAGCATGCACAATGTCGGCACTAGTACAGTGTATATCCACCTTTCGCAGCAATGCAGGCTGCTATTCTCCCATGGAGACGATCGTAGAGATGCTGGATGTAGTCCTGTGGAACGGCTCGCCATGCCATTTCCACCTGGCGCCTCAGTTGGACCAGCGTTCGTGCTGGACGTGCAGACCGCGTGAGACGACGCTTCATCCAGTCCCAAACATGCTCAATGGGGGACAGATCCGGAGATCTTGCTGGCCAGGGTAGTTGACTTACACCTTCTAGAGCACGTTGGGTGGCACGGGATACATGCGGACGTGCATTGTCCTGTTGGAACAGCAAGTTCCCTTGCCGATCTAGGAATGGTAGAACGATGGGTTCGATGACGGTTTGGATGTACCGTGCACTATTCAGTGTCCCCTCGACGATCACCAGTGGTGTACGGCCAGTGTAGGAGATCGCTCCCCACACCATGATGCCGGGTGTTGACCCTGTGTGCCTCGGTCGTATGCAGTCCTGATTGTGGCGCTCACCTGCACGGCGCCAAACACGCATACGACCATCATTGGCACCAAGGCAGAAGCGACTCTCATCGCTGAAGACGACACGTCTCCATTCGTCCCTCCATTCACGCCTGTCGCGACACCACTGGAGGCGGGCTGCACGATGTTGGGGCGTGAGCGGAAGACAGCCTAACGGTGTGCGGGACCGTAGCCCAGCTTCATGGAGACGGTTGCGAATGGTCCTCGCCGATACCCCAGGAGCAACAGTGTCCCTAATTTGCTGGGAAGTGGCGGTGCGGTCCCCTACGGCACTGCGTAGGATCCTACGGTCTTGGTGTGCATCCGTGCGTCGCTGCGGTCCGGTCCCAGGTCGACGGGCACGTGCACCTTCCGCCGACCACTGGCGACAACATCGATGTACTGTGGAGACCTCACGCCCCACGTGTTGAGCAATTCGGCGGTACGTCCACCCGGCCTCCCGCATGCCCACTATATGCCCTCGCTCAAAGTCCGTCAACTGCACATACGGTTCACGTCCACGCTGTCGCGGCATGCTACCAGTGTTAAAGACAGCGATGGAGCTCCGTATGCCACGGCAAACTGGCTGACACTGACGGCGGCGGTGCACAAATGCTGCGCAGCTAGCGCCATTCGACGGCCAACACCGCGGTTCCTGGTGTGTCCGCTGTGCCGTGCGTGTGATCATTGCTTGTACAGCCCTCTCAAAGTGTCCGGAGCAAGTATGGTGGGTCTGACACACCGGTGTCAATGTGTTCTTTTTTCCATTTCCAGGAGTGTATATGTGGACGTTGTGTTTCATGTCCCTACAAAGTGTTACACTCAGATCAGATGTGCTTATTTGGCGAACCTGTGTTTCCTGAGCTAGGGTCTGGTGAGCGTGGCCAGCCGTCTGCAACCGTAAGCTCTTGGTAATCTTAGTTATCCCCTCTCTTAACTATAGTCTATTCTAGATCCCTTGAACAAAAAAACTGTACGCGTAGTTCAAAGAAAGCAGTTGCAACACCCAAGAAGGGTAGCAGAAATGATCGACGAAACTACTGTTCATTGTCCTTGACATCCATTTGTTGCAGGCGCTACAGTCTGGCACCGCGCGACCGCTACGGTCGCAGGTTCGAATCGTGCCTCGGGCAGGGATGTGTGTGACGTACTTACGTTAGTTAGGTTGAAGTAGTTCTAAGTTCTAGGGGACTGATGGCCTCAGCAGTTAAATCCCATAGTGCTCAGAGCCCCCCTTTTGTTGCAGATCTCAGAAAATCTTCTGAGCTCAGACGTCATAATGTATGTCGAACAAAAGTCTTTCCTGTGGTACAACTGAAGTTACTTTTACATGTGTCGGTGACTCTCCATTCAAGGCAACCTGATGCGTCCTACTTAGCAAAAAATCTTCATTCCTGTCACAAATTTCCCTTGACACTCTACACAATCGTACTTTTGATAATAATCGTAGTTGCGGTACTGAGTGAAATGCTTTTCGGAAATCCAGAAATATTGCCATTACGTGGCTGCCTTGGTCCACAGCTTTCAGTACGTCATACGAAAAAAGATCAAGCTGGGTTTAATATGATTCACGCTTCCGAAATCCTTGCTGGTTAGCATGTAGAAGGTCATTTTGTTCGAGGGCTGGCCACGCCCACGATAACCTGGCTCAGGAAACCTAGTTTCACCAAATAAGCACAACGGACAAAAAATTTAGTGAGCCCCTGGAGACACCACGCTGTTACCGAGGAATACGATTCCTATCCTGGATAATGACTCCAGATAGTCTGGCAGGTTAATCGAAAAGTTCTTTCACGTACACCATATACAGTTGAAGCCACTGTTTAACGATCAGACCTCATGTCGTTAGTAAAATATGGGGTTGCTGGCTGTTACTTTTCACCAGCTGTTTCAAATATTCTCAGACACTTTCTATGAGATTAAGGTCTGGTGATGTAGTGGCAGTACGAGGTGCGTTATGTTGACATGAGTTATTGTTAAACCAGGAGTGTAAGCGTTCACCCCTGTGAGCAACGCTGTTGCCCTTTTGGAAGAGGAAATTATCCACAGTATACTACTACTCATTATGTAAAAGTAGAAGACCGAGAATGTTGAAATAAACATTCTTGTTCATGTTCACACTAACCCCAGTGAGCGAGCATAGCCTTGATGCGAACTGTCCGTATTGAACATCTCACTGGACTGCAGGTGCACACGTCGTTCTGTATCACTTCTAAAGAGGTAAAGTCGCTACTCGTCGGATCACTCTGCACTCTCCAATCAGGTATTACGCGTTGTCACTGTTTTTTCGTCCCATGTAGCCTTGCGCCTTGTCAGCCGCTGTGAGAAATGTCCTTTAGCGAGGTACCAGACCCCAAATGTACAAATGACATTCGTTTCTGGCCCCTGTCGGATAGGATCAGTACGCGAACCGCTGATCGTTCACGTTGTCACATGGCTGCATGTGGAACGCCATTACTTGTAGATACGTTGGATAATCCACGATGATACACCAACAAATCGGAGGACTTCGCTAGCAGTGTGGTCATCCACACTTGCGAACACGGTAGTTTCTTTCTGTCAGTCTGTTACGTCTCGACACCGGCCCATCTTATGTGATGGTACCATCAAACCGTGTTACATACATGCAAACCACTTCTCTGCCGTGCTTTAATGCAGCGATGGCGTGTCACATAGCTGCCAGGTTCCTCAACTACATACCATCTACAGTGATGTAAAGTGACCAGTATTCTCTTTTAAGGATAGCCACTAGTAATTTCCCAGGGTGCTTACATAGAATAGGTGAGTACTCGGAGGGATTCACCATTAGACACGACCCAAGATGGCACATGTGGCTTACCGATTTCCACGGACGAGACGAGCAATACGACATCCACACGGATAGCCGCGTGTTGGCTCGCCGCCTCCGGGATTCTAGGAGAGGCGCCGGCCCCTGATCGAGTCAGTCCTTCGGATCAGTGACAAGGTCCTCTGTGCATGTCAGCCTGGATGTGGTTTTTAGGCGGCTTCCCATATAACTGCGTAGGTACCCACGTCCGGTCTCGTAACATTTCGAAAACGCTCACATACTGCCGCATAGGACAACACTAGACACAGTTCCCCATCAGTAACATTACCATATCCAAAACACCATACCGACCCCGTGAACATGCGGCACAAGACCAGAAAAAAAGAAGAAGAAAGGAGAAGAAGGAGGTAAACAATATCTTTCACAGGGAAAAGCTATTTCTAACAGCGGACGAAACTTCGTTACATATTTGAGGCAGTCTCTTTATACATGTAATTCTGTCAAAATTACGACAGCTGTGAAATATTAAACACATATACACGGATGGAAAAAGGAATCCTTAAATCAAGAAATAATTAAGGTACAGTGATGAAATTTCTGTAATACATTTGTCTAAGTAGAATATTTAAGTGATTAACGTCGGGAGATCATAGGTTAATATACACGCGAGAAACGTTATTGCAAATGTAAAATGCTGGTACTTTAATAACCGGTGTTAGCACCAGAACGTTGAATGCAAGCATGCACACGTGCATGCGTCGTGTCGAACGAGTGTTGGATGTCAGCTTGTGGAATGGTGTTCCATACTTGGGAAACTTGCTTGGTCAATACTGTGGTATCGACAGTAACGATGCCACGGCATAGTTTCAAAGGTTGGCACTACCACGAGTCACCGACGACAGCGCCCTCTAACTGGTGCTGTGCAGCTCTACGAGCTCCGCTACAGATTCTGCCCATTTGATCCGATGCAGCCAGCCAGGACACTTCGTTTCAGCATCGTACCTACGTACAAAGTTATGTAATCGTTTATCACTTTGTTTCTGCACCAGTAAACCATTTTCTAGCAGTACCGACTTGTATTACCTTTTCCCGTTCCTACCCACGCGCCACCTCCCAGGCGGGATACAAAAAAATACACTGATTGTGGAAAACGCTGAAGTTGCCGTCTGATGATGTTAGGTAAATGTTCCATTAGGACAGATCTGGTGGTCGAGCAGGCCAAGTGAACATGTCGATACTCTGTAGAGCATGTTGATTTACAACTGCGGTACCTCTTCGAAAACATCCACTCGAATCCTACACTCCTGGAAATGGAAAAAAGAACACATTGACACCGGTGTGTCAGACCCACCATACTTGCTCCGGACACTTCGAGAGGGCTGTACAAGCAATGATCACACGCACGGCACAGCGGACACACCAGGAACCGTGGTGTTGGCCGTCGAATAGCGCTAGCTGCACAGCATTTGTGCACCGCCGCCGTCAGTGTCAGCCAGTTTGCCGTGGCATACGGAGCTCCATCGCAGTCTTTAACACTGGTAGCATGCCGCGACAGCGTGGACGTGAACCGTATGTGCAGTTGACGGACTTGGAGCGAGGGCGTATAGTGGGCATGCGGGAGGCGGGTGGACGTACCGCCGAATTGCTCAACACGTGGAGCGTGAGGTCTCCACAGTACATCGATGATGTCGCCAGTGGTCGGCGGAAGGTGCACGTGCCCGTCGACCTGGGACCGGACCGCAGCGACGCACGGATGTACGCCAAGACCGTAGGATCCTACGCAGTGCCGTAAGGGACCGCACCGCCACTTCCCAGCAAATTAGGGACACTGTTGCTCCTGGGGTATCGGCGAGGACCATTCGCAACCGTCTCCATGAAGCTGGGCTACCGTCCCGCACACCGTTAGGCCGTCTTCCGCTCACGCCCCAACATCGTGCAGCCCGCCTCCAGTGGTGTCGCGACAGGCGTGAATGGAGGGACGAATGGAGACGTGTCGTCTTCAGCGATGAGAGTCGCTTCTGCCTTGGTGCCAATGATGGTCGTATGCGTGTTTGGCGCCGTGCAGGTGAGCGCCACAATCAGGACTGCATACGACCGAGGCACACAGGGCCAACACCCGGCATCATTGTGTGGGGAGCGATCTCCTACACTGGCCGTACACCACTGGTGATCGTCGAGGGGACACTGATAGTGCACGGTACATCCAAACCGTCATCGAACCCATCGTTCTACCGTTCCTAGACCGGCAAGGGAACTTGCTGTTCCAACAGGACAATGCACGTCCGCATGTATCCCGTGCCACCCAACGTGCTCTAGAAGGTGTAAGTCAACTACCCTGGCCAGCAAGATCTCCGGATCTGTCCCCCATTGAGCATGTTTGGGACTGGATGAAGCGTCGTCTCACGCGGTCTGCACGTCCAGCACGAACGCTGGTCCAACTGAGGCGCCAGGTGGAAATGGCATGGCAAGCCGTTCCACAGGACTACATCCAGCATCTCTACGATCGTCTCCATGGGAGAATAGCAGCCTGCATTGCTGCGAAAGGTGGATATACACTGTACTAGTGCCGACATTGTGCATGCTCTGTTGCCTGTGTCTATGTGCCTGTGGTTCTGTCAGTGTGATCATGTGATGTATCTGACCCCAGGAATGTATCAATAAAGTTTCCCCTTCCTGGGACAATGAATTCACGGTGTTCTTATTTCAATTTCCAGGAGTGTATTTGTGAGTGGCAGTGCAATAGGTCGAATTAAAAGACTGACGTACAAATTGGCAGTCCGAGTGCGTGGGATAATCACGAGAACGCTCTTACAGTCATTCTAAATCGCACCCGAGACCAGAACACCAAGTGTAGGTCGATTGTGTCTACACCATAGACCAGTTGGTTGCAGGCGCTCACTTGGCCTCTTCCGAACCAACGCATGGCCATCACTGCCACCGAGGCAGAACCACCTTACATCAGAAAACACAACAGCCCTCCACTCCACCCTCCAATGCGCTCTCGCTTGACACCACTGAAGTCGGAAACGGCAGTGGTTTGGAGTCAGTGAAACGCACTCCACACGGAGTCTGGTTCGGAGCTGTCCTTAAGGTAATTTGTAGCAGTTAGTTGTGTCACTGTGGTCGCAGCTCCTGCTCCAATTGGCGCTGCAGGTTCAGTACGATGCTCCAGAGCCATACACCGAACACTACTGTCTTCCCTCTCGGTAGTGCCACGTGGCTGTCCGGAGACAAGTCTTCTTGCCACCCTACGTTTCCGTTATCACTGCTCCCACCAATCATGTATAGTGGCAAAATTCCTGCCAATTTTTCTGCAATATCGTGGAAGTAACATTCAGTTTCTTGTAGCCCTCTTACATGACCAAACTCAGTGAGCTGTTCAAGCGGCGTCTTCGTCATCTTAAAGGCATTTTGACCAACCTCGGCTCACTACGTCTACTCTCAAAGGTAACTAACGCTCACGACCGTGGCAGCGTGTATTTAAGCCAAACCTGATGAGCATCCTCCAAGTGTGACAACAAAAGTGCAACTGCCGCAAAATCTGAATAGACGTCATCTTTCAGATTGAAACGTCCCCTTTGAACAATTATATATGACTGTGTTTAAACTGACACACAATATTTTTAGTGCAACGCAATCTGACTTTCAGAAATCCCTACAAAAGAATGGCCCTGACTAACATTAACCTATGCGTTTCACAAATCGCTTACCTCACAAAAATCTTGGTTGCTCGAACTACTGCAATACAGCGAGCGCCACTACTGCCAGCTAAATAAAAGATTCAAACTACGGAAGGCACTAACTACTGATAGGCATAGTTAGCAAATGAAAGATTTTGATAGAGAACAAACAATGTATTTACCTTAATAGTGTTGAAAAATCATAATATATACATAGCAGTTCATAATATCCAGTATTACAAATTTCAAAACTCCGCCATCTCTCTCCCCACATCCACCACTGCTGGCGGCTCACCTCCAACTGCGCAACGCTACGCGCTGTTCACAAGATGTAGAAATACGCCTACCAACTTTCGTTTGTCACGCACAACTCCTTTCTGCTGCTAGGATTTGTTTCCGTCACGATTCAACGGGCCAAGTCAGTTTGAATAATTCTGGGTAATAACCTGCATCGGTATATAATTCACTACTGGCCATTAAAATTGCTACACCACGAAGATGACGTGCTACAGACGAGCAATTTAACTGACAGGAAGAGGATGCTGTGATATGCAAATGATTAGCTTTTCAGAGCATTCACACACCTACAACACGCCGACATGAGGAAAGATTCCAACCGATTCCTCATACGCAAACAGCAGTTGACCGGCTTTACCTGGAGAAACGTTGTTATGATGCCTCGTGCAAGGAGGAGAAATGCGTACCATCACGTCTCCGACTTTGATAAAGGTCGGATTCTAGCCTATGGCGATTGCGGTTTATCGTATCGCGACATTGCTGCTCGCGTTGGTCGAGATCCAATGACTGTTAGCAGAATATGCAATCTGAGAGTTCAGGAGGGTAATACGGAACGCCGTGCTGGATCCCAACGGCCTCGTATTACTAGCAGTCGAGATGACAGGCATCTTATCCGCATGGCTGTAACGGATCGTGCAGCCACGTCTAGATCCCTGAGTCAACAGATGGGTATGCAAGACAACAACCATCTGCACGAACAGTTCGTCGACGTTTGCAGCAGCATAGACTATCAGTTCGGAGACCATGGCTGCGGTTACCCTTGACGCTGCATCACAGACAGGAGCGCCTGCGATGGTGTATTCAGCGACGAACCTAGGTGCACGAATTGTAAAACGTCATTTTTTCGGATGAATCCAGGTTCTGTTTACAGCATCATGGTGGTCGCACCCGTGTTTGGCGACATCGCGGTGAACGCACATTGGAAGCAGGTATTCGTCATCGCCATACTGGCGTATCAGCCGGCGTGATGATATGGGGTGCCATTGGTTACACGTCTCGGTCACCTCTGGTTCGCATTGACGGCAGTTTGAACAGTGGACGTTACATTTCAGACCCGTGGCTATACCTTTCATTCGATCCCTGCGAAACCCTAAATTTTAGCAGGATAATGCACGAACGCATGTTGCAGGTCCTATACGGCCTTTCTGGATACAGAAAATGTTCGACTGCTGCCCTGGCTAGCACATTGTCCAGATCTCTCACCAATTGAAAACGTCTGGTCAATGGTGGCCGAGCAACTGGCTCGTCACAATACGCCAGTCACTACTCTTGATGAACTGTGGTATCGTGTCGAACCTGTACACGCCATCCAAGTTCTGCCTCAATGCCCAGGCGTATCATGGCCGTTATTACGGCCAGAGGTGGTTGTTCTGGGTACTGATTTCTCAGGATCTATGCACCCAAATTGCGTGAAAATGTAATCACATGTCAGTTCTAGTACAATATATTTGTCCAATGAATACCCGTTTATCATCTGCATTTCTTCTTGGTGTAGCAATTTTAATGGCCAGTAGTGTACTAAAATAACTAAACCACCGACGTTACGCTTGTCTTTGCAGCGATTCTCTTCAGGGCGACCAACTGGCGACTTCTCAGTCGCCTTGAAACGTACCGCCGTAAAGACCATAGAAACGTAGATGGTTTAGTTGTTTTAGTGGCGACGCAGGCTAATATTCAGAACGGTTTTATTCAAAATGTGCACATATAGTTTACAATGTACAGCTAGAAAACTGCAGAATGTGCGTTTAAATTGTAGACGCCCACCACGCTATCGTGCGTAGTATTGCCAGTCCGCTGTCTCGACGTATTGGCAATCCATTCCCGTCACCGGCTGTTGCCGGCAGTTGGGAAACTGCTGTTCGGATAACAAAAGGCCCGTCCGCGACACGCAAGCTCTCGTTCCCCTACGCTGCCTGAAGCACGCAGCTGTCGGCGTGCTAAACGTTTCTCCACCGGCGGGTCGCCGCGTCCCGGGGCTCATTATTTTTGTATCGCGCGTCAGGATATCGCCCGGTGAGATATTATGCAGGCGCGACCGACCACGCGAGCTGCTCCTGAGGGCCGTGGGCGTAGGCGAGCATTTCATTCCGCCGCCGCCGCCGGCCGGCCGGCGAGGGGGGAAAATCACGGGCCGCACGCAATGTGGCGCTCATGTTTATATCAAGATTAGCGCTGCGCCGCGTCGTTAAAATTGTATCAGCCGGAGTTTCCCCTCCTTCCGTCCGGCCGGCGCTACCGTTCCACTTTTTTGGTGCTATATGGGACGGAACAAAAACAATGGCCGTGGAAGACACAGCTCGTAAATGTGAAAGCCACCATGCACTTGCAAACGTGTGTGTGTGTGTGTGTGTGTGTGTCTGTGTGTGTGTGTGTGCGTAGGTGCAGGTGTGGGTGCTGGCTGCTGGAAGGGAGGTTAGCTCTCTGAAAAAGAGAGAGAGAAAGAGAAAGAGAGATAGAGAGGAGATGAGAGGGAATGAGAGAGGAAGAGGGCAAAGCCAGGGAGTGGGAGGGAGGAACAGCAGGAAGAGAGAGTAAACACAGTACGAGCCTGATGGAAGGGCGAAGACGTGGCATAAATCGTTCTTGTTGTATGACATCCGTGCTGTTCGTCCATGGAGGGACTCCGTGTTAGATTCTTCGTCACCGCCTCAGATGAGGATCTCATTGGCACCCTACGCAGATATGTCACTGAGTTAGCACGTCAACTTAAAAGACTTAGAAGATGTCACCGTAGTTGATTTTAGATCTGTGTTGGGCAGTGAGCAACTATAAGATGAAGAAGGCGCCAAGGTATGGATCGATATATCCCGAGCTGGTGAAGTTTGGTCCACTGACATTGTCGGAGAGTCTAAGGAGGCTGTTTGAAAGAGTATTAAATAAGTAAGATGTTCCATCGGAGTCGAAAACGTGTTAGGTCAGACCGGTGCACAAGAAAGGGTCACATAATGATTCAAATAACTTTAGGGAATTGGCAGTCCTCCCTTTCGCTGGAAGACTGTGCTAGAAGGCACTGAAAGACTTGGTAGAGAAAGAAACAAGTCACAAGCAGCAAGACGAGCCAGCAGGATTCCGAGCAGGAATATCGGTAATGGAAAACATCTTCACAATGAAACTAAAATGTGAAAAAGGCATAAAGGTTTGACTGGCATTGATGAACCTAGAGAAAGCATGCGATAATGTATCCACCAATAAACCGCGGAAAAGGTGAAAGACATCAAGTTCAAAAAATGGTTCAAATGGCTCTGAGCACTATGGGACTTAACATCTTAGGTCATCCGTCCCCTACAACTTAGAACTACTTAAACATAACTAACCTAAGGACATCACACACGTCCATGCCCGAGGCAGGATTCGAACCTGCGACCGTAGCGGTCGCGCAGTTCCAGACTGAAGGACCTAGAACCGCTCGGCCACCAGCGGCCGGCCAAAGACATCAAATCAGTTCGGAGACTGCTAAGAGCTGTTATGAAATTACGTGAAAATAACACAACGAGAGTAAGGATTGGCAATAGTTCGACAGAAGAATTCGAGGTGAATAAGGGTCTGTGGCAGGGATGTGGGCCGTCACCGACTTTAAGCTGTATTGAGGAGCCATCCTGCAGATTCGGTGTTGAAAATGCCAGGTTATGCGAGTGAGAGTTGAGGACAGCAAGGTATTTATCCTGTATTTTGCAGACAAACAGATTGTACTAACAGAAGATGAAAATGATCAGAGCCAGAAAATAAGAAAGCTTAAAGAGGAGTACCATAAGGCTGACCTGAAGATGAACATGACGAAGTCTCATTATAATTTGGAGGTTGATGGAGAAGTAATTGTAGGTGTGGGCAGTGCAACATAACTTGTGGTATTATTTAATAAACAGGGCACAAACGATGATGAAAACACTAGTAATGTTAACAAGTACAAACTTTAACAAGGGCACTGAATTCTGTTCTGTGGACCATAAAGATAAGAAGAAGAACGACGAAGTGAGTGTACGGAGCAGTAGCCTGGGACGTTAGCAAAAAAATAATAAACTGCTTGCAACTGAGATGGGTTACTTAGGATGAAGCTCAAGCTGTACTAGGACGGACTGAATAAGATACACCGTAATCGGACAAAGGATGAAAATAGATGGGGATGTCTGTGAAGGCATCCAACAGAAAGAACTAATGTGGTTTACGCATATGTGTGTGTGTGTGTGTGTGTGTGTGTGTGTGTGTGTGTAGAGGATGAATGAAAGCTAGATATCAAGTAGGACACTGCTATAAATACATCATTGTAGCGCAGAAAAGAGGTCACCCACGTATCAACTGGCAAAATGTATAGGAGGCAATATAAGAAAGGAGTACGAAAATCGAGAAAAGACAGAAGAAGATGGCGACTAAGGGAGGAGAAGCGGCGCCTGCCGTAGATAGTCTTCAAGAAGAAGGGCAAAGAAGTGCGCGGAATGTGAAAAACAATAAGAGAGTGATGTTTGGTATCTTCTCGATCTCGAGATCATGAGAGCCGAAGTAGTAGCTTAGGTGGAAACAGACCGCAGAATGAAACGAGGTTCGTCGCATAACTGATCGAAGTAGCACTTCGTCATGCTACTGAATAAAATACAGGAAAATGAAAGAAGGTTGTCAAGCGCGAATTCTTCTTTAACTTGATTATCTATCTATCCTGCGGTGAAAACTTTTATTACCAATTAAGTTTTTGGTTTCTACATTATTTTTATGCTTGCTTCTAAAAACAGGGGTCCCGTTTTTAGCGCTCTGCATTGCAGTGACATAAATATTTTCTCGCTTGCATGTTTTCATCTGTCTACATTCACCATGTGCCCTTCGTGTATTTTGTTTTGATCGTGCTGAGTATGAGTGTGTTTCGTTTGTTTTTGCAACTGCAGCAGGCCCACGTCCTCTCTCTCTCTCTCTCTCTCTCTCTCTGTGTGTGTGTGTGTGTGTGTGTGTGTGTGTGTGTGTGTGCGTAAAGTAAATTATTACGCTGTTTACCTGTTTAAATTGTTTATTACTACAATGGAGCGGTTGTTCTGCCTTCTGTAAAACCTAAACTGCTAATTGTGGATTTCGCCATCTCTCAAATAACGGAGCCTGAAAGCGAAAGGTATGTTCACCAATATCCCCTCCACCTGTTTGATTTCAAGGAGCCTGTGTTCGTTCTCATTCGTTCTGGATAAACCCACCAAAAAAATTTTCTTCACGTTTCAAAAACTGTCTAAAATCTTTTTTTCGTGATTGAGGTTCATCACCTTCCACACTGCCTACGTACACTGCCTTAACGAAAAGGTAGGAGGTAAATCAACATTTAACTTCTTGTAGACGACATGGTCACTAGCTAAGGAGCGGGGAAGAACGAAGAAGGAAATCAGCCCTGTCCTTTTCATCCATATTCGGAGATAATTTATGTTAGAGTATCAGTACAAGGAGCAGGTCAATGGATTAAGCACGGAAAAGTCCATCCGCGATTTAAATCATTCGTATTTGAATCAATTAAAATTTCACATATTATTCTAAAATTATTTTGCTGGCTTTGTAATGGATACTGCGTCAGGCCGTGTTCATAAATTGCGATTGTTTTTTATAGTTTTGTAATTATTTTAACTGGGACGTAATGTCCAGCTGGGCTCTACGAGGAGCTGTTCTCTAAATTCATTCCTTCTCGAGTCCGCTTAAGTTTTTTTACCAGGAATTAGCGTCTGTGAAAAGGATAAAGTAAGTAAAGTATCCATTACAGTGTCAAACAAATTAATTTATCCACAACTTAACATTTTTATGAAAATTTTCAAATATGTATTGATACTTTGTAATATCTACATGTGGAATTAGTCCTTACCTCTTGCTTGTGTGTGCTGCATTGTCTGCATGCCTCCTTGTGCTCCTTGTTGGAAGATGTTTTCCAGTTGCATGTAAGTGCACATCATCATCCGTACAAAAGGGTGTGTATCTGCAGTAATATTGAATGATAACAACACAGTTACTGTTTCGTCAACTGCTCACCATCCGAAAGATATAAAATTCATCAAAAGATGTACTAGAGATTGTACAACTCAGCTACATCCAACCCTGCATCCATAGTACAATACTCAGCTGTAATGGGAGCTGCAGACCGGTTCGAACAACGATGGGACACATACGCCTTTGGCAGTTGGTCACTCAAATGAGTACATCATCTTTCTCATTTTCTTTTGGACATTGCAATATTAAACAGTTTCATAATGTGCAGCTGTAATATGGAGGGAAATGTGGAAACTTTCTTTTCATCTTTGAACTAGGAGAAATATAAAGAGAAGAGGAAAACAAACCGTGAGTTCTTGGAGTTGTCCGATTCATATCAAATCAAGGGAAATACAATAAATTTACGGCACCAAACAAAACATATATTTGTCAAAATATAGGCACAAATAATAATAAAAGGCACAAGTAGAAATTCTCTACATACACTGACCTTCGGGCAAAACCACTGAAGGAATTTAAAAGTGGTATGACAAGAAATATGTGCACAAATCTGTATATTTCTAACAAAACATGTAAAATAGACAATTCCTTTACTGAACTTACCTGTTGCACACGGGAAAAAATTATATAAAATAGCTAAAACACAAGGCACACAATGCGCAACTGAAGGAACTAAGCAATATTTTAGGCACTAAGTGTCACACAGTGAGCGTCCTGGCTCAAGACAGGTGACGCCTTTAACGCTAGACTGCAGCACCAGACAAACATGGGACTTCCACACCTCCGTGAACTCAGGAAAATCAATTTATATGTGGGCCACATATGACGGTTACTCAGTTAAAAAGGAGTACTCTCAAATGACGGCACGCAAAAGTCATCAGTAATTTGTGCGTCTGCAAAAAGATCGAGGTGTGAAGCATACAACAACAGCCAGCCGGGGTGGCCGAGCGGTTCTAGGCGCTACAGTCTGGAACCGCGCGACCGCTACGGTCGCAGGTTGGAATCCTGTTTCGGGCATGGATGTGTGTGATGTCCTTAGGTTAGTTGGGTTTAAGTAGTTCTAAGTTCTAGAGGACTGATGACCTCAGAAGGTAAGTCCCATAGTGTTAGAGCCATTTGAACCATTTGAAGCATACAACTGCTACCACCGTCATACCTAAGAAAATTCTGGTTCTACATAAAACCACTGAGCGAGTCGAAGACTTCGGTCTAGTCACTCGTTAACCAGTCTGCGGTAGCAATAGAAGACAGCAAAAGTAAACCTGCGGTTTTAAATTTCGCGTTTAATAAATCATCCACGCAGGAGGACAGTACAAACATACCGTCTTTTGACACTTCCTGGCAGATTAAAACTGTGTGCCCGACCGAGACTCGAACTCGGGACCTTTGCCTTTCGCGGGCAAGTGCTCTACCATCTGAGCTACCGAAGCACGATCATGTCCGGTACTCACAGCTTTACTTCACCAGTACCTCGTCTCCTACCTTCCAAACTTTACAGAAGCTCTCCTACGAACCTCGGGCACACAGTTTTAATCTGCCACGAAGTTTCATATCAGCGCACACTCCGCTGCAGAGTGAAAATCTCATTCTGGATACATCCCCCAGGCTGTGCTGCGCCATGTCTCCGCAATATCCTTTCTTTCAGGAGTGCTTGTTCTGCAAGGTTCGCAGGAGAGCTTCTGTAAAGTTTGGAAGGTAGGAGACGAGGTACTGGCAGAAGTAAATCTGAGAGTACCGGACGTGAGTCGTGCTTCGGTAGCTCAGATGGTAGAGCACTTGCCTGCGAAAGGCAAAGGTCCCGAGTTCGAGTCTCGGTCGGGCACACAGTTTTAATCCGCCAGGAAGTTTCATATCAGCGCACACTCCGCTGCAGAGTGAAAATCTCATTCTGGATACCGTCTTTTGACCGTCGCATGGAGGACGTAGCAGGGAAGCAACTGGAGGAATTGAAACGAATTAGAAGCCAGGCCCGGATGGAATTCCAGTTCGGTTTTACAGAGGACACTGTACGGCGCTGGCCCTACCTGGCCTTGCATGTATCGCGAATCTCTCGTCCCGTGCAAAGTCCCAGGCGACTTGAAAAAAGCGTAGGTGACTCATCACGTGGCAAGGGTAAAAGAAAACTTACGTATTGTTTTCTAGCGCTACGTCTCTAAATAGGGTAAAGAAATTTTTTTATTATGATCTGATCACCAAATGTGGATATTATCTGACATAGTGTTATTACACAGTGCCTGCTACGATCTCCGACCGGTGTGGCCGTGCGGTTCTAGAAGCTTCAGTCTAGAACCGCGTGACCGCTTCGGTCGCAGGTTCGAATCCTGCCTCGGGCATGGATGTGTGTGATGTCCTGAGGTTAGTTAGGTTTAATTAACTAAGTTCGAGGCGACTGATGTTCAGTGGCATAGTGCTCAGAGCCATTTGCTACGATCTCTTTGTCTTGTCACTTGAAATTACTGTTTCATCGAGCTGTACTATAAGACTGAGCTACGTAACTTATTCGTATTTTATGACGACCTGTCCTACAGTTTGGTGACTGTACACAAAAAAAAAATCTTTCTCGCCTCAATTCGCTAACAACTTTAGCCGAAACTAGTAATTAATAAAAATTATAAATCGCGATTTTGACTAGTAAAGGACTTTTCCTGAAACTAACAACAGTAACGAATTGCAGATCGCTTACGCCCAACTTCATTATATCAAGGAACAACAGTAATTGAGCGGGCATGCAAAATTGCAGACTATTGTTCTTAACATCGGTTTGCTGCAGAGCTCTTGAACATTATTCTCAGTTCGAATGTAATAAATTTCTTTGAGACTGAGAAGTTTCTGACCACATATCGGCATGGATTTAGAAAACACCGCTCACGCGAAATTCAGTTTACCCTTTTCTAGCACGATAGACTGCGAACCATCGGTGAAGGCCACCAGGCTGATTCCATATTTCTAGAGTTCCGGAAATTGTTTGACACGATGCCCCGCTCTAGACTATCAAAGAAGGTACGAGAAAACGGGATATGGTCTCACATAATCGAGTGTCTCGAAGACTTCTTAAGCAGTATAACTCAGTACGTAGCACTAGAGTTCGACTGTGCATCAGCACTGCCCCACAGAGATGCGACAGTACCGTTCTTATTTTCTATATACATAAATGATTTTGTGGAAAGGCTGAGCAGCAGTCTGCGGATTTTCGCTGATGACGCAGTCCTGCAACGAGAATGTGT
This sequence comes from Schistocerca cancellata, assembly GCF_023864275.1. Taxonomy (NCBI): domain Eukaryota; kingdom Metazoa; phylum Arthropoda; class Insecta; order Orthoptera; family Acrididae; genus Schistocerca; species Schistocerca cancellata. The sequence goes on from NC_064631.1 coordinate 130,548,439, forward strand.
CTTGGTTGAGTGGCTGTAGGAGGATACAACATAACAAAATTTGTAGTTGGTGTGATGCGAATGTAGGAAAACGTAGTTTAATGCAGATAAGTAGAAAAACAACCCCTTAATGTTGTAATACAACGTTAGTAGTGTGCTGATTGACACTATCACGTCGATTAAACGTCTAAATGTAGCATTGCAAAATTATATGAAATGGAACGCACACTTAAGGACGGTAGTAGAGAAGGTGAATGGTCAACTTGGGTTTATTAGGTGAGTTGTGAGAAAGTGGGTTCCATCCGTAAAGGTGATCGCCTATAGAATACTAGTGCGACTCATTCTTGAGAATTGCTGGAGTGTTGGGAATCCTCGTTCCATCTGGTTAAAGATAGATACCGAGGGAATTCAGATGTGAGGTGCTATATTTGTTAGCCGCGTGGGGTTAGCCGAGCGGTCTGAGGCGCTGCAGTCATGGACTGTGCCGCTGGTCCCGGTGGAGGTTACAGTCCTCCTTCGGGCATGGGTGTGTGTGTTTGTCCTTAGGATAATTTAGGTTAAGTAGTGTGTTAGCTTAGAGACTGATGACCTTAGAAGTTAAGTCCCATACGATTTCACACACATTTGAAGATTTATATTTGTTACCGGCAGATTAGATTGAGGAACTTTAGAGAACTGACATTTGACTACAGAACAATGCTACTGACGCTAACATTCAATTCTCGCAAGGATCACAAAAATAAGATAAGAGAAATTAGGGCTCGTATGGGGGCTTATATAAAGTCTTTTTTTCCTCGCTCTGTTTTTGAGCGGTGCAGGAAAGAAAATGACTTGTGGTGGGACAAGGTACCCGCCGCCATGAAACATGCCGTGGCTAGCAGACTGTGTATGTAAATGTAGATTAAGACTGCATGATCAGCAACGTCATCTCTAGTGTAACAAAGCAAACAATGTTACCCAAATATTGGACAAAGAAGTCACAGCAAGTGACGGAAAGAAGGAAGCAAGAAAAAAGAAAAGTAAATTTGGCTTTAACAACCAGTCAACTATGAATTCGTTGTAGACAGCACGAGGTTACATTGGACAATGGATGCAAAATTTTATCGACTGTGTCGCCTTCAAAGGAATTACGCCGACGTCCGCGAACGTGCCACCGTTCCACCGCTCTTAATTTGTCAACGGAAGCCGGAGCGTGAAAGCAAGGTCCTGCACGCCTCAGCGACGTCAGAGGAACCGTATTACCACGTAACAGAGTTCTAACGGGGCAGAATGACCAGACTCTTGGAAATGGGTTGACATTTCTTTCCTGTATTTCAGTCGTCACACATTTTACTTGTTTGAGGCTGTCTTCCATTTCCCCTGGCTGGCTTTAAGCTTTCATCTCTACGTAGCTACCATATCCAAGAGCCTCTGTAAACACTTTTGCGTATTCCAGTCTTGCTCTGTCTCTATTATCTTTTCCTTGTACTGTTCCCTCCAGCTCTGAATGCTGCAGCAGGTGTCCCACTAATCTGTTTTTTCTCCTGGCAATTATTTTCTGTAGGCTTCAGTCCCCCATTCTTCTAAGCTCTTCTTCATGTCCGAGTTTATCTGTCCACTTAACTTTTGACATTCTTTGACAGCACCACTTACCAAATGTCTATAGGTTCTATATCTCTTATTTCCGAAAGTCCAGATTCAACTTCCGTACAATGCTGCGCTCCAGACGAAATTTCATGGCTTGTTCCTCAGTTCCATATGAATAACTGATACCATCAGAGCTCTTCTATCGAAAAAAAAAATTATTCACCTGTGCCATTCTATTTCTGATATACAGAGTGTTAAGTGTAACTTATTTCTACAAAGAAAGGAAGAAACGAAGATTAACTTCTAAAGAGTTGTTAGAAACGGAGAACTAGCTTGGATTTTTAAACAAGGAAGGGGAAAAAATCGACTGTGCCCTTTCAAAGGAACAATCCTGATATTTGCCTGGGGAGATTTAGGGAAATCACGTAAGATGTAAATCAGGATGGCTTGATGCGTCTTCTGTGCTAACTACTGTTTCAACACGCTCGGGCCGGCTGTTGTAACCGAGCGGTTCTAGGCGCTTCAGTCCGGAACCGCGCTGCTGCTACGGTCGCAGGTTCGAATCCTGCCTCGGGCATGTATGTGTGTGATGTCATTAGGTTAGTTAGGTTTAAGTAGTTCTAAGTCTAGGGAACTGATGACCTCAGATGTTAAGTCCCATAGTGCTTAGAGCCATTTGAACCATTCTGTACTCTCTCGGTAGCTCCAAGAGGCGAGGGTACTGGACAAAATTAGAAGAAAAGTTCCTATAACGATATGTCCAGAAACAGTACCTGTTGATGTAAGGGCCGTTGAAGATCCGTAGTTCACAGTCTACATTTTATTTATGGGTGAGACAGGAGGTAATTTACTATAGTACGCACGTGTGGCTCATGAAAATGAGGCATCAGGGCCCTACACTTTATCAAATAGCTTAACTAATGTTGTTTATCACCGATATCTACGCGATAAATTGCCAGAGCTATTAGAGAATGTTACCCAGCGTATGTGGGGCACCACCCCAGTTTTCCACGTATCGTGCTAGGTAGCTCACCACAACGTCTCATGGACGCTGGATTGCTCGAGGAGGCCTGACAACGTAACCTTCCCATTCATTGGACCTGAGTCAGTTGGATTTCTGGCTATGAGAACATTTAAAGGCATTGATGTGTGTACAATCCGAAAAAATGAGCAAATGCCACAGGATAGTGTGAGAGATCCATGTGACACAACTCAAATGAGGCCAGGCATACACAAACGTGAGCGTGATTCACTGCAAAGATGGCTGAAGGATGTCTCAGGATGCGTGGTAACCACATGCAGCGCTGCATAGTTTCTGCTTCCACGTAACAGACATATGGGAATAAGAGAAGCCCATATCTCAACAGACATGGGTTTCTGGACATATCAACGTAGCAGTACTTGAGACTTTTTTTTTTCAAACGCCCTGTATTTCTTACTTCGTCCATCCTCTGTAAACTCGATTCTTATCTAGGATAATTCTTTTACTTCTGCCACTAATATGTTCTTCACAAATTTTTTTTGCTTAAAAACATTCTCTGCTTTCTGCTACCATTCATCATCTCTGTATTCACTCTCTTTATCCTTAAACAACGTTCCGCGCTAAGTATGGTGTTCGGTCCTTTCAGTACGTCTCCTAATTCTTCCTCACATTCAACGGGAATGGCAATGTTGTCTCCAAACCTTTGTGTTTTTATCTGCCTCTCTTGAACTTTTATGTGTCTTTAAACATCCTGTTTCACTTCTTTTTAGTGTTTCGAAGTATAAGCTGCAGTCCTGCCTTAAACCCTTCCTAACATCACTTTGTCCTTCTTGCCCTTTCACTTTCATTATTCCCACTTCGTTTTTGTAATAGTTTTAGATTGTTCACCAGCATTTGTACGTTACTCCTACAGCTCGATGATCAGCGTAGATGACTGCCATGTGGAGGGTCCGGAGTCGACTCCCGGTACTGTCGAGTCCTTTTCCTTGGTGAAATGACTAGTATGGCATACATTCTGCCTCTTAATATCAAGTGAAGAGCTACTTGGTTGAGGAGTAGCGGCTCCACGGTCTGGAAAGTCAAGGAAGAACAGCCGGTACATTGGCATGGGAGAGGACGACGCGGCGGCTGGTCGATATCGCTTACGCCTGCAAGAAACGGTTGTGGAACTCGCTTTATTTGCACTTTAACCTCAGTCTTCTGTAGAGTGGGGACTTTTTAATCATTACATTGTCTAAGGCTTTCTCTATATCCATAAATGTCGAGAGAATATCCTGATTTTACCTCAATCTGCTTGCGCATTTATTAAAATATTCCGGTCTGTTGTGAGCTGGTCGGATGAATTTCTTGTTGAAAGCCACCGTTTCGTCCCCGTCTAAGGAGGGCATCATCAACTGTTGTTGCAGCTTCTTAGAAGGTCAGATGTAGATCCTGGTTCCCAACTGACAGAGCCAGGGTGTGCCTCGGACCTCGGACCTTCGAGAAAGCTACAACCACTCCTTGACAATGTCCTTCGCAGACAGGGACGAAACGTTAGGTTTGAACAAGGAATTCATCTGACCACGACATAACTGAACGTAATATTTTAATGACTTCGATATTTCCGCTGTGAAAGTTCAGACTTTTCAGTCTCCCTTCTATTGCCTCGCGCAATGTCAGAAACCTTTCTCTGGAATATCTTCCAATCCTGAAATCAAAATGATTTTGCTTCAGTTTTCATTCCTACTCTCCTAAATATTATTCTGATCAGTAGTTTACAAGCGTGACTGGTCAGATTAACAGTCCCAAATTTTCATCTAATTTATCCGCAAGTGTCAGATTCCGTATAATGCTTTTCTCGACACCTGACAGTGAGTGGTTGACGTTTGTACTAGTAAAGGGCACGTTGATACGTCAGTGATGCGTGCATGGTGAACGTAGACACGACGAGCAATGGTTATTGATTAGGACGACCGCTTAACGACGTAAGGCAATGGGCTGGTTCGCTGCCGGTGGACTGCGACGTGTTTGGCTGGTTCAAATGGCTCTGAGCACCATGGGACTTAACAGCTGTGGTCATCAGTCCCCTAGAACTTAGAACTACTTAAACCTAACTAACCTAAGGACATCACACACATCCATGCCCGAGGCAGGATTCGAACCTGCGACCGTAGCAGTCGCACAGTTCCGGACTGCGCGCCTAGAACCGCGAGACCACCGCGGCCGGCTGCGACGTGTTTATAGTCGATTGCTGGGGTTTTGATTGCTAGCACGCATGCCCACTGTCCATGAAATAAAAACGTCAGAGTACGCAATCGGCACGCAAACCACGTTGCTGCCGTGCGGGAGCCGTATTAGACGCTATCGTGGCAGCCAGACTGTACAATTTTTCGAAACATTCTGGAAAATTACAACTGTGTGCTAGACCTTGAGCGAGAAATGCTCTTCACAGTTGAGATATCCAGGCAAGCCTTGCGATTCACTCTCACATTTTCACTTCTGGCGGTAGTTCCTCCTACTTTCCAAGCCTATTACAATCTTTTCTACATACATTTATCGACTACCATTCGAGTAAAAGTCGATATTTCGGATGAATGGCTCCCACGAAGCCTAGAGAGCATATTGTGTAGGTGTATTGTCCACGAAAAGTAAGCTTCTGGGTCCGGATCCCGCTCTTGCACACAGTTTTAATCTGCCTGGAAATTTTGGAGAAGCACACACTCTACTGCAGAGTGAAAAACTGAGTCCGGAACCAATCCCTCAGATTGTGGCTAAGCCATTCCTCCACAGTATCCATCCTACCAGAAATGCCATGCCAGTAAGTTATTCAAGAGAACTTTTGTGAAGTTCAGAATGTAGGAATGAGGCAGAAGTAGTAGCAGAGCAGAGAGTGCAGGTATTAAGTGAGAAACACCTACCTACCCCCTCACCGAAAGGCAACATTCAGGCATAAAGCTTTAATCTTTGCTATATATATATATATATATATATATATATATATATATATACAGGGTGTCTCAAAAAGAATGACCCGTTTTAACTTGTAATAATACTGAGACAAATGTCACTAGGTAACTGAAACAACACTAGATGTAATCGGCATGGTCTAAAGTTTCAGAAAAAATCCGCTAGACGTCGCTACGAGCGCTGACCTGGAGCGTGCAGCCAGTCTCGCGCAATATAGCGTCCACGCAACAGAAGGCGTATTGTGTTATTGAATTTAGTCGTACTCAATTAGTTCAGCGGGAGTATCATACATGATTTCGTGCTAAACTACCATCACGAAAGAATATTCGACAGTGGTATAAACAGTTTGAAGAAACAGGGTGCCTCTGTAAAGGCAAAAGTCCTGGCCGGCCATGCGTTCCTGAACAAACAGTGGAACTAATCCGACGAGCATTTGAGTGGAGCCCCCGCAAATCTACGCATCGTGCTAGCCGAGAACTTGACTCACCGCGCATGACAGTGTGGCATGTGTTACGGCGTCGTTTAGCCATCAAACCATACCGATTACAACTGGTGCAAGCTCTTCGAGATACTGACAAAGTGAAGCGAGTGGACTTCAGCAATGCTATTCTAGAGGGCATGGAAGATAACACTTTTATGTCATGGTTGATATTCAGCAATGAGGCAACTTTCCATATTAGCAGTAAGTTTCACCATCATAATGTGCATATATGGGGGCTCGAAAATCCTCATGAAACAATTGAACACGAATGTGATTCACCAAAATTGAATGTTTTTTGCGCTGTTCCGCAAAGCAAGGTTTATGAGCCCTACGTTTTTGAGGAAGAAGCTGTAGCAGGACAATCATATCTTGCAATGCTATGGAACTGGTTATTCCCACAACTTGACTCTGACAATTTCATCTATCAGCAAGATGGAGCACCACTGCACAGGTACAGCAATGTGCGCAGATTCCTCAATGCCAACATACCTCAACATTGGATAGAGTGTACAGGACCACGTGACCAGGTTTTACACTCTTCGCCTCCTAGGCCCCTGATTTAACACCATGTGATTTCTTCCTGTAGACATATGTTAAACAATATGTTTAAGTTCCTCCCCTACCTCGTGACATTGATGAACTAAAAACCAGAATATCAGCTGCTGTAGCTTCAGTGACAGAAGACACCTTACACTCAGTTTTGGATGAATACAACTATCGCCTAGATGTCGTCCATGAAGCCAATGGAGAACATATTGAACATTTAGTATGCAATTTGTTGGTGTTAACCCTTCTTAACAAATAATTATATTTAAAATCGGGTCATTCTTTTTGGGACACCCTGTATATAGTACACAATATCTTCTGTATGTCAAGTTGCACTGAAAGTGTCATTTTTACAAATAACTACTAGCACATTGTTAAAATGAGGCTGAAATACATTTATTGACAGCTGATCAAGAACAGGGACTTGGCGTTTCCATATTTATCTGGCATCTCACTACTTCTTTCCAACTGTTCTATGGAATTACCACGCTGAGAAGTATGGGCACAGTCGTGTTTGACATCATCACAGTTTTGGGGCTTTAACTAGATGATATTTTTGTTATTGGTGGATCAGACCGCTGAAGTGCCTACCAGCTACATAAAACGATATTGACATTGAACACACCAAGTTTACAAATGTCTCTCTCTCACTCTCGCACATACGCACACACACACACACACACACGCACACACACACACACACACACACACACACACACACACACACACACATTGAAATGGGATGGAAAAACAGTTATAGCAGTCTTGAAGGAAAAAAGTGCATTTCCTTTTAGAAATGCTTCTATGGCCTCACCCTTGTTAGATACTTTTCATTGATTACTAACTTTAATGTAGCTTTACCTTTTATATATTAATATTAACTGACAAATTAAGTGTATGGTAGCTTAGATTATATTTATGTTCTAGTATTGCATATACAGAATTACCGTCTTTTCCAAGACATAATGTGTACCATGATATGTCTGCACCAAAATATAATTAGATATTACTTTGAAATAGAAACTAAGCTGAAGTCTCTCAGAAAGCAAATGTATGGAATGTGACAGGTCTATTTATTATACCAGTGGAAATATCTGCACTCTGATTTACGACGAGGGAATACGGAATACAATGTCTTGCTATGTTAGACAGACTAGCCAAGGTGTTTCCTTTTATTTTATTTTATTTTACTAGTTTGTGATAGAGGTCATTTCACCAGATATAATTATTTATCTTAATGATACAAACAGGAAAGTGTTCTGACTTCACTATAAAATATAAAACCTAATTGAAGAATTTCGACTAGTAGACTGCTACCATTTGGACATACAGGCCTCCCAATAAGGTGGCTTTAAGGCCATAGAACTGAACGGAGATTGTGTTGAAAAATAAGGTTTTGTAGCCAAAAGAGTGGGGAATAATATTGTGTCTGAAATCCTGAAATAAACCAAACTGCTTTCAGAATAAAGCATGTTGCATTACTTACTAAAGCCCCGTGAATCTTAGTCTTGTTACACTATTACAATAAAAGCCACAAAATTCTAATGTAGAACCAGTTTATATGTAAGTAATGAAACAAAAGAAAAGATCATCAATCTTTAAATAAAATGGAACACTTTCAGCCATCCTTACAATGTTATTCTTTATGTAGTTACTAGTTTCGGTGCTTCAGGCCTTGACTGATGCTAACAGGGTTACCTCCCATCGTATACACGATTCATCAGTGGGCAACATTTATGAACTGGTTTTTGAACTGTAACAACGATGTGGTGTCTCTAACCACCAACTAATAAGTTGGTAGTTGACTATTGGAGACAAGCTGCTAGTTGGCTGGAGACACAACATCGCTCTTATAGGTAGTCTGCAAAGACTCAGCGACAGTTACAGCTTGAAGATGTTACACTGAAACATTGAAACTGCTAGCCATAACATGAATAACATCTTACGGACGGCTGTATGTATTCCATTTTATTACATAACTTAACGGCCGATGTCCCTCAGACCTCCAGTCGGAAGTAAGGACATACAAAAACTCAATGACAAATACATTTGGCAGTGGACTTATTCTTGCACCTAGGAGATTCTCTTTGAGATTAACGACCCTCAATTTTTTAAATATTGTGAAATATAATTGATCTTGAATGACTGCATACGGCATTTGTCTGTAACTCTTTAGTTTCGTCCTCAGAATCAAAATCTCTCAGGAGCAGTCACCAGAAGACGCACAATGATTTAAATCAAAAGTTCTGAAAGTGGAAACACATGGGTGCTAGTCTGAACCCGATTTAGACTGTCGGTGAATAACTACAGAAACTTAGCAAATTTCGTCTCTTATGAGCGCGCTATTGACGGGAAGTTAAAGTCTGATTTTTCTTCCTCTCGTTTCAAAACAAGGAATAAAGTCGATCTTTAAATGAACCCCACAGCGTCTAATGTCCTGGTGACAGTACACAGTTAAGTCACTTGTAAGAAGACGAGGAATGTAGCAAATGTTTGTGACTGCTTTTGGCTCCTGCAAGTTGTGGGATGATTCAGTAAGTATCTAGGAAGAGTAGTTGTCAGAAAATGATTTTATAGATGCGATGACGAAGGCTTCATGGGAGTTAATTATGACTGAACCATCCAGCAACAGCTGGCTCCACATAATCGCGCATATACAAGGTGACAGTTATTGTACTATATGAAATAAAATCGTCGTAACTTCTCAACGGCTTGCGTTAGCACGTTCAAACTGTGCGGTTGGCCACGCGGTATGATGGGAATTGGTATGCGCTGTATTGCTTGGTTTAGCGGCAAAGCCCACTCTCATTTGGATAGGCTCGTCAGTAATCAAAATTGGCCTGTTTAGGGGATTGAGAATCCGCATTCCGCAATCGAGAAGCCCCTTCACCCTCAACGGATAACTGTGGGTGTGCAATGTCCAGTCACGGAATAGACGGTACGATATTTCTTGATGGCATGGTGATTACCGAAAGGTACCTGAAGTTTTTGGAAGTTGATTTCCTCCCTATTATCCGAAGTAATCCTGATTTCGACAATATGTGGTTCATACAAGATGGAGCTTGTCCCCATCAGGAGACTGATGTCCTGGAGGAATACTGAGGGGACCACGTTCTGGCTTTGGTGTACCCAGAGGACACAGGCATGGGCCTCTATTGGCCGCCATATTCTCCGAATCTGAAGGCAGGCGACTCCTTTTTGTGGGGGTATACTAAAGACAAGGTGTACAGCGATAATCCCAAAACGATTGCTGAGCTGAAAACAGCCATTCAGGAGTTGACTGACGTTCCGACATTTCAGTGGGTCATGCAGAATTTCGCTATTCGTCTGCGTCACATCATCGCCGATGGTGACAGGCGTATCAAACATGTCATAACCTAAATCCGAATATCTGTAGTGACGTTTACATTTTGAATAAAGTGTGTGCACACCATAGTTTACAGTATAACTAATGTACATTTTTTCATATAGTTCAATAATTGTCGCCCTGTATCACAGCAAAACCATACTGGTATAAGGATGTTTCTGCAAACTGCTCCTAATTAAAAGCTACTATAGTTTCTTGGAATACTCCAGAAATGAAAAAAGGTCTTTTATAAATGAAGTGAAGAGTAGTGACCAATTGCTACATCTAGCTACATAAACTGATTCTGGCGCTCAAGATTGACAGAAAATATACTCGATGTTTTTTTACTGAATGGTAACGAACAACTTGGCATGAGACAGCCATCAGTTCTTTTACATTTGTGTAACTCTTGAATAATATTTAGTGGGACACAGGGCCGGCCGCGGTGGCCGTGCGGTTCTGGCGCTGCAGTCCGGAACCGCGGGACTGCTACGGTCGCAGGTTCGAATCCTGCCTCGGGCATGGGTGTGTGTGATGTCCTTAGGTTAGTTAGGTTTAAGTAGTTCTAAGTTCTAGGGGACTTATGACCTAAGATGTTGAGTCCCATAGTGCTCCGAGCCATTTGAACCATTTGACACAGAACTTCTAAGTCAACTTGTAGTAACATAATGGTGTTATCAAAGAGACACCTTTGAATTTTAGTTGACTACAAGTGTTAAAAGTGATTCTTTCCCTACATAAAATCTTCTGTTACGATTAACCTGTAACAAATCAATTGCCACGTTAGATCACATACTAGTGTTATATTTCCAGATATTCCTTCAAGCTATGACCCCTACCTAGTTATATGGACAATAGATGTCCCCCAATAGATGTTGCTTGTAATGAAAGTAAGCAGATCATTCCCATTTTCTAATTTTTGCTAGTAGTAGGGAAACGCTAGTTCTGATGCGCTTTGTTTGTGTAGGTTGCGTATATTCAGGGGCAAGCATACACTCAGAGGCAAACCTATTACTATGCTAATTGATTTTTGACCAAATGGGTGTTGATGTATGACCCCCCAGGATAATAAGTCTTCTGAGAAACCCCTCACCCTTCCCACTCCCACTCCACCTCCTCCTCCCCAGCCCCTCTGGGAAATCATCAAAACTCTGGCCTCCCCAAGCCAATACAAGCACACATTTCATATCAAATCAATTGACTAATTAATTAAATTGATCAATTAATTACCCCTCCTCCTCCTGGGAAATACCACAGACCTCCCATCCCCCACTTACCCCCTCTGTACATAGAAAAAACTGGCTTGTAAACTGCCCAGTCCCTGCAGAACTGTTGCTGTGGAAGGTGCAAGTATTACCCTGTCCAACAACTACAGGTGCTAATCGTATAATTAAGCTGTTGTAGAATGGAAACATTGTCTTATGGGAAAATTTTCTCATGTGTCATCATCTTGACATGCAGCGATCGACTGAGCTTGTGCACAACGTCACCACCAAAGGATGCTCATCCCCAACCATCAGCCTGTGCCCCCACTGTCAATCACACTTCATTAAACAATTTCAGGTATTGGAATGCTGTGTAATAATTTGTAGGGATATTGTTTATTCAAATAATTTGCAGGGATGGCTTTCACACAGTTTAGTTATATCTAAAATCATAATACAGCTCGAAATTGATTATATCACATAATCTTATCTTGCTGCAAAACAAATTCCATTTCCACTGGAAGCTAGTAACAGTCAAACTCAAAATAAATAGCGGCTCTAGATACAAGGCCAATACACCTACAAGTCAAAATAAATAAAATGCAGAGTGGGCTTAGTTTAAATCTGATGTTCGAGTCAGGGTGTTAAAGTGCTTATTTTTCTTTTATTTTCTTCACTTTTCGGAGGACCTACAATTGGAAACTCACAATGGTATCTAAGTACAGACAGTCTAAAAATTCATGACATATTTCGAAAACCACAACAGAATCTGACAGACAAAACACAGACACATAGCAGATCAGATGTATAATGATTCTTCTAGAATTCGAAGCACTGTCCTAAAGACGAGAGAAATGGCTGGAATTTTTGGTGAATTTTCAATGTCCTACAACTGCTGGTCTGGAGATGCTCTAAAGCCGCAATGGTGGGCTGTGAATAGCTTCTCATGTTTCCCAACCAGATGTGGCTGGTCTACCTGGACTTTTCTCTTAACGCTCGAACAAAGAAGAGCTCATGTGACTCTCTACCATCACAGACCGAGCGAGGTGGTGCAGTGGTCAGCACGCTGGACTCACATTCGGGAGGACGACAGTTCAATCCCATGTCCAGCCATCCTGATTTAGGTTTTCCATGATTTCCCTAAATCGCTCCAGGCAAATGCTGGGATGGTTCCTTTGAAAGGGCACGGCCGATTTCCTTCCCCATCCTTCCCTAACCCGAGCTTGCGCTCCGTCTCTAATGACCTCGTTGTCGACGGGACGTTAAACACTAACCACCATCACCACCACCACCGCAAATGCTGGGATGGTTCCTTTGAAAGGGCATGGCTGGCTTCCTTCCCCATCCTTCCATAATCTGATGAGACCAATGACCTCGCAGTTTGGTCTCTTCCCCCAAACAACCCAACCAACCTCTACCATCACAGTTCTGTAAATGCTCTTGCCTTGTTCTAACAAGTCTATAGAGACTCCTATGCCCCCCCACCCCCTAAAGGATGTCTTGTGAACCTCTGACATCATGGAACTCCCTGTGAATTGAACATTGGGATTGGGATTTACTGTATTTACCCACCAAAATCCTGCTGCTGATGAGGCAGCACTGTCCACCACTATAGACAATTTACCAGTATTTTGGAGAAAAACTATTTTTCTACAGATCGAAAACAGCATCTAGTAATCATATTACACTGACAGTTAAACTCTGCAAAATGATCTACAGATCATGAAATACGGGTACTATAACCAAAGAAACTTAGTCAAATCCCAATGCTCTCCTACTGTCTCGGAAAGCTTGAATTTTTCGGCATGAAACCGATTTCCAACCAATCCAAGTCACCATGAACAATTTTACCACCATACTATATCGCTATATCGCCATAGAAAACACAACTCATATTGTGCACCATATAAAATTCTCACTTCCGCATCTGCATCTAGCAGTCGTCTACGAGGCAGTCCTACATATACTGTGAAAACACTTAGATCCCAAAAACCGAAGCAATCTCAGTGCTAGATATTTCCCATGAGGTCGGTTGGTCATCCACCATGGGCAATGGTCACGATTCAACTGCTCAGCACACGCTAGCCTGATACATGAACAGAGTGCCATCACAGAGAGAGAGACCACTGTCTCAACTTGTGTGCTAAGGATGGTCTGGTTCCTCCAGCACAAAGGTCTCCGGTAACCATAAAGTTTTTGGCCGGATTGCTTGCTGCTTTGGTTTCTGAAACGAGTTGCGACCATATGCAGACTCTGAGAATACAAGAATATCTACTGTCTGAGGTCAGTCGTAGAGAAATGCTTCATAAGTCACTAATTAATTTACCATTCCTCTGGTTCCTCCAGCACAAAGGTCTCCGGTAACCATAAAGTTTTTGGCCGGATTGCTTGCTGCTTTGGTTTCTGAAACGAGTTGCGACCATATGCAGACTCTGAGAATACAAGAATATCTACTGTCTGAGGTCAGTTGTAGAGAAATGCTTCATAAGTCACTAATTTATTTACCATTATCACCTGTAATTTCCTATTTTACACACCGATGAACGACAATTTTGGTGACACTTTTATGATGAAATCATCGAGTAGCATGTAAAAATTTCGAGAATTTCATGTATTTTCACATGGTTTGCCGGAATATCACACCATTTACGTGACTGTTCTCGATATCAACCACATAGCAGTATGCTGCGGAGCGATTGCACAGCACAATTCTGAAGAGAAAGAGAGCAAATTAAATCTCTAGAGAGTTGAAACTTTAGCGAGGTAATTATGTGAGACATGCTGCAAACCATTACCGAGAAACTTAGCTCATCTGCAAATATATTTACACGAAAACTCAAAAGTAGAGGAACTGGTGGTTACACTAGCGTTTTTAACGAATACTGATGTCAGTGATAGCACATGTTCCAGATCACACTTGTACTTTACAAAGAAACAAAGGTTTTAATACTCGCAATCGAATGTGTTTCTCGACGTCTAAAGTACCAGAAAATGTCTCTTCCATCGACACACCACAATCGATGTTCTCACAACCAAATAAAGACTGAAATGTGTAGAATGGCAGTACAAGCAGTTAACCAGTCAATTTACATGGGGAACTGGTGGATAATTTTCCAGCGCAAACACTTACCATACTGAATCATCTCAAATTTCCACATAAAAATTGCAGAATACTCGCAGCGCACATGATCGCGAAAGCTGCCCACCACATACTGAGTATTAGTTCGCTATTCACCAGCCCAGACGACGACACTGTTGGATCAACTGCACGCCTGTACCCCACCTGTCTAGTTCAGGAGGCTCAGCGGCGGCAAGCGCTTTAAGCCGGCTACGTCAGCCATGCGCCAAGGCTGAATCGTCATAGGAAACTAGCCCATATGTAGCAATGTAATTACAATTAAATATTACGATAATAGCGCCAAGCTGGTAACATTTGGAAATGAGCGAAGTGTCGGAAATTCCTCCTCCTGTCGGCTGTAGCTCTATAAATGTCAGTTTCCCGCGTACATCAGTATTCTTCTTACAATCGCACACGATTATCAACGTAAACTATTTCATACCCTGTTAAGGCTATCTATGCCTTGGTATCACTTTTCCCACGTCAAATCTGTACCCCGTCATAACCTAACATTTTCTTTGCGAATGTCAAAACACAGACCACAGTAACTATACAATCCAATGCATACACATTTCGGACCAGTGGAGCGATTATGGCTTATATGTGTCCAACGTCCGAAAAAAGCTATGGTATGTCCTGACTCACACCAATTAGGCGTTTCGATTCTCTCATTTCTAATAAATTGTTAAACAGTTAGGTCTTCTAGCCAGTCACATTCGAGAACAGGCTGGAGGTATTTTCAGTCAGCACTTCCAGAAGGTGCTGCATCCCGCCAAGATTCTCTCAAACAGGTGTTGTAAAGCACAGGCGTCCTGCACTATGACATTCTCAACAGCGCTCGTGTGGACGAAAGGGTTCGAGAAACAACACCGATAGGGGTTGGTGTACTGAATAAACATCACAGTCGATATAGCGACAAAGAAAATGCACCGATCTGATTAGAGGAGCCGATGAGACGACGTTCTTGCATCTCCATGGTGTTACACCCATGTCGCCTGTCCTGTTTGTACCCTACAGCAGATCGAGTTGAACCTTTGCATTCGCGTTTACAAAATCAATCTATCACCTGTAAGAGTCGAACATACACGTCAATTCGTTGAAGTCACAATTACCCACTTCAAATCCATTCTCCCCGAGGCTAGATATAAATAATTTTTTACAGGGTTACTAGTCTGGTGATGTGTCAGAAACAGTCCACACTACCGTTACATTCCAACAGCGTAACATTCCATGCAAGCAGTGTGATTATGATATATCACTATCTAGCGTCTGAAAAATTATGGTATGTCCATACTCACATCAGCTGGGCATCGCGTCGCACGGCCTGCCATAGCTTCCCAGTAGGCAAACCCTCCTGCCAAATCACGTATTTGTCAACGAATAAAAGGGTGTAATTACAAATTAAAAAATGTCGCGTCTTTTACCTTACGTACCTTTTTGCACGATAGTAGGCATATGCCAAATCAGAAGGAACTGACAAACTTAATGTAGAAAAAGTAACCTAGAAGGCTCCAGCTAACTTCTATGAAAACATCCCCTCAGGCCCTCAAACGTCTCATACCCATGAGGTGTCTCGAATTCGTCACTTCTACGAAATTATTTAACATATAGGTCTTCCAGCCAATCAGAATTTACAACAGGCTGTAGGCATTTTGCTCTTGTCATGTTGCAAATGAATGGATCAGTCTCCAGATTTCACCATGAGTACAGCATCATCGTACATCGACGTAATAGATAGTGACTATTCCTACCCACACTCTGTCCTTACGGTATCGCTGGAATGATCCACGTTTGAATGGATTGTGTGTATGTTGAAGTCTAGTAAAGCTGTGTACCCTGTGTACGATACTGTTGTCAATGGCAGATGAACAAAGTGCTGAGGTTGTAGTTCTATAAAAATCATTTTTGTAATATATTTCTCAATTTTACGTAAGCCCCATTGGCATGGTTATCTATTTCTGTGTCACTGCTAAACCACCACCTCGACTTCTTTGCGAGTGCAATAAACATGTGGACAAATCGTTGAACATGCTACAAAGCCCTCATAACATGATGCAAATACTATTTTGTAGCGTGGTAAATAGCTAGTAACAGAGAGGAGATACAAACACTACGTTCCTTAACCGAAAAACTTTATAAATTTGGTAACATTTTATAACGATTGACGATCCCTCTCTATGTCGATGGGAGTCACAAAGTATTCTCGCATTGTTGGAATAACGTCAGGGACTGAGGGACCGCACCATCTGTTACATACTAGTCTTACTCACATAACCCATTTAATTTCATATGGTCTCTTTAGATGCATGCATGCTGAGGAGGTTAGCACCCCTCATTTCCGTATAGCAGATATGAGTCTGATATTTTTTGGTGTGTTGTGGTGATGATTAAGATTTTAGGCATGATAGAGCTCCAGTCAGAAGGACTTTGAAACGTTTTACGTAAATCACTCGCCCTATCAGTTCTGTAGTATTTTTGTAGTGTTTGGATTCCATACCAACAAGGTGCTGGAAAGAGAGAAATGATTGTAGAACATACACAGTCCTAAGGCCACATGGTTCTACACTTAAATTTCCTGTATTGATAAAGCTCAGAAGATACTGTTATATTAGTCACATGGAATGCCATGCTGTTAATATTGCAATACAGGGAATATATTTCCAATACCTGACACATTAACCCTGCAAGTGTTGTATCCCATGCACTATGATCACAAAGATTAAAGTAATAAACACTACTTCCTTCTACACCAAAGAAAAACATTGATTCTTTATGATACACGCACAATATATATTTCTAGAGGTGCATAGCACCCACTGTTCATGTAGAATTACAGTTAAAAATTAAGTCTCATAAAACGACCGCCGGCAGAGGAAAATGCATCTAATGGGGAAATAGACAAATACATAGCAGCGGCCGCGCGGGATTAGCCGAGCGGTCTGAGTCGCTGCAGTCATGGACTGTGCGGATGGTCCCGGTGGAGGTTCGAGTCCTCCATTGGACATGGGTGTGTGTGTTTGTCCTTAGGATAATTTAGGTTAAGTAGTGTGTAAGCTTAGGAACTGAAAACCTTAGCAGTTAAGTCCAATAAGATTTCCCACACACACAGTAGTGTTGATTACATGTGGAATTACAGACCATGCTGCACTAACTCCAGGGACAGGACTACTGTCAAGCATATGTATAGACAGGGATTGCAGTACCTCATAAAACACTGTCGATTTATGTCCAAGATGTGGCAGGGAAGTAGTGTATTTTGTGTGTGTATCTTTGTTCCTATAAAGGAGGGGGGCGAAATAGGTTTTCCATACTTTTGGTGGGTGTAACTCATCACACATGCCTCGGAAGTCATCTGCTGGGTGTCATGTGATGAGGTTTCCTGTTAATTACTGCAGGTAGATAGCACTCGAAGTCACACACAGAACACCCAGTTGCACACGAGTCAAACGCAGGTTATACTACACAACTAACATATACATTGAGAACAATGGAAAGAATGGTCAAACGTGCGATAAGTGATCTGCCACAACACATCCCTGTCTCTAGAATCCATCATGAACCTACCATTGAATCACAACTCATTACAACCCCTCTCAACCGTTCGTACCATCCACTTTCTATCATCCTTCAACACAGATCTGTGTCAATTTAGCGGCCCGTTGATCGCTTTTCTAGGAAAACATCCAAGACAGAGGTCAACTTGCATGTATTGCTACTACATCAGTAGACATACAGCACCACGTTTTTAAAAACCATGCAGTGACTGTTCTGTCAGATATTTGTTAGCTGACACCTCACGGTTATGGTTGGTAGAGAGTACAGAGCAACACATTATAAATAATGTTTGCCAGAATTTAGAACACTTGACCAGTCTTGCTCACGGTCAAACACATGAGCCATTCAGTAGTTGCATAGTACAGTCCGCAGCCTGGTACTACAATGCTTTTTATCTAAGTAGGACGAAAACTGTATTGAAGTTACATGCCCAGATAGTTTATAAAAATCTATTAGGCGGTTACCGGTAACTCTGAGGTCGCACCTGGGCTTGTGGTCCAGCATATATAAAATTAATACTCTACATTTGGTGATCACCCACATTAAACAATCTATTCCAGCCGTCTTGTCATGGTCTACGAAAAATTACTGTTTCCATGGTTTGCAGCTATCCGTGTCAAGTTTCCTCATATTTCTCTTGCTGTCACACACCCGTTTCTATGTACAAGAACTTTCATACACCAAGCAGACGTATAATTACTCCCTCAATGCCCCTCAGGGCGTACAGAGTACAGGCGTGCATCCAACCTAAATCTGTGATCTGGGAAATAGCGAAGTAATACTCAATATGCGTTGGGCAGCCTTCGCAATCGCATCTACTGTGAAAATTCTCTAATTTTCATGTGGAAGTTCGAGAAAATTCAATTTGGAAAATGTTTGTATTGGACAGTTATTCCCTCATATGCAAGTTGACCGGTTGACTGTCTGTACTACCATTCTACATACACTACTGGCCATTAAAATTGCTGCACCAACAAGAAATTCAGATGATAAACAGGTATTCATTATACAATATATAATACTAGATTTGACATGTGATTACATTTTCACTCAATTTGGGTGCATAGATACTGAGAAATCAGTACCCAGAACAACCACCTCTAGCCGTAATAACGGCCTTGATACGCCTGGCCATTGAGTCAAACTGAGCTTGGATGGTGTACACAGGTACAGCTACCCATGCAGCTTCAACACGATACCACAGTTCATCAAGAGTAGTGTCTGGCATATTGTGACGAGCCAGTTGGTCTGCTACCATTGACCAGACGTTTTCAATTGGTGAGAGATCTGGAGAATGTGCTGGCCAGGGCAGCAGTCGAACATTTTCTGTAACCAGACTGGCCCATATAGGACCTGCAACATGCGGTCGTGCATTATCCTGCTGAAACGTAGGGTTTCGCAGGGATCGAATGAAGGGTAGAGCCACGGGTCGTAACGCATCTGAAATGTAACGTCCACTGTACTGTCTGTGCGAACAAGAGGTGACCGAGACGTGCAACCAGTGGCACCCTATACCATCACGCCGGGTGATACGCCAGTATGGCAATGACGAATACACGCTTCCAATGTGTGTTCACCGCGATGTCGCCAAACACAGATGCGACCATCATGATGCTGTAAACAGAACCTGGATTCATCCTAAAAAAAATGACGTTTTGCCATTCGTGCACTCAGGTTCGACGATGAGTACTCCATCACAGGCGCTCCTGTTGTGATGCAGCGTCGATGGTAATAGTTCATGCTGCTGCAAACTTCGTCGAACTGTTCGTGCAGATGGTTGTTGTCTTGCAAACGTACCCATCAGGCTAGCATGTGTGCATGCCTCATGATCGTTTGCCATGGTGAATGTCCGACCAACCTCAAGGGGGATATCTAGTACTGAGACTATGTACAGTGCATGTGGTTATGTTTTTGGGATCTGTGTCTTTTCACAGTAAATGTAGGAGTGCCTGGCGGTCGATAGCCAGATGCAGGATCAGAAGTGTTGATTTGTGTGGTGCTCAATATGGATTGCGTTTACTACAGTGATATAGCGATATAGCATGGTGACACAATTGTTTGTGGTGATGTGACGTGGTTGGAGGTCAGTTTCACGCTTTTCTCAACTGTAACAGAGCAGTGGAATTGACTAAGTGTCTTTTCCAATAGTTTCCATATTTTATTATCTATAGACCACTTTTGTAGGGTTTAGCTGTCAGTGCAATGTGACTGTTGTATGTTTCCTTTTTCGATTTGTAAATAATAGTTTTATTTTGAAATTCTCGTAATTTGCCCATCTGTATAAAGTGGTGGACAAAGCTCCCACAACAGCAGTCGCGTTTTGGCAGGTAAATACAGCAAGAACCAGTTAGAGTGCTCTATTCACTGGAAGCTCCATGATGTCAGAGGGTACAAGGCATCCTATTTGGTGAATGGCATTGTAGTCTCTATAGATTTGTTAGAACAAGACAAAGACAGACAAGGCATATAAGGAAAATTCTGTGATGTCAGAGTGTCACATGATGTCTTCTTTGTTCGAGTGTTCAGAGACAAGTCCAGGCACACCAGCTACATTGTGGCACTAAAGCATCTCCAAACCAGCAGTTGTAGGACATCGAAAATACACCGAAAATTACAGCCACTTTTCCCGTCTGTAGAACAGTGCTTAGAGTTCTAGGACAATCATTTAGAAATCTGATCTGCTGTGTGTCTGTATTTTGTTTTTCACATTCTGTTGTAGGTTTCGAAATATGTCATGAATTTTTAGACATGTAATTGTTTGGTTTTCCTGTCTGCACTTAGATACCTTTATGAGTTTCCCATTGCATAACTGTTCTTCGTAAACTGAAGAAAATAGAAAATAAACCCGTTAACACCCTGCCTCGAACAGTAAATATAAACTAAGCCCACTCTCCGCTTCTTTTATTTGGACTTCTAAGTGAAGGGAGCCTCCTATGTAGAGTAACTATTTATTTTGAGTCCGCTTGCCTAAAATGCCTAAAATTGTTTCATGCATTGTGATTGACGATATATTAAGCTACTCTTCTGAGGTCTTCGAAATCAAACAGTCCAACACAGACTGAGCTATTTTTTCCTGCCACTTTTTTTGGTAGGGATGGAGGGGATGGGTCGTTGGGTAGGGAGGGACGACTTCTGGTAGTGGTATTGTGCACAAGTTCAGTCGATCCCTGCATGTCAAGGTGAGGTCACATGCGAAAGTTCCCCAATAAGACAACATCTCCAATCTGCAGCAGGGTAATTACACAGTTAGCACATTTAGTAGCTGGACATGGTAATACTTGCACCTTCCACAGCGACAGCTCTGCAGTGACTGAGCGGTTTACTTGTCAGCTTTATTTCTGTGTATAAATGGGAAAGTGGGGGAGGGGAATGTTGAGGTATTTCCCAGGAGGGGGAGGTGTTATTAACTGATCAATTTAATTAATTAGTCAATAATCTGATGTCAAAAGTGTGCTTGTATCGGTGAGGGGGTGGAGGAGTATCGGGAATTTCCTATAGAGATGGTGGATGGAGGGGGGTGGGCGGTCTGGGTTTTTCAGTAGGACCAGTTATCTCTGGGGGTCATAAATCAACACTCATTGAGTCAAAAATCAGGGAGCAAAAAAATAGGTTTGCCCTTGAATGTAAACTTGCTTCTGAATGTATGCAACCTGCACAAATCAGATGTGGCAGACTCGGCTTTACCCTATAACTTTTTCTTCCTTTCACTCATCAGTATCTATTGATATATTATCATCGATTGTGAAAGGATGTAAACAAATTGTTTCAATGCCTTTGGAATTTAGATTTTCTGTTACATTTTTATATGTGGTACAGTTTTAGGTTTAACGTACACTTTTTTTGCTATGGAGCTAAGCATATAGAGTGGATATACGGCTATCAGTTTAGCATTTCCAAACAGCAATTTTTTTATATTAATACTCTGAAATGTTTAATGTTTAAGTTATAGCTTGTTTGTTTACTATTTTCATTTCATACCGTTTTTTCTAAATACTGACTTCAATTTGGTGTGGATCATTTCATTTTGTTTGTTGTTACTGAATTTGGGCTTTTTCCTTTTGTTCTGTTATAGGATGATGGTTGTATGACCAAACATGTTACATAATTGAAATTAAATAATTGAAGAGTGCGGCATAGACAGGAACTGGAATAAAGGATTGTAGAGATTTCCAGGTAATACAGGGGGATTCCAAAGGAATACAGCGATTACAAACTGTTATAACTACAATGACGGAAAAAAAATTACAACACAGAGAAGGAAAGTTGTTAGGCGTGTTTCTACATTTAAAAGATTATGTGTATTAAAATTTCGCGCAAGTCGCGTAAGAGTGGCACTAGCAGCGTTACTGTGAGGATGCAAATCAGGTTTGATTCAAATACATGCTGTTACGGTCGTGGACTTTGACAGTGGACGTGGAAGGCGACACTCACTGACTTTGTACGAGATCGTGAAAAGAGCTACGAAATCCGCATGTTCCTTCTTAAATGCTCCAGAAAAACTTGGCAGAAATGCAGCCACTGTTCATGATTGCTGGCGGCGGTGCTGACGAGAATCTGCGATCGCAAGAAAACCGTATACAGGACGGCCTGTTGGCACTACCGAGATGAAAGATCATCGTGTTCGGCGTATCTACATCTACATCTACATTTATACTCCGCAAGCCACCCAACGGTGTGTGGCGGAGGGCACTTTACGTGCCACTGTCATTATCTCCCTTTCCTGGTTCTGGCACATCGTTCTACATCTGCAGCAGCAATTTGACAGCACCATTTGGAGCCACAGAGACATTACGAACTCTTTTTTTTTTTAACAGTGTCCAGAACATAACATACATACATAGCAGATAGACAGCAATTTACAACCAATATAAGTATAAGACTAAATTCCATATGTAATCAATTTACAAACAGTATAAGTACATGATTATATTCCATATAACACCCAAAATTCCGCCGTTTGAACTGCTGTATCATTGACGATAACCAGGTCGTCCATCGGGCATGGGGCTGGGAGGTTTCTACAGTTGAGCAGGTGTTGATGATCTTGCTGTTTGCCACATTCGCGTAGTTCATCTCCTAGAGAGAAACCACATTTCTTCAAATTGACCTTGCATCAGGATACACCAGTTCTCATCCTATTGAAGACGTTCCATGTTTTATATGGGAGGTTCCGTCCTTTAGCAAGCTCTTCTTTAGGGTTGTTCCAGTACCTCTCTGATGGTAAGTTACGCCAAAGCTGTATTCGACGATTTGCAGGTGACGTTAAAAGTGGTTCTGTTCAAAGGAGGAAACTCTTTCTTGATCTTAATCTTGGATGTTGGTATTCATATCTGAAAAAGGTGTGTCTTCCGCTTCTCTTTTTCTGCTGGTCTTCTTCTGATACGTGGAGGTGCTATACCCATGAGATGATATATTTTATTAATAGGAGTTGTCCGCAAGCAGCCACTGACAATGTGTTCTGTTTCATTAAGGGCAATGTCCACTTGTTTGGCATGGTTGGAGTTCTGCCACACGGGTGCAGCATATTCAGCAGCAGAGATGCATAAGGACAATGCAGATCTGCGAAGAGCATCTGGTTGTGCTCCCCAATTGTTACCTGTCAGTTTCCGAATGACGCTGTTCCTAGCAGATACTTTCATTTTTGTGTCCTTGCAGTGGACTTTGAAGGTGAGGGAACGGTCTAGCTTTACTCCCAGATATTTTGGAGTATCGCAGTTGGTCAGTTGTTGCCCTATCCAGGTTATGTTTAGGTTCCTTCTAGCCTCTCTGTTGCGTAAATGGAAAGCCCACACATGTGTTTTAGAGGGATTTACTTTCAGGTTACTTCAAGGACAGCTCCGAACCAGACTCCCTGTAGCGTGCAGTCCACTGGCCACAAACCACAGCCGTTAACGACTTCAGTGATGTCAAGTGAGACCTTATTGAAGGATACGTTGGAGGTCAGTTGTTTTTTCTGATGAAAGACGGCTATACCTTGGTGCCAGTAATGGTCGTCTTTTGCTTAGGAGGAGGCTAGTTGAGGGGCTGGAACCAACCCATCTGCCCCATCTGCCTACTAAACAACTTATACCTATGCCTGGAGTTATGCTCTAGGACAAGATTTCATATGACAGCAGGATCTGCCTCGTATGCAAATGTATACATCAATCTGTTGTTGCGACCTGATGCGATGCCATTCTTGAGCAGCATTGCAGGGTGTATTTTCCAGCAAGACAACTCTCGCCCACATCCAGTTGTTATAGCTCAACATGGTCCACAGAGGGTCAACAAGTTGCATTAGCATGCTTCGGTCACCAGATCTCTCTTCGATACAGTACATATGGGACATCATCGGACGAAAACAGCAGTGTCATATACAAACACCATTAACCATCTGTGTACTGTTCGACCAAGTGCAACAGGCACGTAACTCCATCCCACAAATTGACATCCGGCCCCTGTACAGCACAATGCATGCAAGTTTGCAAGCTTTCATTCAACATTGTAGTAGCTACACAGGTTATTAATATACCAGCATTTCACTTTTAAATGGCTAATCTCACGCTTAGATTAACCTATGATCTGGAAAGCTAATAACTTAAATACGTTACTTAGATAAATGTGTTCACGAAATTTCATTACTATAGATCATTTAATGGTGTTGAGACCTTTTTCCATTAGTGTATTTAACGTATAGCACGATGCTTCGATAGGAATTACAGGGAATATAAAAGAACGTTTAAAAACTTCCATAGTTTCGCAAGAGCATTTAATCGGAAGTCGGCGTATTTAACCCTTCTCAACCGTTGGACCTGTCGCACTGGGCATTCGGACGATGTGTTTTGAACTTGGCTACCAAGGTCTCTGGCTCTGACACCCACGTACCAAAATAATTCCAGACCTGAAACTCAGCATATCTAATGCGCTCGAATCGGTGACGCCACATTCGCTTGGCGTGAAATGGATTCTCGGAAAGATGTTGTCCTTGTGGGCAAGGGGAGTTCTGTAGAGCACCTATAAAGTGTGTAAAATGTTTTGTGACTTCTTTTACGTTTTATTAAAAACTTTTTATCGATTTATCACAATGCATCAAATAGTTACAGCCATTTGCAATCTCTGTACTCATTTTGTGTTAGCTTTTCTGTAGTTCGTGATTTACATCAACAACAACAAAATTTGTGTGTTGTAGTAGTTTTATGTGTGCACAATTATTAACATATTATGGGACCACTGCGGAACTGAAATACTGAAACTTACTGGCAGATCAGAACCGTGTGCCAAACCGGGCTTCGAACTTGGGACCTTTGCCTTTCGCATAAAAGCGTCCAACCATTTAGCTATGAAAACGTGACTCCCAATGTGTCCTCACAGTTTCACTTCTGCCAGTATCCCCGCTTCTACCTCTGAAGGCAGACCGTGGGCCCTGTTTAGGTAGCTTAGAACCGGTAGGACGCTTTCCTGCGAATGCCAACGGTCCTTCGTTCGAGTACCTGTTTGGTACACACTTTTAATCTGCAAGAAGTTTTAAACCAGCGTACACTCCGCTGCAGAGTGTAAATTCATTCGGTAATCAAAATACTGTCTACCAGAAAACTAGCAGATGGTAGCCCAAAAAGGACGTGCCGATTCGAATTCTGCTAAAGTTACTTGGGCACCATGTAGAAAAACAAAGAAGTATGCTGGAGATCCAAAACGAAGTGCCGAAGCTGGAGTCTTTATGTGTCCGCCTGCGTACAGTTATGGTTAAGAATGGTATGTTAGGATTGCTGAGAACTGATGTAAATGTCGAAATTTGCAGTAACTTTTTTATTTTTTCTCTTGTATTAATGATTGTGTTCAATTTAGGGATGTTCCACAGCTGCAATATATCTCATGGTTTGTTTTTGTTGTTAGTTACCAGGTGGCAGATGACGGTCCGTGTACGAGTATATGACCAAAACTAGTAGCAATTTGATGAATTGTTTTCCAGCAGCAGGTGGTAACTACAGATGGTGGTTCACAGTCCCTATTACAGGCCGGTAGGTGTTGTGGAGAGCACTTAGTAGTTCGGAAATGTACCTTTTCGAAGTAAAATAAGTTTGAATATTGGATCACTTTCGGTCTCACGCGTTTCGGTACAGGGGAGAGAATGACCTCTGATGTATGTGTGCTACAGGAGGCATAACATGGGCACTGTTCCGAGAACTCATCATCCGGTTCTCTTGTACGTGATGAAGGACGCCCTATCGAAATTCGAGGGTGTCGCGTGTTTGTAAAGTACCACAGTCAACCCTTCCGGTGGCGAAAGCGCCAGTTTCTCGCAGGTGTTGATGTAGTGGGATGTAAATGTCATGTGATGTCATAATTACAACAGGCACTGACGGCCGCTTCTCAGTGTGTGTAACGTGAAGCAGGAGATTCATAATACACTCCTGGAAATTGAAATAAGAACACCGTGAATTCATTTTCCCAGGAAGGGGAAACTTTATTGACACATTCCTGGGGTCAGATACATCACATGATCACACTGACAGAACCACAGGCACATAGACACAGGCAACAGAGCATGCACAATGTCGGCACTAGTACAGCATATATCCACTTTCGCAGCAATGCAAGCTGCTATTCTCCCATGGAGACGATCGTAGAGATGCTGGATGTAGTCCTGTGGAACGGCTTGCCATGCCATTTCCACCTGGCGCCTCAGTTGGACCAGCGTTCGTGCTGGACGTGCCGACCGCGTGAGACGACGCTCCATCCAGGCCCAAACATGCTCAATGGGGGACAGATCCGGAGATCTTGCTGGCCAGGGTAGTTGACTTACACCTTCTAGAGCACGTTGGGTGGTACGGGATACATGCGGACGTGCATTGTCCTGTTGGAACAGCAAGTTCCCTTGCCGGTCTAGGAATGGTAGAACGATGGGTTCGATGACGGTTTGGATGTACCGTGCACTATTCAGTGTCCCCTCGACGATCACCAGTGGTGTACGGCCAGTGTAGGAGATCGCTCCCCACACCATGATGCCGGGTGTTGGCCCTGTGTGCCTCGGTCGTATGCAGTCCTGATTGTGGCGCTCACCTGCACGGCGCCAAACACGCATACGACCATCATTGGCACCAAGGCAGAAGCGACTCTCATCGCTGAAGACGACACGTCTCCATTCGTCGCTCCATTCACGCCTGTCGCGACACCACTGGAGGCGGGCTGCACGATGTTGGGGCGTGAGCGGAAGACGGCCTAACGGTGTGTGGGACCGTAGCCCAGCTTCATGGAGACGGTTGCGAATGGTCCTCGCCGATACCCCAGGAGCAACAGTGTCCCTAATTTGCTGGGAAGTGGCGGTGCGGTACCCTACGGCACTGCGTAGGATCCTACGGTCTTGGCGTGCATCCGTGCGTCGCTGCGGTCCGGTCCCAGGTCGACGGGCACGTGCACCTTCCGCCGACCACTGGCGACAACATCGATGTACTGTGGAGACCTCACGCCCCACGTGTTGAGCAATTCGGCGGTACGTCCACCCGGCCTCCCGCATGCCTACTATACGCCCTCGCTCAAAGTCCGTCAACTGCACATACGGTTCACGTCCACACTGTCGCGGCATGCTACCAATGTTAAAGACTGCGATGGAGCTCCGTATGCCACGGCAAACTGGCTGACACTGACGGCGGCGGTGCACAAATGCTGCGCAGCCAGCGCCATTCGACGGCCAACACCGCGGTTCCTGGTGTGTCCGCTGTGCCGTGCGTGTGATCATTGCTTGTACAGCCCTCTCTCAGTGTCCGGAGCAAGTATGGTGGGTCTGACACATCGGTGTCAATGTGTTCTTTTTTCCATTTCCAGGAGTGTATTACGTCCGAGTTTCGTTCACACCACGAAACGCTATCTCCTTCCATGATTTTGGACATCCGTCGTTTGGGAATTTTGTTCATTTTTATAGCACTTTCGTCCACATATGGAATACTGTCTGAAAATGTTTCAATCATGTATTTGCAAGCAATATTTTTTACATTCTAGTGTAGCGTCCAAGTTTCAGTTTTCAAAAACAAGGTATATCACGATATAGTCGTATAACTTTTTCGATTTGGCCATTGGTCTACTCCCTTTTCTATACTTGTACTTACTGTTCATACTTGTACTTACTGTTTACCGTAGCCGGCCTGTGTGGCCGGCCTGTGTGGCCTGTGTGGCCGGAACCGCGCGATTGCTACGGGCGCAGGTTCGAATCCTGCCTCGGGCATGGATGTGTGTGATGTCCTTAGATTAGTTAGGTTTAAGTAATTCTAAGTTCTAGGGGACTGATGACCTCAGATGTTAGGTCCCATAGTGCTCAAAGCCATTTTTTTTTGTTTACCGTACTTACTTTAAACTGAAAACAACTCATTCTTTAGTGGCCGAATTTCAAGTATTTCTCTTGTCGCCGTGTTAAAATTTGCTTTTTTTTTTTTTGTCACAACAAAGCGGAGTTTACACACCGTCTCTTCACTAACATCCAAATAAAGTGTAAATGCGACAGAATCCAGAGACAGTGGTTAATTAAACGAGGTACTGAGGACAAATGTGGTTAAAAGCTTCTGAGAAAGCACACTCCCGGTATAAACATAAAAGTGCAATTTCTACACTTTTCTTGTTGCAAAGCCACACTGATTCACATTTCACACGCTACGGATGAGTCTCAAAAACGTACAGTATTCCATTCAAAAGCCGGCAGTTACTCGCAGATAAGAAAGTTACGCTCGTTTAGCATATGGTAAAATACTCTTCTCTCTGTTTGCTGTCATTCTCAAAAATCTCGTAACGGTACCCCGAACTGTTTCTGAGATACGAGGGGCGTTATGAGTATTTCATTCTAGCTTTATTGCTTGCGCGCGCCATCGCGAATGAATGTGATACATAACATCATTTTTCTCGAGATCGGTGATAGTCCTAAGTCTAAAGAAATATTCGATATGTTAACTGAATTTCATACGCAGCAATATATTGTCTAATATGCACCAAACTCAAATTCATAGCGACCCCTATTTTTTATGATGTCGTGCAGTGGTACTTATACGCAAAATATCACAATAACTATAAGCGAATTGTTAGGCATGAAGCTGACATAAGTAGCTATAACTGACGTAAAAATCATTTTTTTACCGAACAATTTCCTTAAAATCGTTTGAGAAAGATTTCTGCCGGAGCAGCAGGACACCCACCGGCTCGCCGAAAACTCACGGACTTGGCTGAGAGGCAGGATCGCCAGTTCCGAAAAGTGCAGTCTAAAGGCCGTGCCGCCACTAACGCACAGTCAGGAGAGTGCAGGTACTCAAGAACCCAAGTGAAAATCCATGGGGCGCTGAAGCCCGTTTGTATATGGCCAGATAATACTCAACTAGAAAAAAGGAAAAAATCACGTGATTTTATAGATACTTTACTGTCGGTGGTAAGTCCCTAGGGGACCAAGCTGCGGAGGTCATCGGTCCCTAGACTTACACACTACTTAATCTAACTCAAAGGAACTTATGCTAAGGACGACACACACACCCATGCCAGAGGGAGGACTCGAAAATCCGACGCGCACTCTGGCAAGGCGCCTGAGACCGCACTGCTACCCGGCACAACTTTTTACTGTCGGTAACTCGTACATGTGAAGTTACTCTCTAAACGTGAACTCCATGGGTTTTGACATCGTATTTGTCATTTATATGCTTGAATATTACGAGGGTTGTTCGAAAAGTAAGGAAAGATCGGACACGAAATGGAAACAACAGTGAAAATCAAAACTGTTTTCTTTGCACATTTAGCTACACTTTCCAGGTAATTCTCTACATAGTCGCCGCTACGACTTAGGCATTTGTCGGAGCGTTATACGAAATTTCCAACACCATCGTCATAGGAGGCAGCTGCCTGTGCATTCCGATAATTCTCTACGCTGGTCTATAGCGCGTAGCCTGCGCCCAAGTGTTGTCTTCGTTTCCAGCGTTTCGTGTGAACAGAGATGATACTCAAGATGAGCAAATTAGGGCTGTATTGTGGGTGATCGAACACTTCCCATCGAAAAGGCTGCAGGAGCGTCTTCACAGTCCCTGCAGATCGCGGCTGAGAATTGCCATGAAGAAGGAAGTGCGTGGCAGTTGTGTCAGGTGGGTTGCATTCACTAAGGCGAAGCCTCTCAGCGGCCCCTCCTACTTGGCGGGAGACATCGTTGTTCTAAGCACCTTTACTCACTCACAGTGCGCTCACAGCTTAAAAGAGCGTCTTGATGCGATAGATGGACGTACTAGAAACACTGCCCAAAACGTCTGTGAAAAGTCTCATCGGATTTTCACAGTTGTTTCCATTTCACGACCGACCGTTCCTCACTTTCCGAATACCCTCGTATAATCACTTGCTAAGTACACACATACGCAATTGAGTTTCTGCACATTTGGATCATGAGTTTCGTGAGTACCGCCTGAATCTACATTAGGTGGCCACCGTCATTTCATGTTACGCAATGCCGTTAAAGTATCAAGTAAAAACAATCTTCAAACCGCACAACTTGAAGTGCATCATACTGTATTCTTTTTGTACCTAGTTAACAGCACAAAAATAAGTAAACAACTGAGTACATTTGTTGCAGGTGACCTGACGACACTGAACGAGAACGCATCGCAAGACACGAAGGTAATAGTTTTGTTTTAACTTCGTGTGTAAGGTGTTTTGTTGTGACCGGAATGTCTGTGGTCAGCATCGCCTGCTGTAAGGTTAACGTTCGAAAATAAGTGAGCTATGTGTCCTGTGGAAAGACTACCCGTACTGGAATGGGCAGCTCTCAAGAAACACTGATATTCAGTAGTTATGTATTCCTTTCTTTGGCTATAAGTGTCCATACAAGTAGTACGTAGGTGATTGAAAGGAACAGCACAACGTAATTAAAGTCCTGTAAGAGTATAGTGCTACCAGTGCTGACGGCGGCGAGGTAACACGTCAAAATGCGAAGTTCTAGAGTACTATACGGGAATCGAAGGCCACAGATTGTGTGTACTTACGACTAACTCGGAGAGAACCGTTAAAAAAATGGGCTACTATAGGCTAGGCTCTTTCTCCTCCACCTTCCGCTGACATGTGGACCGCCGGTCAATTCCGAGAGCATCACGGAACTCTACAAAGTGTACTCATGTTGCTTGAAATGTCACCATGATAGACAATTGTCTGCTGATGTAAATATCAATAATGGTCGCTTGTTCGGTGCTTAGTGGGGCCAGATCTGACTGCTGCAGCTCCTTCTTTGTGGAGACTGCGTGCTAGAATGCGTTTGCTCAACGTTCCGAAGCCTAGATGACTACTAGCTTATGAGTTCACAGTAGTGAAAATTAGCAACCACATGTTTAACAACATGCCTAATACAACTGCGACACTGGAAACATCGACGTGACCAACAGAAACCAATTGTTTAAAGTAACAGCTGTCTCCAGCCGCTACGGTGGGGAGTTGCAGAGATGAAATTGTACTCGATGAGATCCACAGAAAGAGCATTTGCATTTGTGCTGTTTGTCGATCCGTATCAGATAGCACTTCTTGTTTTGTCTCTCAGTTTTTCCTTCGTTATTGCTGGTGGCTGTCGTCACAAAGCTAGATAGCGTTTCTCACGTTTACTGAATAAAAGATGGAAACAATCACATGGAAGTGGCACATTGACGTTTTTCCACACTCTGCAGTCTAACTTCTTAGTGTACTGGGCATGTTTCTTTTAGTAGTGTTTGAATATTGGACTACCTTATAATTTAACCCGTGGATTCAGAAGACCCTATGTACCCGGCTTTTAATTCCCAGAAACAATATCCCTGTATATAGAATCTGATCCACGTGTAAATATCCGTAGGCTGACATTGCTTTTAAATTTCGTAGTGATAAGCACTTTTCGAAGCGCAAGGAAATAATTGAAGAGGACATAACAGGGGTTACACTAAGATAAGAGTGAAACCATAATCCTTACAACAGATATGCAGCTCCTCACTGTATGTATATACGAAACTGCGCATTATGGACATAATTCACCCCAAGTAAATGTGTTTGCTCTCTGTATCCTAAAACAACCAGTAAATCAAAAAGATCTGAACTAGCGTGATAGTAGAATTTTATCTCGAAATCTCTGTCTCCGCAAGCACGTATCTTGAACTTCCTCACTAGCGCGAACATAACGTACGCGACATAACTGAAAATATCATTTAAAATAAAAACACCAGCACTGCTGAGGAAAGTTTACCTCCTACAGGCTTTAAATGCAGATAAAGCGAACGCAGTGCTTTCGCAAATGTAGTTCAGTGAACACATTTATACATAAGGAACACTTGAAAAGTTATCACTAATCAAGGCCAGGTGAGCAAAACATAAGTTTGTAAGAATCCCGAATAGTAAGCACACTTAATATGTTTTACAGGAACTAAATGCAAGATCTCATCTACCCATACAAATCGCATTCAACGTGCCACGTATCTTTACGTGATCAGCGATGTATAAGACAAAGAAGATTATCCTTTATTAGGGTTAACGTCCTATGACTGGACGAGCAATGAGATAAAAATGTTGAAAGCTCGCGTGACTGAATAAAAATATGATTCCCAAATGTGCTTACGATGTTGCGAACTCGAACAAAGACCTAATACTCCACACATTACTCCACACATTACATATGTCGCAGAAAGAAAGCGAATGTTCCATTATCTAAAAACAACATAATGTTCAATTACGCAAATCCAGCGCGAGCAAGCAAGTCACCAACCATCTCATCATAATAAAGAAATAGATCGCTTCAACGTGTCCATTTCACAAGACAAAGCGTCTGTACAATGAGCAAGTCCTCACAACAGTCAACGGAAAAACAGTGTGTCAAGCCGTGAGTGCCCTTTTGTCAGCGCGACACTCGCAAGCCAATTCTGCCCGCCAAGACTTTCTATTGGCTGGGCCACGTCGACGTTAAGACGACTCGCTGAGACATACCTTATAGCTTGAACCCAGTTATAAATTACCCCAGCTAAGAGGTACATGGAAACAGGTTCTTTTGAGACAGACAAGTGTCTACCAATGAACGTGTTATTAACTGTATCAGACTACAGATGACTTTCAAGATGATTTTGAATTGAAGTGCCTATTATCGTGTACTCGTAACATTTTGTTAGAGTGTCCTGATGTGTATAATGACTGCTTTAACCTTTTCCTCATGTGCACAGCATCCACTGGTGGTGTACTGTACTCACCCTAATCTGTGTCCCCTGTGACATGCAACAAGCAGAGGTCAGTGTGTGGGGTGATAGTTCTGTGTCCCATAGTGAGGAAGTGGGTCTATACGGTGTGTCCGCTCGCCAGTTGAGCGGGTCAGTTGCTGTATACACATCCGCTGATAGAGCAGACGGTGCTCAAAGTTGTTGTGAACAGCATGTCGCTGAGTTTCTCTGTATTTGAGGGATTCCAGGTAGCTATGGTACACTATTGGCGCAACCCTGGAGATGGAGTGCCTCTTGTGTGTGCCTCACCTTTTGGCACGATGCTTTCTCATCATGTCAGCCTTTCCAGCCGATGTGAAGCAACTCCTCCTTTCCAGTGGCTATGGACGTCGTCCTCTGCAATGCTAGCTTAGTGAATGCTTGTTCTTGCCTTCTCTTAGTTAGTCACAAGAGCCATCCGGTACGGCAGGCGGAATCGTAGCACGATAGCCTTATTTCCTTTGGGAGATTCGGTCCACGACATTGTCGTCCGTTTAAATTTCTGAGAAAAGTTCTTAGCAATACATTTCTGTTCCGATTCTCCTTATTCTAATCCAGCGTAAATCACAATGTTCATTGGCTGCTTATTAAATTAATTACTATTTTCTATTACTAACCCAGCCTAAGGGCAACTGGTGCACTGTCAGCTCATGTGATTCGGCGTTTTTCCACCTAAAGTGGATACAGATTGCACAGTGCAGAGTCAGAATCAGAACGGTACCCGAAATCAAGGCACTCACTGTCATGAGTTAACTATGTCATACATCCTGATGTGCCTGCACACGTTGGAGCATCCACTCCGTGGCAATGTGTCCTTTTTATTCTATGCGTAGTTATCATCACGTAAAAAACTAACAAAATAGTGCTGAAAAATTCTTTGTTCTTAATACAGCCCCTTAACAATTCGCCTTTAAACAGCAAATGGTTCCACCCAGTTGATTTCACATGCTCAGCATTTCTCCTCGTTCATCAGGTTGCTTCCACTCTGGTACATCACTCGCAATCTTGTCCTTGCAACAAAAGCTCATCTTGCGTTTTTCCAGAAAACACATCCGTAAAAGTATGCTCACTTATAAACTACATGCAGTACTACCTCACATGATACTCTGACCGGTAGTTTTACTTACTCCCTTTACTTAAGAGCTGGTTTCAGACTGAAGCCCCCTTGCAATGGTACGTTTCCTTGTTGAACCTTTACGACCCGGGACGCATTTCAGATGATTACTCCTTCATGACAGGAGAACATTGCAACAGTGCGTCATTGGCAGTAGTACCCACCATCACTGAGTGCCACTCTGTGCTGAGAAAGTCAGGTTTTCACACTAAGTTTTCTCTTAGCCTCAGCACATATTATACTGCAAGAATCATCAACTTTTAGAACTTCCTAATCTTCAATCTGCTGAAAGCAGTTAACTTTGTCAGCCTGTTCACTCGACTTACAAGCACTTTTCTTCTGTCTTACCCCCTTCCCCCTCTGAGGGAGCCCTAGGTGGGAACGAATCTGCGTCCTAAGAAAATTAGTGCTTTTGTACCACTTCATTATCCATACTATTTACAACATAATTAACATCATAAATAAATACGTTACCGACCACCGTCATTAGGATCTACAACAAAGTTATCGTCTATACGACACAAAAATCATTGGCAGACGCCCTGCCCTGTACATGCCCATTCATGGGTACATTTGGCCCAGGCTCCACAGCCTATACGCATCACCCATTATCTCTCAATGGAATAGATAATACTGCACCTAAATCAATATCACACATGTTGCTATTTCCTTCAGTACATGACACATTTATTTCGTTCAGCCCTTCCTTAACTTCTCGAACTTCTCCTTACTCCTAGCATTGTTTCTCAAACGATCTGCGATCAGTTCCCTGCGTCTAGCCATCCTCTCGCCGTCTATTTCTGCCTCCAATCCATTACATGTCTATAGATTTAACTAAGGCAACAGTATTTGCACGCATTGTGGCATAGATACGCTGGACGTACGGCTGTTCCCAACCATAGCCTTAAATTCCTTAGACGTAACTGCAACACTTACTCTCAACTAACTGAACTGCTAAAATTTGCAACGTTTCCTCAAGGGTGGTATCGACCTATGCGTGGTTGACCCTCTGGCAGTTAAACAAAAGACAGAAAACGTCAAGAGATCGAAACAGAATGGTGACGAGGACCCTTAATTGAAGTATTAACGTAACACTTCTTACTGCAGCTTCATTTCTTCTCCTGTAAGCAAGCCTGTCGCCCAGTGCGTTTGAGAGACCAGTACTCCTGACCTCTAAGACGCAACAGGCTGCCGGTGCCCAGCGTAATCGTTTAGCAATAATAACATCATTTGCCCCAGCACTCTCTTCATGTCAGCGCCTCAACGAGCCATGTTGGTGCTGTAATGTGTAGCACCTCCTCCTCCTCCTCATACCCTCTGCGAGGCGTTTTCTGCAATGTCAGCTCCCTGAATATTTGTTCTTGCTCCAGGACACCGTTATTGAGGCAACTTGGCGTACCCTACTTATGACGTTGTTTTGCTGAGTCTTTCACAGGAGCCATCCACCACGGCAGGTGGAATCGTGTCACAAGTGACAATTGACAAGAAGACGGTTCTCTAAATTTTTGTAATGGTTAAATGCTTAACTGCTATTTCCTACAGACCGTGGATCAGTTAGATATAATTCTTGATACATAGAAATAGCTTTGTCCTACAACAAGATATTTTTGTTGTCATTTCGCACGAAACGTAATTTTTTTTTCAGTTCGTATATGTCAACCAAAAGTTAGAGGAAGGTCTATTGGAGTTTAAGATCAGTTCATGTTTAAACTCATTTGGGAAGAAATCGGCTGTGGCTGTTCATAGGAATCATTATGGTATTTGATTGAAACGAGTATGGCGAACCACTATTGCGCCACTGCCTTTTAACTTAGCATCCGCAACATGTCGTCAAGAGAACAGAAATCTGTCACAGATTCTGATGCGAGATGCTCTAGAGAGACCACTTATACCTGGCAGAAATCTGCACCCATGCACATAAGCAAGTCCTATTGCCACAACGGCCGATTGCCTGCTGCTTTAGGGGCCAGGAATTCAGTCGACACAGCAAATAGTGCGGGCGAGACTGTTGCATTGGTGACGTCCGACGTAGTACCGCACCACTTCCTTGGCCTACTTGAGGAAGAATGTTGTTTTGCCACAAAAGGGTGTGGCCAAGCAACCATAATTAAAGCTTGCTGCAGCTTAACACCGTGCAGCCTCTGCAACTCTGAGGTCTCCGTGACGATCGTCAGTCTGAGGTGTAACACCTACCTACAGGCACTAGACGCTGCCACTGCCACCTGCAAGCCTACAGGTGCCCCAGGCTGCTAAACTAGTGCCTTTCGGCTGGGGGTCATCTGCAGGCTAACCTCTACCTACCCAGGGGTCCAACTCACTGGCGAACCACCACCTGCCCTGTGCAAGCGCACTCTACTACCAAAGACCACTGCCTCTGCACCCCATCCTGGGGGTCGTTGTTGTGCCTCTACCGCACCGAGAACGCATCAGTACCTTTTTCAACCTATCGTTGCTGCGTAATGGTGTCCTGCCATGGCCTGATCGACGCTTCAGTGGCAAAGGTGCTGGCCACGCAGCTCAATCACTCCTGCTGCCTGCGTTGCATGGTGACTCCACGCACTGGCCGTCTCATGAAGCCGTGTGCTGAGCTAAGCTCACATCATCGTCCAAGGCCAACCTTCGTCCCTGGGTGCTAACCGCAGGAAGACAACTTTTCGACTGCAGTGCTGTACGCCATGAATAAATTAACTACAGTTTTACATTGCTTTAATGACTTTCACAGCTGTCCATCTGGCTCTAGGTATTTACTGTCCCACCAAACAACACACCTTGTCATCATGATCTGCAACCAAGTATGGCTTAACCGTCCACACATTATGTAACTTGTTTTAAAAATAGACACCAATAAACAGCAGTGACTTATGTTGTTGCGTGTTGTTGTGGTCTTCAGTCTGAAGACTGGTTTGATGCAGCTCTCCATGGTACTCTATCCTGTCCAAGGCTCTTCATCTCCAAATAATTACTGCAACCTAAATAATTCTGAATTTGTTTACCACATCCATCTCTTGGTCTCCATCTACGAGTTACGCCCCTACCCCCCAAACACACACACACACCTCCCTCCAATACAAAATTCGAGATCTTTGGTGTCTCAGAATGTGTTCTGTCAAACTATCACTACTTCTAGTCAAGTGGTGCCACAAATTTCTTTCCTCATTGGTTCTATTCTGTACCTCATCATTTGTTGCGTGATCTACCCATCTAATATTCAGCATTCTTCTGTAGCACCACATTTCAAAAGCTTTTATTCTCTTCTTGTCTAAACCGTTTGTCGTCCACCTTTCACTTCCATACATACCTGCACTCTAGACAAAGACCTTCACAAAACACTTCCTAAGAAATCTATTTTCGATGTTAACAAATTTGTCTTCGTTAGAAACGTCTTTCTCGACATTGCCAGTCTACATTTTATATCCTCTCCACTTCGGCCATCATTAGTTATTTTGCTGCGCAAATAGCAAAACTCGTATACTACTTTAAGTGTCTCATTTCCTAATTTAATTGCTTCAGCATCACCTGATTTAATTCAACTACGTTCCATTATCCTTATCTTGCTTTTGTTGATGTTCGTGTTATATGCTCCTTCCAAGATACTGTCCATTCCGTTTAATTGCACTTCCAAGTCGTTTGCTATCTCAGATAGACTTACAATGTCTCTGGCAAACCTCAACGCTTTTATTTCTTCTTTCTGACTTCTAATTCCTACTCCAAATTTTTCTCTAGTTTCATTCACTGCTAGCTCAACGTGCAGATTGAATAATATCCTGTCTCACTCACTTCTCAATCACTGTTTTCCCGTAACTCCCTTCTGGTTTCTGCACAAGCTGTAAACAGCCTTTCGCTCCCTGTATTTTACGCCTGCTACCTTCAGAATTTCAAAAAAATTGTTCAAATGGCTCTGAGCACTATGGGACTCAACTGCTGTGGTCATAAGTCCCCTAGAACTTAGAACTACTTAAACCTAACTAACCTAAAGACATCACACACATCCATGCCCGAGGCAGGATTCGAACCTGCGACCGTAGCGGTCGTGCGGTTCCAGACTGTAGCGCCTTTAACCGCTCGGCCACTTCGGCCGCCCAGAATTTCAAAGAGAGTAATCCAGTCAACGTTGTCAAAAGCTTTCTTTAAGTCTACAAATGCTATAAACGTAGGTTCGCATTCCCTAACTTATCCTATCAGGAAGTCGTAGGGTTAGCATCGCTTCGCGTGTTCCTACATACCTCCGAAATTCAAACTGATCTTTCCCGAGGTCTGCTTCTACCAGTTTTCCATTCTTCTGTAAGGAATTTATCTCAGTATTTTATAACCATGACTTATTAAACTGACAATTCTGTGATTTTCACACCTGTCAGAAAATGCTTTCTTTGGAATTGCGATAGTTACATTCTTCTTGAAGTCAGAAGATATTTCGCCTCTCTCACATATCTCACGTAGCAAATTGAATAATTTTGTCACGACTGGCTCTCCAAAGGCTATCAGTAATTCTGACGGAATGTCGTCTACCACCAGGGCCTTGTTTCGACCTAGTCTTTCAATGCTTGGTCAAAATCTTTTCGCAGTATCATATTTCACATCTCCACCTAATCTACGTCCTCTTCGCTCCCTATAATATTGCTTTGAAGTTCGTCTCCCTCGTACGTGCCCTCTATATACTCTTTCACCTTCCAGCTTCCCCTTCTTCCGTTGGGACTGGCTTTCCATCTGAGCTATAGATATTCGAACGGGTACTTCTCTTTTCTCCAAAGGGGTCTTTAATTTTCATGTAGGCCTTATCTATCTTCAACCTCTTTAATTTTCCTGTAGACCGTATCTATCTTCCATTTAGTGAAATATGCTTCTGAATCCTTACATTTGTCCTCTAGCCATTCCTGCTTAGCCATTTTGCATTTCTTTTCAATCTCATTTTTAGACGTTTGTATTCCGTTTCACGTTCTTCATTTGCTGCATTTAAATTTTCTCCTTACATCAGTTAAATTCAGTATTTTCTGTGTTATCCAAGGATTTTTGCTAAGCCTTGTCTTCTTACCTATTTTATTTTCTGCTGCCTTTATTATTTCGTCTCGCAAAACTACCCAGTCATCTACTGTGTTCCTTTCCTTTGTTGTAGTCATCAGTTGCCTAATTCTCTCTGAAACTTCTTTCAACTTTTCCATGTTCTATTTCCTTAATTTCCTTCCTTTTTGCAAGTTTCTTCAGCTTTAATCTGTAGCTCATAACAAATACATTGTGGTCAGAGACCATATTTTCCCCTGGAGTTGTCTTAAAACTAAAAGCTGGTTCCGAAATCTCAGTCTGAAGCCTCCAGATGTCTCCAGGTCTGTTCCACGTATACATCCTTCTTTCATTGTTCCTAAACTGTCTGAGATTATTACACATTCCTCTGTGCAAAATTCTACCAGTCGGCTTCCGCTTTCATTCCTTTCCCCAAGTCTATATTCACCTATTTTTTTCCTTCTCTTCCTATCGAATTCTGGTCTCCCGTTACTATTAAAATTTTGTCTCCCTTAACTATTTGAACAATTTATTTTTTTCAATCTCCTCGTCATCTCCGGAGCTAGTTCGCATATAAACTTGCACTACTGTGGTAAGTGTGGGCTTCATATCTATTTTGGCTGCAATAATGCGTTTACTACTCTGTTCATTGCAGCTTACGCGCATTTCTATTTTATTATTCATTATTAAATTCCTCCTGCCACCGAACTTTACTAATTCCCAGTATATTTCACTCCAGCCTATCAATTTTCCTTTTTAAATTTTCTTACCTGTGCAGTTGAGGGATCTAACATTCCACGCTCCGATCCGTAGAATGCCCGTTTTGTTTCTCCCGATGACGATATCCTGCTGAGTACTCGAAGGGGGGACTATTTTACCTCCGGAATGTTTTAACGAAGACAACTCTGTCATCTTTTAGTCATACAACAGAGTTTCACGCCCTCGGGAAAAATTACGGCTGTAGTTTCCTTTTGCTTTCAGCCGTTCGCAACATCAGTACAGCAAGGCCGTTTTGGTTGATGTTACAAGGCCAGATCAGTCAGTCATCCACATTGTTGCCCCTGCTGCCTCTCTTCAGGAACCACTCGTCTGTCTGGCCTTTGAACATTTACCCTTCGTTGTGGTCGCACCTGCGGTATGGCCACCGATACCGCTGAGGCACGCAAGCCACCCCACCGACGCCAAAGCATTGGTTCATGGGCAGGGATGATGATGATGTTTGGTTTGTGGGGCGCTCAACAGCGTGGTTATCAGCGCCCGTACAATTACCCAATCTTTGCTCAGTCCAATTGCGCCACTTTCCTGGATGATGATGAAATGATGAGGACAACACAAACACCCAGTCATCTCGAGGCAGGTGAAAATCCCTGACCCCGCCGGGAATCGAACCCGGGACCCCGTGCTCGGGAAGCGAGAACGCTACCGCGAGACCACGAGCGGCGGACTCATGGGCAGGGAGTTGGGGCCTCGTAATATATTGCAAAGCACTTAAATATGCTGAACCTGTATTATTTACAAACGCTGCACAAAACGCAATCTCGTGTCTCACAACAATAGAAACAGCAGAAAATATAAGTGGTTGTTTTTGGCGATGTCTGTAATAGTCGACATTCCCTCATGTGATTCTAAAATCAGTCACTAGATTGATACACCAACCTGTCCCGTGTTCTTAGGCGCACCATTCTCCACGTACAATACGCTCCCCTAATTTTCGTAGAAGAAAAGTCGGTTCTACATATTAAAAATGTTGAGGTGCTTCGCGCTGTATTGAATAAGACATTTTCAAAGGCTACTATTCAACGTAAACTGTAAGTCATTTGCAAGTTTCTGTACAAGTGTAAAAAACACAATTGTTATTACGCAACTACTAGGCGACTTTGGGAATGAAGAAGATCAATTGGAATTTCTAAATGTTTTCAAGAGGTGGTGCCGCACAGCTCTCACATACTTCAAAAATGTCATATTATCACCATGAGCTGGTGGTAAAGTACTTATTTCTACAACCAGGTTCCGTCGTCTGACTACCATCAGGTTCTTAAAAGTATACACAACATTATGTTGGGCGAAATATAAAAATCATTACGTCTGTTCATAAAACCATGAATTGTACACCTATTACTATGTGATAACAACCCATAATTAATAGTTTTATCGCCTGACGATAATGATTCTTATATTTCGCCTACTTTTATGAACCTGATGATGGTTAGAAGACTGACAGAGGTTGCGTAAGTATTTCACTAGCAGCTCAAGCCGGTAATATGAGATTTCCCAGTTGAGATTTTTCTGTAAAGGAAACTGAGTCTCTGCTGCTGTATTTCACTGACATTATTATAAAAAATACTACTGACCGCAGGCACTAGGTAATACATTTTTTGTTCTCCTACGTACGGTTACATATGTAATCCACACTTCCTCTTTTAAATTTTAAAATACAGACATTTTCTTTCACAAGGAGCGTGTTTCCAGGTTAACATTTGTAGCGAACATCTATAACTACGAAATCAAGGAATGTATAAATATTTCCGTATAGTAAGTCAAATTCCAATGGATGCGTCTTACATGAGCTTCCCCAAAAACATCAATTTTGATTCACGTCAGATTCTTGGACTAATAGTTTCTAAATTATAGCTTTATTAATGCTACGCTCTTCCTGTTGTTAATAGCAACATCTGTCTACGTAGGATAAATAGTTTTGGGTTCTGCCCTATATAGAAACGTAAGATACGTTGAAGAGTATACACAATGATTGACGCTTTATATATTGTATACTATCTTCGTCTCTAAAAGTGGTTTCAACTTTGAGCTTCCAGTTGTCTCCACTAAGAACTGCACGACGCATTTATGATATCTGATGGCTGAAATGGAACACAAACTCATCATACGAAAGCTTTGAATCATTCCCCGGCACATTATACTCTACAAGACTGATGCTTAGAATGACGAAGTATATGAGTCTCGCAGCATTCCTTTTTAGTGTTTAGAAGCATCAGGTTCGCCTCTAATTTTGTCCAGAAGTTTTAAGTAGTATCGAACAAGTGCCAACATTAAATACTATGCGAATGGCTAATTCATGTCTCTTGAGCAGCATGTTATCTACAACAGTTGGCACCAGTGTACCCATTGGGAAATGACTT
The DNA here is from genome assembly GCF_023864275.1 of Schistocerca cancellata. NCBI lineage: Eukaryota > Metazoa > Arthropoda > Insecta > Orthoptera > Acrididae > Schistocerca > Schistocerca cancellata. The sequence goes on from NC_064631.1 coordinate 130,590,594, forward strand.
GACGTCTATCTCAGGTAGTCCTAAGTGTCTCTCGCTCCGTCTGGAGTCTAGCACTAATATAAGAAACATAAATTTCCAAACGGAGAAATAATCTGTAAAATGAAAACCACAATTGTGGATTTTCTACAGTACTAGGTTATAAGCTAACTGATCTTCGGTTCACAAGCCCATCATCACACATCAGCAACAAAGTGGACACTCATTTCGTAGCTTTTAAATGGATGCATCACAATAAAATCCTTATTTGCTGCAAATGATGGCAGTCTGAAGATTCTGTCTACTGCGCACAAGCTGTATTAACACGATTCAGTCCATAAATACTGTTTCCAACCTTACAACGTCAATATCCACACGAATTTTGGTTAAACTATGTTCTAAAGCAAAAACGTGTGACTATAGGGTTCATACAGCAAACTGTGTTTATTTATAGCAAGTTATTAAAACAGAAGCAGACTGCCAAAAATTGTTTTTACAACGGGTCCAGAAACAAAAATAAAATTTTTATACCCCTTTTACGTCAATCATGACCCGGAATTGGATTCCTGAGCTTGCTGTCTATTGACCAATGCACTTGTCAGGAGTTATGTTTTTCCTGTTTCTCGTACACATCGAAAATTCAACGTTTGAAGCTGACTGATATCTTCTAACTTGCTGAAGTACAACTGCATCATCTTATGTCATAGAGAGGCAGTTATTTGCTGTCGCTAATTACCACTACTGCTCAGTACGGCTAAAGCCACAGTTCCTCTCAGATGTTTCTCGTGGTGTCACAACTGTCGTTGGTGGAATGACCAAATGGACGACCTTCTACTGATGTGTCAAAGCTCAGCACAAGCTGTACACCGCTGAATTTTCAGCATCTGTGTAGCTGACTACTGGGAATAACATATTCAGACTTTACATTGTGTTACAATTGACCTATATTAGAGTTCAATGTATGGTGTTCTGGGCACGGAAAATAAATAAACAAACTGTGAAGCCTAACAAAGAGTCAACGCTTTTAAGTGGAGTACAACAAGTATTTCCTGGAGAGCACACACATGTAAAACTGGAGGAGGCGGTAACCGTCTCCTGTAGTACATACATGACAAACTCTGGAAGCCCTGAAAACATTCTTCTTTTTTACCTGATGCATTTACCGAGAGTTCAATCAAACTGTTCTCCACATATGCATCTCCTACTGCTACATTTATTGTGCAACAAGGGAGTGAGAGAGGAAATTCATAATATTCAACTCACACTAAACCACAAAAACCCTCTCCACGACTGAAAAGTATGTACCACACAACATACATCGCGTAAATTGTAATGGTCTTTTAAACTGAAATATTGCTCCCTGAAAGTTACTAGAGGCACTTTTCACTGGATACAGTGAAGTTATATCTAAAAATTAGTAATGACAGGAACAGAGAATGACGAAATTTGTTATGGATGTGTAATTTTGACTAGAAGTGCCACTGGTTAATTCCATACGTTGTGTCCGTTATATAACATAACTTACTCCAGAACGAAAAAACCTAGCCAGCATCCGTAACTAAAAGGAAGATATCGGTTGTAGTTTTGTTTATCATTCAAGCATTCGCTTAGCTTGGTCTAGATTTAGCACAAATAACCTGAGGCGAACACTTACCCATGATTCCTCGCAGGCCCTTTATGCCTGAGTCGCAGACACTTTTCGGCGAACTTAAGTCACTCGAGAGCAGCAGGTTTCCAACTCTCACCCAGCCATTCAAATTTAGGTTTCTTGTAGCTCCCTTGAATCCATTCAGTCGAACGCCATCTAACTTTTCTCGATGTTGCCACGACCGCTTTTTGCTTTCGCTCTCGGTAAACCGAGTGAGCTCTAATGATCTCAATGTCGACGTAACGTTAAGTTGCAATATTCTTCACATTTTTCGTGCCTGAGAGCTGGTAAGTAAAGGATTCCCATAATTAAAGTTCCAGTTTCAAAACACTGTAGAAATAGAATCACTTCTCACAATGACGTCAGATTTGAACAGCATATTATTGCCGCTATGCCACACGTTATGGAATAACAAAAAAAAAAAAAAACTTTACCAGTAGATGACGCAGTAAGCGCTTTAACGTAAACAGGGCCGGCAGATGACTGATGAATCGCAATACGACACCTGTGATTTGAGTGGCACGTTACACTATCCATACCGTTCAATGTGCATGACTGCATTCTTTGGCGGTCAACAATTGTGGCACTGTTAGTTAGGTAAGCTTACCCACTGCGGCAAGGTCGTACCACTTCGGATGGAAAAAGTCGGTTCTTTAATTGACTCGAGGCCAATATTCGCGTAAAAAGTAAAAATGCATTGGTTTTTAATTTTCCGGGGGCCAAAAATCTCATAAAAATCAAAATCATATTGATTTGCAGTTGTCCTGAGACTAGCGTAATACATGTTCAATATGCTGTCCACTTTTGTCTGCCACGCGTCAAAATCGAGAAACAAGACAGTCCACAACACATCGGAATGTGTCGGAGGTCACGTTCAGAATGTGATGTGCAATGTGTGCCTTACATTATGTTACGTTCGTAATTTAAGCACTGAACACAACATTTTTCAGTTAATCCCACAGCTAGAAGTCACACTGATTAAGATCAGTTGTTCTGCACGTCCATACCCTAGGAAATGACGGCTGATAATTCTTGCATTTCTGAAATGCCTCTGAAGCAGCCGCTTTCCTGGCTGTGCAATGTGCAGAGGAGCGTCATCTTACATAAAAATTATCCTACCCACACATCCACGCTGTTGAAGGGCAGGAATGAGACTGGTGTGAAAGACACTGTCATAGAAAAATGTTCAAATGTGTGTGAAATCTTATTGGACTTAGCTGCTAAGGTCATCGGTCCCTAAGCTTACACACTACTTAACCTAAATTATCCTAAGGACAATCACACACACCTATGCTCGATGGAGGACTCGAACCTCTGCCGGGACCAGCCGCACAGCCCATGACTGCAGCGTCTAAGACCGCTCGGCTAATCCCGCGCGGCAGACTCTCATAGAACATATAAGTGCCGGTACAGGAAACTTCACCCGCAGGACTCATCTCCTCAAAAAAATGCGGTCCTACGATAAACGGTGCCGTGAATCCGCACCACAAAGTCACCTTTCTATAATGAAGTGGTACCGGTTGATATGCATGCGGATTCTCTCTTTCCCATAATATGCAATTCTGCATATTGACGTTTCCTTGCAGATGGAAATTGGCTTCGTCTGTACACCGAATGTTCCATGGCGATTCGTTGTCCACTTCCATGTGAGCAAGAAATTCCATAGCGAACGTTTGTTCTGCCGGCAGCTCAGCAAAAAGTAAATTCTGAACGTGGGTGATTTTGTTCTGCAGTAATACAGAATGTTTCGTAGGATTTTTGCATCGTGCTCGCAGGCATGTCCAACGTTCGGCAATTACCCATGCATTGCATGTTTTCACACCAGCACTCGTCTCCTCCTGCAATGCAACGGCTACATTTCCAGAGAATCTGTCTCTTCGAATTGTTCAGCGATGTCTACTGGAGAACACTGAAAGTCCATTGGAGTCGCACAGTCCATTCGTACACAAGAGTATCCGATAAGAGAACTGCGGAACTCACAAACGTCCGTGGTTTGGTTGTAGTTGTAGACCGTTTCTTTGAAGTGTCTACAAATTTCTAAGGGAATGCGGTCTGGGGAACGATCAGGACAAGGTGTGCCCCCCCCCTCCCCCTTCAGCTCCCCTACCATTCCAACAGTCCTGAAATGTCAGCATCAGACGTTCGCGCACATTGTGACGAAAGTGTGATGGTGCGCAATAATGCGCGAACCACATTTGTATTCGTTGTTGCAGTGGCACAGACTCCAGCAAGGCAGGCAGTACATTGATGAGAAAGTCCAGATAATGTGCCTCAGTTAACTTTTGTGGTAGCACGTATGGCCCTATTAATCTATCGCCAAGTACACCTGCCCGTTCGTTGATTGAATTTCGTTGTTGATGCCCTCCTGAATGGTTTGCAGGTTTACATCTGCCCATACATTCTAGTTATGGAAATTAAAAATACTATCTCTTGTGAATCCTGTCTCATAGGTAAATAAAATCTTGGAAGTGAGCAGTGGATCTGCGGCACACTTCTGCAAGAGCCATTGACAGAATATCATATCTGCCATTTCACTTGTCTAGTAGTAGGCTTACATTGCTAACAAGCGGTGGAAGAGAGAAAATGCAAATGTACTACACCATTTTTACGTACAGAGAGCGCAATAACAGTTAACACACAAGTAAATCCGCACGTGGAATGTGTGGAACTTTCCACTATCAGTCTTCCGACGTGACAGGCTACCAGTGTCCCTCAGACGCTGGAAAAATTAGCCGGATAGCTTATCAGAGGGCACTCTGTGCTGTGGATATTTTTCAGCGTAGAGGGCTGGGGCTCGCAGGCTGCGTCGATTTGGTAAACCATAGCAGAATGTCATGTTGTTGTTGTGGTCTTCAGTCCTGAGACTGGTTTGATGCAGCTCTCCATGCTACTCTATCCTGTGCAAGCTTCTTCATCTCCCAGTACCTACTGCAACCTAAATCATCCTGTATCTGCTTAGCGTATTCATCTCACGGTCTCCCCCTACGATTTTTACCCTCCACGCTGCCCTCCAATACTAAATTGCTGATCCCTTGATGCCTCAGAACATGTCCTGCCAACCGATCCCTTCTTCTGGTCAAGTTGTGCCACAAACTTCTCTTCTCCCCAATCCTATTCAATACTTCCTCATTAGTTATGTGATCTACCCATCTAATCTTCAGCATTCTTCTGTAGCACCACATTTCGAAAGCTTCTATTCTCTTCTTGTCCAAACTATTTACCGTCCATGTTTCACTTCCATACATGGCTACACACTCGATGTTAACAAATTTCTCTTCTTCAGAAACGCTTTCCTTGCCATTGCCAGTCTACATTTTATATCCTCTCTACTTCGACCATCATCAGTTATTTTGCTCCCCAAATAGCAAAACTCCTTTACTACTTTAAGTGTCTCATTTCCTAATCTAATACCCTCAACATCACCCGACTTAATTCGACTACATTCCATTATCCTCGTTTTGCTTTTGTTGATGTTCATCTTATATCCTCCCTTTAAGACACCATCCATTCCGTTCAACTGCTCTTCCAAGTCCTTTGCTGTCTGACATAATTACAATGTCATCGGCGAACCTCAACGTTTTTATTTCTTCTCCATGGATTTTAATACCTACTCCGAATTTTTCTTTTGTTTCCTTTACTGCTTGCTCAATATACAGATTGAATAGTATCGGGGAGAGGCTACAACCCTGTCTTACTCCCTTCCCAACCACTGCTTTCCTTTCATGCCCCTCGACTCTTATAACTGCCATCTGGTTTCTATACAAATTGTAAACAGCCTTTCGCTCCCTGTATTTTACCCCTGCCACCTTTAGAATTTGAAAGATAGTATTCCAGTCAACTTTGTCAAAAGCTTTCTCTAAGTCTACAAATGCTAGAAACGTAGGTTTGCCTTTCCTTAATCTTTCTTCTAAGATAAGTTGTAAGGTCAGTATTGCCTCACGTGTTCCAGTACTTCTACGGAATCCAAACTGATCTTCCTCGAGGTCGACTTCTACTAGTTTTTCCATTCGTCTGTAAAGAATTCGTGTTAGTATTTTGCAGCTGTGGCTTATTAAACTGATTGTTCGGTAATTTTCACATCTGTCCACACCTGCTTTCTTTGGGATTGGAATTATTATATCCTTCTTGAAGTCTGAGGGTATTTCGCCTGTTTCATACATCTTGCTCACCAGATGGTAGAGTTTTGTCAGGACTGGCTCTCCCAAGGCCGTCAGTAGTTCCAATGGAATGTTGTCTACTCCGGGGGCCTTGTTTCGACTCCGGTCTTTCAGTGCTCTGTCAAACTCTTCACGCAGTATCGTATCTCCCATTTCATCTTCATCTACATCCCCTTACATTTCCATAATATTGTCCTCAAGTGCATCGCCCTTGTATAGACCCTCTATATACTCCTTCCACCTTTCTGCTTTCCCTTCTTTGCTTAGAACTGGGTTTCCATCTGAGCTCTTGATGTTCATACAAGTGGGTCTCTTATCTCCAAAGGTCTCTTTAATTTTCCTGTAGGCAGTATCTATCTTACCCCTAGTGAGATAAGCCTCTACATCCTTACATTTGTCCTCTAGCCATACCTGCTTAGCCATTTTGCACTTCCTGTCAATTTCATTTTTGAGACGTTTGATTCCTTTTTGCCTGCTTCACTTACTGCATTTTTATATTTTCTCCTTTCATCAATTAAATTCAATATTTCTTCTGTTACCCAAGGATTTCTACTAGCCCTCTTCGTTTTACCTACTTGATCCTCTGCTGCCTTCAATACTTCATCCCTCAAAGCTACCCATTCTTCTTCTACTGTATTTCTTGTTCCCTTATGCTCTCCCTGAAACTCTCTACAACCTCTGGTTCTTTCAGTTTATCCAGGTCCCATCTCCTTAAATTCCCACCTTTTTGCAGTTTCTTCAGTTTTAATCTACAGGTCATAACCAATAGATTGTGGTCAGAGTCCACATCTGCCCCTGGAAATGTCTTACAATTTAAAACCTGGTTCCTAAATCTCTGTCTTACCATTATATAATCCATCTGATACCTTTTAGTATCTCCAGGGTTCTTCCATGTATACAACCTTCTATCATGACTCTTAAACCAAGTGTTAGCTATGATTATGTTGTGCTCTGTGCAAAATTCTACCAGGCGGCTTCCTCTTTCATTTCTTAGCCCCTATCCATATTCACCTACTACGTTTCCTTCTCTCCCTTTTCCTACACTCGAATTCCAGTCACCCATGACTATTAAATTTTCTTCTCCCTTCACTTTCTGAATAATATCTTTTATTTCATCATACATTTCTTCAATTTCTTCGTCATCTGCAGAGCTAGTTGGCCAATAAACTTGTACTGCTGTAGTAGGTGTGGGCTTCGTATCTATCTTGACCACAATAATGCGTTCACTATGCTGTTTGTAGTAGCTTACCCGCATTCCTATTTTCCTATTCATTAGGAAACCTACTCCTGCATTACCCCTATTTGACTTTGTGTTTATAACCCTGTAGTCACCTGACCAGAAGTCTTGTTCCTCCTGCCACCGAACTTCACTAATTCCTACTATATCTAACTTTAACCTATCCATTTCCCATTTTAAATTTTCTAACCTACCTGCCCGATTAAGGGATCTGACATTCCACGCTCCGATCCGTAGAACGCCAGTTTTCTTTCTCCTGATAACGACATCCTCTTGAGTAGTCCCCGCCCGGAGATCCGAATGAGGGACTATTTTACCTCCGGAATATTTTACCCAAGAGGTCGCCATCATCATTTAATCATACAGTAAAGCTACATGCCCTCGGGAAAAATTACGGCCGTAGTTTCCCCTTGCTTTCAGCCGTTCGCAGTACCATCACAGCAAGGCCGTTTTGGTTATTGTTACAAGGCCAGATCAGTCAATCATCCAGACTGTTGCCCTTTCAACTACTGAAAAGGCTGCTGTCCCTCTTCAGGAACCACACGTTTGTCTGGCCTCTCAACAGATACCCCTCCGTTGTGGTTGTACCTACGGTACGGCTATCTGTATCGCTGAGGCACGCAAGCCTCCCCACCAACGGCAAGGTCCATGGTTCGCGGGGGGGCAGAATGTCGTATCTGCCATTTTACTTGTCTATTAGTAGGCTTACGTTACTAACAAGCTGTGTAAGAGATAAAGTGTAAATGTACTACACCATTGTACGTACAAACAGCGCAATAACATTTAACACACAAGTGAATTCGCGTTTGGAAGAAGATAAAACACCATGATACGTACCCAGGCTTGGCAGTACTGAACAATAAGGCACACAAACACTACGGAAACTAACGTAGCCTACATCAAGACTCGAACCACACAACTGACTATAGACCAACTAATGGTAGGTAAAGTACTTTGAGTAAGACAACATAACACCCTGACGAGACATTTGACGGAGCGTCAATGCAACGACTGTGCTAATAGACGCGACCAAGCGTCGCGCAGCCCTTCTTATAAACGCGAATTTATCTCGGAACGTATGTGTTTCCGGACCCGTGTTTATTGGGCTTATTTTTCTACTTTCGATGAGTACTACATCTCTCAAAGTACTCGACACGCTTTTTTACCATCCAGTATAAGCAACAAGTTAAAACAGCTGTTTAAAATTCATATATGGATCATCTGCGTTTATAACAATCATGTTTCCAAGAGAACAACTCCGCTTCCTTAATGTAGCTTAATATTTGCATCACTCACTAGCGCAATCATATACAGGATGTAGAACGTAAAATGGACAACAGGAATTACAGGATAGTTCTAATAAACCGTTCGCTGCTGAATAGGGCCCATGAGAAATGATTGATCATAGGACAATGAAACTTTCTGAAAACATTTGAAAGGACAGGCGGAGGCGAAATAACGAATAAACTATTAAAGAAAGATATGTTAATTTCCGCAAGAGAGGGTAACATTTGCTAATTACTTATCACGTTTGCGTCAGAGATTACAAACGTTACTCAATGTGACGACAATTTACACACACGGTAGCCTGGAACGGCATTAGATGTTGCTCTACTGACGCCAGAAATACGTGCAGTCGATGGAAGATTCAGATGTCGTGACGCAGCTTGTGTACTGGTTTGAGGATCGTAGACTGCGTCCAGCATACTCAGTCTTAGCAACAATAACTTCGTCAACAGTTTATGGCGCAATTGGCCGTCAGCCTCTCTCAGGACCAATTCCCAAATTGCTAGTTAATTCGAAATTCCAAATCAAATTCTTCAAGCCCGTTGAGTAAAGACGACCTCTCCATGTTCCCTTAATGCATCGATACCCTAGAAGAGCAGCAGCGCTATCGCTGTTGTTTCGATATAACAGCTTTACGAAAGGAACCCATGTTGGCTGCAATAACGTAGACTCGCTTGTGTTTCAGCCCTACGTCGCCCAACCAGTACCGGCGCCTAACGGCAAGTCATGACACTGACACTATTAACAACGGAAATCCTGCAGCGCACAGTCTGAGCATTATTCCTATAAAAGTGAGTTCCCATCCTGTAAATAGTTTCCTGCTTACACTGACTCAATTAGGGAAAGTTTGATCAAAACCAACTTCTACATTATTTTAATAATGGATAAAAATACTACAGACAACTGTTGATAGAGGTGATAGCAACGCTTGACTTGTAAAAAATAGAAAGAAGTATTGCTCACCTGTGCATTACTCTTAGGATTAACATTTTGTTGGCTCATCCATTGTCCATTTCCATGCAGTCGCCAGATACATCATCCGTGTGGCTTTTTCCTTTGGTTTTCTGGATAAGTTGTTTTTTTTTTCGCTTAAAGAGACACCCTTCTCTTGCTGGAGTAGTCAGGAGCTTGCCTTTCACCCCTTCCCACTCCACCGTCTTGTCCTAATGAGTGTGTGCAGTACCCAGGGCTACACAATTTCCATGTTCGTGGACGTGGGAGTAGGATTTGTTGGTAGGGTCGCTAAGCGATCGCTGAGGCCTTACCCGAAGTTTCAGTGTCTCTAAATCACTATATGATAGTAACGCAATTACAATAAATGAAAAGTTATTGACTGTAAATCAGTGGCTAAAAACAAGGGTGTGGTCGCTCACCAAATAAAGTTTTAGAAGAAGATGGACTAGGGTACGAACAAATTTATTGGCATTATTTTCTACATCTATATCTACATCTACATGCATACTCCGCAAGCCACCTGACGGTGTGTGGCGGAGGGTACCTTGAGTACCTCTATCGGTTCTTCCTTCTATTCCAGTCTCGTATTGTTCGTGGAAAGAAAGATTGTCGGTATGCCTCTGTGTGGGCTCTAATCTCTCTGATTTTATCCTCAAGGTCTCTTCGCGAGATATACGTAGGAGGGACAAAAAAATGCTTGACTCCTCGGTGAAGGTATGTTCTCGAAACTTAAACAAAACCCCGTACCGAGCTACTGACCGTCTCTCCTGCAGAGTTTTCCACTGGAGTTTATCTATCATCTCCGTAACGCTTTCGCGATTACTAAATGATCCTGTAACGAAGCGCGCTGCTCTCCGTTGAATCTTCTCTATCTCTTCTATCAACCCTATCTGGTACAGATCCCACACTGGTGAGCAATATTCAGTGTGCGAACAAGTGTGCTGTAACCTACTTCCTTTGTTTTCAGATTGCATTTCCTTAGGATTCTTCCAATGAATCTCAATCTGGCAACTGCTTTACCGACGATCAATTTTATATTATCATTCCACTTTAAATGACTCCTAATGCCTACTCACAGGTAATTTATGGAATTAAATGCTTCCAGTTGCTGACCTGCTATATTGTAGCTAAATGATAAAGGATCTTTCTTTCTATGTATTCGCAGCACATTACACTTGTCTACATTGAGATTCAATTGCCATTCCTTGCAGCATGCGTTAATTCGCTGCAGATCCTCCTGCATCTCAGTACAATTTTCCATTGTTACAACCTCTCGATATACTACAGCATCATCCGCAAAAAGCCTCAGTGAACTTCCGATGTTATCCACAAGGTCCTACGACAATCCCCTGCGGCACACCTGAAATCACTCTTACTTCGGAAGACTTCATTTGCAGACGACCAGTTTCTCCTAGCAGGCAGTGAAATCGTTTTACATGAAAATGTCTTTAAATTGGATAACATTTCACAAACATGTTGAATGGTCGTGTCTGTAAATAAAACAAAAGTAATGGCAATGGAAAGTTCACACATAAGAAGAGCAAAAATAGTAGTAAACAATAAGATAATAGGTGAAGTAAATTTGTTAAAACATTGCGAAGCAGAGATATCAATACACAAAACTAATTCAGGTGTGGTTAAAAATATGCGGAAGTAATCCACTGCAAATCGCTATGTAAGGAGCTATCTTGGCAGAACTATGAAGAAAAACATCTATTTTACACAAGACGATGGCTAAGCCTGCTCTTACTTATGATAAAGAAAACTGGATTTTAGGGAAAGGAGAAGAACGATGAATTTAAGCAGCTGAGAGGAGGTTTCTGACGTCACATCTTGGACTAACTGTGGTGTTACGTATCGATACCACCCCATGGGCGTCAAGCTGGCATCGGATTAGGAAGTTTCCGTCAGATGCTGACAGCAGTCATGAATGATTTGGTGGACCTAATGGTGCGCGGCCGCTGAGCCACGCCTCCAGCGGAGCGGTTCTGGACTACAAGCACCCTCTCTTGCCGCAATACAGGATCGCCAGCGGCAGCAAAACAGCCACTTGCAGTTGGAGGCCCTTCGCTATAACACCATCGTTTGTGTTTAGCACAGCGAGCCTCTTCGTTTCTGCATTGAGAGCTGGACTCTGTTTCTTGCTGAATTATCTGTAATGAGTCCTCGTACGCTTGGAGAAATACAGTTTAAGTAAATCTTTTGTTTACTGTGTTAACATGTTCGCTAATCGTTTCTGTTCCTGTCCAACTTTCGTAAAACAAGAGTCAACGCACCACTCTTTATCCCACCTCTCCTTACCGCTGTGTACAAAGTTGTACACAGCACTAACATTAAGAGACAGAGTGTGGAGTGAAGACGTAAGACAGCAGCCAGAGGTGAAAACAACAGACAGAATAGATTAGGCATTACCAAAAAAATCGGTATGACCACGTCGGAAGGATGGTACCTGAGTGCCTACCTTGGCGAGCGTTACACTTTATCCAAACTGCAAGACGGGATATAAGAGGGCCAGTGAAAACACGGAGACAACAGTTTTGGTAAATTCCTTTGGCTTCGGAAAGGACCAACACCAACTCCTTGAAATAGAAAAAGACGAGAACTAAAATGAAGTGGAACGAGCTTCTACAAAGTCAAATTTTCTGTGGTGTACGACAAAGTATTCTTGTCTTTTTTAAGTTACAAGTGGATAGTACATAGTATTAGTTTGCCGATCACACCAAAAAGGTGTTCTGGACACATCAGAACAGTTACCAATGTAGAAACACATGGCATGTGTCGTGTCTTACATGGGAAACACTATGAGAACAGTCGACGAAAGATGCAAGGAACATCAGTGACAACCCGCCTAAAACAACCAATCAAATCAGCTGTCTGTCAGACACTGCTTCCAATGTTGTTGTTATTGTGGTCTTCAGTCCTGAGACTGGTTTGATGCAGCTCTCCATGCTACTCTATCCTGTGCAAGCTGCTTTATCTCCCAGTACGTACTGCACCCTACATCCTTTTGAATCTGCTTAGTGTATTCATCTCTTGGTCTCCCTCTACAATTTTTACCCTCCACACTGCCCTCCAATACAAAATTGGTGATCCCTTAATGCCTCAGAACATGTCCTACCAACCGATCCCTTCTTCTAGTTATTCTGTGCCACAAACTCATCTTCTCCCCAATTCTGTTCAATACCTCCTCATTAGTTATGTGATATACCCATGTAATCTTCAGCATTCTTCTGTAGCACCACATTTCGAAAGCTTCTATTCTCTTCTTGTCCAAACTATTTATCTTCCATGTTTCACTTCCATACATGGCTACACTCCAGACAAATACTCCACAAACGACTTCCTGACATGACACTTAAATCTATACTGAATGTTAACAAATTTCCCTTCTTCGGAAACGCTTTCCTTGCCATTGCCAGTCTACATTTTATATCCTCTCTACTTCGACCATCATCAGTTATTTTGCTCCCCAAGTAGCAAACCTCCTTTACTACTTTAAGTGTCTCATTTCCTAATCTAAGTTCCTCAGCATCACCCGACATAATTTGACTACATTCCATTATCCTTCTTTCGCTTTTGTTGATGTTCATCTTATACCCTCCTTCCAAGAGACTGTCCATTCCGTTCAACTGCTCTTCCAAGTCCTTTGCTGTCTCTGACAGAATTACAATGTCATCGGTGAACCTTAAGGTTTTTATTTCTTCTCCATGGATTTTAATACCTACTCCGAATTGTTTTGTTTCCTTTATTGCTTGCTCAGTATACAGATTGAGTAACATCGGGGAGAGGCTACAACCCTTCCCAACCACTGCTTCCCTTTCATGTCCCTCGACTCTTATAACGGCCATCTGGTTTCTGTACAAATTGTAAATAGCCTTTCGCTCCCTGTATTTTACCCCTGCCACCTTCAGAATTTGAAAGAGAGTATTCCAGTCAACATTGTCAAAAGCTTTCTCTAAGTCTACAAATGCTAGAAATGTAGGTTTGCCTATTCATAATCTATTTTCTAAGATAAGTCGTAGGGTCAGTATTGCCTCACGTTTTCCAACATTTCTACGGAATCCAAACTGATCTTCCCCGAGGTCGGCTTCTACCAGTTTTTCCATTCGTATGTTAAGAATTCGCGTTAGTATTTTGCAGCCGTGACTTATTAACTTGATAGTTCGGTAATTTTCACATCTGCTTTCTTTGGGATTGGAATTATTATATTCTTCTTGGAGTCTGATGGTATTTCGCCAGTCTCATACATTTTGCACACCAAATGGTAGCCTCCAGGATAATCATGAAATGAAACGTGATGAAATCACTATCGTGAAGCGAACGCCAAGTTTCTGGGACAGCATAATTAAGGCCACTTTTGGTCCATCATGGACAGGGGACATCACCTGGTTACGTAATTGTCATTATCATTGTAATTTTCCAACAGCCGTGTAACTAAGACGTTATTTGATATGTTATACATATAAGTGCCGCCGCGAAAAACTACGTTCCCTTATTACTTTCCTCTACGGGGAGGACATCGCACCCCAGGTTCGTCTACTGGAGAAGCTGCGCGTCAAATATGCACAGTTGCGGAGTAATTTGGCATTTCTGCAACGCTGTCGCGATAAGGAGATTGTGCCTAATCTGCTGTGGTTTGCTGTGGTTAAACGCCATACCAAGTCAGTTGGAATGAAGAATATATTACAGAAGACAAGCCGGGCGATCGTCAAAGAAAGGTTACGACACACAAGGTACGAACTGGATCTTAATGCACGAAGTTTATATAGTTGCCATCTTTTGTTATCTTCAGTTCTCTCGCCGTTTGACTGGGAGTGGGTCGATATGACGACGGCTGCTCATCAAAGAGGTCATCTTAGCAATACATCGGCTAGACAAGTAAAGAAATTTGAGCGTCTTGGAGCTATGCAAAGATCAGAGTCATCGTATGAAACAGCACGCACTGTCATCAACCTGTCGGGCAAGAACTTGGACAAAGGAGCCATCTCGGCCCTTAATAATGGTTTGAATTTTGCTCCTACACCACGTACTATACACATCGCGGATCTTATCAGTGAAGTAGAACAGGCGGTGCAGCATCTTGCATAGGACGACGCCGACGAAGTGAGACTTGTTACCAGTCGTTTTTTGGCCTCAGCTAAGCCTCCCAGATATAATATTAGTAGAGAGGAGAGGGAGGGGCTCCGTTTACTTCGGAAGGATGAAGATCTTGCCATATTACCAGCTGACAAAGGAAATGCCACAGTGGTCCTTAATACTACCGAATACCATAGAAAAATGACATCACTGTTGGAGAATACTACGTATAAATGTCTTAAACGGGACCCAACTTTGACATGCAACAGAAAAACCACGAAATGACTGAAGAATTCCGGGCTGCCAGACGATATACGAAAAATCTCAGAGTCCGAGCTCCTAGACCGCCTAGGTTGTACGGGCTACCGAAGATCCACAAGGAGGTCCCATGAGACCTATTGTCAGTGCAGTTGGTTCTCCTACTTATAAGTCGGCCAAATATCTAACAAAGTTGATGACTCCTGTAGTCGGCCGGTGTGAACATCACATAAAAAACTCCCAGATGCTTATTGAGAAAATCAAACAGATTAGAGTTGGTCCAAATGACATTTTAGTCAGCCTGGATGTGGTATCGCTGTTCACAAAAGTTCCTGTTGTGGACACTTTGAAAATCTGGCGGATCTCTTTCCTCCTGATGTTCCGGCGCGCGATGACGACCACCTACTTCTTGTATGGTAACTAATTTTATGAAATGACGGACGGTATGGGGATGGGCTCTCCGTTGTCTCCATCACTGGCTAACTTTTTTATGGAGAATTTTGAGGAACTTGCATTAAATTCGGCTCCCCTCCATCCATCCTTATTTTATCGTTACGTTGACGATACATTTATTATCTGCCACACGGCGCAGAAGCTCTCGAACAATTCATGGAACACACGAACAGCATAGATTCGAACATCCAGTTCTCTGTCGAGATGGAGAATGAAGGGAGACGGCCTTTCTTAGACGTTTTAGTACAACGACAGGCGGACGGGCGTCTTGGTCGCTCTGTATACCGTAAGCCGACGCATACCGATTTATACCTGAATGCAAAGAGTTTCCATCATCCTGGTCAGAAGAGAGCCGTTTTGAACACGTTGGTATATAGAGCCAAAACTGTTTCTGACGAGGACCACTTGTTGTTGTTGTGGTCTTCAGTCCTGAGACTGGTTTGATGCAGCACTCCATGCTACTCTATCCTGTGCAAGCTTTTTCATCTCCCAGTACCTACTGCAACCTACATCTTTCTGAATCTGCTTAGTGTATTCATATCTTGGTCTCCCCCTACGATTTTTACCCTCCACGCTGCCCTCCAATACTAAATTGGTGATCCCTTGATGCCTCAGAACATGTCCTACCAACCGATCCCTTCTTCTGGTCAAGTTGTGCCACAAACTTCTCTTCTCCCCAATCCTATTCAATACTTCCTCATTAGTTATGTAATCTACCCATCTAATCTTCAGCATTCTTCTGTAGCACCACATTTCGAAAGCTTCTATTCTCTTCTTGTCCAAACTATTTACCGTCCATGTTTCACTTCCATACATGGCTACACTCCATACAAATACTTTCAGAAATGACTTCCTGACACTTAAATCTATACTCGATGTCATCAAATTTCTCTTCTTCAGAAACGCTTTCCTTGCCATTGCCAGTCTACGTTTTATATCCTCTCTACTTCGACCATCATCAGTTATTTTGCTCCCCAAATAGCAAAACTCCTTTACTACTTTAAGTGTCTCATTTCCTAATCTAATACCCTCATCACCCGACTTAATTCGACTACATTCCATTATCTTCGTTTTGCTTTTGTTGATGTTCATCTTATATCCTCCCTTCAAGACACTATCCATTCCGTTCAACTGCTCTTCCAAGTCCTTTGCTGTCTCTGACAGAATTACAATGTCATCGGCGAACCTCAACGTTTTTATTTCTTCTCCATGGAGGACCACTTAAGGTCCGAGATTAACCAACTGAAGTACGTGTTCCGGAAGAATGGCTATGGTGCACGCGATATAAAGGCAGTGTTCTCCAAAAAAAGCAGACGTGAAAATGCTGCACACTCTCAGAATTGCGGTTCTTCCTTTTTGTGGCGCGATTTCCAGCAAAATAGGAAGAGTCCTGCGTAGACGAGGTATAAGACCGATTTTTCGTCCTCTTAAGTAAATTAATAGATGATGCGCCCTGTTAAGGACAATCTCGGCCTCAGGGTCCCTGGAGTTTACAATATCCCCTTTGAGCGTGGAAGCAGTTATATAGGTCACACGACTCGTACCGTTTCCGACCGCTGTGCAGAACACCAGTGCCATATCAAAAATAGAGAACTGGAGAAATCGGCAATTGCGGAGTACACCCTCTCGAACAAACATGAGATATTGTTCGATGAAACAAAAATTCTGTCCCATGCCTCCACGTACTGGGATTCTGTTAGTAAGGCTGTTGAAATAAGAATAAGCCAAAAGAACTTAACCGCGACAGCGGACACCATCTGATTTGTGCATTTAAACTAGCGCTTGATGCAGAGAAGCATCAGAGACGTTCCTTCAAAGCTTTACGTTCCAACGGAAGCGGTGGCGCCGCCGGCGCACGCAGTGACACCGTCTGCGACATAAGTACGTAATCACCGACCAATCAGAAGCCGACCAATCAGAAGCCGTCCACGGGCTATAAAAAAGGCTACCACAGCAGCAGTGAAGCATGGTGTAACCAGTGGCTCCTGAAAATCAATCCTTCCCAGGCAATCATTGTAGGTTGTACCACTTGCTCCTTCTGGTCACCCTCACCTACCTTGGCCTCACCATTGACCGTCACCTCACCTGGATCCCTCATCTCCGCTCCATCCAATCCAAAGCCCACAACTGCCTCCGACTCCTCAAACTCCTCTCTGGCTGGACATGGGGGTTGCACCCCCCAACCACCATCCACACCTACAAATCCTTAATCTGTCCCATCCTCTGTTATGCCAGTCCCACCTGGATATCTGCCCCCCCCCCCAACTTCTATAATTCCCTCCAGATCCTTGAGCGTCATGCACTCCGCCTCACATTCCGTATACACCTCCTGTCCCCCACGCGGATCCTCTATGACCTCATTCCTTTCCCGCATCTGCTCCTGTTCCTCAAACACATCCACATACTCTACACCTCCCACTGCCTTGATCCCCCTCACCTCTTGGTTGCTCCTCTCCTCTCCTGTCCCCGCCCCCTGCCACGCCTTCACTGTTGTGTCCCCCCTACCCTCCATCTCTACACCATCTCCTTTCCCAAGGGGGCTTCCATCAACTCCCCCTCCCGGATGATGCCCTCTCTCCATCCATCTATCCCTCCTGTGATCCTCATCTCCCCTCCTTTCCTCTGTCCTTTCCCTGGGCTCCCTCTCCCCCCTCCCTTCCATCCTGTTTTCTCCCTACCTTCCTTCCCCCCCCCCCTCCCGAGTCCTTTTGTATTCCCCTCCTCTGCCTTCCCCACTCCTTGTCGCGTCTGCCCGGCACCCCCCACCCCTCTTATGGGTCCTCATCCTCCATTGGCTCCTTTCCCGCATCCCCCCTTCGCTTTTCCTCTCCTTCCCCCATTTTTTTTATTTTCCCACCATCTGTCCAGTTTTCCCCCACCTGCTCTCGGCTGTGGTATGTCACATTTGCTAACTTTTTAGTGCAGTGTTCCAGTGAATGTTCAGTGTTGTTCTTCTTTGTCATGTTGGGAACAGAAACCAGACTGTCGCAGTGTTTTTTAATTGCCTGTCTATTGTTTTACTTGTCTGCCTCGTATGTATTTTATTAGCATAATCATCCCCTTGTTCTATGTTTTAAGTTCCACGATTTTTTCACCATGTTACTATTTAATTCTCCGATTTTATAGCCTGTTTTTATTACTTATTCTTTTCATCTTTTTAACAAAGTCTGTAGGCTGAAGAGCGGCATACTAAGCTGCTGCCAGCCCGCCCCCTTTGTGGGAAATCGAAATTCAATAAAGGAAAAAAAAGCACCTGACTAGGTGCTCCTGACGATGACGATGGAAGTAATCGTCGAAAGCTCGAGATTTTACCCAGAACTGACGCAGAAAGAATAACGAGAATGTTTTACATATTATTTAATTTCATTTTGACGACAACCACTTTCGACATTCCTCTATGCTATGGGGCCTGAAGATGGCATAGTGGGATGCCGAAATTGGTTGTTGTCGAAATAAAATAAAATAACATTTTTGTTACAGAGCTCTTGGAGATTTCATTGATACTGACGACTGCTAAATTAAGGAGTCTATCGAAATAAAGGTGTCGCAAATGCCAATTCACAAGGACATAGGTTTCAATTCAAACGAGAATTGGGTTCCAGTTTATTAAGATCTCGTCGGCTTTCACATCCAGCACAGCCAGAAAATGTTGAGAGAACTTGCGTTTCACTGATACTAATGCTAGCTCTGAAACACGAAAGAGCATCAAAAAAATAGTGGGCGTCGGGAGTCGAACTTGGCTGTAAATTGCAGCGCCACACCAGCAATAGTTCAGTCTGGTTGGAGCCGAGGCAGCGAGTACGTGTAACAGCAAAACTAGCAGCGCCTTAAGACGATAGATAGGTCGGTCACCGAAATATTGTGGATGAAATGGAAACAGTTGGGTAGAACACCCAGAAGCAATCCATTAATCAGTCGCGCCGAGAAAAAGCTGAGAGGTCAAACAAAAAAGATTTTCCTCTGAGGAGAATGAGTGTTTCTGTTGTCCTGGTCAAGGGAAGAGGCACAAGAACGTTTATTTTTTCCAAGTTATTAGTTTTCGGGAGGTGCTCATTCAGCCACGTCCACAGTGAAATGTCTATTAATTACGACACGAAGATAAGGACAACACAACACCGAGCGGAGAAAGTCTCCGAGCCGGCTGGGAATCGAATAGGGATCCTTCGCTTAGGAATCCTCCGCACTCACCCGGCAGCTACCGAGGCGGAAGCTTCGTACAGATACATCAAGTGCTAAAGTAGACTAGTGTATGAAATAAGATAATATGCTGCGCTGTGGAGCGATGGGTATAGTTGGAAATGACCACACATCGTAAGAAGCGATCGCAGAGTAGACACTTTTATTGTTACTAGAAGGCCGGTTTGGAGAGTCTTACGCTGCCATCATTTGATCTTATGGAAGTTTTTATAAAATTATACGAATAAAATTGCAATTCTGTAACGAGTTCCATAAGATCAGATGATGGCAGCGTAAGACTCTTGGAACCGATCGTCTTATAACAAAAATATCTGCAATGCGATCGCGCCGTACGAAGTGATTTCGTTCCCAGTGTATAAAAATGTCTGATCTTTTCTTCACGTTTCCTGGATAGCTGTGCTTGTAGAGTCGTGGTTTACAGTACGACGACAGGTCTGATGCAGCTCTGCATGTTAGTCTATCCTGTGCACGTCTTTTCGTCTCTGCGTAACTACTGCAGCCTATATCCACGTGAATGTGTTTACGGTGGTCTCCCTCTAGAATACTTTTCCCCATGCGTCCGTCTGTTACCAAACTAACCGTTCCTTGATGCTTCAGGATCCGTCCCATCAGACAATCAAGTTGTGCTACTGTTCTTATTTCCCCGGATTCCATTCGTATCTCTCCATGAGTTATTCAATTTACTCGTTCAGTCTTCAACATTCTTTTTTAGTACTACATTTCAAAAGCTTCTACCCTCTTCTTATCTGAAGTGTTTATCATTCACGTTTCACTTGGGCCGGCCGGTGTGGCCGTGCGGTTAAAGGCGCTTCAGTCTGGAACCGCGTGACCGCTACGGTCGCAGGTTCGAATCCTGCCTCGAGCATGTATGTGTGTGATGTCCTTAGGTTAGTTAGGTTTAATTAGTTCTAAGTTCTAGGCGACTGATGACCTCAGAAGTTAAGTCGCATAGTGCTCAGAGCCATTTGAACGTTTCACTTGCACATAAGACACACTATCACTTAAATTTATTTTAGAGCTTTATATATTTTGTTCCGGACACTTGTTTTATGTTATTTTCAGTCTGCACTCTTTATTCTTACTTCAAACATAGTCAGTTATTTCTGCTACTTTAAGTATCTAATTTTCAGATCTAATTCCCTCAATGTTCCCTGATTCAGTTCAGTTATTGGAGTGTTATATCTTAGTTCAATATACATTGTAGTAATGCCATTTTTGTTAAGGCCCTTGCTGAAAGTCATTTTTTACCGATGGAAGTTTTACTGGGCAAACTAGTGTTAACAATGAGATGATGGCACTTCAATGTGGCATTTATATTATGAATAATTAAGCGAATTAGGTGAGCTAATTGTAATAATATAAATAAAAAACCTTACAATCGATTTATTTTTGCATAAAGGTTCTGTTATGGACCATGGCTATTTAATTTCAGTTACAGTTTGTAAAACACAGTTATTAACTAATTAATGTCCTTCAATTACTACAGCTGAAATAAGAAAACAATAACATACCATTTGTCTTAATAAGAATCATGAGGGTTGTTTTGCAGCATTTGGTTAGAGAGAAACGCAAGACAGGTGGATGGTCTACGATGATATTTTGTAAACGTATGTTGTTAGCAGGGATAATTATTCTGTCCACTGCAGCAATGATTTGTACATTTGTACTGGTATGTCCGTACACCTCATTGGCTGTATCTAACCCCTAATGTAACCAATAAAATTAGCAGTTTTCGTAGGTGTTCCGTAACACCATATGTTTCCACAGTAAAAGACTAGCACACACTGAGCAAGAAATTTCCACTATGACGACATTCCATCCTTATCTTTACTTACACTGAATTTCGCTCACAACTGATAGACCCATGTTTAGCTGTGTCACTCATTTATCAAATGTCACCCACAAACGTCATTTATTATTGTGTAAACGTCTGTAACCCCATAACCCACCAAAACGTATGCTAGGAGCGCATACACCGCTCTTGGTCAGTAAATGATGCTTTGGGGACGTTCTGGGTCCTCCTATGACAATTCTGCGTCCCTTCGTCTTTGACCCCATGTGCAGGTGGCTATAGGCCGTCCTTGTCTGGCATATCACCATCATCATCATAATGTACATTTTCGAGCTCCTAAATCAAGCAATTTAAAGCTGATCGTATGATTTTCTTCGTCGTCGACCTATCCATTTACCATCCTTGTGCCAGTAGTCATGTTTTATTTGGTAACCGGCTTTGATCCCTAAAACAAAAAACTAAAATAACATGATTTTGTAATTGAGGATGGTTTTTGGATTGAATTCTTATCTTCTTCTCGCTCTGTTATTATTACTTGGTAATCTGTCAAGGCTAAATGAATCTTCGGCAGTTATTTATTATATTTCAAAGTCTAAAACTTTTCTCAGATAATAATCAGTGTGTCAATATAAAAATGTAATATAATATAGGTTAGAAAAAACTAGCTAGTGCCACTTCTTGATTTACTGTTATTTCCCTGCTATTTTATCCGTTTACCTTAACTGCAACGTTTGTTTTGTTTTAACGCTGTTTAAAAGATAAGCTGTGAAACTTCCCCTTTGAACAATTATACAAGACTGTGCTTAAACTGACACACAATGTTTTTAGCGCAACGCAATCTGACTATCAAAGATCCCTGCAAAAGAATGGCCCTGAGTAACATTAAACTATACCTTTCAGAAATCACTTACCTCACAAAAATCTTCATTACTCGAACTACTGCAATACAGCGAGCGCCACTACTGCCAGCTAAATAGAAGATTCAAACTACGGAAGGCACTAACTACTGATAGGGATAGTTAGCAAATGAAAGATATTAATAGAGAACAAACAATGTATTTACCTTAATAGTCATAATATATATAGCAGTTCATGACAAATTACAAAACTCCGCCATCTCTCTCCCCACATCCACCACTGCTGGCGGCTCACCTCCAACTGCGCAACGCTACGCGCTGTTCACATTCAGCTGCCCCTCTACAATGGCAGACAACAATGCAAACTAGCCACAAACTGCACACAGCACAGCCAGTGATTTTCATACAGAGCGCTACGTAACGTTGCCAATAAGAAAACATAAACAACATACTTACAGCTGTTACTCCATTATTTTTCATAATTACCCATAGTTTACGTCCAACAGCCCTGCCAAAAGCTTTAATGCGAGAGGCGTTCAATAATTAATGCAAAAAAAAATTTTTCTCGGCCTGTTTCGGTTGAAAAGATGCGAAATTTGTTGTAGAACGTGATGGAATATTCCCGCTTCAGCTCCTGTAGTTTCATGAAGTTTCGATAGGTAGCGGCACTACACATAGCCTTCAAAATGGCGTCTCTAACGGAAATGCGTTCTAAGCAGAGAGCTGTCGTCGAATTGCTTTAGGCGGAAAATGGTTCAAATGGCTCTGAGCACTATGGGACTTAACATCTGAGGTCATCAGTCCCCTAGACTTACAACTACTTAAGCCTAACTAACCTAAGGACATCAGACACATCCAAGACCGAGGCAGGATTCGAACCTGCTAGCGTAGCGGTCGCGTGGTTCCGGACTGAAGTGCCTAGAACCGCTCTGCCACCGCTGCCGGCCTTTAGGCGGAAAGCCAGACCATCGCAGATAATCATAGACGCTCGCAGACTGTCTACGAAGACCTGGCCGTGAACGAAAGCATGGTGAGTCGTTTGGCGAGGCATTTGTCGCCACAGGGTCGCACAAACGTGTCCGATATCCCGCGTGCCAGTCGTCGGCACGCATCTGTTATTCCTGCAAGCACGGAACTTCAGAGAGTTCGTCGCCGCAAATATGCAATTGAACTACTGCTACTACATGACTACGCGAGGCCTCACAAAACTTCACTGGACTGTTCCTGATAATCCACCCTACAGCCCGGATCTCGCACCTTCGGACTTCCATATACACTCCTGGAAATTGAAATAAGAACACCGTGAATTCATTGTCCCAGGAAGGGGAAACTTTATTGACACATTCCTGGGGTCAGATACATCACATGATCACACTGACAGAACCACAGGCACATAGACACAGGCAACAGAGCATGCACAATGTCGGCACTAGTACAGTGTATATCCACCTTTCGCAGCAATGCAGGCTGCTATTCTCCCATGGAGACGATCGTAGAGATGCTGGATCTAGTCCTGTGGAACGGCTTGCCATGCCATTTCCACCTGGCGCCTCAGTTGGACCAGCGTTCGTGCTGGACGTGCAGACCGCGTGAGACGACGCTTCATCCAGTCCCAAACATGCTCAATGGGGGACAGATCCGGAGATCTTGCTGGCCAGGGTAGTTGACTTACACCTTATAGAGCACGTTGGGTGGCACGGGATACATGTGGACGTGCATTGTCCTGTTGGAACAGCAACTTCCCTTGCCGGTCTAGGAATGGTAGAACGATGGGTTCAATGACGGTTTGGATGTACCGTGCACTATTCAGTGTCCCCTCGACGATCACCAGTGGTGTACGGCCAGTGTAGGAGTTCGCTCCCCACACCATGATGCCGGGTGTTGGCCCTGTGTGCCTCGGTCGTATGCAGTCCTGATTGTGGCGCTCACCTGCACGGCGCCAAACACGCATACGACCATCATTGGCACCAAGGCAGAAGCGACTCTCATCGCTGAAGACGACACGTCTCCATTCGTCCCTCCATTCACGCCTGTCGCGACACCACTGGAGGCGGGCTGCACGATGTTGGGGCGTGAGCGGAAGACGGCCTAACGGTGTGCGGGACCGTAGCCCAGCTTCATGGAGACGGTTGCGAATGGTCCTCGCCGATACCCCAGGAGCAACAGTGTCCCGAATTTGCTGGGAAGTGGCGGTGCGGTCCCCTACGGCACTGCGTAGGATCCTACGGTCTTGGCGTGCATCCGTGCGTCGCTGCGGTCCGGTCCCAGGTCGACGGGCACGTGCACCTTCCGCCGACCACTGGCGACAACATCGATGTACTGTGGAGACCTCACGCCCCACGTGTTGAGCAATTCGGCGGTACGTCCACCCGGCCTCCCGCATGCCCACTATACGCCCTCGCTCAAAGTCCGTCAACTGCACATACGGTTCACGTCCACGCTGTCGCGGCATGCTACCAGTGTTAAAGACTGCGATGGAGCTCCGTATGCCACGGCAAACTGGCTGACACTGACGGCGGCGGTGCACAAATGCTGCGCAGCTAGCGCCATTCGACGGCCAACACCGCGGTTCCTGGTGTGTCCGCAGTGCCGTGCGTGTGATCATTGCTTGTACAGCCCTCTCGCAGTGTCCGGAGCAAGTATGGTGGGTCTGACACACCGGTGTCAATGTGTTCTTTTTTCCATTTCCAGGAGTGTATTTGGTCCAATGAAAGATGCACTCCGCGGAAAGCAGTACGTGGATCATGGGGAGGTTGTTGATGCAGCAAAATTTTGGTTCCGAAGTCGACCATTAGAGTGGTATTATGTGGCCACGCTGGCCCTCCCAGTAAAGTGCGTAAGGCCGACGCACTGAGCGGATATTATGTTGAAAAATATGGTTCTGAGTCAAAATGAATGGGGAATAATATGGTGTGTTTCAATCCTGGATAAAATCAACCTGTTTCCACAAAAATGTGATACATTATTTATTGAACGCCCCTCGTAAAACAAATGAAGGCTGTAAATGCATATTTGTTGAATTCTTTCAGTTCGTCATAGTTATGGAAACTGCACTGGTAGTCGCGTTTGTTAGCGCGCTGTCCGAGAAAGACAGAGCTCAAATCTCCGTCCACCATGTATGTATTAAACCGGGGACCTAGAAACGACGGAGAGGTTCCGTACCGCTGTAGACCTCAGTCAGTGTTTCACACCTGTACAGGGTTATTACAAATGATTGAAGCGATTTCACAGCTCTACAATAACTTTATTATTTGAGATATTTTCACAATGCTTTGCAGACACATACAAAAACTCAAAAAGTTTTTTTTAGGCATTCACAAATGTTCGATATGTGCCCCTTTAGTGATTCGGCAGACATCAAGCCGATAATCAAGTTCCTCCCACACACGGCGCAGCATGTCCCCATCAATGAGTTCGAAAGCATCGTTGATGCGAGCTCGCAGTTCTGGCACGTTTCTTGGTAGATGAGGTTTAAACACTGAATCTTTCACATAACCCTATAGAAATAAATCGCATGGGGTTAAGTCGGGAGAGCGTGGAGGCCATGACATGAATTGCTGATCATGATCTCCACCACGACCGATCCATCGGTTTTCCAATCTCCTGGTTAAGAAATGCCGAACATCATGATGGAAGTGCGGTGGAGCACGATCCTGTTGAAAGATGAAGTCGGCGCTGTCGGTCTCCAGTTGTGGCATGAGCCAATTTTCCAGCATGTCCATATACACATTTCCTGTAACGTTTTTTTCGCAGAAGAAAAAGCGGCCGTAAACTTTAAACCGTGAGATTGCACAAAACACGTTGACTTTTGGTGAATTGCGAATTTGCTGCACGAATGCGTGAGGATTCTCTACCGCCCAGATTCGCACATTGTGTCTGTTCACTTCACCATTAAGAAAAAATGTTGCTTCATCACTGAAAACAAGTTTCGCACTGAACGCATCCTCTTCCATGAGCTGTTGCAACCGCGCCGAAAATTCAAAGCGTTTGACTTTGTCATTGGGTGTCAGGGCTTGTAGCAATTGTAAACGGTAAGGCTGCTGCTTTAGCCTTTTCCGTAAGATTTTCCAAACCGTCGGCTGTGGTACGTTTAGCTCCCTGCTTGCTTTATTCGTCGACTTCCGCGGGCTACGCGTGAAACTTGCCCGCACGCGTTCAACCGTTTCTTCGCTCACTGCGGGCCGACCCGTTGATTTCCCCTTACAGAGGCATCCAGGAGCTTTAAACTGCGCATACCATCGCCGAATGGAGTTAGCAGTTGGTGGATCTTTGTTGAACTTCGTCCTGAAGTGTCGTTGCACTGTTATGACTGACTGATGTGAGTGCATTTCAAGCACGACATACGCTTTCTCGGCTCCTGTCGCCACTTCGTCTCGCTGCGCTCTCGAGCGCTCTGGCGGCAGAAACCTGAAATGCGACTTCAGCCGAACAAAACTTTATGAGTTTTTCTACGTATCTGTAGTGCGTCGTGACCATATGTCAATGAATGGAGCTACAGTGAATTTATGAAATCGCTTCAATCATTTGTAATAGCCCTGTATATCCACCCCACCGCCGCCCCACTCCGAACCCAGCGTTATTGTGCAGTTCGGTACCTCGTAAACCCCCCCTCCCCCGCCGGGGAACGTCCTACACCAGATGAGTGTAACCCCAAATATTTGCGTGGTAGAATAATTATGGTGTACGCGTACGTGGGAAAGGTATTTGCGCAGCAATCGCCGACACAGTGTAACTGAGGCGGAATTAGGGGAACCAGCCAGCATTCCCCGAGGTAGCTGGAAAACCACCTGAAAAACCATCCACAGGCTGGCCAGCACACCGGACCCCTCGACACTAATACGCCGGGCGGATTCGTGCCGGGGTCGGCACGGCCTTCCCGCTCGGGAAGCAGCGCGTTAGACCGCACGGCTAGCTGGGCGGGCTTCCGTCGACCCTACTATCCGATCTTGTAACAAATATTAAAAACTCGCGTCACAATACGTACCGCTTCACACTTTTTGTTTCTCCCTGAAAGCCTACATGTAGTTCCCATTGCTTGTTTTTCGGTGTAATCTCCCAACAGTAAAAATAATATATTTATGTATAGCATTCACATTCAGTGTAACCTCCCGACAGCAAAAAATTATGTATAGCATTCACATTTAGTGTAACCTCCCAACGAACTATTATTCCGTAACCTCGCAATAACAACGTGACTAATCTACCAATAAAAAATGTGACTCATATGTAACCTTTCAATAATTAACTGACAGTGAATCTAAACTGATAAATTTGGACGTCAGCAGTGCTACGTCATGGCCCTGAAAGATCATACTGAATAAATTGAAAATTCTGACCTTAATGAAGCCGCCGGATAACGCGTATATATATGCTCCTATAAGAAATTTTTCTGGCGCAGCCCAGTGCGATGCTGGCCACTAGATTTGTCATGTATAAAAAGAAACAACTCATTTTTCCTTACATTAATCGGGATAACCATGGATTACAGAAATTAGTTAATTCTTTAAATTCAGATGAAAAAAGGTTATTATTAAAAGATTTTTGAAACAGTTACGTGGGACTTGATATAACAACAGTACAAATTTAGTTTAACAAACTACATATGCGCGCGGCTGCTATTACCTTATACTACACTCCTGCAAATTGAAATAAGAACACCGTGAATTCATTGTCCCAGGAAGGGGAAACTTTATTGACACATTCCTGGGGTCAGATACATTACATGATCACACTGACAGAACCACAGGCACATAGACAGAGGCAGGCAACAGAGCATGCACAATGTCGGCACTAGTACAGTGTATATCCACCTTTCGCAGCAATGCAGGCTGCTATTCTCCCATGGAGACGATCGTAGAGATGCTGGATCTAGTCCTGTGGAACGGCTTGCCATGCCATTTCCACCTGGCGCCTCAGTTGGACCAGCGTTCGTGCTGGACGTGCAGACCGCGTGAGACGACGCTTCATCCAGTCCCAAACATGCTCAATGGGGGACAGATCCGGAGATCTTGCTGGCCAGGGTAGTTGATTTACACCTTATAGAGCACGTTGGGTGGCACGGGATACATGCGGACGTGCATTGTCCTGTTGGAACAGCAAGTTCCCTTGCCGGTCTAGGAATGGTAGAACGATGGGTTCGATGACGGTTTGGATGTACCGTGCACTATTCAGTGTGCCCTCGACGATCACCAGTGGTGTACGGCCAGTGTAGGAGATCGTTCCCCACACCATGATGCCGGGTGTTGGCCCTGTGTGCCTCGGTCGTATGCAGTCCTGATTGTGGCGCTCACCTGCACGACGCCAAACACGCATACGACCATCATTGGCACCAAGGCAGAAGCGACTCTCATCGCTGAAGACGACACGTATCCATTCGTCCCTCCATTCACGCCTGTCGCGACACCACTGGAGGCGGGCTGCACGATGTTGGGGCGTGAGCGGAAGACGGCCTAACGGTGTGCGGGACCGTAGCCCAGCTTCATGGAGACGGTTGCGAATGGTCCTCGCCGATACCTCAGGAGCAACAGTGTCCCTAATTTGCTGGGAAGTGGCGGTGCGGTCCCCTATGGCACTGCGTAGGATCCTACGGTCTTGGCGTGCATCCGTGCGTCGCTGCGGTCCGGTCCCAGGTCGACGGGCACGTGCACCTTCCGCCGACCACTGGCGACAACATCGATGTACTGTGGAGACCTCACGCCCCACGTGTTGAGCAATTCGGCGGTACGTCCACCCGGCCTCCCGCATGCCCACTATACGCCCTCGCTCAAAGTCCGTCAACTGCACATACGGTTCACGTCCACGCTGTCGCGGCATGCTACCAGTGTTAAAGACTGCGATGGAGCTCCGTATGCCACGGCAAACTGGCTGACACTGACGGCGGCGGTGCACAAATGCTGCGCAGCTAGCGCCATTCGACGGCCAACACCGCGGTTCCTGGTGTGTCCGCTGTACCGTGCGTGTGATCATTGCTTGTACAGCCCTCTCGCAGTGTCCGGAGCAAGTATGGTGGGTCTGACACACCGGTGTCAATGTGTTCTTTTTTCCATTTCCAGGAGTGTACATCGCTCAGGCACCGCCATCGCTCCCCACGACCGGCCCAGCCAACTCCAAGACTGCTAGCTACTACTGACTCGGCTCCTACTGCAGCCTACACTGCTCTTCGGTCTGCGATTCTATTATAGCTTACATATCGCATGCAGCGCGTGAGCAGTCCACCCAAATTACATCTGCTTGAATGCGCTAGCAATAAATTCCTTACTCATGGACCTCTTACAACGGTATTCCCTGAGTAATAACTAAAGCAGCGTCTGCATAATTGTCTCCTGTTGGTCTTGTGCTGTCTGCAGTGAAAAATCAATTATTTTGAAAGAATTTTTTTCTTTTCTTTCGTGACAATAACTTTCAAAAAGTAATTTCAACGTTTTTATTGTTATTTTTCAGTGCTTCATCAACTGCATCGCACAGAGTGAAGGTCTGGTGAGTTCTCCAATTGGCTCAACGTCCCGTCAGCGAGCGAAAGTTTCCTGCCGCCACGTGCATATCTCGCCCTTCGTTTCAGGTATCGAACGGCAACCTGTCGATGAGCGCCACTATAGCCTACTTCGACCGCCAGACGGCTCTTATGGGGCAGATGGGCGTCATCGTAGACGGCACCACCTTCAATGCCCTGCGACAAAACTGTTTCACTCTAGGTGCGTGCTGGAATAGTCGATCTCTGAAGAGCAATTTTTTTTTTTTTTTACGTAGCAGTGTATACAATATTTCTGTACCCAGTAGTCATGCTGAGAAATACTTGCTTTTTATGTTAAAGGAACCAATGCAACATGTGATGCAGTATATCAGCAGTTCCTCTGTGTGAGACGAGCTCTACAGTCGGTATGTCGCTATTTCAGTTTCTAGGTTCGCCTTTCTGGCTACTGGCGTTCTTTAGACGCGTCTTGTAATCCATGTAACTTGAAGCGATGTTGCTTCCTTATCTTATTTGTGATTTAGTAAGCGCATTCTGTACATCCTGCGAACAGGGCACTTCAAATAGGTACAGAATGAATAAATACAATGATGTGTGGTTTTCGCCAAGCCACAGCGGACAATATCGCAATTTTCCTGATGTTAGCAAGTAATTTTTATCGTTTACAGTTGCTGAATTACGACAACGACTATGTTTTTCTTCTTCTAATCGAACTATACACTTTTTATATGGCATTTGATAGAAGTTTCTAGAATATACGGGACTCAATAAGGTGTTTACCTGTGGGCTTGAAGCCCATCAGTCTACGTTCTGCTGTTGCAGCAATCAGATAACATGCTCTTAAAGCTACGGGGACGTTCACAGTGTACACGACAGTCGAAAAAGTGAGTATCATTTATGGCGAATGTGGCCAAACTATTATAGCAGCGGTGCAACGTATGCTGAAGGGATATCCAGATCGTTCTAAGCACTCACGATCTGTCTTCGCAAACATTATACATATTAAGAAAAATAATAAAAAATAAAAAATCTCTAGAGACTGCAAGTGTAGAGAATAAAATACGCCTTGCAAAAAGAACAACAACTGATGAAGAAAATGAAACTAACTTTTTCACAGCAGTAAAATACATTGTAAATATCACCGAGAGGCATCCCGGGAGTGCGAGAGGGACCAAATAAAAAAGCGTTCTGCAAACTCCACATTCCATCAAATTTCGTCTTCTTAAAATTTCACTGCATCTACAGCTTCATGTCAATGACTTCCAAAATTGGTTACAGCTCTCCGAACGTTATCTACGAAAAAGTGATGTGCCATATCTACACAAAATTTTACTATGGGAAGAAGCATTGTTCATAAACCAAAGGCAAGTCAGTCTTCGCAATATCGCAGTATACACTAATCGGCAGCTGAAAATTCACGCTGACATAAAGAAGTGGATAAAAACAATTCTCTTGGTGTATCAACATTTGGTGCGTGTTTTTGAGACCGGCATCATTCGTTCCTGTTTCATTGATGGGAATCATAAGTATACACAAGTATTTCGGGTTCCTAAGATATGTTGCTGTCGCAGTTACTGGAGAACACTCCACCCCATAATAAGCAATTAGTGTGGTTGCAACATGACGGATGTCCCTCCCATTTCGCACGCGTGGTGACATCCTCTCAAAAAACATTTGGAGAGTGTTGGAACGATCGTTCTGAAAACGGAAAATGATCTACACAGTCACGGAGCTCTCCTGTTCTGTGGCGGAAAGTAAACAAAGAAGTCTATTAGGAAACAGCGGTAACTCCTGAGGCATGAAATGTGTTATATCCTAGCCAGTAATGCCAACCGAGCCCGCTGCCAAAAGGTTGGCAGCATCAAAGTCCGGACGCCGTCCGCATAAGCAGCGCCAGCGATACAGGAAATCGCCGCAAGTCTGCGCGCGCCACCGCTGGCTTCTGGCTTCTTAAGCGCTGGAGTCGCGAGCGCTAGGACAGTTCTGTATTCGCCGCTCAGTGGTATACTCGCCACCGATTTGTATACTTGCTAGTCAGTTGTGTGTTCATCGCAGCAGAGTTGTTGTTTGTCGTCAGCCGACGCTGACCTAGCCGCTCCGACTCGAACTAGACAGATTTCTGTAGACACGGAGTTCACTACTGTGTTTCTGTATC
Source organism: Schistocerca cancellata (assembly GCF_023864275.1). Lineage (NCBI taxonomy): Eukaryota > Metazoa > Arthropoda > Insecta > Orthoptera > Acrididae > Schistocerca > Schistocerca cancellata. The sequence goes on from NC_064631.1 coordinate 130,622,109, forward strand.
TTCGTTAATAAAGATAAGTACCGACTTTTATTTAATCAGAGTGTTTTGGTTTTCATCTTTCTGTTCACTGTTCCAGCGGACCGGTCGGCCCGCTATTAAAAGTGTGGCGGTGACTTCGTAAGCCGTTTCTACAGCGAAGTGTTTGTCGCTACGAACGCCGCCACAAAAAAATGCCTTATAACTTGGGCCTGTGCAGGCCATGAACTCCAGATTAAATTCAATGTGCAGTGATGCTTCTTCAGAATCACTTGATAGCATGTATCAATACTCAGCGTCAATATTTTGAGCACTTGGTATGGTAGCCGTGATAATAAACACACGAACCACACCAGAGTTACATGTTTCCTTACATTTGGAATAATAGGGCAGACGTTTCTGGAACCACTTTTACTGACGGAAGGACAGTAAACTGCACTGCTGTTACCTTCATAGTATTTGATCAAGTCCCACACACGTTATGTCGTTGACGTTCTCTGAAACGCATTACAGATCTCAAAGAAGAGAGTATATAGTTCCATTAGGAAAAATGTCGATTCGTAATTCGGTAACAATAAGCAGTAAAAGCTACTTTAGAACGTCAGAAAATTCGCCATATTGGCCGCTATAACTGGGCGAAAATCCCACCTCCAAATATTTATTCATTACGAATATTTTTGAGGTGGCCTATTTTAGCCGCTTCTCTGTATACATACAGGGTGATTTACCTGTCCGTACCAAAGTGTTTCATGCAACCCGCAATGCCTTCAAATGCCACACACAAGACTTCCCCACTCTCCCGCTCACTACACGCAAACTACGCTGAAGCGCCAAACAAACTGGTACAATTCCCTAATACCGTGTAAGCCACCCGCGAAAACGTAGAAGTGCCGCAGCACGACGTGGCGTGAAACAGACTGATGTCTAAGGTGGTGCTGTAGGCGACTGACACATCCTGCAGGGCTGTCCATAAATCCGTAAGAGTACTTTGCGAGGCATCCCAGATATGAACAATAATGTTCATGTCTGGGGAGTTTAGTGGACAGTGAAAGTGTTTATACTCAGAAGATTGTACCTGGAGCCACTCTGTAGAAATTCTGGAAGTGTGGAGTGTCGCATTGTCCTGTTGGGATTGCCCAAGTCCGGCGCATGGCACAATGGACATAAATGGATGCAGATGATCGGACAGGATGCTTACGTGCGAATCACCTGTCAGAATTGTGTCTAGACGCATCAGGGGTCCCATATCACACCAACTGCACACACCCCACACAATTACAGAGCCTCCACCAGCTTGAACAGTCCCCTGATGACATGCAGGATCCATGGATTCATTAGGTTGTCTCCATACCCATACACGTCTATCCGCTCGATACAATTTGAAACGAGACTTGTCCGACCAGGCAACATGTTTCGAGTCATCAACAGTCCAATGTCAGTGTTGACGGGCCCAGGTGAGGCGTAAAGCTTTGTGTCGCGCAATCATCAAAGGTACGTGAGTGGGGCTTCGGCTCCGAAAGCCCATATCGATTATGTTAAGTTTAATGGTTCGCACGTTGATTATACAACATGAAAATCTGCAGCTATCTGTGACAGGGTTGCGATTCTGCCACGTTCAACGAATCTCTGCAATCGTCGTTGGTCCTGTTCTTGCAGGATCTTTCTCCTGCTGCAGCGATGTCGGAGATTTGATGTTTTAGCGGATTCCTGATATTCACGGTACACTCGTGAAATTACCAGTACGGGAAAATCCCCACTTTATCCTTCCCTCGGAAGTGCTGTGTCCCATTGCTCGTGCGCCAACTATAAATAATACCACGTTAGTGTCTCTGTATTTGAATACACATGCCTGTACCAATTTCTTTGGAGTTTCAAGTGTATAAGCCCTACAGTGCGAAATGGACAGGTTCTTTTGTACAAAAAATTAAGCGGTGAAATTTCGTATTAGGCTGCGTTTCCGCTGGAGGCCGTGGGTTTGGAGTTACTCAAGAAAACCTCTTTCGGAGGTAACTTTTGTTCCTTATTCTTGAACAATTCGAAAACTACAGCCTCCATCTAAAATGAATCCCAGAAAAAATATCATCCAAAAAGGTCCTGTTCAACTTCTCTGTAAGAGTACTAATTTGTACGCAGGGAGTGAGAGAGTATTGAAGTATTGCACGTGGTATTTGAAGGCGTTGCAGTTCGCATAAAACTTAGAGGTAGAGGCAGCTGAATATGAGATTTAGCATTTCATTTGCAATGTATTGCGGTCTTCTAAATAAACCATAGCAAATTTCAAAGAAGTTCATTAACTGTATTTTGGAACTGTATCTTTGTACAGTTACTTAAGGGTGTGTAAATTTAGTCGTAAATTTATTTTCTGTTAACAATATTTTTTTTTCCACAGAAGAGTTTGCCGTGAGGTGGTGGGAGGATGCAGATAAGACGAGAGGGGGGGACTTGTTTGAGGATACAGAGAGGGAGACCCAAATTAGCCCATTTATCCTGTCGCTTTGAATGGAAAAACATCAATAAAAATCTTCAGCAGGGTATATTTAGCGTCCTTAATTGCTATGCAGTTATTACAGGGATTTAAATTCTATCTGTGGATATACTGTCCGCCTTCTTAATTACACTACTGGCCATTAAAATTGCTACACCACGAAGATGACGTGCTACAGACGCGAAATTTAACCGACAGGAAGAAGAGGCTGTGATATGCAATTGATTAGCTTTTCAGAGCATCCATACAAGGTTGTGCCCCGTTGGCGACACCTACATCGCGCTGACATAGGGAAAGTTTCCAAAGATTTCTCATACACAAACAGCAGTTGACCGGCTTTGCCTGGTGAAACGTTATTATGATGCCTCGTGTAAGGAGGAGAAATGCGTACCATCACGTTTCCGACTTTGATAAAGGTCGAATTGTAGCATATCGCGATTGCGGTTTATCGTATCGCGACATTGCTGCTCGCGTTCATCGAGATCCAATGACTGTTAGCAGAATATGGAATCGGTGGGTTCAGGAGGGTAATACGGAACGCCGTGCTCGATACCAACGGCCTCGTATCACTAGCAGTCGAGATGACAGGCATCTTATCCACATGACTGTAACGGATCGTGCAGCCACGACTCGATCCCTGAGTCAACAGATGGGGACGTTTGCAAGACGACAACCATCTGCACGAACAGTATGTCGACGTTTGCAGCAGCATGGACTATCAGCTCAGAGACCATGGATGCAGTTACCCTTGCCGCTGCATCACAGACAGGAGCGCCTGCGATGGTGTAGTCAACGACGAACCTGGGTGCACAAATGGCAAAACGTCATTTTGTCAGATGAATCCAGGTTCTGTTAACAGCATCATGATGGTCGCATCCGTGTTCGGCGACATAGCGGTGAACGCACATTGGAAGCGTGTATTCGTCATCGCCATACTGGCGTATCACCTGGCGTGATGGTATTGGGTGCCACTGGTTGCACGTCTCGGTCACCTCTTGTTGGCATTGATGGCGCTTTGAACAGTGGACGTTACATTTCAGATGTGTTACGATCCGTGGCTCTACCCTTCATTCGACCCCTGCGAAACGCTACATTTCAGCAGGATAATGCACGACCTCATGTTGCAGGTCCTGCACGGGCCTTTCTGGATACAGAAAATGTTCGACTGCTGCCCTGGCCAGCACATTCTCCATATCTCTCACCAATTGAAAACGTCTGGTGAATAGTGGCCGAGCAACTGGCTCGTCACAATACTCCAGTCACTACTGTTGATGAACTGTGGTATCGTGTTGAAGTTGCATGGGCAGCTGTACCTGTACACGCCATCCAAGCTCTGTTTGACTCAATGCCCAGGCGTATCAAGGCCGCTATTACTTCCAGAGGTGGTTGTTCTGGGTACTTATTTCTCGGGTTCTATGCACCCAAATTGCGTCAAAATGTAATCACATGTCAGTTCTAGTATAATATATTTGTCCAATGAATTCCCGTTTATCATCTGCATTTCTAGTTGGTGTAGCAGTTTTAATGGCCAGTAGTGTATGTGGTCAGTGTGTATGTCTGCTGTCTGGAAAACTAACGTTCGATTCCCGACACTGCCAGGGATTTTTCTTCGGTAGGAGTACTGGGACGGGGTGTACGCCACCTCGCATTGCCACCTGACGAGCTACTTGAATGAAAAGTCGACAGCAGCCTGCAGCGCCGCGTGCTGCACCCCCCTCCCGCCTCCACACCGCTTCCAGTGACCCCATTAGCAGGGGATGACGCGATGTTCGGAAGGTCCTGATTAGCCCACTGAAGCCAAGACACTGAACTTTGGTTGCTTTTTTACCTACTAAGAAATATGTACTTGTGTCATCATAAGGCTTCCGTTTCATTGATTTAAAATATAGTCCGTAGTCTCGAGTGAAACATACACTATGTGATCAAAAGTATCCGGACTTCCCAAAAACATACGTCTTTCATATTAGGTGGATTGTGCTGCCACCTACTGCCAGGTACACCGTATCAGCGACCTTTGTAGTCATCAGACAACGTGAGAGAGCAGAGTGGAGCGTTCCGTGGAACTCACGAACGTGGTTGTGATTGGGTGTCACTTGTGTCATACGTCTACACGCGAGATTTCCACACTCCTAAACATCCCTAGGTCCACCTTTTCCGATGTGATAGTGAAGTGGAAACGTGAAGGGACACGTACGGCACAAAAGCATACAGGCTGACGTCGTCTGTTGACTGTCAGAGACCGCCGACCGTTGAAGAGGGTCGTAATGTGTAATAGGCAGACATCTATCCAGATCATCACGCAGGAATTCCAAACTGCATCAGGATCCACTGCAAGTAATATGACAGCTAAGCGGGAGGTGAGAAACTTGTATTTCATGGTCGAGCGGCTGCTCATAGGCCACACATCACGCTGGTAAATGTCAAATGGTGCCTCGTTGGTGTAAGAAGCGTAAGCATTGGACGACTGAACAGTGGAAAAACGTTGTGTGGAGTGACGAATCACAGTACACAAGGTGGAGATCCGATTTCAGTGTATGGGTATGGCGAATGCCCGGTGAACGTCATCTGCCAGCGTGTGTAGTGCCAACAGTAAAATTCAGAGGCGGTGGTGTTATGATGTAGTGGTGTCTTTCATGGAGGGGGCTTGCTCCCCTTGTTGTTTCACATGGCACTATCACAGCACAGGCCTGCATTGATGTTTTCGAAATTTGTGGTAAGGACTAAGGGACCAAACTGCTGAGGTCATCGGTCCCTAGGCTTACGCACTACTTAATCTAACTTAAACTAACCTACGCTAAGAACAGCACACACACACACACACACACACACACACACACACACACACACACACATGCCCGAGGGAGTACTCGAACCTCCGACGGGGAAAGCCGCACGAACCTTGACGAGACGCCCTAGACCGCACAGCTACCCCGCGCGGCCATTGATGTTTTAAGCCCCTTCTTGCTTCCCACTGTTGAAGAGCAAATCGGGGATGGCGACTGCATCTTTCAACACTATCGAGCACCTGTTCATTATTCACGGCCTGTGGCGGAGTGGTTACACGACAATAACATCCTTGTAATAGTCTGGCCTGCACAAAATGCTGACCTGAATCCTACAGAACACCTTTGCGATGTTTTGGAACGCCGACTTCGTTCCAAGCCTCACCGACCGACATCGATACCTCTCCTCAGTGCAGCACTCCGTAAAGAATGGGCTGCCATTCCCCCAAGTAACCTTTCAGCACCGGTCTAAACGTATGCCTGCGAGAGTGGAAGCTGTCACCAAGGCTAAGGGTGGGCCAACACCATACTGAGTTCCAGCATTGCCGTTGGAGAGCGCCACGAACTTGTAAGTCGTTTTCAGCCAGATGTCCGGATACTTTTGATCGCATAGTGTATTTACAATTTTGGTTACCCTTCCAGATCTAAAACAATTCGTTGCAAAAGTTTCAAACATCGGGAAAATTAGCAGTGGCTCAATAGTTGGCTTAAAACACTTACAACTGACTCTTTAAAGTATATGGCATACTCGTGAACAGATTCTAAAGCCTAATATGTTGCCATACACAACAGCCAAGCAGTTATTTTGTTAGGCATAACTGTCACGCATGGAGCTACAAAAATTTACTTGCGTGAAAAGCAAGATGGTTGAACTAGGGTGACAAAGGAAATTCAAAGATGACCATTGTTGTCGACAGTGTGAGCGTGTCACCAAACTCTAGTTAGAGACTTTAGACGTAAGATATTGTGCATCACAAAAACGCTAATTTTGAAAATACAGAGACAATATCCGCTAATGCGATTGAACAAAATTGTCATTTCTGTGCATTTATACCCCGCATAAAGACCATATTTGTTAATTCAGAGACCTATTGGCGTATATGGAGACAGGTGAGGGTCATGAATCCCGCGAATGGAGTAGGAAGTCGATAAACTGACAATGATATGCTAACAGTAACTCCCATTCACCATAAAGTGACGTACGGAGTTAAGATGTAGATATAGATGTAGATTTAAGATGCGTGATCTGTATTTTCCAATGTTTACCACAGTTTTGTGCTGCCCCGTTCCCTTTATTTTTACAGTCGATTTCGTACATTGGCCGAAGACGTCGAAGACAAGAACAACGACCTGAAGTTCCGGGAGTGGCCGCTAGTTTCTACCTTGCGTCGTCTCAAGTCACAAGAAACACATGAAGAAATCCATTCATCAGTTATCAAACTGCAATAACCTCATTGTTAGTATTCAGTGTATTTGAACATGTTTTTGTGGGTGTATGTGTGTACATAAATTGTTTTTGACAGTATTTAACAGCTGTGTCATTTAAGTGGGCGTATGAAAAAAATCGAAATAAAGCATGCATTCTTCATCAGAATGTATGCTGAGCATGCCGCTCAGCATTTTAATTATGCATGCAAACAAACAAGTTAGGTCCCTTCATATGACGTCAGTTAATGTGCCTAAATGAATACCATATGTGCACAGATAACAGTGAATTGGAAACGTCGTATTCTTATTTCCTCCCTAGTACGTCCTCTGCAACTTCCTGTAATGCTTCTATAACTTTTTCCCAAGGGCTCTACAAAAATGGTTCAAATGGCTCTAAGCACTATCGGACTTGACATCTTAGGTCATCATCCCCCTAGACTTAGAACTTCTTAAACCTAACTAACCTAAGGACAGCACACACATCCATGCTCTAGGAAGGATTCGAACCTGCGGCCGTAGGAGCAGCGCGGTTCTGGGCTGAAGCGCCTAGAACCGCTCGGCCACAGCGGCCGGCTAGGCCTCTACATTTCGTGGTTAGTTTGAACAAATTACTGGCAGTCAAATGTTCTCATAAAAATAACAAATGGCAACATAATACAGAATTCTCGTATTTGTGTTATCAGTACTTAGCGAATTGTGTCTATATGCAAATCATAATTTTATATTCACCCAATACGTTACGACACTGTTGAGAAACCTTTTAACTTCAGTTATTTGTACGTACAATAATGATGTAGTTAACTTTACTATTTGTTAGAACTATTACACTCTTTTTATCTTTACAAACTTTTTAATTGCTCTTACACACTACATCATCGTATGTGTGGTAACTATGTCGTATATTACTTAAATATGTGTAGTTCAAGCATGTTATCTATTACCAGTCACACTCAAATTATTATTAACTGTCTTACATGCTACGTCATTGGATGCTATGATAAATATGTCGCATATTATTTACATGCTCGTAGTTGAAGCATGTTTTCTGTTACTGAATCACACATAAACTATTGAACCGTATTGAACCGACTATCAAGAAGTTAGCAAGAAAGGGGCTAGTATATTTGGTTCACGCGTAGACATCATCTTCACAGTTTCGAGATAACAGCAGTTTGCATGACGTGACTTCACATTTTCAGCACTAACGTCCAAAGTATTCAGAGTCCATGAGCATGAGTATACATCCCACAAATGTGGATTTTTGCAGTGATTCTTCCACCTCAGGAAACAACTTTTCGTTCTCTAAGGACAGAGCAATGATGCTCTAATGCGCAAAGACTGTTGTCAAATTATTTCATTCACCGATACGATTGTACTCCATACACAAATTTCCTTTTTCTGGCATCACTAGTAGCTCTTCAGATTTCCCTTTCCTTGTCGAAACACTGAGGAAAGAAAAAGTTCTAAGCTTCAGATATACTCTTTCCACCATTATTTTCAGTTCTTGTCTGTGGAGTGCATAAGTGCTACAGACCTTCACAGTAGTAACTTAGAACCAAGGATGTCGACAGCGGCTTCTCGCTCAGTCATTGTTCCAGCTCAAGTCAATTTTCTTCTATGGGTAATGCATTTCGTATCATCTGTAATTGTGGAAATCACGTGTATCAGAAAAGTGCTACAGAGTGAAAACCAGCAGCCTGTTTCGTCGAAAGGCTTTCATTTCAATGTGGCATCATAAAATGTTCTTTGATGGATTGTTCTGTGAATCTAACAAAGAAGAAAATAAAGCTAGAAAAGAAAACTGCATTAACGTTGTATTCCTCATACATATCAGTTTGTTTTTGCCATTTGTTTCCCTCTATTAATTCTGCTTCAGCAACGAAAACTTCCTCTCTCGTCTCCGCATTTCATATATCAGCTTTACTCCGAACTGCTATAGAGAAAAAGTTTCAATTTACAACACTTTATGTGTTCTAACTACTAAGCAGGTGCGATGGACCGCATTCTCAGAAAGCAAATATTTTCTTTAAAGCACGTATCCCCGAGTTATACGTCCTTCATTCTAACTCTCAACCCAAGTATGGAATGTAGCAACAACGACAGGGAGCTTTATAAGTAAAATGTAGTGATGTTTATTGCTATTTGAGTGTAATTCAGGGCAAAGACTTTGCTGGCACAGAATGTCATGTGCCTGTTAGCTATTAGAAGTTTCCGGATTAACAGGAATCGTCGATACCATCCTAAAGTCTGCTATATAGCTTCAATCGCAATTTTACATCGCATTCCTTCAGAACTATTAATCTGCGCTATCAAATCTGGTAATTAAGACAGCAAATGTGCTGGACGAGATTAAAAACATCAGTTAGGTCATTCCTAAGGGAACCCTGCCAGTTCGTGACATAAGTACATATTCTCCTCGTTACACCTTACTTTCTTCATCTGGCGAGAATATCTGTATCCACAGACGGCATAGAATAAGCGTGAAGAATGATTTCACACTGAATAATGACAAAGTCACCGGAAGACCTACATCCACTGTGGAGATACAGTAAAGCCAATCCAATTAGAGTAGTGTGTACTACCGTTCCAAGTCTAGCATTTCCTCAGTTACATCTTGTTTCTTTTTTTTTCCAAAGCACTTTAGGAACTAAGTTATCGGTACACTAAAATACGTTCACAAAAAAGTCTTATTTCCGAAACTCGTTTGCAGGTACATCACGGATATTTACGTGCAAATATATTACTGTGAAAGACGATAGCAAATTTCGAAGAAAGAAGAAGTTGGGAACATTAAAGAAACGCACGTTTCATGAAATCTAATTAGCGAAACATAAATCCGCTGTGTTGCACTCGCATCTTGTATTACGAGTCTTGAGTTCACGCAGTAGTAGGGACACTGACGGCCTCAAGGAAAAATAAAAGGTTGTTTTACAATATTGTGACGCTCCTAGTCTAGGTTCTATTTTATGTCTCCCTTCTACTCAATCTAGTGTTTTATCATAAGCACAACAATTCTAGCATTTCGTCTTTAGGTGACAGCTGTTGAGAGAACAAAGAATTACCTCAGAGATTGGAAATGAGTGCCTGATTAGCATTCGGACTTGTAACCAAACCCACAAGGTATACAGGAAAACTGCAGTGATACATATAAGGTAGGAGGAAAGCACTGGCCTAGTGGGTTGCAAGTCGTGCGTGGATAACTCAGTCGCGAAAGCGGAGGTTCCTGGTTCGAGTCCCGGTCCGACACACGGTTTTAATCTGCCAGGAAATTTCAAGACAGCGCACACTCACTGCAGAATGCAAGATTCATAGTGTAAATTAAATCCAACTAGTACGCAACTATGATCTACTAACATATTATTACATCTCTCTAGCGCTCTTTGTATTTCGGGAGATATTTAAGTTATTTCTGCACGCTACTAAAGAACTGATCAAAAAGTCAGCATAAATTTGAAAACTGAATAAATCACGGAATAATGTAGATAGAGAGGTACAAATTGACAAACATGCTTGGAATAACATGGGGTTCCATTAGAACCAAATAATACAAAAGTTCAAAAAATGTCCGACAGATGGCGCTTCATCTGATCAGAATAGCAATAATTAGCATAACAAAGTAAGACAAAGCAAAGATGATGTTCTTTACAGGAAATGCTCAATATGTCCATCATCATTCCTCAATAATAGCTGTAGTTGAGGAATAATGCTGTTAACAGCACTGTAAAGCATGTCCGAAGTTATGGTGAGGCATTCGCGTCGGATGTTGTCTTTCAGCATCCCTAGAGATGTCGGTCGATCACGATACACTTGTGACTTTAAGTAACCCCAAAGCCAATAATGGCACGGACTGAGGTCTGGGGACCTGGGAGGCCAAGCATGACGAAAGTGGCGGCTGACCACACGATCATCACCAAACGACGCGCGCAAGAGATCTTTCACGCATCTAGCAATACTTTGTTTTTCTTTTTGGTTCTAATAAAACCCCATGCCATTCCAAACATGTGTGTCAATTTTTACCTCTCTATCTACATTATTCCGTGGTTTATCAAGTTTTCAAATTTATACTGACTTTTTGATCACCTGGTATATTAACGGGGACAGATGAAAATGTGTGTCCCGATCGAGACTCGAACCCGGGATCTCCTGCTTACATGGCAGACTTACATTGCAGGGACTAACTCGCGCACGCCTCCCGCGCCACCGACATTCTCACCTTATATGTCCACACACTACATGCGTAGTGTCCCTACCCAACACACTCATTACTGGTGGAAAACATTCTTACCAAGTCCCTTAGGAGTTCGGGTAATATGTGTGCATCTGCACAGAATAAGAAGAAGGTCGTGGACAGTATTGCCAGGAATATACACTTATATGGAGTCCAGATCGGGACACACAAAATTTGTGGTAAGTTCCAGTGGAACCAAATTGCTGAGGTCATCGGTTCCTAGGCTTATACAGTACTTAATCTATCTTAAACTAACTTACGCTAAGGACAACACACACACCCATGCCCGAGGGAGGACTCGAACCTCCGACGCGGAAAGGCGCGCGAACCGTGGCAAAGCGCCAGACAGCGCGGCATGAGGGTATGGGGGATGCTCCTGTGACCAAGGTAGCCGAATTGTTTAATGTTTAGAGAGGCGCCATATTGAAGCTTCGCATACAGGAAAAGCGAAAAAAGTTTATCCACTAAGTCGTAACGCTGACGAAAAGCTGGGTTGAGTAGTTGTGACGGACCGTTATTGAAGAAGACTGTAACGAAATGTAAGAGGAAGGCAGCTGCGAAAGGTACTGTACAACTGAACTTTCAGCACCAAAACAGCGCGGACGGAATAGCAGAACGAGACAGAATTCCAAGAACAGTTATCAGTGATGCAAATGCCCGTAGCAGAAAAACGTTATGCCGAAGCCATAAAGCCTGGACTGTGGAGCAATGCTATAAGGTCTTGTTTCACACTATTCCCAATTCCTGGTCGTTTATGTAACATGAGTGAAACGTGGTGAGGTTTGGTGACGATTTGGGCAGCTGATCAGTGGTATTCCATGGACGCCCTGGTTACTGCCAAGGCTTACGTGACCATTTTGGCCTGTCAAGTCCGTCCCATGGTACAATATTTGTTCGCCTGTGTTCCAAGCCGACAGTCCCACTTTGACACGGCTCGCATCGTCCAGGACTAGTTTTGTGAGAACGACGATGAATTGTCGTATCTCCCCTGGCCAATATAATCACTATATCTCAATATTATCAACCCTTTGTGGTCTGCTTTGGCAAGAAGTGTGCACGATAGCTATGCGCCTCCGTCATCGTTACCTCCACTTGCCATTATTTTTCAGGAAGAACGACATAATATTCCTTTGAAAACCATGTAACACCACAACTCTGTGGGTGTCATACATTTTCTACGTGTTTTGCGAAGTTTGCTTTATTAGTTGTGGTGAATATTATTCTTGTAAATATGTTGTCAAGTTACAAATGCTGTTTGTTATTTAAGAAAGAGAATACGCATGCAATGTTAACATTTTGTAAGTAGACACGCTAGCCTTGTCAGGGAAAAGCTATTGTCAAAGAGTGTAATAAATTGTAAATTCATTCTCGCTGGGCGTGCGAGTGCGCCAAAGAAGTAGCAATTGGAAGTTACGAGGAGACGATTGGTGTACTTGGTTGTATATATTCACCGGTGTGGTAATGCAAAAGTGCGGAGACAAAAAGTCTGTTTCCGAAGCCCGGAGCAGTGAAGACTGAATTGGTTGTTTTCACGGATATCTAATATGGGCAATTTATGGCATTTATGGGGCACAGTACAAATGCATCAAGAGTAATTCACGTAACATCAAGAGTATTGTGGGCCCTTGTTATTGGCTATGGTATGGCAAGAAGATCAGCCTGTACCCTATTTGCCGGCCGGAGTGACCGAGCGGTTCTAGGCGCTACAGTCTGGAACCGCGTGACCGCTACGGTCGCAGGTTCGAATCCTGCCTCGGGCATGGATGTGTGTGATGTCCTTAGGTTAGTTCGGTTTAAGTTGTTCTAAGTTCTAGGGGACTGATGACCTCAGAAGTTAAGTCCCATAGCGCTCAGAGCCATCTGAACCATTTTTTGTGCTCTATTTACCGCTAAATGAAGCCATTCGACAAACCAACGGCATCATGAAGTGAAGTAAGATCTAGAGATTTTATAAGCAGAAGTGTAATAGACAGATCAACGTAGTTGGAAGTTTTTATTTCTTGAACAACGTTTTCGTCCATATTTTCACGTAAATAATTTTCCTAACTCATTATCCTAGTAGTATCCATCCTATCCCTTTGTATGAACCGAGGTAATCAGAAAATGAACTGAAAATGAAGTGAACATTAATTTATTAGATTATAAAAACATAATTTTTCCAACTTTAGGACAATTACTTAATAATGAAATCTTTGGTTGTAGTATGAATGATGTCAGAAATAGAATGATGCAAAAGCCAGTATTAATTCGTTTGCTAAAAAATGAGCGTCTTTCATGATACAAAATTGATAGTAAAACCTTACGTAACGTGGACACTAAATTTTATTGTAAAAGTACAATTCTAGTTAATAGCTTGTGGCATAATTTGTAACTTTCATTACAAAAAGATGTTTAAGTAACTGCTAAATGCAAACAATCTTTCTGCTTGCTACAATTACAACAGTCAGTATTACGGTGAGTAACGTACAAAAAAAGTTTCTGACCATAGACAGTAAACAATCTTACTTTAATTGATCTTTGAAAATTAGTATGACACGTTGTATGTGTTTGCTATTTAATCATTATCTGACTACTGCGACATTTGTGGTGTGAAGTACATTAAAGTGTGCCTTAGGTACTGTTCCTAAGTCATGACGCCAATAACTGTTCTTGCGTAAAATTGCTTACGAGTATAAGGTTCAGTTTCAATTTAATTATCCTCGTTCCGGTAAGGAACTGGCGACCGTTGGTTATTTCATTAATGACATACTTCGAAAACCTTTCTTCCAAATTTTCCACTAACTACTGTTAATTAAAAAACTAGTTTACATAACTAAAAATATATAATGTTAACCGAACTTGGTTTCTAATCGTCATTGCTAAATTACTGAGCAGTGGCGATTCGGTTATAACTTCATCTACTTCTCTCGGTTTTGCATTATTCTTTGGAGTAGATGCCTTTTCCCTCCAGGTTAGGTAGGAACTTTAGGTACACGGGCTTACAGAAAAGCCTACCTAGCCGGATAGGTAGGAGTGTTGTAACCATACAGGACCTTTATCCATTCCGAGGCGACTGGGAGCAGTTCTGAATGCCAACGGTTCTCCTACACCATATTAGTCACGGTAACGTGTTGTCTTCTTGGTGTTCCTATATTTCTGTCCTTCACCCGTACTCAGCATCCCAGTAAAAAGAAAATTCAGCAAATGTTTCATTCCACAATTCCTTCATAGACTTAGCATGCAAGGCAGTTTTGTGCAGATTCTATGGAAGCTAAGGGGACAGCCGCGACCATGGTGCACGGATACTCTTCTATGCATGCGTGCCTCAGGATGCACACGTACTGCGTGTCCGGTTGAGGAAGCTGTGGCGACCGAACTGTGCAGAATTGGGCCCACACCAACACATTAGCACTCGCGCAACATTGATTGACAATTAATTCAGCATGTCCGAAATGCTTAATCATATGTAAATGTACACATGGTCGAACGTCAAATGATAACTGGAAAATTATATCCACAAATATACAGCTGACAATGGAAATGTCATTTCAATCGATACAGTCAAATGCAAATAAGTGAGGGCGTACGGTCGCTGCGCACCTCGATTCATTACGGAATCAAATAACGCACTTGTCATGAATACTCTTGTTGCTATTCTCGGATACTTTCGATTATGTACGCTGTTGGCAAAAAGGTCATTTGAAATATAATGCGAGTTGCACAAATACGTTAATGCATATATCAGTTCGACGAGGCTTTTTTGGTTCCTTCAACATAATAGTGATGAAAAGTAATGATTTATTAGATAGAGAATAATGTCTAGGGAAGCTTGTATTTATTTTTCTGTCAAAGAACTGAAAGCTTTTCGAGAATGGCCGTCGAACAGACGCACAAAACTAAAGGAAAGTAAAGGCTTACATCTCTGCCGCCGGTTGGTTGTAGTTTTGGAACGTGTTTTATGCTCGCGTATATGACATTTCAGGAGGCCGAAAATCTATTCTGTAGGAACCAATATCTGTTCCGAAAACGACGATCGTGTGAATCCCAGCTCGCTCTGTCCGTACACGGGACCCAGAAATCAGAAATTACAGACGCCTAGGGTAGATGCCGTGATCCTTGACTTCCGGAAGACATTCGATACAGTTCCGGACTGCTGCCTAATTAACACAGCAAACGGAACACGGCATGTCATTCTGACAGGAGGAAAGTCTTCAGACGTTAAAGTAATCTCGACCGTGCCCCCGATGAGTGTTACAGAATCATCACTTCTCAAAATATGTACATAAATGACCCAGATAGTAAAGTCGGGAGTTCCGTCAGGCTTCTCGCTGATGAGGATGTGCTATACAGAGAAGTCGCAGCGCTGGAAAACTGTAGCCAAATTCAGGAAGACCAGCAGAAAATCGACGCTTGGTGAAAGGAATGGCCATTCGCTCTCAACATAAACAAATGTTAGGTACTGCGAATACATAGACAGAAAAACCCCTTAATACATGATTACACAACTACAGAACAAACATTGGAAGCAGTTACTTGCACAAAATACCCGGGAGTTGAAATGGAATAACAACACAGAATTAATCGAGAGTAGGGCAAATGATAGATAGATTCATTGGAAGAATCCTTATGAAATGTAGTCCATCAACAAAGGGAGTAGCTTGCAAAACACTCGTTCCATCATTACTTGAATTTTCATCGGCCTTCTGGGATCTCTATCAGATCGGATTTATAGTGGAAATAAAGAATATTCGAAGAAGAGCTCCGCTCAAATTTGATATTAGTCTTGACCACTGTATTACTTTCATGCTGCATTACGTCTTTCAGCCCTACGCCATTAAGCCTGTGATAGAGAAATACATGAAAAAGTATCAGTGAAAATACATTGGTATAATTACGTAAAACTTATTTCGTACTAAAGGAAGAAGTAAGCACTCAAAAACATTGAAAAAAGAGATGAAATGGCCATCGTATGAAAAGAAGACAGGTGGAACTCACTAAAATATCTGTAACACATACTTGGGTGTAACGAAACTTAATTTATCAAACATGGACACAAAGTATCTGTTCTATTTTACTTGATGTCTTCTGAATTCAAACTGACTTACTGTACACATCGAAGTATTAGGTGAAGATGCTGCCAGATTGCAGTGCTATACAGTGTTAACGAAAATGTATGATTTGAAACACAGAAGACTGAGACAATTCTTTGATGTAATGTAGTTTTAAATGATAAATAACATTCTATTGTACATATTACACCATCCAGTTTCTTATCTATTAATATCCATCTGGAGTAAGGAGAGCCGGCCGCGGTGGTCTAGCGGTTCTAGGCGCTCAGTCCGGAGCCGCGCGACTGCTACGGGCATGGATGTGTGTGATGTCCTTAGGTTAGTTAGGTTTAAGTAGTTCTAAGTTCTAGGGGACTGATGACCTCAGATGTTAAGTCCCATAGTGCTCAGAGCCATTTGAACCATTTGTGTAAGGAGACTGGCGAAAATTAGCACTGCAAGATGACACCAATGTAAACAAATGCAATAAAAATTAGTGAACATCTAGCTGTTCAATAAAATAGTATATTACAACAAATGCCTAATTCGTATCCATGAAGCACACCTAAAAACGTTAAAATCGTTATACTGGTATTCGATTCACACAATAAAACGAAACTTACAAAGTTATTCACAAATTGACAGGAAGCATATTGGCATGGGACAGTTTTGCAGGTATAATCATCAGGTTACAAAATAAAGTACAAAATTTAATACATCTAAGGACAGGAAAACGCCAGGTGACTGTATACTTACTACACAGTTTGAAGATAATTAGTTAAAGTTAGCATCTGCCAATATACAAAGTGCAGCCTATTCAGACACTGTGAGCTATAGTAGCTGTAAGCATACCATAACAATCAAGCGGTCTTGTGTAACAAAATTCCGCTTATGATAGAACCAGCAATACATAAAAACTGAGGTAACAGTACATGAAACCAAGACACATAGATAAAGGCAAGCGATGTAGGGACAATGAGCTAATATATATATATATATATATATATATATATATATATATATATATATATATATATATTACTGGCCATTAAAATTCCTACACCACGAAGATGACGTGTTACGGACGTGAAATTTAACCGACAGGAAGAAGACGCTGTGATATGCAAATGATTAGCTTTTCAGAGCATTCACACAAGGTTGGCGCCGGTGGCGACACCTACAACGTGCTGACATGAGGAAAGTTTCCGATTCTTCATACACAAACAGCAGTTGACAGGCGTTGCCTGGTGAAACGTTGTTGTGATGGCTCGTGTAAGGAGGAGAAATGCGTACCATCACGTTTCCGACTTTGATAAAGGTCGGACTGTAGCCTATCGCGATTGCGGTTTATCGTATCGCGACATTGATGCTCGCATTGGTCGAGATCCAATGACTGTTAGCAGAATATGGAATCGGTGGGTTCAGGAGGGTAATACGGAACGCCATGCTGGATCCCAACGGCCTCGTATCACTAGTAGTCGAGACTACAGGCATCTTATCCGCATGGCTGTAACAGATCGTGCAGCCACGTCTCGATCCCTGAGTCAACAGATGGGGACGTTTGCAGGACAACAACCACCTGCACGAACAGTTCGACGAAGTTTGCAGCAGCACGGACTATCAGCTCGGAGACCATGGCTGCGGTTACCCTTGACACTGCATCACAGACAGGAGTGCCTGCGATGGTGTACTCAACGTCATCGCCATATTGGCGTATCATCTGGCGTGATGGTATGGGGTGCCTTTGGTTGCACGTCTAGGTCACCTCTTGTTCGCAATGACGGCACTTTGAAGAGTGGACGTTACATTTCAGATGTGTTACGACCCGTGGCTCTACCCTTCATACGATCCCTGCGAAACCCTACATTTCAGCAGGATAATGCACGACCGTATGTTGCAGGCCTGTACCGGCCTTTCTGGATACAGATAATGTTCGACTGCTGCGCTGGACAGCACATTCTCCAGATCTCTCACCAATTGAAAATTTCTGGTCAATGGTGGCCGAGCAACTGGCTCGTCACAATACGCCAATCACTACTCTTGATGAACTGTGGTGTCGTGTTGAAGCTGCATGGGCAGCTGTACCTGTACACGCCATCCAAGCTCTGTTTGACTCAATGCCCGGGCGTATCAAGGCCGTTATTACGGCCAGAGGTGGTTGCTCTGGGTACTGATTTCTCAGGAGCTATGCGCCCAAATTGCGTGAAAATGTAATTACATGTCAGTACTAGTATAATATATTTGTCCAATGAATACCCGTTTATCATCAGCATTTCTTCTTGGTGTAGCAATTTTAATGGGCAGTAGTGTGGTGTCACCGCCAGACACCACACTTGCTAGGTGGTAGCCTTTAAATCGGCCGCGGTCCGTTAGTATACGTCGGACCCGCGTGTCGCCACTATCAGTGATTGCAGACCGAGCGCCGCCACACGGCAGGTCTAGAGACACTTCCTAGCAGTCGCCCGCAGTGGTACAGCCGACTTTGCTAGCGATGGTTCACTGACAAATTACGCTCTCATTTGCCGAGACGATAGTTAGCATAGCCTTCAGCTACGTCATTTGCTATGACCTAGCAAGGCGCCGTTACCAGTTACTATTGATGCTGTAAAACATGTGCCGTCAAGAGCGATGTTCACCAATTATGGATTAAAGTTAAGTATTCCAACAGATACGTACTATTTTTGCTAGTCTCAATTCCTTGTCCTGTTCCAGACCTCACGCCAGCCTGCGTGAGCTTAAACGCGTGCCTTTCGGCTTCCTGTCATAGTGGATTGGCTGTCTTGCCAATCTACAACAAGTAGTGTATCTCGAAGTACAGACAATGCGAAGCAATGGTTCATTTTTGTTCTAAAGTTGAAAGTTTACGAACGTAGTTTCGTAACATAAAGACATAGACGTTGTTTACATTACTGACGGGCATTGCAGTATTTGTTAAAATTCATGCATTTGAAACATATTTTGGATTTTTGGGAAAGGTAGAACGCGCAAGTAAGAAAGAAGCAAAATATATCAACCTTGATTATGATTTTACTAAAAGCTCAGGAGGAAAGCGAATGCATTTAAGGTTTGTGACGTGTTAAAGAGCGATCTGACGTGTGTAGTGGTAGTAGTGATTCCTGGCTACTCTAAAAGTTTATGATTAAGAAAACTAAATTATTTCTGTTTTAGGATAGTTCTAGAGCGCCGTCTCTTACATACTCGCTTAGACGAAGTAATTTCAAACTAATTTCCATCAATTAACGGTATTTAATCTTTGGTATTACTCCGCAACTACATTTCTCCGTTAGTGTGTTGACGTCATTATAGGAGGAACTGTCTCTTAAAAGTCACTGCTATCGATCTTAACTATACTACACAATAAAAAGGTATTTAAAAACTATATCAATGACGATCTACGCAGATAGCTGCCATTTGTGTACGCAGTTGCAATTACCCAGAACCTGAACTTCTGTCTAGCGAGAATGTTGCTGCTGCGTTCCTTCACATTAAAAGTAATAATTCTTAAGACTGTTTAAAACTTTTTTCTCGGTTTCTTCTCTTATTGTGGCGGGATTGTGTCTGCTACTGACAGGGCTAGTTACGGGAGTTTAAAGGAGGCAATTCAGGTATAGTGCAACCCGAAAGCTGAAAATCTCCCGCTTACTTGGCAGTTGCATTCATCAATGCGCCATTTGGACACAGAGCGTATACCGATTGCGCGGATTATTTCTACACGACTCTTGGACGAACCACATTCCCGTCCAGAGCCACGTAACCACATACCCCGGTCGTGTCCTCCATGCTCGCTAATTTGAGATTCCTGCAGGTGGTCGAACGTAGTTGCACATCCACACTGCAAATGGTGGATTGATTGCCCATCGAGGCGAATCAGTTATACGTAATGTGTACCACAGCTGCGGATTCTGCGTGGTGTCTGTTCTTTCGGACATGTCCAAATGACAGAAATCATTCATATGGTTCTTACGATACAGTTGTCTGCCTGCACATTCTGCACGCCGTTAAGGGGCACAGCATGTCTTAACTGAAAAAATCGTTTCTCGAATTTTAAAGGCGAATTTTTTAACACCGTGATACCGGCATTCAAAATATTTTTCTGGTTTCCCGTAACTTAACGAGAATTCGAAATTACCCTACTGGCCATTAAAATTGCTACACCAAGAAGAAATGCAGATGATAAACGGGTATTCATTCGACAAATATATTATACAAGAACTGACATGTGATTACACTTTCACGCAATTTGGGTGCATACATCCTGAGAAATCAGTATCCAGGACAACCACCTCTGCGCCGGCAGGAGTGGCCGAGCGGTTCTAGGCGTTACAGTCTGGAATCACGCGACCGCTACGGTCGCAAGTTAGAATCCTGTCTCGGGCATGGATGTGTGTGACGTCCTTAGGTTAGTTAGCTTTAAGTAGTTCTAAGTTCTAGGGGACTGATGACCTTAGAAGTTAACTCCCATAGTGCTCAGAACCATTTGAACCAACCACCTCTGCCCGTAATAACGGTCTTGATACGCCTGGGCATTGAGTCAGACAGAGCTTCAATGGCGTGTACAAGTACAGCTGTCCATGCAGCTTCAACACGATACCACAGTTCATCAAGAGTAGTGACTGGCGTATTGTGACGAGCCAGTTGCTCAGCAACCATTCACCAGACGTTTTCAGTTGGTGAGAGATATGGAGAATGTGCTGTCCATGGCAGCAGTCGAACATTTTCTGTATCCAGAAAGGCCCGTACAGGACCTGCAACATGCGGTCGTGCATTACCCTGCTGAAATATAGCGTTTCGCAGGGGTCGAATGAAGGGTAGAGCCACGGGTCGTAACACATCTGAAAGTGTCTGTTTAAAGTGCCGTCAATGCGAACTAGAGTGATCGAGGCGTGTAACCAATGGCACCCCATACCATCACGCCGGATGATACGCCAGTATGGCGACACGAATACACGCTTCCAATGTGCGTTCACCGCGATGTCGCCAAACACGGATGCGGCCATCATGATGCTGTAAACAGAACCTGGATTAATCCGAAAAAATAACGTTTTGCCATTCGTGCACCTAGGTTCGTCGTTGAGTACACCATCGCAGGCGCTCCTGTCTGTGATGCAGCGGCAAGGGTAACCGCAGCCATGGTCTCTGAGCTGATATTCCATGCTGCTGCAAACTTCGTCGAACTGTTCGTGCAGATGGTTGTTGTTTTGCAAACGTCCCCATCTGTTGACTCAGGGATCGAGACGTGGCTGCACGATCCGTTACAGCCATGCGGATAAGACGCCTGTCATCTCGACTGCTAGTGATACCAGGCCGTTGGGATCCAGCACGATGTTCCGTATTACCCTCCTGAACCCACCGATTCCATATTCTGCTAACAGTCATTGCATCTTGACCAATGCGAAAAGCAGTGTCGCGATACGATAAACCGCAATCGCGATAGGCTACAGTCCGACCTTTATCAAAGTCGGAAACGTGATGGTACGAATTTGTCCTCCTTACACGAGGCATCACAACAACGTTTCACCAGGCAATGCCGGTAAACTGCTGTTTGTGTATGAGAAATCGGTTGGAAACTTTCCTCGTGTCAGCACGTTGTAGGTGTCGCCACCGGCATCAAACCTAGTGTGAATGCTCTCAAAAGCTAATCATTTGCATATCACATCATCTTCTTCCTGCCGGTTAAATTTCGCCTCTGTATCACGTCATCTTCGTGGTGTAGCAATTTTAATGGCCAGTAATGTAGTTAGAACTTATAATTACTTCTAAGTTGTTGCTCTGAGTGATCTTCTTAACAGTAGTAACGTTATACCTGTCTACTTCTGATATTGGCAATAATTATTCCTACCAATCCTGCCTACTCTATTTCTGTATTCCGTTTCGCTGCTAACAGCGACGAGGAAGGGTGTAAATTTTTACTTCACGCATCTGATTTGTTACGTCTGACAACTTCTATGGCAACATATAGTTGTATTTATAACAACAATATGTTACAAAACATCACATTTGGTTTAAAGAGAATCATTCCACGGAATATCTTTGGACGACGAAGAAATCTATTTTACTGGTATTTATTTACGAAATATTAACGTACCAAAATTAGATTTTTCCATATTATTTGTCTTCGTTATTAAGACAACGCTTGTAAAAACACTTACATTTCCAATTATTGATTACAGCGATATTATCCTGGGACGCTTTTTGAGGAAAGCTCGCGGCGCCTGGAACTGGTTATGAATGCCTACGTTCGTAATACACTCCTGGAAATTGAAATAACAACACCGTGAATTCATTGTCCCAGGAAGGGGAAACTTTATTGACACATTCCTGGGGTCAGATACATCACATGATCATACTGACAGAACCACAGGCACATAGACACAGGCAACAGACCATGCACAATGTCGGCACTAGTACAGTGTATATCCACCTTTCGGAGCAATGCAGGCTGCTATTCTCCCATGGAGACGATCGTAGAGATGCTGGATGTAGTCCTGTGGAACGGCTTGCCATGCCATTTCCACCTGGCGCCTCAGTTGGACCAGCGTTCGTGCTGGACGTGCAGACCGCGTGAGACGACGCTTCATCCAGTCCCAAACATGCTCAATGGGGGACAGATCCGGAGATCTTGCTGGCCAGGGTAGTTGACTTACACCTTCTAGAGCACATTGGGTGGCACGGGATACATGCGGACGTGCATTGTCCTGTTGGAACAGCAAGTTCCCTTGCCGGTCTAGGAATGGTAGAACGATGGGTTCGATGACGGTTTGGATGTACCGTGCACTATTCAGTGTCCCCTCGACGATCACCAGTGGTGTACGGCCAGTGTAGGAGATCGCTCCCCACACCATGATGCCGGGTGTTGGCCCTGTGTGCCTCGGTCGTATGCAGTCCTGATTGTGGCGCTCACCTGCACGGCGCCAAACACGCATACGACCATCATTGGCACCAAGGCAGAAGCGACTCTCATCGCTGAAGACGACACGTCTCCATTCGTCCCTCCATTCACGCCTGTCGCGACACCACTGGAGGCGGGCTGCACGATGTTGGGGCGTGAGCGGAAGATGGCCTAACGGTGTGCGGGACCGTAGCCCAGCTTCATGGAGACGGTTGCGAATGGTCCTCGCGGATACCACAGGAGCAACAGTGTCTCTAATTTGCTGGGAAGTGGCGGTGCGGTCCCCTACGACACTGCGTAGGATCCTACGGTCTTGGCTTGCATCCGTGCGTCGCTGCGGTCCGGTCCCAGGTCGACGGGCACGTGCACCTTACGCCGACCACTGGCGACAACATCGATGTACTGTGGAGACCTCACGCCCCACGTGTTGAGCAATTCGGCGGTACGTCCACCCGGCCTCCCGCATGCCCACTATACGCCCTCGCTCAAAGTCTGTCAGCTGCACATACGGTTCACGCCCACGCCGTCGCGGCATGCTACCAGTGTTAAAGACTGCGATGGAGCTCCGTATGCCACGGCAAACTGGCTGACACTGACGGCGGCGGTGCACAAATGCTGCGCAGCTACCGCCATTCGACGACCAACACCGCGGTTCCTGGTGTGTCCGCTGTGCCGTGCGTGTGATCATTGCTTTTACAGCCCTCTCGCAGTGTCCGGAGCAAGTATGGTGGGTCTGACACACCGGTGTCAATGTGTTCTTTTTTCCATTTCCAGGAGTGTATCTGTGATATTTGCCACTTTGATCAAATTTCACCATAATATGCTCAGCTATCCTGGTTCCGTGTAGCCTGGAGCAGATATTTCCACACCCTCTGTCTTCTCTACTGCCTTATTAATGAGCACTCTCCTTCACGTCTCACCTCCACCTTAAAGCTCTTGTCTGTAAAACATGTAACAAACACCCACTCTGGGTCAGAGCAAAATTCTTTCTCTCCCATTTTATCGTTCAGTCACTTTCTGAAAGACCTCAGTGGTAGGGATCCTTCTCTGAAATAACCTATCGCGTTGTATTAGAGAACAGTTTCAGAAGACAGTTAAAGTCATATCTACTAAAGCAACAATAATGATTCCTAATGTCTCGGTGCGCACTCGTTACCTTGTAGATCTTCTTTCCAACCAGATATTCCTCATTTCCCATTATTCTTAGGTGGTGCAGTCTCCTTAAATTTCCCTTTACCAGAACTCGCTATATCAGAAAACATTTATTTCGTACACTTATAAATTCATTTTATAGTTGCCACTATTATTGCTATTATGTCATTATTATTATTATTATTATTATTATTATTATCATTATTGTTGTTGTTGTTATTACTATTGCTATCAGTGGTAGCAGCAGCAGTAGTAGTAGTAGAATTATTGCCAGAATTCGTTAGTTCATAATCAGTAGAAATTATCCGCACTGCTACTTCAGACACTTCAGATTATTTTAATGTAAGTTGTCATATTGAAATTATTATTTCTTAGGTAGCTGTGATGTAAAAAACTTACTGTGTATGTGAAACCCTGTTCCAATCTAGGAGAGGGCCTGATCGTTCTCTTCAGATGAGGTTAAGTAAATAAAACAAAACAAAAAACTGGAAAATATGCCTTCGGAATCAAGTTACAGAATTTATCATAATCGTATTCTATTTTCTGGTTAAAGGGCTTTATTAGACATGTTCATATGTTACACAAGTTTGCACAGTTTTAAATTTCACGTTCAAGAAATCGTTCACACAAGAGAGTCGTATAAACATACTGTCATTTCACCGTCCGACGGCCTCCCGTACGGACGACATAGTAATAAGCATCCCTCGCGTAGAGAAACAACTGAAAGATTTGAAAGCAAATAAATCACGAGGTCCGGATAGAATCCCAGTTCGTTTTTACAACGAGTACTCTGCAGTATTGCCCCTTACCTAGCAACCATTTATCATGAATCCCTCGCCCAGTGCAAAGTCTCAAGCCGCTGGAAAAAACGCGCAGTTGAATCTTGTATAAAGAAGGGTAAGTGAACGGACCCGCAAAATTACCGATCAATATCCTTAAGTTCTGTTTGCTGCAGAATTCTTGAACATATTATCAGATCGAATATAATTATCTTTCTTGAGACTGAGAAGCTTATGTCCAGGAATCAGCATGATTTTAGAAAGCATCGCTCGTGCAGATCTCCGCTTGCTCTTTTCTCACATGATATAATGCTAACTATGTATGAAGGGCAACTGGCAGATTAGATATTTCTAGATTTCCGGAAATCATTTGAGAGGGTGCCCCATTGCAAGTTGTTAACGAAGGTACGAGCATATGGAATACGTTCATAGACACGAGAGTGGCTCAAAGACTTCTCAAATAATAGAATCCAGCATGTTGTCCTCGACGGCATCAGAGACAAGGGTATGGTCAGGGATTCCCCAGGAAGTGTTATGAGACCGCCGTTGTTCCTTATATATATAGATGGTTTGGCGAGCAGGGTGGGCAACAATCTGCAGTTGTTTGCTGATGATGCCGTGGTGTATGGTAAGATGTAGAAGTTCAGTGACTGGAGGAAGATACAAGACGACTTAGACCAAATTTTCAGTTGTGATGACTGGCAGCTAGCCCTAAATGTGGCATAATGTAAGTTAATGCAGATGAGTAGGAAAAACCAATCTATAATGTTCGAATAAATCATGAGTAGTATGCTGCTTGACACAAATATTTGGGCGTTACGTCGCATAGCAATATGAAGTGTAACGAACAGCCGGCCAGCGTGGCCGAGCGGTTCTAGGCGCTACAGTCTGGAACCAGGCGACCGCTACGGTCGCAGGTTCGAATCCTGCCTCGGGCATGGGTGTGTGTGATGTCGTTAGGTTAGTTAGGTTTAAGTAGTTGTAAGTTCTAGGGGACTGATGACCTTAGAAGTTATGTCCCATAGTGCTCAGAGCCATTTGAACCATTTGTAATGAGCATCTGAGGAATGTAGTAGGAAAGGCAAATGATGGACTTCGGTTTGTTGGGAGAATTTTAGGAAAGTGTGATACATCCTTAAAGCAAATGGCATATAAGACCGGCCGCTGTGACCGAGCGGTTGTAGGCGCTGCAGTTCGGAACCGCGCTGCTGCTACAGTGACTGGTTTGAATCATGCCCCGGGCATGGTTGTGCGTGATGTCCTTAGGTTAGTTAGGTTTAAGTAGTTCTAAGTTCTAGGGGACTGATGACCTCAGGTGTTAAGTACCACAGTGCTGGAGCCATTTGCACATTTTGGCGTATAGGACACTACTACGATGCGTTGTTGAGTATTATTCGATAGTTTGGGACCCGCACCAGGTCGAATTATGGGAGAACATCGAAAAAATGTCCGCCACTGTAGCTGAGTGGACAGCGCGCCGGCTTGTCATGCAGGGGCGCCGGGATTCGATTCCCGGCTGGGTTGGAAATCTTCTCCGCTCAGGGACTGGGTGTTTGTGTCGTTTTCACCATCATCATGTCATCCTCAACGACACACAAATCACCTCAGAAGACTTGCATCAGTTGATAAGGTCTACCAGCCGGGAGGCCCTCGTCACACGACATTCCATTCCATCGAAACAATTCACAGGCGGGCTGCTAGATTGTTACCGATAGCTTCTAACAAAAGTGTTACGGAGATGCTTCGGAAACTCAAATGGGAATCCCTGGAGGGAAGGCGAAGTTCTTTTCGAGAAACACTATTGCGAAAATTTAGAGAACCGGCATTTGAAGCTGACTGCCGAACGATTCTACTGCTGCCAACATACATCGCGAGTAAGCATCACGAAGATAAGAAACGAGAAATTAGGGCTCATACGGAGGCTTACAGACAGTCGTTTTTATCTCGCTCTATTTGCGAGTGGAACAGGACGGGAATGACAAGTAGTGATACAGGGTAGCCTACACCACGCACCGTACGGTGGCTTGCGGAGTGTCTCCGTAGATGTAAATGTAGATGTAGAGGTGACGGCGTGAAGTTCCTTATCACCTGTCTACGTTATAAAGTGCGGGATTAAATTTCAAACCTGTCCACGCTGACTCACAAGCGACGGCATGTGACTCTGTTGGTGGTGATTCGTACATCGGGTGAGGACTGAGAGTGAAACGGTCTGTGGTCGATGGGAGCGAAAATTTCCTTACGCGCGATGTCTGCTACGCCGATAGGGGGCGAAGTGGGGCCGCAGAGGTTAGAAAGGCACTCCCATACTGTCTCGACGTGGTGTGTGTCCGGAGCGCCAAGCGAGCTTGAAAGTGGTTTTTTTGGGTGAGTAATCGTGCATGATGCATGCTGTGAACAACCCATGTGGAACGGGATATATGATTAGCAGTGCTAGTGAAGTTACGTGAACCTGTCGCAGTGTACCTTTTGTCACGACATGCGACCACGGCTATTGGGTCGGCTCTGTATCGAGCCCGTAAACATCGCAGTCTGCTTCATTGGGGCGGCCTTGCCGCTGTGCTGCAGGAAAGATGCTATACTGCGGAAGTTACAACACTGCATTGATTTCACCTGGGTTTCAGGATGGATGGAGAGCGAGAGTGGTGGAGTCATTTGAGTTGTATTTCACAACACGATTGATCAGGGTGAGCACTGTCGTTACACACTGATAGAATGCAAATGTCAGACTTGTTGGCGTCGGGCTACTGTATGAGTAGTCATATTAAGTGACCGCTAATGGTGTTAATTTGGAAGTTTTAAGGATTTTAGCTGTATTGAGATTTTAAACTCGGTGTGTTCAAACTTGGTGGGCCTATGCAGTTGTTAAGTGAATATTTGCTATCTAAATGTAATTTCCAGTTTGTGCCACTGCATAAATTTGATTTCTGTTGTACGAAACACGAATTGATTTAATTTAGCTACCAATGTTTAATCTTGGTGGACCTTTGCTGTTTTCAGGTCAATTACTGTTACCTAAATCTAATCTGCAGTTTGTAGTATTGTGTAGATTGATTTCTGTTGGACTATCATAAACATGAAACATTTATTGATTTAACTGATCTTCCAGCCGGCCGGAGTGGCCGTGCGGTTCCTAGGCGCTACAGTCTGGAACCGGGCGACCGCTACGGTCGCAGGTTCGAATCCTGCCTCGGGCATGAATGTGTGTGATGTCCTTAGGTTAGTTAGGTTTAAGTAGTTCTAAGTTCTAGGGGACTGATGACCTCAGAAGTTAAGTCCCATTGTGCTCAGAGCCATTTGAACCATTTTTGATCTTCCAGCTGTCTTGCTCGTGTTATTGAAAATTTATTAAGGTTTTGAAGTCTCTTTATTTTTTAAATAAGTTTTAAAGTTATCTCGCGCATGGAGTTGGTTTTGTGTAAGTGGTTTTATAATTGTTTGGGTATTAAAGTTTTGTTTATTCTGTTTTAGATGACCAGCCGGTTAGTGTCTTCAATGTTATTTGTCTGAGGAAGGCCATTGTTGGCGTCATCTTGGAACTGGAGCATGTTGCTCCAGTGTGTAAGGAAAGAAATATATGAATTCGAAGTTTAATTCTCACGTACATGTGAATGTTGACTGATTATTAATTGTCATTCTGCTATTTTTTTTAATTGTTTACTCAAGACCCTTTAAAACGATGAGCGGTTGTTAAACAGTTTTACCTGTATGGTTTAAGTTTTAAGGGTTGTTTTACTTTATTCCTCGGGAAACATAGCGCGGGGAGGGGGGAGGGAAATCTCAAGTACGTTGACCTCGGCCGCTAGTTTGGTGCTATGAGGGAGGAAGGAGGAGACTCGACCCGGCACCGGGCTTCACCCTCTCACTTCTCTCATCATACAACGTAAACTAATTCCACACTCTACACGCATCCATTACATTCACCTACACTCTACAGACACACGTAAGACACGTGTCTCATACATCTGCAAGGGGCCATTGCGTGAGGCGGAAGAAAATTCTCGCGAACGGCGTAGCTGAACTAGCCCTTGGACTCCCCCAGCCAACAATGCCATAGAATTTTACTTTGCTTTCACCATCCCCAATTCAGTTTCATAATTATTACTACGATATACTTAACAACTGTCTTTCGATTTACCTCTTCGTCTTCCTGCCCATTTGCGTTATTCTCTAAATTTCCAAAACTCGAGCTTTGAGAAGGTTCCACAAGGAACCGCAAGAGTGCGAGGTCGCAAGTTCAGTCTTTAGTAAGGCTCATTTGAAAGTGTTAACAATAACGACAGAAAAAATATTAGCTGATAATGATTCATCACGTGCATCACGAGGCCGACAAAAATGAGTGACCGGGAGGTGTAGAGGTGTGAGATGTATTATGATGAACACCATCGACGTTCAAGAAATATGCAAAAAAAAACCATTAACTTGCACCATGAACACCGAATGATAAATGGCGCGCCACAGTGATCACAAACGTTCGCACGATCAAGTTCCAAAGCGAACTCCTTGGTAGCTACAAATCATGCAGGACGTTAAGCTAAACATCCACTCTTCAAAGGCTGCATATAGATCCATATTGGTGCAAAGAGGTGTTGAGAATTGACGGCATGGGATGGCATGCAGCCCAGTGCGAAACTGACGTGGAACTTAGCGTGAAAATGGCTATCCTAAGGCGTGGCTGCTAATAGTGCCATATTATGTTTTATGGACGCGGAAGAGACGAACATCCATGCGGTATGAACTGCAATGTCACACACTTTTCAGGAGGGACAGTTTGCTCTACAAGAATATGATTTTTATATTCAGATCAGTAATCCACCAAAAGCAAATTATTTTGATCAGCTATTGACCAAACGCAGTGCTCATACCATAGCTGTAGTTCTCTTACGCCCCTTTTCCCAGTCTTGTTTGCTGTGACGTTAATATTTCCTACTGCCCTCCCAAGATCACGCACACAAGGAAAATTTTTTGGGGGCAGAGCGCCTCCAACTTCTCGCAGCACAACAAATGACATTTCAAACAATTTATCATCCAGATTAACACTCGGTATAATTGTATACGAATGAGGTAAGGCATTGATGTTAGTTGATCTTTATGGTAGTCTCCTGGTACTTCTAATTTCAAAGGTTCCCTTCATATGGATTACTGAACGATAGAACAAGTTTGTTTATCTCATCTACAAATTTTGAGTCGATTGCGCAGTTTTCTGTGAATCGTCAAGTTGACGCTTTGTTTGAAATTTCTTTGTTTTACGTCTTCCAGTTGTGAAGCAGTGTTTGAAGTTATGCAAACATCCACTGCTACCCTTGAAAACGTTGTAACCTATGTCACGAGCAGTTTGACGTGCATAACTTAGGTCACTGTCATGCATGTCCTGTAAGTTGTGTGGAACATCCTTGAAATGCGCAAACATCAGTATTTGAAACAAGTGCACCTTGTCCTCCCTCGAATACCCTTTGTTTTCCTTATGCGCTACACGATCATATTGTGGTGTCACCGCCATATACCACACTTGCTAGGTGGTAGCCTTTAAATCGGCCGCGGTCCGCTAGTATACGTCGGACCCGCGTGTCGCCACTATCAGTGATTGCAGACCGAGCGCCGCCACACGGCAGGTCTAGAGAGACTTCCTAGCACTCGCCCCAGTTGTACAGACGACTTTGCTAGCGAAGCTACACTGACAAATACGCTCTCATTTGCCGAGGCGATAGTTAGCATAGCCTTCAGCTACGTCATTTGCTACGACCTAGCAAGGCGCCATTACCAGTTTATATTAAGATTGTACTTATGTATCGTCAAGAGCTATGTACACCAATTATGGATTAAAGTTAAGTATTACATCAACTACGTACTTTATTTGCTATTATAAATTCCCATAACTGTTCCAAACCTCACGCCAGTCTGCGTGAGCTTAAACGCGTGCATTTCGGCCTCCTCTAGCTACACGGTGTTGGCTCTTCTGCCAACACATCACATATTGCTACTGAAGTATTTGAAATTTGTTAATAATTTTCAATCTGTTTCTTTTCCCCTGTCCGACAACGACGATGAACTACATGCCTCGACACCTGTTTCAATATCGCTTTCACTTGTCAAGCACGTATCGTCATCTATGTAATCATCGTGTGTATTGACCTCATAGCGTGTACAACAGCATACATTCCACTCACTCATCTTGCAGAAACGCTAATATTTCATCTGCCACTTCTTTCTCACTCTGCGAAATTCCTTTGGTTCCATTCTGACGAAATATCAACGCGTTCTTGCTTTGTTTAATGTTGCAATTGCTTTGTGTCAACCCCACTAGCACTGTAGCGCTATTCTGAGTTACTCGTCGACTATGTAATTCAGTTACGCTCCATAGCCTCATGCTGCTGTCACCATTGTGTACCTACAGACCCTCCTCCTGTGGCCATTAGCAGCCAATATTGCGGTTGCATGGTAGACAATAAGTGGAGCGTCGAATGCCGTAAACATCATTGGTGTTTTGCGCCCTCGCACTCGAGGGGTTCCTTGTAAGTACAAACAACAGCTCAGAGAAATTATTAATATCAATAACAAAACTCAATACTCAATAACCATTCAATTTATCAAAAAAATTAAAAAATTAAAAAGTCAGGAATGATGAGGTGTTTCAGAAGAGACACAGCTGTATAAAGGTTGTTTTTTTTCGCAAATACCGGTTTCAAGTCAGTATACACAATTCTTCAGGTTTATATATCAAAAATACAAATCGCTATGTGAAATTTTTGAAATGGTAGAGATACGGAACCATAGCGTTTACATTCAATAAGCAACACTTACGAGTACTCACAGTGGCCGGGGTAGCCGAGCGGTTCTAGGCGCTACAGTCTGGAGCCGCGCGACCGCTACGGTCACAGGTTCGAATCCTGCCTCGGGCACGGATGTGTGTGATGTCCTTAGGTTAGTTAGGTTTAAGTAGTTCTGAGTTCTAGGGACTGATGACCTCAGAAGTTAAGTCTCATAGTGCTCAGAGTCATTTGAACCAATCAACTTTTGATTTGGATAACCTTCCCGAAGCTGGGATTCCATAATTGTCTGTCTACACTACTGAAATGACCAACGGTCTTGCCGCAGGGATAACACTGGTTCCCGTTAGATCACCCAAGTTAAGCGCTGTCTGGCGGGGCTAGTATTTGGATGGGTGACCATTCGGTAAGCCTGGTGCTGTTGGCAAGCCTTGTGAGGCTCCGGTCTCATACAGTGATATACGGCCAGCAGAGCGGTGTGCTGACCGCACGACCTCCATATCCGCATCCAGTGACACCTATGATCTGAGGATGACAGCCCGCATCTCGTGGTCGTGCGGTAGCGTTCTCGCTTAACACACCCGGGTTCCCGGGTTCGATTCCCGGCGGTGTCAGGGATTTTCTCTGCCTCGTGATGGCTGGGTGTTGTGTGATGTCCTTAGGTTAGTTAGGTTTAAGTAGTTCTAAGTTCTAGGGGACTGATGACCATAGATGTTAAGTCCCTTAGTGCTCAGAGCCATTTGAACCATTTTTTTTTTTTAGGATGACACGGCGGGCGGTCGGTACCGTTGGGCCGGCATGGTCTGTTCGGACGGAGCTTAGTTTTACATCACTGAAGTATAGCCTTGTGAGTACTCGACATTTTCTCGCGTTTAATGTCAACGCTATGGTTCTGCATCTCTATCATTTCAAACATTTCACCCAGTAATTTGTATTTTGGAGGCGTTCTTACTGACGTGAGACCGGTAGCTGCGAATAAAGCATCATCATACAGCTGTGCGGCTTTTGCAAACAGCTCATCATTCTTGACCTTTTGCAGTTGTTACAATTTTTGTGATATCTGAATTGTTATTGAGTCTTGAATTTTGATTTTATCATTGTTAGGTTTTGTCCTTGTGAGCGTTTACACCCATACTAAAAAAATGATCAAGATCTGAATTTTGTCTACAGTAATGCAGCACACAGCTACAGTGTTTTTCGTTGAGAACTGGTTGCAGTGCAGCTTTTAGCAAGCTTTATCAAACGTTCGCCAAAGATTGAAAACATAAAATTTATGATTACGGACGTCTATTGTTCATAGAAACATCATTCTTGGGTTAGATATATTTCATATATTATAAGACAGGAATAATCTCTTTCAAATTCTGAAGGTGACAAGGGTAAATACAGGGAGCGAAAGGCTATTTACAGTTTGTACAGAAACCAAATGGCAGTTATAAGAGTCGAGGGACATGAAAGGGAAGCAGTGGTTCGGAAGGGAGTGAGACAGGGTTTTAGCCTCTCCCCGATTTTATTCAGTCTGTACATTGAGCAAGAACTAAAGGAAACAAAAGAAAAATTCGGAGTAGGTATTAAAACCCATGGACAAGAAATAAAAACTTTAAGGTTTACCGATGACATTGTAATTCTGTCAGAGACAGCAAAGGACTTGGAAGAGCAGTTGAACGGAATGGACAATGTCTTGAAAGGAGGATATAAGATCAGCATTAATAAAAGCAAAACGAGGATAATGGAATGTAGTCGAGTTAACTCGGGTGATTCTGAGGGAATTAGTTTAGGAAATGAGACACTAAAAAGCAGTAAAGGAGTTTTGCTATTTGGGGAGCAAAATAACTGACGATGGTCGAAGTAGAGAGGATATAAAATGTAGACTAGCAAAGGCAAGGAAAGCGTTTCTGAAGAAGAGAAATTTGTTAACAACGAGTATACATTTAAGTGACAGGAGGTCGTTTCTGAAATTATTTGTATGGAGTGTAGTCATGTATGGAAGCGAAACATGGACGATAAATAGTTTGGACAAGAAGAGAATAGCAGGTTTCGAAATATGGTGCTACAGAAGAATGTTGAAGATTAGATTGGTAGATCACATAACTAATGAAGAAGAATTGAACAGAATTGGGGAGAAGAGGAGTTTGTCGCACAACTTGACTAGAAGAAGGGATCGGTTGGTAGGAGATGTTCTGAGGCATCAATGGATCACCAATTTAGTATTGGAGGGCAGCGTGGAGGGTAAAAATCGTAGAGGGAGACCAAGAGATGAATACACTACACAGATTCAGAACGATGTAGGCTGCAGTAGGTACTGGATAGAGTAGCATGGAGAGCTGCATCAAACCAGTCTCATGACTGAAGACCACAACAACAATAAACTTCATGACTTGTGGCACTTCTTCATGCTGTATACAAACATCAGTGATCATTATGTAATCTGAAGGAAGGTAACAACTTTTCGGACAGTCAGCATAGAAATAAGAAATTGCTATTTTTTTTTGTGTCTGTGACACGCTCACAGCGAGATATTTGATTGATAGTTCGAGCCTCTCACGCAAAAATACAATTAGTGAACTTCTTCACTCCTTTATTCAAAGAATTCTGAATGAGCTGCACTGGAGAAAACGAGAACTAAGACATGAATAGAATATGGATCGCTCTCTCATGAAAACGACTTATGCGTCAACAATAATCATTCTGTGCTCTTTAACAGGGTATACCGGTACTTGGTACCAAAACACCATTCGAAGACTTAGTATCAGACGAGTACAAAAATAGGGTGCTAAAAGGAAACTGCGTCTTTAACTGGTGATGAGCTGCGTATGGTGGTGGTTACAGACTCCGAAGTGTGTAGGCTCCCTAAAATAAACTACACATTGAATTACTGTAGGTACTTAACAGCCGTGGAGTAATGTCCGAGGGTCCTGCACTGCGCCATACGGCATCTCAAGTGGAAACCGGCGTGCGCCAGAGCGTTAAAATTTTACACCTTCTCGTAACCTGTCCCGACAAATGCTGTAATTATGGGCTTCTTTACGACCCCAGTCACGCCGGCAACAGGCTCCCTATAAATTGTTTGCGTTTAAGAGACGATGGTCCCTTTCTACAAATGGGACACTCGTACAGACGTCACTTAAAAGGAAGAGAGATGAGGTCGTGCTTCTTGGGTGTATAAATCAACAAGATACAGCAGAGTGAAATAATATCCTGCAGTTCAAATGGTTCAAATTGTTCTGAGCACTATGCGACTTAACTTCTGAGGTCATCAGTCGCCTAGAACTTAGAACTAATTAAACCTAACTAACCTAAGGACATCACACACATCCATGCCCGAGGCAGGATTCGAACCTGCGACCTTAGCGGCCGCTCGGCTCCAGACTGTAGCGCCTAGAACCGCACGGCCACTCCGGCCGGCAATTTCCTGCAGTAACAAGGATTAGCGAACTCATGAGGGCGCAAATGCTTCCTACTATTACTGCATCGTCCTATAGCTGCTGTTATTTGTATTGTAATGTGGTCGTATGCAAATTCATTACTTTTCGCAAATGTATATCATCGAACGCTGGAACTCTCTCGCGTTCCACTACCATCAAACACAGACTCCTGCATCTGCCTGAATGTATCATCTGACATTGTCAGTTTTACTCCTCGTATAGCGTATAATGACACAAAGTAACTTTTCAACCCACAGAGCAATCAAATAACATTATAATATACAGTTTGTTTCGAAGTGATCTTTACAACTTTCATCACTTATATTTCAGAAATGGGAATAGCTAGAAAAATGACGTTTGTAGCATAATGTTCATGCTGTATGACTTTATATCACTAAGTTATTCGCAGAGCACCCAAAACACATCATATAATACTTTTGATTGCCCTCTTCTATTTTAATAAAACTTTAGTAAGTCATTAGTTGTTTCCATAGTTTAGTGGTATTGTCTGTCTGTTCATGTATAAATATAGATCTCCATAGACGCAAACGTAAACTCATCTACAGCTCGCCCACAATCGATATCTTAGATAAACAGGTCCACATTTCATCAAGTTACCTTCCATTCAGAAGGCTGTTGCACTTAGTGACTGTTATATTGACTTGTAAATAATAGAGTTCAACTATCAGTCGTCTTTTTTAAATTTTGTTGGCAGATCTAGATTTCAGCTAGAAACTAGCCATTCTCAATGCACTATCATTTTTGATGAATGTATGTAATGCCTGTTAGTCGGGCTTCATCCACAGTTCATTGAACTGTTGATGAAGCCCGACTAACACATATTACATACATTGATCAAAAGTGATAGTGCATTGAGAATGGCTAGTTTCTAGCTGAGCTCTAGATTTGCCAATAAAATTTAAAAAGGACGACTGATAGCTGAACTCTGTTACTTACAGTTCCACATTTTCTAAATTGTCTGCCCTTGTCTTATTTTCTTCTACTGTTCCTTTCAGTCGCTTGTTACATATATTTCTATATGCCATAGTATATGACTGCCAAGTATCTCCGTCACCCTGCTAATCTTTTCGTAGATTTCTTTCGCTGGCAGTTATTAGTTTTCATTCACATTCACTATTAAAAGTTTCCTCTCTGTGACATTTTGAATGTTTTTATTATTAAAGACAATAATTCTTGCTGAAAAATTATTTTATTTTGCTTACATTTGCAATTCTGACGCCGAAAATGTTATTAGGAAATCTGTTGACGGTTAGACTAAAGCCGTTTCAGTTAGTGGAAAAACTGCTAACAACCTTCGACTTACTGATGACATCGTGCTTTTAGACAGCAGCAAATATGAACTTGCTGGGCTACTAGTGACAAAAGCAACAAACTTTAGTGTATCATATGGCTTCATACTAGCAAGAAGTTCTAATCACAATGATAGATCGTAGAGCGCATGTCGAATATACAGGTCAATTAAAGGAACTGTGAGTCGTACAATCGTCCATCTACCTTGGTTCAACTGATCTGAAGATGAGTAAGAAGACAGATCACACTAGAGCCAGTGGATATGGAGAAGCTCACAAAGATATGATAGGTTACAGCAACAACGAACAGCGCAAGGATCCGGCATGTTGAAACACTCGAGTTACTTTAAAGTCAGTACCGCCATTAGACTGTTGTTTATTTGCAGTGTTACATTTACACTTACGCAATCATGGTTTCAGCTTCAAAGTGCCATTATCAAGTGGTTTTTAGTGTTATACAGTGCCTAAGATGGCATACTCTCGTATTTAAAATACACTATTAGACACATAATAATTTTTTAATAATGCGGGGCCACAGTCATAATATATATTTCTTTAAAGCCAGTACCGCCATTAGACTATTTTCCATTTGCAGTGTTACCTTTACACTTACACAATCATTATTTCGGCTCCAAAGTGCAATTATCAATTGTTTTAAGTGTCTTCTTTTACGGTTGCTACATACGAACATTTAAGTCGAGAGACAAGCAGGATATTGATGAATTTAAACTTCGGTGCTGGCGCAGTATGCTGCGCGTGAAATGGACTGAAAGAAGCACTAACGTGTCCATTACAGAGCAACTCATAATCTCCAGCTGCCTTTCTTCCCGTGTCAGCCGAAAAATTCTCCAGTTGTCTGCCAATATTGTGAAAGGGATGGAGTAAATGTAGGAAAAATAATCGTGGAAGGGAAGATGGAGAGTACGAGACCGAGGAAGAGAGCAGCTACTAGGGGGTTGGATGGAAATTAGATCTTCAGTCTGTCTCTTCAGTAGGCTCGAAGAGAAGCTGCTAACATCCGGGAGGAGACGCATGGTTCACGGTACCACGATACTGAGCAGTAGACATAGCGATTTGTGATGATGTTTATGCAATGTATCTTGACATTCCTTTACAGTCTGACGTCCGCCTTATTAGCTGAGTCTTTCTTACATCGGAGAATGGGAATATTGTGTTAAGATTTCTG
The DNA here is from genome assembly GCF_023864275.1 of Schistocerca cancellata. Taxonomy (NCBI): domain Eukaryota; kingdom Metazoa; phylum Arthropoda; class Insecta; order Orthoptera; family Acrididae; genus Schistocerca; species Schistocerca cancellata. The sequence goes on from NC_064631.1 coordinate 130,659,541, forward strand.
CACACTTAGTGCTATGACCCAACAGGGAACATGAAAAAGGGGTGGGAGGGGTTTGGGCCTCGACGCACTGGCAGTGCCGTGAACAGACCCCACTGCTAGTGCGGCGTGTACCACGCCCTGACCATCCTAAAAAAATAAAAAAATAAAAAATAAAAAAATAAAAGAAAAATAAAAGAAAAAAAGAAAAGAAAAAAGAAAAAAAGAAATAAATAAAAAATAAAAAATAAATAAAAATAAAATAAAAGTGGTTAATAAAAATTGGATTGCTAAAAAAAGGATGGATAAAAAAAGTGGATGGAGAAAAAAGTAAAAAAAAAAGTGGTAACGTGCTTGCCTCTCTTGCAAGCGGGCCCGGGTTCGATTCCCGGGCGGGGTGGAGATTTTCTCCGAGCAGGGACTGTGTGTTGTGTTGTCCTCATCATCATTTCATCCTCATCAAGGGCGCGCAAGGCGCCCAATCTGGCATCGATTGAAATAAGACTTGCACTTGGCAGCCGAACTTCCCCGGATGGGACCCCCGGCCAACTATGCCATACGCTCATTTCATTTACAGTCTGACAGTACATTTTGTGCGTCAGTATGAATTTCCTTATGAGTATTAAATTTCGACGTAATTATGGCTGGCCAAACACAGACTTTCTTAATCTCAAAATCAACTACCAGTGTTGTTAAGGGCATCGTGACGACACACTAATCTAACGACAGTGGCAAAGATAGCATCGGCGCAGTTCCTCTTTTCCCTCCCGACACACACACACACACACACACACACACACACATACATACATACTCTCTCCTCCAACAGAAGACTGCGGCTGCCGTAGCACTTTCGTTTCGCACGCGACCGATACGCTCACTCGGGAGCGCCTATTTGTCACGTGTCAACCGGCGAGGTTTCCGGAACCAATGACGTTGTCGAAGTAACTGCTCACTGTAGGCGCCCGTCCCCGCCGGTGATTAATTGCGAGGGTGCATTAAGTGGTGCTTGCGTGCCTCGAATAAGAACACGTCGGGGTACACAGCTGCTATTCGAAACCGCTCGCCCTTTAGGGAACTGTATTCACGCTACGCATAATGCTACCTTGAAAAAGCTCAACAACCCCAGAGATCTGTAACTGCTGGGACAAGTTTATAGCCCTTGAAAATAAATGGTACTATCAGTATTTAATGTTCTGGCTACACAAAACAAATCCTTCGTAGTATCGACTGCTAAACAAAATGGTGCAACATTTTAGCTTTTGGTTATTACACAGACTCTCCGTTATAATTATCAACAGCAGCTGTACAAGCAAGCGAGGTCTTTGCGAACTGTGCTACACAGGGTGTTTATTTTTAACTTGAGACAATCAAATATCTTGAAAACGACGCATCGGACGAAAAACACGTTCTGGGTGAAACGTTAATATTAGTAAAGGGGACACCTACCTGTGCTATAAACTATCGTCTCCTAATCACATCTCCTGCGTAGGTGAGGTTACATTTGTATTTTCAAATGAAAACCCGCTTCCCCCCCGATTTTTATTGCATTTTGGATTACACGCCAAAAAGTACGTGCCGTTTACTCAAACTATTGTTTTCCATTTGTGATAGATGGCGCTATAATCGACAAATATCAAGTGTGCCGGTTTTTTTTTTTTTTTTTCAATTATGAACCGATGCATCTGATTCTACATTTGATCTCCGCTATAGATGTAAACCTTTGTGTTGTAATGGCTGATATTTATGTTCGAAATTTACTTTAGAGTTACAATGTGAACATTTTAGGTTAGGCTTTACCGTGACTGTTATTGACATTAAATGAAACAACATTTCATACCACATTGCCAATGTCTTCAAACGAAAAGGCATAACCATATCCTTTACAACAGACAAAATTTGACAGAAGTTACCCCACAACATCGGCATACGAAACCCACTTCATCACACAGGTGTGTACAAAATTGAATGTTTGGACTGTGGCTGCATCTACATAGGCCAAACAGGCAGATCATTTGAAATTAGATTTAAGGAACACATGACAGCACTAAAAAACAAAAACTACCACACATCAGCGATAGCTACCCACCTGCATGAAACAAAACACCATGTTAACAACACAAGTATTAGCATCCTATACATCCAACCAAAAGGCAGAAAACTAAACATCCTCTAAACACACCAAATATACAAACACCAAACGAAACAACCAGAATCCATCTTAAATAACAATAATGACAATATTTACAATAGTATCATCTCTGTTTTGGGCAACTGCCTACATTCTTAAAACACACACACACACACACAAACACAAACACACACAAACACAAACACAAACACACACACACACACACACACACACACACACACACACACGTGCACACACCTTAATATTTACCATAAATATTGACAGCCGCCAAGAGTACAAGAGATTGACCGCATTTACAGATAATTCATCACACCAATAGCTTGTACCCCTTGTCAGCTTGAAACTGTATGTGCATCAACTACTGGCACAAATTGTATATCTATCTGCATATTTTATAGCATTAACCAATGTATTACCGTAACCTTTAGGCAGCTAATATATATAACATATAATCTTAAGACCCCTTGCCATGTAAATGTTTGCTCATATATAATCACTCTTTCCACTCTCTCTCTCTCTCTCATTTTCTCTCTCTTCTCCTCTCCTGCTTCCAGCCTCTCGCATCTGTCGATTCATCCCAATCAAATAGTGTCATCTATGTATGATTTTACTGCTGTAGCCATTATAATTATTGTGCTTCAAGTCTGTAACATCTCACCTAATTGTTGTTAACAAATATGAAGTTTAAGCCATTTTAACATTTCACCTGATTGTATAAACGAGTACGAATATTAAGCCGTTTTAACTTGTCAAAATTTGATTTATATGCCACCTGACGTACACACACATATATTCGACACATCAAAACAAACACCTCCAAATGCTTTAAACATAACAATTATTCTGTAATAATGTTGTTATGATGTATGTTTTTTGCACTTTGCGATTATGTCTTCTCTTCTGCTATACGAACCTTGCACCCAGCAGATTCCAGATGCCGTATTTGTTTACAAATGTGACAGTATACATGTGATGTGCTACGACAGCGAAAGGAACCTGTGACCACTGGAGGTACTCTAGATTACTTATTTTATGTTTACCATTAGATATCAGTTTAATTTTTTGTCAGAAGAAATCCAAAACCATGTTCTGAAATAGTGCCTTGTTTCTCCACTAGGCAGTGCCACAAGTTCCACCAAACAATCGTAACACAACACACACACAAATGTCATATTAACTAACGTAAATCCACCCGATAATGGAGGTTTAAACATTTGAAACGCGTCGTGGAAATAAATAAAACGGTGACTGGTAACAGTAAACTTGTTTCATTCAGTGTTACAAATTTGATTGTACAGTAGAGTATGGTTAGTCATATCAACGTCTGGTTATAAACTACATTCAGCGTGATCCGAGAACGACGTGCATGTAACAGTTTTCTGTTTCCATTGGGTCGCTTCACTGCGATGAGTATCCATGGCATGTGGACCTGTCACTTTCACTTCATCTACATTGTACCTTCTTACAATGTTTGTGGTTTGTCCTCCGCCGGTAGCCACGCAGCAGCCGGAGGTCGCCATTTGGAAGGAAACACACACGCTGACGGCGGTGTTTGAGGGCTGCACCGAAATCATGCACCCCGGTGGTTTGAGAACGTAGCACAATCAACCCCGTAGCGAACAGAAAACTAAATTACCATACAAGTAGCATACCTGCCAGAAACGACAACGTCTACACATGTTATTCATATTATATAATCATATTTGCAACATTCAGATAATGTCTGAACAGCAGTGCAAGCCGTAAGAACAAAAACGTTTACATGTACATCGAAAATCAAATGCATAATTAAATATATCGCTTCTTGAATGCAAAAGCAAGCACGCTTGATATTTGTCTAGTACAACGCCATCTACCACGAATGGGAAACAATGGCTCGAGTAAATCGTACGTACGTATTTTTTGGTGCAGTGTCCAAATACTCAAGAAATCGGGGGGGGGATCCCTTCATTCAAGTTTCACGCGCAATGGGAAGTTAGATGGTGGCCGATTGTACCACAGATAGATGTTCCCTTTAACAATATTAACTTTTCACGTAGAACATTGCTTTCGCACGATGAGTCGTTCACGAGATATTCAGTTCTCTCAAGTTAAAGCAAAATAATCTTTCCAAACAACTCTACCATATTTCTTTACATATTAGCCAAGACTACACCTACAAAGTACTATTACAAACACTCAATCCCTAGTTATGAAAATGGTTTTCAGCAACCAAATGCGTGATATGTGGGCAAAGCTTTCAGCCTGCAGGAAATGGCTATAAGAAATTAAAAACATTAATCATTCTCATTGTAAAGAGATGTTTCAAGAGTTGTTAATAACAGTATTGGGTGATGCACTTATAATTAACTGCGCTTCTTAGGAAAAAAAATCACTAATCACATTTATAACTTGCTCGTCAGTTGATGATTTCATAAAATTTCGAGAAATGTGCTGAATATCCTTAGCCTGTTGCCGCCATGTTTTATGTGTAAAACCCTATCAGCTTAGATTCTAGTGCAAGAGCCAAACTTGGCTTCCTAGAAAAACTAGCGAATAATTTAACACACTGTTACCTCTATAGAATAGAACTATTCATTAAATTGCTCAATTAAGGATTTAAGAGATAATTATAAGTTGTTGTTGTGGTCTTCAGTCCTGACACTGGTTTGATGCAGCTCTCCATGCTATTCTATCCTGTGCGAGCTTCTTCATCTCCCAGTACCTACTGCAACCTACATCCTTCTGAATCTGCTTAGTGTATTCATCTCTTGGGCTCCCTCTACGATTTTTACCCTCCACGCTGACATCCAATACTAAATTGGTGATCCCTTGATGCCTCAGAACATATCCTACCAACCGATCCCTTCTTCTGGTCAAGTTGTGCCACAAACTCCTCTTCTCCCCAATTCTATTCAATACTTCCTCATTAGTTATGTGATCTACCCATCTAATCTTCAGCATTCTCCTGTAGCACCACATTTCGCAACCTTCTATTCTCTTCTTCTCTAAACTATTTATCGTCCATGTTTCACTTCCATACATGGCTACATGCCATACAAATACTTTCAGAAACGACTTCCTGACACTTAAACCTATACTCGATGTTAACAAATTTCTCTTCTTCAGAAACGCTTTCCTTGCCTTTGCCAGTCTACATGTTATATCCTCTCTACTTCGACCATCATCAGTTACTTTGCTCCCCAAGTAGCAAAACTCCTTTACTACTTTAAGTGTCTCATTTCCTAATGTAATTCCCTCAGCATCACCCGACTTAATTCGACTACATTCCGTTATCCTCGTTTTGCTTTTGTTGATGTTCATCTTCTACCCTCCTTTCAAGACACTGTCCATTCCGTTCAACTGCTCTTCCAAGTCCTTTGCTGTCTCTGACAGAATTACAATGTCATCGGCGAACCTCAAAGTTTTTACTTCTAGTCCATGGATTTTAACACCTACTCCGAACTTTTCTTTTGTTTCCTTTACTGCTTGCTCATTATACAGATTGAATAGCTTCGGGGAAAGGCTACAACCCTGTCTCACTCCCTTCCGAACCACTGCTTCCCTTTCATGTCCCTCGACTCTTGTAACTGCCATCTGGTTTCTGTACAAATTGTAAATAGCCTTTCGCTCCCTGTATTTTACCCTGCCACCTTCAGAATTTGAAAGAGAGTATTCCAGTCAACATTGTCAAAAGCTTTCTCTAAGTCTACAAATGCTAGAAATGTAGGTTTGCCTATTCATAATCTATTTTCTAAGATAAGTCGTAGGGTCAGTATTGCCTCATGTGTTCCAACATTTCTACGGAATCCAAACTGATCTTCCCCGAGGTCGGCTTCTACCAGTTTTTCGATTCGTCTGTAAAGAATTCGCATTAGTATTTTGCAGCTGTGACTTATGCAACTGATAGTTCGGTAATTTTCACATCTGTCAACACCTCCTTTCTTTGTGATAGGAATTATTATATTATTCTTGAAGTCTGAGGGTATTTGGCCTGTCTCATACATCTTGCTCACCAGATGGTAGAGTTTTGGCAGGACTGGCTCTCCCAAGGCTGTCAGTAGTTCTAATGGAATGTTGTCTACTCCCGGAGCCTTGTTTCGACTTAGGTCTTTCAGTGCTCTGTAAAGCTCTTCACGCAGTATCATATCTCCCATTTCATCTTCATCTACCTCCTCTTCCATTTACATTTGTTTGCTGTACAGACCCTCTATATACTCCTTCCACCTTTCTGCTTTCCCTTCTTTTCTTAGAACTTGGTTTCCATGTAAGCTCTTGATATTCATGCAAGTGGTTCTCTTTTCTCCAAAGATTTCTTTAACTTTCCTGTAGGCAGTATCTATCTTACCCCTCGTGAGAAGTCTCTACATCCTTACATTTGTCCTCTAGCCATCCCTGCTTAGCCATTTTGCACTTCCTGTCGATCTCATTTTTGAGACGTTTGTATTCCTTTTTGTCTTCTTCACTTACTGCATTTTTGTATTTTCTCCTTTCATGAATTAAATTCAGTATCTCTTCTGTTACCCAAGAATTTCTACTTGCCCTCGTCTTTTTACCTACTTGATCCTCTGCTGCTTTCACTATTTCATTCCTCAAAGCTACCCATTCTTCTTCTACAGTATTTCTTTCCCCCATTCCTGTCAATTGTTCCCTTGTGCTCTCCCTGAAACTCTGTACAACCTCTGGCTCTTTCAGTTTACCCAGGTCCCACCTCCTTAACTTCCCACCTTTATGCAGTTTCTTCAGTTTTAATCTACAGTTCATTACCATTAGATTGCGGTCAGAGTCCACTTCTGCCCCTGGAAATGTCTTGCAATTTAAAATCTGATTCCTAAATCTCTGTCTTACCATTATATAATCCATCTGAAACTTTCTAGTATCTCCAGGGTTCTTCCATGTACACAACCTTCTTTCATGATTCTTGAAGCAAGTGTTAGCTATGATTAAGTTATGCTCTGTGCAAAATTCTACCAGACGGCCTTCTCTTGGATTTCTTAGCTCCAATCCATATTCACCTACTACGTTTCCTTCTCTTCCTTTTCCTGCTGTCGAATTCCAGTCAACCATGACTATTGAATTTTCGTCTACCGTCACTACCTGAATAATTTCTTTTATCTCATCATACATTGCATCAATTTCTTCATCATCTGCAGAGCTAGTTGGCATATAAACTTGTACTACTATAGTAGGCGTGGGTGTCGTGTCTATCTTGGCAACAATAATGCGTTCACTATGTTGTTTGTAGTAGCTTACCAACAATCCTATTTTTTTATTCATTATTAAACCTACTCCTGCATTACCCCTATTTGATTTTGTATTTATAACCCTGTAGTCACCTGACCAGAAGTTTTGTTCCTCCTGCCACCGAACTTCACTAATTCCCACTATATCCAACTTTAAACTATACATTTCCCCGGCGATGATGACCTTGATGTTGAGCGCCCATAACCCCCAACACCCACACACTACATTTCCCCTTTTAAATTTTCTAACCCGATTGAGGGATCTGACATTGCATGCTCCGATCCGTAGAACGCCAGTTTTCTTTCTCCTGATAACGACATCCTCTTGAGTAGTCCCCGCCCGGAGATCGGAATGGGGGACTATTTTACCTCGGGAATATTTTACCCAAGAGGACGCCATCATCATTTAATCATACAGTAAAGCTGCATGCTCTCAGTAAAAATTACGGCTGTAGTTTCCCCTTGCTTTCAGCCGTTCGCAGTATCAGCACAGCAAGGCCGCTTTGGTTAGTGTTACAAGGCCAGGTCAGTCAATCATCCAGACTATTTCCCCTGCAACTAATGAAAAAGCTTCTGCCCCTCTTCAGGAACCACACGTTTGTCTGGCCTCGCAATAGATACCCCTCTGTTGTGGTTGCACCTACGGTACGGCTATCTGTATCGTTGAGGCACTAAAGCCTCCTCACCAACGGGAAGGCCCAAATAAGTAGCAGATTAAAAAAGAGATTTAATGAAGTGGTACTTCTCATACAGTCCAAGAACAATTAAAAATACAAAGTAAGGGAGAGTGAGAAGTTACACAAAAATGAGGTATTTCTACAGTTCCACAACAGTCGCCATAGCATAATATCCTATGGATAAAACTACCCTTTCGTCTTCTTGTACTCAACATATCGGTTATTATTTTGCAGTACTCATTATTCCTCTTATGCTACTACTGCGACAAAACATTTTCATTGTACTTATTTAAAATGTGGAATTAACTAAGATAAATTTACAAAAGTAGTAGCAAGTGGGCTCATTGGGTGCACTCAGGAGCTTTTTTGTGAGCCTACTTTTCTGTGAGTAGTAAAATGATTAACTTTATATTTTTTAACTTTTTTATTTTTTATATTGTTACATTTTACCAGTAGTAAGTGGGCATGCTGAACGCACTTAGGCGATAAAAAACGACGCCAGTGAGTAGGAGTTACAATAGTAAAAAATTTAATTAAACCAAAAATTCCAAATCATGAAATTCATTATCGGAGTTTTTCATTTTCTTCAGTCCATTCTATCTCAATTTAACTTGCTCATCTTCAAAAAACTGAAAAATCCAATTAGTTATTAATTTCTGATATCTATTCTGGTCAAATAATCTTAAACTCGTTATTAAGCTCCATACAAGTTTTTATCCATATCTGCTATTCAAATATTCATATCCAGTAATATTATACGGAACATTTCCTTCTAGCTCTCTAATTTCTTAAACAGATTAAAACTGCTTGCATTATTGAGCTTCTTGAGTGGAGTCTCCATTTATACAATAAAAATTTTTATTATCAATATTTTAATTTAGTTTACAGTAGCAAAACTCCAGACCATATTGGATAAACCCAGAGGACTTTCTCTTGATGTTTCTTTATCACTCCTTATTTTCACCCTCCAGGCTTTTTATGGTGCTGATTATGTTTCACATTCTCCCTGTGTCACTGTTGCTGTCCCATCTTTAGCTGCTTGTAAATCGATGAGCTACCTGATGAGAGCCCCATGTCAGATGTTCTCAAAGAACGCAAGACAGTAAATGATTTACTAATGGCTGGCTAAACCATTGGCTAGAGCACCAGCTTTGCCCACACAGGCTAGCAAAACGTGTTTACAAGTCATATATATACAGGGTGGTCCATTGATCGTGACCGGGCCAAATATCTCACGAAATAAGCGTCAAACGAAAAAACTACAAAGATCGAAACTCGTCTAGCTTGAAGGGGGAAACCAGATGGCGCTATGGTTGGCCCGCTAGATGGCGCTGGCATTGGTCAAACGGATATCAACTGCTTTTTTTTTTTTAATAGGAACCCTCATTTTTATTACATATTCGTGTAGTACGTAAATAAATATGATTGTTTTAGTTGGACCACTTTTTTGCTTTGAGATAGATTGCGCTGTAATAGTCACAAACGTATAAGTACGTGGTATCACGTAACATTCCGCCAGTGCGGATGGTATTTGCTTCGTGATACATTACCCGTGTTAAAATGGACCGTTTACCAATTGCGAAAAAGTTCGATATGTGTTGATGTATGGCTATTGTGATCAAAATACCCAACGAGCGTGTACTACGTATGCTGCTCGGTATCCTGGACGACATCATCCAAGTGTCCGGACCGTTCGCCGGATAGTTACGTTATTTAAGGAAACAGGAAGTGTTCAGCCACATGTGAAATTGATAAAATATTGCTGCTAGCTTTTTAAGTATTTAGTAAAACCAAGAATGTGAACTTTTACCACTACCCACCCAGCATATTTTTTTAAGTCGTCAGTCTTCTGATTGGTATGATGGTGGTGGTGGTGGTATAAATAGGGCGGTCAACAGCGAGGTTATTAACGCCCATACACAACTAATGGTTTTATGCAGCCAGGCATGAGTTCTTCTTCTGCGCCATCCTCATCTCATAATAGCTCTTGCACCCAGCATCTTCAGTTATTTGTGGGATATATTCCAATCTATATCTTCCCTTCCACTTTTCACCCTCTGCTGTTCCCTCTAGCAAGGTGGAGATTATTCCCTGATGCATTAACACGTGTCCAGCCATCCAGTCCAGTCTTCTTGTCAGTGTTTACCACAGGTCACTTTCTTCGCCGATTTTGCGGACAGCCTCCTCATTCCTTATCATTCAACCTGATGTTCAGCATTCGTCTGTAGCATCACATCTCAGACGCTTCGATTCGCTTCTGCCCCAGGTTTCCCATTGCCAATCATTCACCACCATACACTACCATTATGTATTTACGAAATGTAAATTCCACTACTGGCAATTGGAAATTTTACACACTACCACGCAGTTGTGGCCTGCGCAACACGATAGTACCAACGGAACATCTACAGGGTGGTCCATTGATAGTGACCAAGCCAAATATCTCACGAAATAAGCATTTTACTTGTAAAATCCCTTCATGACACTATTTCTTTTTTTTCCCAATTGATCAAACTTTTTGTATTATCTCTGACCCTTTACGATCACATTTTCGTAAAAGTTCTGCATCTGTGGTGTAATAAATTGTATCTAACAAAAGGGACTTGTAGAGAGTGAAGTGCTGGCGCCAGCAAGTCCAGCCTAGTCCGTCGACGTCAAGATGTCCACAGCAGTGATATACGGAAACCGGACATCGATTTGCGCCCGCCATCAGTCGAAAACTGCTCTCTCAAAAATGAACCATCTAGGAGTGGGGCAAATCGCATTACGTGACTGAGCTAAATACCACATAATCACCTTGTCATTCTCTCTTGGACTGTTAACAGTCGTAGTCTGCAGAAGTAGGCAGTCAGCACCTGTGGAGCTGTAGAGTAGTTCTCAAGCGACCAAACGCCTCGGTTAAGCAGGTTGGAGGCATCACTCGCTCCATACATATTCCAGGAGCGCTCATACATAAACCAAAGGACACGCTGCGACAGGGGCAATCAAGTCAACCGCAGCGTGACACGGCCCGCCCTGTCGGAACCACACTCTGTGGCTGGGTGAGGCAGCGAGCAAGTACATCACTGGGCCATCGGCCGGTGTACGGCAGGCGACAGCGCTCCGCCCAGATCCACCGCCAAGTTGACAGGCGCGACACACTCGGCTACAATCAACTGGGTAACCTCTCAATTCTCTTTTTCTGCTATTATTTTTCTTCATTTTCTTCTTCTCCTTCGCCTTCTTGTACCTCATCTTCTTCCTCCACCCTACGATCCCTGATGGGCCTCAGCTCTTCTCAACGATTTTACCAAAAATATCTTCTTACTTCTTTTCGGTTCGATTCTTGAATTCTGGCAGTGTACTGTCGACCTGTCTTACGTTAACCGTTCCTTCCCTGTGGTAGACTCTTGGGAGCTCTAGCATCTATCGTCATCTCCAACTGCCTTAACAAACGTAATCTCCGTCGTTTGATAAATTTCGCTGTATCTTTCCCTTTCAAATGATTCAAAAAAATGGTTCAAATGGCTCTGAGCACTATGGGACTTAACATCTGAAGTCATCAGTCCCCTAGAACTACTTAAACCTAACTAACCTAAGGACAGCACCCACATCCATACCCGAGGCAGGATTCGAACCTGCGACCGTAGCGGTCGCACGGTTCCAGACTGAAGCGCCTAGAACCGCTCGGCTACACCGGCCGACCAAATGATTCATTTTTGTGTCTTATTCTCCTAGCCTACTCCTATCTCAAAGGCCCACAGACTTCTCACCGCGTTTTTGTTAGTTTTTTCTTCATCTCTCCTGCTATGGCCGACCTTTCTGACTCATATGAAACATTTGGTCACGCACACGAATGGTGTACTCTTAGAGTTTTTAGTCCTACTAATTAAAGAGCTCTTAAATAAATGAGACTTGGAAAAGTTTATCTGCTGTCTCAGCTTCTCTCTCAGATATACTGCTTCGTATTTTCCGCCGCATTACACAACGCCAAAGTAAATGCAGGTAGTGACCTGGTTAAATTTTGTGGCGTTCTTCTAGTACTGCTATTTTTTTTACTTTTATTTTGTTTTGCTACGCGTCCAGTCTTTGCTCTCGTCTGTTTCCGTCATTACGAAGGGCGTTCAATAAATAATGCAACACATTTTTTTCTTGGCCTATTTCTGTTGAAAAGATGTGGAATATTCTGTGGGACTTCATGAAATATTCCCGCTTCAGCCCCCATAGTTTCAGGAAGTTCCGCTCGGTGGCGACGCTACACGTAGCCCTCGAAATGTTTTCTGTAGCGAAGGTAGGTTCTAAGCAGGGAGATGTCATTGAGCTTCTTTTGATGGAGAAACAGAGATTCACAGATATTCATAGGCATTTGCGGAATGTTTACAGAGACCTGACAGTGAACAAAAGCACAATGAGTCGTTAGGCGAGAGGAGTGTCACCGTAACACGGTCGCGCAATCATGTACAATCCCCCATCTTCCGGCCGGCTAAGCACAGCTGTGGCTCCCGCAGTGCTGGAATGTGCGGACACTCTTATTCGAGGTGATCGATAGATCACTATAAAACACCTCGCTGCACAAGAGGACGTCACTGCGTCACTGTTGGTAGTGCTCACAAAATTCATTGGAATATTCTTCCTCATCCATCCCACAACCCACCATCTCTCATCTTCCAACTTCCATCTGTTTGTCCTAATGTGCTCTCCACAGGAAGCATTACGTGAAGTGTGGTAAGGTGACTGATGCAGCAAAACATTGGTTCTGACATCGACGAGTAGAGTGGTACCATGCGGACATTAAGGTCCTTCCCGGTACGGTGGCATAAGGGCGTCACATTGAATGGATATTACTTCCAAAAGTAGGGTTTTGTTGCTATAAGAGTGGGAAATAGTATGGAATACTGGATTCTTGAACAACACCGATCTGCTTTAAGAAAAAAGTGTGTTGTATTACTTACTGAACGCTCTCTTGAGTGTACATGTTCCGCCTGAGAAAAAATCAATTTGCAAACTAGTCATGTAAAATTGTTTGTAATAAAAGACTGCATTCTTCACCATACAAACTCACATCATTACGAGGAATCGTTGGTCTATCTCTGAAACACAATACATCAGCGTGTCTGTGTTCCGTGTATCCGATAAATCTTAGGTTAGTTTCCGGTGGTATATGGCACGTGACATACGCGCAGGTCACGTAATTGCAGTAAATTACAGCTGGTGGATTACGGACGCACGAAGCTGGCGCCCGAAAGCGTGGCAGATAGGTACCTTCGGGTTCGGATCAGGTGAACCTGGTGGCCAAGACATCAACGTATGTTCACTGTCGTGCTCGTCGAAGCATCGTGGCTCGATTATTACGTGACGCGGACAGTTATCGTGGTAGCTGTCAGGAAAGACAAGAAACATGGAGCACGGAACATATGAAGCATGGAGGGATGAACGTTGCCCACAATAATGCTCACTAGTCCGTAACGGTCATGGTACCTTCCATTACTACCGCAGATCTCATGCAAGCCCAGCCCCACAGCGTAATGCGATCCCCACTGGCATATGCAGAAAAAAAAAAAGACTAAAAGGGCGCGGTGCGTATTTCGAGCGCGCGTTCGACTGGATAACGACGTATCCGTTCACGACCATCGACCTGGTATAACAACAAACTTGAGTCATCCAACTAGGCAATGTGTTTCTGTTGATGCACTGTCCAGTTACGATTACTCGGTGCCCACTGTGGTAGTAAGGAACGATGTCGCTAGGTCAACATGGGCTGCACCCTTACTCAGCAATGAGCGCTGAAGGGTGTGAGCCACCTAACATTACCGCTGGATATATTTCGTAAACCACATCAAATACTGACGAATCGATTCCACAGACCGAACGTGAGGAGAGGGGCTAGTGTAATTGGTTAATACAAACCATACAAAAATGCACGGAAGTATGTTTTTCAACACAAACCTAGGTTTTTTTAAATGGAACCCCGTTAGTTTTGTTAGCACATCTGAACATATAAACAAATACGTAATCAGTGCCGTTTGTTGCATTGTAAAATGTTAATTACTTCCGGAGATATTGTAACCTAAAGTTGACGCTTGAGTACCACTCCTCCGCTGTTCGATCGTGTGTATCGGAGAGCACCGAATTACGTAGGAATCCAAAGGGAACGGTGATGGACCTTAGGTACAGAAGAGACTGGAACAGCACATTACGTCCACATGCTAACACCTTTTTATTGGTGTTTTTCACTGACGCACATGTACATTACCATGGGGGGTGAGGTACACGTACACACGTGGTTTCCATTTTCAATTACGGAGTGGAATAGAGTGTGTCCCGACATGTCAGGCCAATAGATGTTCAATGCGGTGGCCATCATTTGCTGCGCACAATTGCTATCTCTAGCGTAATGAATGTCGTACACGCCGCAGTATATCTGGTGTAATGTTGCCGCAGGCTGCCACAATACGTTGTTTCATATCCTCTGCGGTTGTAGGCACATCGCGGTACACATTCTCCTTTAACGTACCCCACAGAAAGAAGTCCAGAGGTGTAAGATCAGGAGAACAGGCTGGCCAATTTATGCGTCCTCCACGTCCTATGAAACGACCGTCGAACATCCTGTCAAGGGTCAGCCTAGTGTTAATTGCGGAATGTGCAGGTGGACCATCATGCTGATACCACATACGTCGACGCGTTTCCAGTGGGACATTTTCGAGCAACGTTGGCAAATCATTCTGTAGAAACGCGATGTATGTTGCAGCTGTTTGGGCCCCTGCAATGAAGTGAGGACCAATGAGGTGGTCGCCAATGATTCCGCACCATACATTTACAGTCCACGGTCGCTGTCGCTCTACCTGTCTGAGCCAGCGAGGATTGTCCACGGACCAGTAATGCATGTTCCGTAGATTCACTGCCCCGTGGTTTGTGAAACCCGCTTCATCGGTAAACAGGTAGAACTGCAACCCATTCTCTGTTAATGCCTATTGACAGAATTGCTCTCGATGATTAAAGTCATCAGCATGTAATTGCTGATGTAGCGACACATGAAACGGGTGAAAGCGGTGACGATGCAGTATGCGCATGACACCACTTTGACTCAGTCCACCGGCTCTCGCAATGTCCCGTGTACTCATGTGTGGGTTCATGGCAACAGCAGCTAACACACCAACTGCACCCGCTTCTCCTGTGACGGGCCTGTTACGGACCCGTTTGCGTGCTACGACCATACCTGTTGCATACAGTTGGCGGTAGATATTTTGCAATGTGCGGCACGTTGGATGCTCTCTGTCCGGGTACCGTTCTGCATACACCCTGCAGGCTTCAGCTGCATTACGTCGACACTCGCCATAAATGAGTATCATCTCCGCCTTTTCAGAGTTCGAATACACCATGGTCATAGTTCCTACAACACTACACTATCACAGACGTCTGTAACACGGTGTACTACAGTTGGTCTGCGTGCGGAGACGAATGCAGAATAACAATAGCAGCAAGCGCTACATGCGGATACTGCGACAGCTAGACCAAACCACAACAGTGCACTAGAGCCACACTCGTAAACACGGTCGTCATCGTAAACATGTCCCTGCAGATGCTGCTCGGCGACCGTGGCCCGTGTTCGTTACAACACGCAACTGAACGTCGGAGGTTTCGAGCGTCACCTTTAGGTTACAATATCTCCGGATGTAATTAACATTTTACAATGCAACAAACGGCACTGATTACGTATTTATTTATATGTTCAGATGTGCTAACAAAACTAACGTGGTTCCATTTAAAAAAACGTAGGTTTGTGTTAAAAAGCATACTTCCGTGCATTTTTGTATGGTTTGTATTAAACAGTTACACTAGCCTCTCTCCTCACGTTCGGTCTGTGGAATCGGTTCGTCAGTATTTGATGTGGTTTACGAAATATATCCAGCGGTAACGTTATGTGACTCACCCTGTATACTGTCGGCAAAAATGCAACATCTCCAAAGTCTGGGTTCATCGGCGCAAGCCGTAACACGTGCATACTGAAGAGTTGTTGTGCTAGTTAGTTTGTCACGGTCATCGGCGTTCAATGGCGCTCAGGAAGCCTGTCCGTCCACTTTCTGCTTCGACTCTTCAGGTAGTGAAGGTAGTAACTGTGCCAAGTTTAGAAGTGATGAGTGTTTACAGTAATCCTTCTAGGATACAACCATGCCGCACCGACGGGTCTGCACTCCTGCTGAACAGCTTCAGCCGTCTGAATGGTGTCGTATTGTGGACCTGCGAGAAACTGAATCAACGCATCTACGGACTGCCTCACATCTTGGACAAAATATATCGGCGACGTGTCGCTACATCAGTGGTCTATAGAACATTCCCAAACCCGTAGACCAGGTTTTGGACGTCAGCGTAGAACAGACAGACGCACAGCAAGATCTTGAGCAGTGGGGACCGACTGAACATTATCCAGGGGATGAAATACGGGCACATGTTGCATCTCCTGTGTCATTAGGGACAACTGCGAAGTGTCTGCTTGCAGCAGGATTGGCACTAGGTGTGCCTTAAACCACAGACACCACGACACCGTCAAGTGAGGCTATTCAGTCGACGTGAGGAGTTGACTTTAGAATGTCTAACACTATTCTTCAACAGAACAAATAATGCTGCTAATGAAAAAGCCACGTATAACACTATTATGTGGGGAATTGGTTCAAATGGTTCAAATGGCTCTGAGCATTATGGGACTCAACTGCTGTGGTCATAAGTCCCCTAGAACTTGGAACTACTTAAACCTAACTAACCTACGGACATCACACACAGCCATGCCCGAGGCAGGATTCGAACCTGCGACCGTAGCGGTCGTGCGGTTCCAGACTGTAGCGCCTTTAACCGCTCGGCCACTCCGGCCGGCGTGGGGAATTGTCCATATAGTATAATGTTACCCCTTTTATAGAATTTGGCCGTGATGTATCACTAATGGATATGGAAATCTGACTATTAGTTCCTTTTCCTAGGAGTTTTCTGGCTGTTAGAAAGAAACACAACAAAAATGGAATAATATTGTATCTAGGACCTTCCTGCACCATGTTCGTTAAGTGGTTTGTCTAATAGATTTATGGTTGCCAGCCTATCTAGGCAGAGAAATGGTTAAGTTTCAGAAGAGCAGAAGAAGTAAATATGGCCTATATTTCTGCTGTTCCATAACATAACTTCACAAATAAATACAACTTTGAGGATGTAGTTCTGAGAAAGACATAGGAATCTTTTAGCTACTAAACCAACATACATACCTATGATAGTTTTGATACGGACCACGAATTTTTAAATATTACCACATGCCAAAAAAGATTTGGCCAAAGGGGACTTCTACGTTCGCATTTGGTATAACCAATAAATTAAATACTCGAATATTCTAATAGCATAATACGCACATTTAAATTTATTAAGACACTTTGTTTATATCTTTCTCTTAACAAATGATATGTCAGAAGCCAAAGGTAGAGAGCGTGTGGTCACTCTATACCGTCATTCAGTAGTTATAGGCAACCCTATGTCAATGTTACTGAGCCACATAAGAAATTTTCTTTTCATAACTCTTTATACTTTACTAATTTCATTTATAACTGAAAGAATTTTATCTTTCAGGCTTTCATAACCATTTATAATTGATCAAATCAGAATTTTGTCTGTATTTTACTCAAATCTTATTTACTCACTTTCACTTTAAAAATTAGTTCGCAACAATTATTTTCAGAGATTTATTCAAAGATGAAAGTTAGTGCTAGTAGATACTGAATAAAGAACTTCAAATGTTTTAATAACATTTTTACTCGGAGTAATCAAACACCAGGGATCGACCCTATATAGCTGAATGAATAGGAATAAATAACAGCATGAACCAAATTTTATATTTTAAAACACTAATTATACAAAAAGAGTTAATTTTCAATTAATGGTTCACGCTTCTACGATTCTAATTGTACTGTTCTTAACCCGTTGGCTGTAAGAGGTGGGTGTGGCGGGTAGTAATGGGGGCTACCCTGTCCATGGTCGGCGTACAAGTTCCTTGATGTATGGGCTAATTAATTCATCTTGACGTCGTTTTAACGTCCATAACATAGCCCAACAACTTGTACCAAAGCAGTAATAAGTCAGCAGTCGACATATGAGGCTATAGTGCAACATTACTAGGCAAGGTGTCTCCTGTTCCGTCTGAATGTTGCCTCTTTCACTGCTGTATTCAGACTGTGTCTTCTCGTTCCCGCTGGCGCTACAGGTAACGCGCCAAAAGCCCAAGACACCTTTTACACTTCCCGCAGTAACTTCCGGACAGTACAAAAGCACTCCGTCTTTTACATAACACTTATCCTAGACATTGTCCCTAAGCGAAATGGAAACTACAGTGAAAATCAAAACTGTTAGCTACACCTTCCAGATACTTCTCTACACAGTCGCCACTCAGACTTAGACATCTGTCGTAGCGTTGTACCAAATTTACAATTCCCTCGTTATAGAAAACATCTGCCAGTGCTTTTCGACAACTTTCTACTCTGCACAGCAGCTTCTTCCCCTGTGTCAAAATGTTGTCTTCATAGCCAGCGGTTCATTTGAACAGAGATGAACCTCAGGGGCAGTCAATTACGAGCTTTATTGTAGGTGATCAAACACTTCCCATAGAAAACGCTGCCGGAGCATCTCCATTGCCCCTGCAGAGTGCGGCTGAGAATTGCCATGTAGAACGAACTGCATGACACTTATGCTATGTGGATTGCATAGCTTCAGGCGAAATCTTTCGCCAGGCCCTCGTACTTGGTGGGAGACGCTAATTTCTAGCCATCTTTACGTTCTCACTGTGAGCTCAGAACTGAAAACAGCGACATGATGCGAACGACGAGCGTACTAGGCACAGCGCCCAACGCATCTGTGCAAAGCTTCATCAGATTTTCACTGTATTTTCCATTTCGCGACCGATCGTTCCTTACTTTCCGAATAACCCTCGTACTTTCCTTATTAGACGGCCTTCATTCTAGATGTGGTCAATGGTAATAATGTATGGGTTCGTTAGTGTAACATGGCCTATTCGCAGAATGCTCTGATTGTGGACTTAGGCTTTTCAGTTTTCATGTATTCATCCTCATCTCTCCAAAATCCCAACCGTATACATCGTTTTTTAGACCACATGTATGCTACATTTAAGCATATGATACTTTTAATGTAGAAGTCAACAATGACTGGGAAGATTATTAGAAAAATTCTTGAAGAGCCACACTCAGCCTGCACTAAGCAGTCATCTCCCTCCTACATACATTTTTTTTTATTTCTCAAATTTGAATGATTAAATAAATGTATATAAGTGTAGCGGCAGTATTAAACAGGTAAAACCTTTTTTTTTAGATTATTTTTCTTCACAATCACATTTCGCTTTACATATGACCATTTTCGACCGCTTCAGATGGCCATTTTGAGATATGAAGACGGCTGTAAAGCGAATTGTGGTTATGTCGTACGATTAGAAAGCAATGCATTTTGATTATTTTAGGAATCAAGGTAGTCTCCAGCGATGTGTAAAAATAATGTCACACTTTGTACTATGAAATACAAAGCACATACCACCTCGTTGTTATAACTGACCTGAAAGTTTTGCTAATCTCTGTACTGTTAATTGAATTCTGCAGTTTCTTAAATACAAGTTCATATGCAAAAGGCATACTGAATTCTCTCATGCTGAGAAATTAGAGAAGTCACCTGTTTTATCTGGTAAAAAGCTTTCTATTGCCGAGCACACATAAATACTTTCGGCTACCGGTTTCGGGCTTTGCTGACATCCTCTAGTCTTAAAAAATGTTTCTTACAAAACGTGTTCATTGTAAGACAGAAGTTCTTGCCAAAAGTTTGTCAGAAATAAAACGTTTACAATCGAAAAGCATCTTGTGCACATGGCCACGTCCGTGTATGCAGTGAGTATATACGCAATCTGAGGTGAATAGTCAATGAATGGAACATGTCAAGCTGACGTACACAGATGTGCTAGTGTGAATTTTAGCTTATATTGTGACTTTTAGGACTTAATCATCTGTGTACGCTACATATAAGGACACGACCATGTGCACAATGTGCTTTTTGATTGTAAATGTTTTACTTCTGACAAACCTTTGCATGACGTGCTACATTTTATCAACTAATATGAGGTTCAAACAAAAAATGTATTGTTTTGTAACACGAATTTTTATGACCAGAAGATGACGGAAAAGTCTGTCAAATCTGTTGCCGAAAATAATATTTATGCGATCTTCGCTACAGAACATTTTTTATAAAGTGCAAATTGTGTACAGCATTGACAAGTGTAAAACATCAATTTGCGAGGGTATTTATTAAGTCTGCACAAGGTACCCTTGGAAGGGGGAAGGGGGGGGGCAATCTTTTCGGGAGGAAGAGGAATACCTGAACGAAGTATCACTCTGAGAAACGAAATACTCCACTAACTAATGGGCAGCTACGGGATGCATCTCGGGGATTTTATGGTGACACGTTTTGCGGTTAGTAACAGTTCACCTGGAGTTGCATTAATTACAATATAACAGACGTTTTAATTAGCATAATTAAAGGAACGAGGCTGCAGTTTGCATCATGTATACTCCAGTGAGAAGTCTTACGAACGCTGATGGGAACGAGAGAGAATTATTATGTTGAGCATGCGCTCAAAGGACACTTTCGTTCCTGACTTTCTAATGAAAGTTGATGATTTTCCCTTCTCCTTTCAGTCGAACCCGCGTCGTACCGTTTCCCTTCAAATACACTGCACAGTGATTTACCACTATCTACGTGTTCCGAATTTTTATCTCAAATTGCGATAGCATTAAAATACCTAGGCAACATTGCTGAAAAACAAAATAAATTATGGGTAACTTATATGAAAAACAATTCTTGCACATTTCTTTTAAGTTCCTTAACCACATCCACTTTTTGTCCACAATTCGTTTTTTGTTTCTTTGATTTTCTTAAATCGCGAGTTTATCTTGTAGTCCTTTAAATGTTTATATTATGATCAACTTTGTTTAGTCGAAATAGGCTCTTTGAGCTATTTCTACGTGTCGCCGCTGATGCATTTCGTATCTTTGGTGGTCCGTCCGGGCCATAAGCCAATGGTAAACGCTCGCGGGCCTGAAAACACGAGGCGATATAGTTTCAAATAGGTTTCCGCCATTCTGTTCCTAATTTTCTGTGTAGGAGGCAGTCCTGCCCTGCTGCTTGCTTTGTTTGGTTTCGAGATGAGCCAGTGAAAGAGTTACTACAGCGTTGATTATTATAAATGAGGTCTTTTTCAGTTGCTAGTCATGGTGACTATTAGCTGATACATTTTCAGATGTCCTTTCTAATATTCGAATATTTATCTTGCGATCAATTGATGTAAGAAACTGCAATAGTTTCTTCTGATCAATCGTTTGGGGACTATTCGTAGAATATATTTCAAACTTCATCTGAACGCAGTCCCAAGAAGATAGTGTTGAAAAAATGCTAAGTCTTTCGCTGTGTGGTGGAAAAACCTTTTCAGATCTATAGAAGGCTTCACTCAACTTTTATGCTCAAAAATTTCTGCAACTGGGTGAGAATAAAACCGTGTTTCTTGGCTGATTCTTTTTTTTTATATTTATTAATAGTTCAGTGCTTTTCAAGAGATGGCTGTGTCAATTTTCCAGTATTCTAACAAGAAGGCAACCAATCAAATATTTTCCAATTGTGCAATTAAAGCATTACGTGATGTCTCTTGTACCCAGATTAAAGTCAGTTCGTAATATATTTTTTAAATTATAATTTTCTTGTTTTTAATCAAATTCACGGCTAACGAGGTTTTACTCCAATAATTTTGAACATATTTGTATCAATTCTTGTAAAACAGAATAACTCTCTGTTTGAAGTTCCTTTGATAACTTTAATTAAGTAATATTATGAATGTTGCAGTTTCATTCGTGACATTTTTCTGTGTAACAGGAATCACTATTTCGAGCACTTTCAAGCGTTATATCCCTCTGAATTACTTACAAGTTCCAAAAAATATTGCATGGTACTGATATAATTACTTCTTTAGCAATGGAGACGTAACAGTCGATATTAAAACTACTAACAACAGTTCGGTTGCTGTTCGGGTCTCGTGTGATGAAAAATTAGATTTGAAATTTACCTAAGCGAACTTCAGTCACAATAATAAGTAATATTATTCATGTTATGAAATAAACGAGGCGACACGGGAGATCATGTTTACATCTTTCAGCAAGTATTGTGCAAGGATAACACAGAAAATGAATAACCAGTATTCAGATTGGGCTCTTATACGTTGTTGTCTGGAGTTTGAGGCATGATGTCCCGAAATGGTAAATAAACATTGTGGATGAACCTCACTGACAGAACTTCTAAAAATCCTCATCCATGATTTCGAACATTATGGAATGTGTAAACTAAGCTTTAGATGGGTAGGAAGTATGTGTCTAATGAGTTTCATTTTGAAACTTTCACAGGTAACAGAACATCTTCTTACCTAAAAACACAAAAAGTTATTGAAGTGCAGCGTAAAACATCAATACTTCTCATTTGGATGAGAGCTTCGGCGTATATTTACCTTCTTTAAAAATTATAGAAACCTAATCCAGGTCAACTTTCCTTAATGTTCTTCCTCCTCTTATTTCCAGCCGCAGTTGACACAACTGCAAGAGAAAAGCTGTTCTCCCAAAATTGTAAACGTAATTGCGGAAATTAAGTTAGCGTCTGTGGAGGTTGTACGAGTTTAATTACTGAACAGAACTAATTTCAAGAACTTTAATAGCAGCTTCGTAATTGAGGAATCATGCAAAGAGGGAACACGTCCCAGTGAAATCAGTTATAGGGTAGATTAAAACCTCATATGTCACAAAACAGTTTACGTGGTTCTTGTTAAATTTTTGTAGAAACCAGAGCATCTTGTTTGATAAAAGAGAACAGCCTCATCGATAGTGCCTAAGGAGAAGACTGAAGTCAGAAATGATTTTAGAAGGTAATCGCATAAAACCAACCTCATGCAAATGTTTCCGTCTCACAACATAATGGTTATAATAATTAGTCGAATTTATGTAAAATGTTCTTCTAAAAGCGTATTCAAGCAGCTTACATTGTTCACCATTTGATGTCTGCACATATTTGTATCTTGCATGCATCATTAGCCAGAATCGTATAGTTCACATAAACCGCAATTAAGTACCGCACTCAAGGTGAAATTAGTAACCATCATTTGTTAAGAGTCCATAACTCTTGGTCTAGTGATTAGTGCTGCTGCCCCTAGACCTTGGTGTCTTGCCTTCAATTCCCGCCCCGCAAGCAGATTTTCTTCGCTCGGGGAGTGGTTGTTGTGTTGTCCTCGTAATCAATTCATCATCACCGCCACGCAAGCCGCCGAAGTGGCGTCAATAAGAAATACTTGCACTACGGAGCCATTAACAGCATACCATCATTTCATTTGTGAAGAGAGGTAAAATCTGAGCAAGTCACAGAATTGTGTGCATTACTCAAGTATAAAGACACATGACATCTCCGCAAGACTAAATTTAAAATGTAGTTAAAGCTTTATTATCGAGTAAATAGTTTCCAATCTTTAAAGTAATTTTTAATGAGTACTGGTAATCCATTATACTGCTCATTCTGGAATATTTTTCAATTGTTATGGTTCCATGTCAGGTCTAGCAGTGGACATCAAGTGTTTATTAAGACCGACGAAACGTAACGTGATAGTAGCTACATCCTTTCGTACGATTTGCTTTCAGATCACCACATACCTTGCTGTTGCAGAGCAAAACTAATAGCTAATACGTCGCAAAGCCACGACAGTAATTCCGTAGTTATATTGTTTTTCAGGAATTTTCACTATCACATCTAAGTATTTTGTTATACTAAGTCGTATGTACACTGGAGAGCCAAAGGAAATGGTACACTTGCCTAATATCTAGAGGGCCCCCGCGAGCACCCAGAAATGCCGCAACACAACGTGGCATGGACTCGACTAATGTCTGAAACAGTTCTGGAGGATACTGACACCATAAATCCTGCATGGCTGTCCATAAATCCGTAAGAGTACGACGGGGTGGAGATCTCGCTTGAATAGCGTGTTGCAAGGCAGCCCATATTTGCTTAATAATAGTCATGTCTGTGGAGTCTGGTGGCCAGCGGAAGTGTTTAAACTCAGAAGAGTATTTCTAGAGCCACTCTATAGCAATTACGGACGCGTGGGGTGTTACATTGTTCTGCTGGAATAGCCCGAGTCCGTCGGAATGCGCAATAGACGTGAATGGATACAGGTGATCAGACAAGATGCTTACGTACATGTCACCTGTCAGAATCGTGTCTTGACGTATCAGGGGTCTCATAGCACTCCAACTGCTTACGCTCCACACTATTACAGAGCCTCCACCAGCTTGAACAGTCTCCTGCTGATATGCAGGGTCCATGGATTTATGAGGTTATCTGCAAACCCGTACATCTCCATCCAGTCGATAGAATTTGAAACGAGACTCGACCGTCCATGGATTCATAATGTTATCTCCAAACCCATACATCTCCATCCAGTCGATAGAATTTGAAACGAGACTCGTCCGTCCATGGATTCATGAGGTTATCTACAAACCCGTACATCTCCATCCAGTTGATAGAATTTGAAACGAGACTCGTCCGTCCATGGATTCATGAGGTTATCTCCAAACCCGTACATCTCCATACAGTCGATAGAATTTGAAACGAGACTCGTCCGTCCATGGATTCATGAGGTTATCTCCAAACCCGTACATCTCCACCCAGTCGACAGAATTTGAAACGAGACTCGCCCGTCCATGGATTCATGATGTTACCTCCAAACCCGTACATCTCCATCCAGTTGATAGAATTTGAAACGAGACTCGTCCGTCCATGGATTCATGAGGTTATCTCCAAACCCGTACATCTCCATACAGTCGATAGAATTTGAAACGAGACTCGTCCGTCCATGGATTCATGAGATTATCTCCAAACCCGTACATCTCCATCCAGTCGATAGAATTTGAAACGAGACTCGTCCGTCCATGGATTCATGAGGTTATCTCCAAACCCGTACATCTCCACCCAGTCGACAGAATTTGAAACGAGACTCGCCCGTCCATGGATTCATGATGTTACCTCCAAACCCGTACATCTCCATCCAGTCGATAGAATTTGAAACGCGACTCGTCCACCCAGGTAGTACGTTTCCAGTCATCGACAGTACAACGTCGGTGTTGACGGTCCCAGGCGAGACGTGAAGCTGAGTGTCGTGGTGTTATCAAGAGTACACGAGTGGGCCTTCGGCTCCGAATGCCCATATCGATGATGTTTCGTTGAATGGTTCGCACGCTGACACTTGTTGATGGCCCAGCACTGAAATCTGCGGCAATTTGAGGAATCTTTCCACTTCTGTCACGATGAACGACTCTCTTCAGTCGTCGGTGCTCCCGTTGTTATAGGATATTTTTCCTGCCGCAGCGATGTCGGATATTTGATGTAAAACCGTATACCTGATATTCACTGTTCACTCGTTAATTGCTACCTCGAAGATGCTATGTCCCATCGCTCCTGGGCCGACCATAACACCAAGTTCGAACGCACTTAAATATTGATAACCTGCCATTGTAGCAGCAGTAACGGATCTAACAACTGCACCAGACACTTGGCCGGCCGAAATGGCCGAGCGGTTCTAGGCGCTACAGTCTGGAACCGCACGACCGCTACGGTCGCAGGTTCGAGTCCTGCCTCGGGCATGGATGTGTGTGATGTCCTTAGGTTAGTTAGGTGTAACTAGTTCTAAGTTCTAGGCGACTGATGATCTCAGAAGTTAAGTCCCATAGTGCTCAGAGCCATTTGAACCATTTTTGAACCAGACACTTGTCTTATGTAGGCGTTTCCTTCTGCAGCATCGTATTCTGACTGTTTACATGTCTCTGCATTTGAATATGCATTCCTATACCAGTTCCTTTGGCGCTCCAGTGTTTGTAGTACTATATGAGTACAAGAATGGAGTAATTGTGCTTGATGTTAGGCCATCGTACAGCTATAGCATACTACCTTTTCTTACGCCGTAAATAATGCGTCATGTACCGCAAGGTACCATGAAACAATGTAATTAAATTTGTAACTGGTAAAAGTACCGCGTCCACTTT
Source organism: Schistocerca cancellata (assembly GCF_023864275.1). Lineage (NCBI taxonomy): Eukaryota > Metazoa > Arthropoda > Insecta > Orthoptera > Acrididae > Schistocerca > Schistocerca cancellata. The sequence continues at coordinate 130,685,690 of NC_064631.1, forward strand.
AGAAGCTGCGTACTAGGAAAAATATTTATGAATATTTCACTATCTTAGTAATGATTAGAAATAGTTTGGAAAGCTACCAAAGAGCACAGATACTACCACAGTTACGGAAGCTATAAAACTGGGATCGTCTGTCTGGCTGTCTGGGCGCTTAATTAGCGTTCGTCCAACCTCATATTAAGAGGACGAGTGTAATTACACTACTGGCCATTAAAATTGCTACGCCACGAAGATGACGTGCTATAGACGCGAAATTTAACCGACAGGAATAAGATGCTGTGATATGCAAATGATTAGCTTTTCAGAGCATTGACACAACATTGGCGCCGTCGGCGACACCTACAACGTGCTGACATGATGAAAGTTTCCAACCGATTTCTCATACACAAACAGCAGTTGACCGGCGTTGCCTGGTGAAACGTTGTTGTGATGCCTCTTGTAAGGAGGAGAAATGCGTACCATCACGTTTCCGACTTTCATAAAGGTCGGATTGTAACCTATCGCGAATGCGGTTTATCGTATCGCGACCTTGCTGCTCGCGTTGCTCGAGATCCAATGACTGTTAGCAGAATATGGAATCGGTGGGCTCAGGAGGGTAATACGGAACGCCGTGCTGGATCCCAAAGGCCTCGTATCACTAGCAGTCGAGATGATAGTTATCTTATGCGCATGGCTGTAACGGATTGTGTAGCCACGTCTCGATCCCTGAGTCAACAGATGGGGACGTTTGCAAGGCAACAACCATTTGCACGAACAGTTCAATGACGTTTGCAGCAGCATGGACTATCAGCTCGGAGACCATGGCACAGACAGGAGCGCCTGCGATGGTGTACTCAACGACGAACCTGGGTGCGCCAATGGCAAAAACGTCATTTTTTCGGATGAATGCAGGTTCTGTTTACAGCATCATGATGGTCGCATAGATGTTTGGTGACATCGCTGTGAACGCACATTGGAAGCGTATATTCGTTATCGCCATACTGGCGTATCAGCGTATCACCCGGCGTGATGGTATCGGGTGCCATTGGTTACACGTCTCGGTCACCTCTTGTTCGCATTAATGGCACTTTGAACAGTGGGCGTTACATTTCAGATGTGTTACGACCTGTGGCTCTACCCTTCATTCAATCCCTACGAAACCCTGCATTTCAGCAGGATAATGCACGACCGCATGTTGCAGGTCCTGTACGGGCCTTTCTGGATACAGAAAATGTTCGACTGCTGCCCTGGCCAGAACATTCTCCAGATCTCTCACCAACTGAAAACGTCTGGTCAATAGTGGCCGAGCAACTGGCTCGCCACAATCGTATCGTGTTGAAGCTGCACGGGCAGCTGTATCTGTACACCGCATCCAAGCTCTGTTTGACTCAATTCCCAGACGTATGAAGGCCGTTATTACTGCCAGAGGTGGTTGTTCTGGGTACTGATTTCTCAGGATCTATGCACCCAAATTGCGTGAAAATGTAATCACATGTCAGTTCTAGTATAATATACACTCCTGGAAATGGAAAAAAGAACACATTGACACCGGTGTGTCAGACCCACCATACTTGCTCCGGACACTGCGAGAGGGCTGTACAAGCAATGATCACACGCACGGCACAGCGGGCACACCAGGAACCGCGGTGTTGGCCGTTGAATGGCGCTAGCTGCGCAGCATTTGTGCACCGCCGCCGTCAGTGTCAGCCAGTTTGCCGTGGCATACGGAGCTCCATCGCAGTCTTTAACACTGGTAGCATGCCGCGACAGCGTGGACGTGAACCGTATGTGCGGTTGACGGACTTTGAGCGAGGGCGTATAGTGGCCATGCGTGAGGCCGGGTGGACGTACCGCCGAATTGCTCAACACGTGGGGCGTGAGGTCTCCACAGTACATCGATGTTGTCGCCAGTGGTCGGCGGAAGGTGCACGTGCCCGTCGACCTGGGACCGGACCGCAGCGACGCACGGATGCACGCCAAGACCGTAGGATCCTACGCAGTGCCGTAGAGGACCGCACCGCCACTTCCCAGCAAATTAGGGACACTGTTGCTCCTGGGGTATCGGCGAGGACCATTCGCAACTGTCTCCATGAAGCTGGGCTACGGTCCCGCACACCGTTAGGCCGTCTTCCGTTCACGCCCCAACATCGTGCAGCCCGCCTCCAGTGGCGTCGCGACAGGCGTGAATGGAGGGACGAATGGAGACGTGTCGTCTTCAGCGATGAGAGTCGCTTCTGCCTTGGTGCCAATGATGGTCGTATGCGTGTTTGGCGCCGTGCAGGTGAGCGCCACAATCAGGACTGCATACGACCGAGGCACACAGGGCCAACACCCGGCATCATGGTGTGGGGAGCGATCTCCTACACTGGCCGTACACCACTGGTGATCGTCGAGGGGACACTGAACAGTGCACGGTACATCCAAACCGTCATCGAACCCATCGTTCTACCATTCCTAGACCGGCAAGGGAACTTGCTGTTCCAACAGGACAATGCACGTCCGCATGTATCCCGTGCCACCCAACGTGCTCTAGAAGGTGTAAGTCAACTACCCTGGCCAGCAAGATCTCCGGATCTGTCCCCCATTGAGCATGTTTGGGACTGGATGAAGCGTCGTCTCACGCGGTCTGCACGTCCAGCACGAACGCTGGTCCAACTGAGGCGCCAGGTGGTAATGGCATGGCAAGCCGTTCCACAGGACTACATCCAGCATCTCTACGATCGTCTCCGTGGGAGAATAGCAGCCTGCATTGCTGCGAATGGTGGATATACACTGTACTAGTGCCGACATTGTGCATGCTCTGTTGCCTGTGTCTATGTGCCTGTGGTTCTGTCAGTGTGATCATGTGATGTATCTGACCCCAGGAATGTGTCAATAAAGTTTCCCCTTCCTGGGACAATGAATTCACTGTGTTCTTATTTCATTTTCCAGGAGTGTATTTTCAGACCTTTCCGAAACTCTTTTTCGCCCATACTTCCTCCACAAAATGATGAAAGGGGAAGTTTTATCAGTTACTACATTTTCGCTGTTCATGCAGTGGAATCTAAGCATCAGGCATGACGTTTACATTTATTACTTCTTCACTGCCAGCCTTATTCGCAACACATTCTGTAGAGAGCATGACATATACTACTGAATGTACATGCGAAATTATATCATTATACGACATACAGAACGATACTCTTTAACATTTAAGAGCTCCCTTAGCGTCGTAGACGACGCTGAGACAAGTCATTTAACATAAGACTCATAGGGTCGCAAATGTCGTGAAATACACCAAAGTGAATTAGAGTTGTTGAACATGTGACGTCAGCAGATATCGTACATCACTACACGACAACGGTTCGTTTTGGGGATGAAGGGATGATTTAGCGATGCATTATTTTCATTCGAACAAACGGTGCAAATTTCGAACACTTTTTTGTAAATGTAATCAGTTGTAAACGTAAAACATATAAGTTTATTTTACTCCGTGTAGCCAAGTAAAAGCAGTTCTTATTTCTTGTTTATTTCCTTTCGTCCCATCTTTTTCTGTTTACAGACGTTATTTAGGAATGAAAACATAGGTCTTTTATTTGTAACGAGCCAATTCGTAAGCTGGTATTTATATATTTGTGGTGCAATACGATAGATTTTTGCTATACTGTAATTTGCAATAAACCAGCGGAGACCACGACAACGGTAAATAAAATAGCTTTTACCTCAATGTAAACACATAACTGTCTAACGCAGTGAAAAAGCGAATCGAACCGCGAGCCCCACGCGTTAAACTCGCGCGCGTACCTCCGAAGCCACCCGGAAGTGATTACTTGACTTGGGTTGGGATGATCAGATGCTAAAGATTCCTGGGCTCAACCGCTGCACGTGCGGCGAGGTACGTTTTCTGGTGACGTCAGATGTTCAACATTTGTCATCAGTTTTTGGGGCATTTCCCGAGGTTTGCGACCCCATGTGTCTTATATTAAATTACTTGTTCAGCGTCAGTTACGCCACTTTAGAGGTTTTTAAATGTGAACTTGAAAAAACTAAATATCTCACAAACAACGCATCGTACGAAAAAAATGTTCTAGGTGAAAAGTTAATTTTGGTGAATGGGACATTTGTCTGTGCAACAACCTCTTAACCACTGCACCTGCGTGGCTGTGGTCAACTTCGGGTTTTCAAATAGAAAAGCCCCATTATTGCTGTGTATGCGCATTATACCCCACAAAATACGTATGGTTTATTGAAATAATTGTTTCTCTTTCGTGACAGATGGTGCTGTAATCGATCAAGTACACCTGTTTCTGCACTTAAGAAAGGGCGCTTTTGATTCCACGTTACATTTACGATGTAAATGGAAACCTTTTGTGTTCAAACGGTTGACATTTATGTTCGATATTTATTTCAGTGTTGTAAAATTGACGCTACGGTACATTATGGTCAGTCGTTTCAGTGCCTGATTAGGAACTACGTTTGCGTGATCCAGGAACAACTACGTGGATGTAATAGTTTCCTGTTCCCATCGGGATGCTTGACACTGGTGAGACCCCTTGACTTGCCGCTAACCACCGGCGTGCTTGGTTTCGGCGAGTCTCCTTGCTTGTCACCACTGGAATGCTTGTTTTCGGGGAGTACTCATGCCAGGTGCGCCTTCAGTAGTGTTTCGTGTTCTGCCAGTAGCCGCGTAGCGGCCAGCGTGAATCTTGAGTCAGTTGGATGGAAACACACACCGAAAGCGCTCACCCTGACGGCGGGGTCCGAGGGCAGCTACCGAAATAAATCATTCCAATGGTTTAGGGACTCACAACATTCAACCCTTTAGGGAACAGGAAACTATGTTACCATACAAGTACCTTATTTGCCAGAAATGTCAATGTTTAGCCATATTTCTCGTACTCTATAATCAGGTTAACAACACTCAAATAACGTTTGAACATAAAAATAAATCGTTAGAACAGAAACGTTTACGTTTAAATTGTAAATGAAATGTAGAATGAAATGCGTATGTCGTTACTTGCAAAAACAGGCGCACTTGATATTTGTGGCTTTCAGCGCCATCTGCCACGAGTGAGAAACAATGGTTCTGAGTAAACCGTACGTATCTTCTGGCGTAGAATCCGAATAAGGAGTGAAACTGGGTGTTCCCATTTGAAAATATGAAGCTGACGCCGGCCACACAGCAGGGGTGGTTACCATAGACAGACGTCGTCTTCACTGTTATTAACTTTTCACCTAAAACTTTTTTTTTCGTACGATGCGTCGTTTACAAGACATTTAGTTGTCTCAAGTGAAAACGAACGCCCTTTATATCGGGAGATACGACATTATAACGTTGAGATATGTGGAAAACGTTTCAAAGTTTTATACACGGGAGTTCGTTTCCGTAAAGAATCGGGAGTACATTGCTGATTACTAGTATTTTATAATAAACTTTGTGACAGTGTGCACATGCCTGTGTCTCCAAAGGCGGTCAACTGTCAGTTCTGCTTGCTAGTAACCAGAGCGCTGTTAAAAAACTAAAACCAGACATTACATTACCATTCTCACTAATTGCAAACTGGAGTAAGAGCACACTGGTACACCACTAAGTCTTGTGTCGCAGTGCGGTGGTACTTGTAAGGTGGCCGTCGGAATGTTGTTTGGCGCCATGGCAGGCAAACCTACTGCTGGCGGATGTTAACTGCTCTTCCACCCAGCTGCCGAGGTCCAGTACCATACCCTCTGATGGGTTTTGAAACCGTCGGGCCGGGCTATCAGATTTCTCGGATCTGAAATGGGCCTGGACGATGTTTGCAAGCTGATGTTTTAGTTTGTGTTCCATAACTTAAGCCCGCCGACAGGTATGAGGAGCAGGGAACAACCAGATATCTCCAGCACCATGTCTGCGTCTAATGATATTATTGCTAACTGAGCAGGGCGAAATTTATATCTGTGTGGCTGTGGGACTATCAGTGTGGGGATTTCTAATTCAGAGTGGTGGTGATGGTGGTGGTTGTGCAGTTGGTAGGCATGGACGATGCATCAAGGAATAGTCAGTTTGTGATTAGAGGGTAGTGTGGTGGGTGAAACGTAGAGTGAGAGGTGTGGCGTGTGTGTGTGTGTGTGTGTGTCGGCTCTATGGGGATGGTTGTTCAAGTCTGGTTGACACAGGTCAGCGTCCGCCGATCGCGACAACTCCGATCTGTAACTGTTAAAACAAACTCCTCACTTTGTTTGTTTAGTTTCACATACTATCTCCCTTTAACAGATATCCGCGTATCGATGGAGCAGCACGCCGAAATGTATAGGCGGCCCTCGCTTATAGTTGAAGCAGTGGTGTTCGAAGGATGTCTGTCTTCTTTACTGCTACACACAGCGACTGCCCACCACTCGGTACAGCAACAACTCCCTTTATCTGAAACAATAAACCAAATATACTTGAAAAAAGAGACAGCATTGGTCGTATATTTTTTACTATCGCAAAATCGATTTTCTGTCACTGAGTGACCATCTTCAGTGCTATATTGTATAACTTAAATTAGGATGCACTGTTGTCACTAAGCTTACGGCAATCACATAGAGTCTATGTGATTGCCGTAAGCTTAGTGACAACAGTGCATCCTAATTTAAGTTATACAATATAGCACTGAAGATGGTCACTCAGTGACAGAAAATCGATTTTGCGATAGTAAAAAATATACGACCAATGCGGTCTCTTTTTTCAAGTATACCTGTTATCTGGTCGTAGTGCACAAGACAACATGGAGTCGCCAATCAATAAACCAAATATCCTAGGCGTGATCGCGACAGGCTTATATGCTTACACGAACTTGATAACAGTAGTTTTTATGCTCGGTTTGCAAATAAATGTTCAGACGTAGGTAATATCTCGAATAATAAGTTCCACCGATCAAGCCCATGCCACATAGTCTTGCGACGATGTTGATTTGTGAAGTATTATAGCGTCGTTAATGCGGTGCTAATTCAACAACTCCTACCTCGTAAATCCAGAAATAATGTATTCTCTAAATAACGTACAGAAAGCGTAGTAATAAGATGCTCCGTTATGTTCACTGTTAATAATGTCACTCAATCACCTTTAGCCTCGGCCTTCTATCAAGAAAATAATTATTTCACAGTTACGCAATAAAGTTCAATTAAATGATGTAGACGACACGAAGTATTAAAGTCCTAACTGAGTTTATTGAACTTCTGAATTATATAACAACTGCACTAGAAAGCACAACGATGTGTCATTCAAGAAATTGAAGCTACGATTTACATCAGCAATTCTGACATTGACTGTAGCTTCCAACAACACGGCGTACCTGTGAATTCTTCGTGACTGCGTGTATATGTTTGCTACTCAAGTCTATTTGTGGAGTTTATGTCGTCGTTTGGTACATTGCTGTGTCCTTCAATGTTCGTGACGATCACAGATCACGATGACTAAGTCCCAGAATTGATTAAGTGTCACACAAGCTACTTTTCCCTCGCGTGTAATATCTGTTCCGTTGTCTGGCTAAACTGTAAATGTTCCATCACTTTTCTTCAGAACATTGACTAATACATCAATACGATACTAGAAAAACTTCAAAATTCCAGATCGGTCTTAAACAATCTAGTATCGGTCAATAAGCGTGCCTCTACATCTACAAGAGAGCGAATTAACATCTCCATTGAAGTTTTTCATTGTAGTCGCAGCGAACATACAGCTCGATGCGTCTACAATTCTTTTCTTGGATAAATGTTATCCCTGATCACTTTATCTCGTCTGGGTTTTAATCTTCGTAAAGCATACATTTTGAATTCTTTATTTACAGTTTCATGCTTCATAGACTAAGTGATCATCTGATAGTCTTTCTTTCCTTGGAATAGATGTTGTTAGTTCCCTAGTATTTATGTTAGTCAAACTTTCAGTAGCGTTAATATTTTGTTGCGAGTAGCTACCGTCAAGGTCACGATAGCTAATTTTTAAATCTTTTGCTGGCAAAAGGGATGTCATTAGGGGCTCTATATTTGCGGAGTTATAGAGGCCAAGGTTTGACCGGAACAGTCACATTCAAAAAATGGTTCAAATGGCTCTAAGCACTATGGGACTTAACATCTGAAATCATAACTACATAAACCTAACTAATCTAAGGATATCACACACATCCATGCCCGAGGCAGGATTCGAACCTGCGACCATAGCAGTAGGGCGGTTCCGGACTTAAGCGCCTAGAACCGCTCGGTCACAGCGGCCGGCTAATCACATTCAAATGGACGTAGTTTGCAGTAGTTGTGCAGAGACGAAGAAAACTGTGCAGGATTGTTGAAAGAGATGGCTTTGTACTGGAGACCACGAGGCGTAGCAGTACACCTGTTGGCAATAAGACGGCAGCTTGCTTACTAGACAGAGTCTAGGCCCTAGAAAGTGAAACTTACGTCAGTCCTTCAGTATTTCAGACGCGAGAAATTTCTTTTTATCTGCCTTTTTTCAGAATGTGTTATTCTGTACTTTCATGCAAATTGATTTCTGAACGGGAATTGGACCAAGAGGGAGGATAGTCGGTGAAGTGGATCCATATATGAAGCTGGTGGGCTACTGTGTTATTCGGCCAATGAGAGAAGAGATTCTCAGTGCGCTTGTACTGAAAGGGGAATTTTTCCACCTGGTTCCAGAACAATACATCATTAGGTCTTGTAAGAGACGCCACGTACCGCAGATCTCTAAACATTTACGTTAAAACTCAACAATACAGGTTCTTTGGAGAATATAACATCCGTAAAAATTCCGCGTGATGTGTATTGCAGCTGATTTTCCACAGCTTTTCACAGCAGAGAAACATTCTACATCGCTTCACGGCAGGCCGTGTTCCTGCAGAACTCAGTGAGGCGACTTCCATGCCACTAAGAAGGCAGAACATAAACCGCACTGCCGTAGCAACAGTATTTTCAACAAGAACAACACGACAACAACAGCGAACCAGCACTGCCAGAACTGCACAGTAACACACACACACACACACACACACACACACCCCGCAAATTGCCCGTCCAGTCAATACTAATTAACGCTCCTAAGTTCTGCCACTCTTGGTTCCCTTTCTGCACAGTTCACATATCTACCCAAGCATTCATTTAATACGCACTGACTTTCCTGTACCATCTTGAACCGAGCAGTCAGATGAGTACAGTAGTCAGTGTTTGTAAGAAACTTGTCGGTAGGAATAGTAGTTGTGCGCAGTGTATGCAGTAGTATGAGATCCAGTATAGCAATAAATGTAGTCAAATGGTATCACATTTGATGTCAGTAGTACAGTGTATTACAAAACATCAACGATTCAGGTGGTAGAGGGTGGAACTCGGTTTAAAGGTACTCGGCTCTGTGCGGTTTAGTACATGCGTTTGTGTCTTCACTGCAGACAGGAAAGCCTGCCAGTGTGGCCGAGCGATTCTAGGCCCTACAGTCTGGAACCGCGCGACCGCTACAGTCGCATGTTCGAATCCTGCCTCCTACATGGATGGGTGTGATGTCCTTAGGTTAGTTAGGTTTAAGTAGTTCTAAGTTTTAGGGGACTGATGACCTCAGAAGTTAAGCCCCATAGTGCTCAGAGCCATTTGAACCATTTTCTGCAGATAGGAAATAGACCCCATTAGTGACAGCGCGTGTTGTGAACGTAAACCTCGATTCTGACAATGTCACGCGGAAAACAGTCGTCATGTGATGAAAAAGCAAAAATCGGTACGTACAAGAAAATTTGACTATGTAATCGTCAAACTGCCAAGAAGATAAGCCGTTCAAGTACAGTGATTTATTATTCCCTTAGATTGGGCGCGTGACATGAGTAAATTGGAAAATAGTAGAAAATTACCTGAAGCATCGAAACTTATATTTTTCTGCAAAGCAAGGGCCACAAACCGTTATAACAGTTATTCCTCTCAAACTGCTGCTGACTTGCTGTTGTCAGTAGCTGCCAGACGTGTACGACAAATTTTGTCAAATGAAAACATCTTGAATTCAAGAAACAACTGTAGAAAACTTCACACCCAAACATAAAAAGGCTAGATTTTAATGAGATAAAGTGATCTTCAGTGATGGGAAGTTCAGCTGGGCCGGATGGATTTCAGTATTACTGGCATGGTATGAGAACAAAGCAGCAGGTAAAAATGAGCAGAATTTTTTGTGGTGGTAGTGTTAGAATTTGGACAGGCTTCCGTGCTAAAGTTAAATAACGTATTGCTCGGCTGAATACTACAATGAACACTAACATGTACACTGAGGTGCTAGAGACAGAACTCATTAGAATGTATGACGAAATTCTAATACTTCAACAAGCTAATCCATCTGCGCATGTTCCTGCTGCAACCGAAAAATGGTTTGAAGATATAGTTAACGACGTCTTGCCCTGCGCTGCAGGAATTTGAAGCAGTATGTGAACTGAAAAGGGCGATACGAAATGAATGGGCGACAGTTTCACTTCAAGAACCACAAACCCTAACAAAATCAGTACCGAAGAGAATTTTTGAGGTAATTTGGAAGAACGGAGGTTGGAGAAACTACCAACAACGCAATAACACAACGGAACAGTGAGTGTCTTTACACAAATTTCCATTCGTGAAATGCAAACGCTTTATATTGCTACTCGTGCTACGAAAGAAACTAAGTAATTCAGTCAGGATTGTTTATGTTTTATATGTGACTACCACTTTCATGATACATTCGATATATGTATGCTTCAGACATTATACTGTTACTCTCGTAGGAACCGTGCCTTCATATCGACTTCCACTACTGTAGGCTTGACTTACCTGCTGAAGAAAGTCCTGTCACGTTGGCAGCGTCGTTACTGCCAACTTTCCAGCAGGCCTCCCTCATTGTGGATATAAAAGTAATTTTAACATTATTATGAAAAAAGGACTTATATTTCCTTATTATGCTGATATGAAGTGCCTAAAATGGCCGTGCAGAGATTGTTTCTGAACCCAATCATATGCTACCTTTCTCTAACGAATAGACATCACTAGTTTGACTTCATATTTTAAGGAGAAAAAAGCACCCCAGCAACATATCAACAGCAGCAATCGATCCCGCAAGATAATTTGGACCATAATTCTTAAAGTACGCAGTTATGACCTTCTGGAAGCACAGTTTTTAAACATTCACGTGCTCCGTTCTTTGTCAATGAGTCCGCCTCACTGCGGCCGCTTAATACTCGACAGCGAAGTAATGCACAGTGCACTGAGAAAGAAGTTGGTGAAATACTATTTTGACTCCGGTAACATGTTTTGTTCATTGCCTCGAAGTGTGTAATTTCTAACCTATACCAGGTGCTGGAAATTTCTTTGGATGAAACATTTTTGTGTTGCCATTCGCAAATAATAAAATGAATGTATGTGTAATTAAAGAAGTAACGTAGCATCATTCAAGTATTGACATCTCTGTTGTGCGTTATTTTCTTTGGACTTCAAAGTTGGCACTGTTAAAGTGAAGTACATTTGCAAAGACGGCAGCAGTGGCCCAGCGGTTTTAGGCGCTTTAGTCTAAAACCGAGCCACCGCTACGGTCGGAGGTTCGAATCCTGCCTCGGGCATGGATGTGTGTGATGTCCTTAGGGTAGTCAAGTTTAAGTAGTTCTAAGTTCTAGGGGACTGATAGTGCTCAGAGCCATTTGAACCATTTTACATTTGCAAAAGATGTGCTATTCTTCATCGTGAATGGTACGATTAAATTGTATATAAAAAATCATTAACTTGATTTCACAATAATTCTTCAGTAACTTAGGTTTATTCAGTTTGATTATGAGGAGTATGTACAGCTGCAGAATGTCAGTACGAGAATATTGTTAAAATAATATTGAGCATATATGTGTCTCAGGTTGCATTTTCTGTTCCTGTATTGCTTACTATGTTTCAAAAAAATGGTTCAAATGGCTCTGAGCACTATGGGACTTAACTTCTGAGGTCATCTGTCCCCTAGAACTTAGAACTACTTAAACCTAACTTACCTAAGGACGTCACACACATCCATGTCCAAGGCAGGATTCGAACCTGCGATAGTAGCGACCGCGCGGTTCCAGATTGTAGCGCCTAGAACCGCTCGGCCACTCCGGCCGGCTACTATGTTTCACGTAAAATAGCGTGTTCTCGAGCGAGATATCAAAACACGTTGGGCAGTTGTGTCCATCTTCCTCCTTCCCTTTCGCGAATAGGTCGGTTGGTTGATTTGGGGGATGGGACCAAACAGCGAGGTCATCGGTCCCATCGGATTAGGGGAGATGGGGAAGGAAGTCGGCCGTGCCCTTTCAAAGGAGCCATCCTCATTTGCCTGAAGCGATTTAGGGAAATCACGGAAAACCTAAATCAAGACGGTCGGACACGGGTTTGAAGCGCCGTCCTCCCGAATTCGAGTCCAGTGTGCTAACCACTGCGCCACCTCCCTCAGCCTGCGAATAGGTGAGCTCTGATTGTCACTCCACCATACTTCGCGTTTAAGCTTCTTCTTTAATTATTCTTTTGTTTTCTTTTGTTGAACACTGACCTACATAATTTTCCCTGACAAAGACAACTCAAACGTAACCTATTCATTTATTACCCACAATATACAGGGCTATTACAAATGATTGAAGCGATTTGATAAATTCACTGTAGCTCCATTCATTGACGTATGGTCACGACACACTACAGATACGTAGAAAAACTCATAAAGTTTTGTTCGGCTGAAGCCGCACTTCAGGTTTCTGCCGTCAGAGCGCTCGAGAGCGCAGTGAGACAAAATGGCGACAGGAGCCGAGAAAGCGTATGTCGTGCTTGAAATGCACTCACATCAGTCAGTCATAACAGTGCAACGACACTTCAGGACGAAGTTCAACAAAGATCCACCAACTGCTAACTCCATTCGGCGATGGTATGCGCAGTTTAAAGCTTCTGGATGCCTCTGTAAGGGGAAATCAACGGGTCGGCCTGCAGTGAGCGAAGAAACGGTTGAACGCGTGCGGGCAAGTTTCACGCATAGTGATGTGAAAGATTCAGTGTTTAAACCTCCTCTACCAAGAAACGTGCCAGAACTGCGAGCTCGCATCAACGATGCTTTCGAACTCATTGATGGGGACATGCTGCGCCGAGTGTGGGAGGAACTTGATTATCGGCTTGATGTCTGCCGAATCACTAAAGGGGCACATATCGAACATTTGTGAATGCCTAAAAAAAGTTTTTGAGTTTTTGTATGTGTGTGCAAAGCATTTTGAAAATATCTCAAATAATAAAGTTATTGTAGAGCTGTGAAATCGCTTCAATCATTTGTAATAACCCTGTACAAGCCCACCGCAATCTGAATGCTATACATTGACAATATGATTTCCTATTCCCTGAACTGCAAGAAATCCTAACAATAATACAAATACAAATAATATGAAATGAAAGTAATACGAAACTACCTCCAACTCTTTTAATTGCCTAAACTCATTTCAATCACGAATCCCGGTAGTGGGGAACCCATTCTTTTTTCATAAGTCATTTACCTCACAGAAAATCTTTATAATTTGGACTACAGCAATTACAGCAAGTAGCAACAACGGCCAGCTAAATAAAGAGATTTTAACTACTGTAGACTCTAACTACAAGGAGGCATATGGTTAGCAAGAGAAAGATATTGTTTAACTACAAACAATGCATGTAGAAAATTTTCTGTTATTCAAATGACATCCAGTTCCAAAAATTATATAGTTGTCAATAACGCCACTATTCAAGCATTATTAGCAATACATCTATCCTCATAAATTTTCTTCCCTATCCACTCGCTAACTGCTAGTCCGTCCAACCACAGAATCTCCTGCTGAGGGCGCAGAGCGCTGTCAGCGATATTAACACAGTCTATAGCGCTGCCAACACACAAACAGGCTGCTTACAACGTCCGGGCATTATACGACTGAGAAAAGGGGCGCTCGATGGTTTAAAAGTTGTACCTTCAGGAGGATAGCGTCCTATAAGAGTTATGGTCCAAGTTTTCGCACTGGGTTGATTGCTGAAGTTGATTTCTCGCATGTGTACTTTTTCTCTCATTAAAACATGAGATCATTGTAAAATATAATTAATTAATATTACGCTATGTTAGTATTAAATAACATCGTATGTAATTTTAACCACACACAATACATTTACATCATGTTTGTACTAGTGATCAATTGGCTCTGAGCACTATGGGACTTAACATCTATGGTCATCAGTCCCCTAGAACTTAGAACTACTTAAACCTAAATAACCTAAGGACATCACACAACACCCAGTCATCACGAGGGAGAGAAAATCCAGTGATCAATTGGCTTCTAATAAATCATTTCTCCGCATCCGTGCTCATACTCACAAAACTCACAAGAACTGAGTGACTAACGTTACAGATTTGAATGAAATGTCACCGTTCATTATAAAAAACACTTCTCTGCAAATTTTAAGGTCAAAATAGATGAAACAACACAAAAATATTAACAAGTCTGTGGAAACGAATGAAAGTTAGGGAACTTTCTGCCAGATGTCTCCTAGTCGTGCACAGAAAGCTGGATGTCACATGGTGTGAGATCAGCTTGAATATAGCTCCAAATTGGGCTGGTGTCACAGCACGAGACAGTTGAAGGAGCGGGAAAAGACAGTGTACCGGTATGTCAAACAGTACACTGTCACGGCGTTCTTCGTTAGAACAGACGTTTGGTTACTTCACACAGGGAAGAATCTTCTGAAAACTGAAAGAAGGACGAAGTGTGACGAGTGTAGTCCATTACGTGAGTTCGAAAGTAAAGTTCTATGTACTGACTTGGCAGAAAATCATAAGAAATTTTGGTCTTTTGTCAAAGCGGTAGGTGGATCAAAACAAAATGTCCAGACACTCTGTGACCAAAATGGTACTGAAACAGAGGATGACAGACTAAAGGCCGAAATACTAACTATCTTTTTCCAAACCTGTTTCACAGAGGAAGACTGCACTGTAGTTCCTTCTCTATACTGTCGCACAGATGACAAAATGGTAGATATCGAAATAGATGACAAAGGGATAGAAAAACAATTAAAATCGCTCAAAAGAAGAAAGGTCGCTGGACCTGATGGGATGCCAGTTCGATTTTACACAGAGTACCCGAAGGAACTTGCCCCCCTTCTTGCAGCGGTGTACCGTAGGTCTCTAGAAGAGCGTAGCGTCCCAAAAGGTTGGAAAAGGGCACAAGTCATCCCAGTTTTCAAGAAGGGACGACAAATAGATGTGCAGAACTATAGACCTATATCTCTAACGTTGATCAGTTGTAGAATTTTGGAACACGTATTATTTTCGAGTATAATGACTCTTCTGGAGACTGGAAATCTACTCTGTAGGAATCAGCATGTGTTTCGAAAAAGAAGACCGTGTGAAACCCAGCGCTCGCTATTCGGCCACGAGACTCAGAGGGCCAAAGACAGGGGTTCCCAGGTAGATACCGTGTTTCTTGACTTCCGCAAGGCGTTCGATACAGTTCCCCACAGTCGTATAATGAACAAAGTAAGAGCATATGGACTATCAGAGCAAATGTGTGATTGGATTGAAGAGTTCCAAGATAACACAAGGCAGCATGTCATTCTCAATGGTGAGAAGTCTTCCAAAGTAAGAGTGATTTCAGGTGTGTCGCAGGGGAGTGTCGTAGGACCATTTCTATTCACAATATGTATAAATGACCTTATAGATAACATCGGAAGTTCACTGAGGCTTTTTGCGGATGATGCTGTAGTATATCGAGAGGTTGTAACATTGGAAAATTGTACTGAAATGCAGGAGGATGTGCAAGGAATTGACGCATGGTGCAGGGAATGGCAATTGAAACTCAATGTAGACAAATGTAATGTGCTGCGAATACATAGATAGAAAGATCCTTTATCATTTAGCTACAATATAGCAGGTCAGCAAATGGAAGCAGTTAATTCCATAAATTATCTGGGAGTAGGCATTAGGAGTGATTTAAAATGGAAAGACCATATAAAATTAATCGTCGGTGAAGCAGATGCCAGACAGACTCATTGGAAGAATCCTAAGGAAATGCAGTCCGAAAACAAAGGAAGTAGGTTACAGTACACGTGTTCGCCCACTGCTTGAATACTGCTCTCTGGTGTGGGATCCGTACCAGATAGTGCTGATAGAAGAGATAGAGAAGATCCAACGGAGAACAACGCGCTTCGTTTCAGGATCATTTAGTAATCGCGAAAGCGTTACGGAGATGATAGATAAACTCCAGTGGAAGACTCTGCAAGAGAGTAGCTCGGTACGGGGTTTTCCTGAAGTTTCGAGAACATACCTTCACCGAGGAGTCGAGCAGTATATTGCTCCCTCCTACGTAAATCTTGCGAAGAGACCATGTGGATAAAATCAGAGAGATTAGAGCTCACACAGAGGCATACAGATAATCTTTCCTTCCGCGAACAATACGAGACTGGAATAGAAGGGAGAACCGATAGACGTACTCAAGGTACCTTCCTCCATACACCGTCAGGTGTCTCGCGGAGTATGGATGTAGATGTAGATGCAGAATTTGGTACTGCTCGCAACAGTGATTCACGTGCTTGGGGAATGTTCCGAAACACGTACGCTGCTCCCTGAGGGAGCGGATGTGGTGGACGACGGTTAACTACAGCGGGAGATGACCGCTGAATAGTGCAGCAGTCGAGAGTGAATTTACGCCAAACAGCGAGTGCAACTGCAACATTAACGGGACAGGCAAACTCATGTTCTACAGCGGCACTGCGTTGGGGCGGTCTCTTTCCCCGACAACCAGTAGCGTTGCGTTCGCACCCGCACATCTGCGGCAACGCTTGCGATGGTGAAAAGAGCACAGGTTCTGGACCATCGACGAATAGGTTCACGAGCTCTTCAGGGATGAGAGCAGATTCAGTATGAGTAGTGATTGTGGACGTACCGTCGTAACGCTGGCGCTGGGCAGACGTTATGTACCCAGGAACATTGTCGAACAAGATCGTTTTGATAGTCCAGATGTTATGGGTGTGGGCCTATTGACCTCCAAATTTTTGAACACGGTACGCTCACAGGTCAACGTCTTTCCGACACTGTACTCCTGTGTTCTTGAGTAAATTCGGTCCTGACTCCATTCTTCATTTTTATGGCTGATAGTGGGCGACTGCATCGAACAGCACATATGGAGCAGTTCTCGGAGCGAGAGCATATTCGGAGAATGGACAAGCCTGCCCGTCTCCAGATGTACACTACTGGCCATTAAAATTGCTACACCAAGAAGAAATACAGATGATAAACGGGTATTCATTGGATAAATATATTACACTAGAACAGACATGTGATTACATTTTCACGCAATTTGGGTGCATAGATCCTGAGAAATCAGTACCCAGAACAACCACTTCTGGCCTTAATAACGGCTTTGATACGCCTGGGCATTGAGTCAAACAGATCTTGAAGCCGTGTACAGGTACAGCTGCCCATGCAGCTTCAACACGATACTATAGTTCATCAAGAGTAGTGACTGGCGTATTGTGACGAGCCAGTTGCTCGGCCACCATTGACCAGACGTTTTCAATTGGTGAGAGATCTGGAGACTGTGCCGGCCAGGGCAGCGGCCGAATATTTTCTGTATCCAGAAAGGCCCGTAGAGGACCTGCAACATGCGGTCGTGCATTATCCTGCTGAAATGTAGGGTTTCGCAGGGATCGAATGAAGGGTACAGCCACGGGTTGTAACACATCTTAAATGTAATGTCCACTGTTCAAAGTGCCGTTAATGCGAACAAGAGGTGACCGAGACGTGTAGCCAATGGCACCCCATACCATTACGCCGTGTGATACGCCAGTATGGCGATGACGAATACACGCTTCCAATGTGCGTTCATCGAAATGTCGACAAAAATGGATGCGACCATCGTGATGCTGCAAACAGAGCCTGGATTCATCCGAAAAAATGACGTTTTGCCATTGGCGCACCCAGGTTCGTCGTTGAGTACACCATCGCAGGCGCTCCTGTCTGTGATGCAGCGTCAAAGGTAACCGCAGCCATGGTCTCCGAGCTGATAGTCCATGCTGCTGCAAACGTCGTCGAACTGTCCGTGGAAATGGTTGTTGTCTTGCAAAAGTCCCCATCTGTTGACTCAGGGGTCGAGACGTGGCTGCACAATCCGTTACAGCCATGCGGATAAGATGCCTGTCATCTCGACTGCTAGTGATACGAGGCCGTTGGGATCCAGCGCGGCGTTCCGTATTATTACCCTCCTGAACCCACCGATTCGATATTCTGCTATCAGTTATTGGATCTCGAGCAACGCGAGCAGCAATGTCGCGATACGATAAACCGCAACCGCGATAGGCTACAATCCGACCTTTATCAAAGTCGGAAACGTGATGGTACGCATTTCTCCTCCTTACATGAGGCATCACAACAACATTTCACCAGGCAACGCCGGTCAACTGCTGTTTGTGTATGAGAAATCTGTTGAAAACTTTCCTCATGTCAGCACGTTGTAGGTGTCGCCACCGGCGCCAACCTTGTGTGAATGTTCTGAAAAGCTAATCATTTGCATATCGCAGCACCTTCTTCCTGTCGGTTAAATTTCGCGTCTGTAGCACGTCATCTTCGTGGTGTAGCAATTTTAATGGCCAGTAGTGTAGATCATATCGAGCACGCGTAGGACGAGTTGGGGAGACGTATTGCAAGTCCCCATGCAACAACGACCACCCGGCGGTTGTCAAACTAGCTGGTTGACGAACAGAAGACCCTACCAACGGCCTCCTTACCAAACTTGCATGCAGCATGGTGTAACTGGGCTGCCTCTGTGTTGGCAGCGTTGTGTAGCACTTTGCATTGGATATCTGACTGCGCTTCCTTTGTAAGAGTCACTTTGGCTGGTTGGACTCGTTGTTGGAAGTTAATCGCCAGTACTGTTAGGCAGATGGAAGTTATTCTCCAGCAGTGATGGAAGTATTGTTGGGGAGTTGGAGGTGAACAGCCAGCAGTGATGGATGTTAGATGTGAGAAGTTAGCATTGATGTCGGGTACAGGTCTGACGTGTTAGCGCAGGCTAAGGATCTGTACATGTTCGACTTGGAGATTATTCATGATTATTTACCTTTGTGCTAGGTCTCAATGACGATTTATATTCGTGTTTGAACTGATGTCACATTATTAAGGTAAAATATACATTATTTGGTTTGTAACAAAATCTTTCCTTTGCTAACTACATGCCTATTAGTAGTTTGTGGCTTTAGTAGTTAGAATCTTTTATTTAGCTGCCAGTATTGACGCTCGCTGCACTGCAGTAGTTCGCGTAATGAAGAAGTTTGTGCTGTAAGTGCTTAATGAAATGTATAGGTTATTGTTAAGATTTCTTTTTAGTCAGTGCCATTCTTTTGAATTAATTATTTGAAGTCAGGTTGCATTTTTTTTTTTTTTTTTTTTTTGAGCATTCAGATTGCGTTGCCCTTGAATATTGTGGGTGAGTGTTGACACGATAAGAAAAAGTAAAGAGGAAGCAGGCTCATTACGTTCAGTTTTACTCAGGTGTGTCAGAATCAAGTAACGTAGAAGTTTCATCTTCTCAATCATTCTGCAATTTTAGTACAGATTCATACATTTAAATAAAGAGGTTCCAATGGTAGCGCCTTGCAGAACTTGTCTGCAGCATGGGAGCACCTTGCACCACATGCATTGCTGTCCATGGTTCTCGCGCACACTTTTAACATCCACGTCACTCCTTTTGTGCAATTGTCCATTAAGAATCGCGGAGACATCTGTGTAATTATCGTCTCTGAATACGAATGTAATTTCGGTCCTTCTCGCTGCGTTTTATTTTTTCAGTTACCTATTGTACTATAGCTGTTCTGTCTATGTCTGTTCCGACTTACTTCGAGCTATGTTACCTGGCAGTGGCACATCTTGCGAAAGTTACTTTCATCCTTAATATTTGCACACAAGAGTCTGGTACGAGCGCATCTTCATCCCATGAGTATTACACCTGTATATTTATAATATTCCTAAGACTCTTCAGCTGTAATTTTTAAGTAGTCTCCACCACATAATTCTGGTCCACGTGATGACGTGCCTATATTTAATTACGGTTTCGAATCATTCTAGCTCCATTTTCGCTGCAAAAATTTTATTTATCCGTTACACAAGTGCACATAAGCTATGTTCACGTGATAAAGGCGATTGTATTTTTCTTTACGATTCTAAGGTATGCACACTACTTGCATGACTGCATTTTTTTTCTGAAACGAAAATACTTCTAAATCTGTCAGAAAATTAAACATATATACGGTCGCTGATCAGAGATTTTCCCTCCCTTATGCGATTAAAATCGTAGCTGCTGGTCCAGAAAAACAGCCAGTCATCATGAAGCAGAGAAAATCCCTGACCGCACTGGGAATCGAACCCGGGAACCCGGGTGTGGGAAGCAAGAACGCTATCGCACGACCACGAGCTGCGGACTGCTGCTCCAAGGCCTCAAGATTCGTATATTGTGTTACGATGAAAATTATTTTCTTGTATCTGATTGATACGTTACACTACATTATTCATCTTGAGATGAGAGCTCGGTTTTTGATGTTCGTGTTCGCTATAACAAATAAGTATGTCTTCATCAAACAAAATTTTCATCTCCTTCACTCATAGATTTTTCAGTAGTTTTCCACTTTTAATAGTGAGTTTTCTATAATTTGCTGTCTAATAACAAATAAAATACTGCACATGAATATATACATTTTTTGATTGAGGTTATCGAATTCAAAACCTTTTTTCAGAGTGTATCCTTTAATAGTGCACACTGTTGTTCTTGTAGCTGTCTGCCACTTGTTGCAGCTCAGCTGATATTTTGGTATACTTTGTCATACACAACTAATAAACAAAGATATCTCTACTGTGCGTTGCATTATATGGCACGACGAATTTTAAGCCTCAGTGGACTCTTAGCCAACCTCTTAAACAGAGAACAAAATGTTTGAAAATATATGGAACTGCTAGAGCTTGGGTGATGAAGGACGTGCTGGGGGTTTTACTGGACGTAGTTCCAAGTTACCATTTATTAATAAATATAGTATCAGCGTATTACACTTGGCGGGAAGAGCGACTTTACAAGCATATATTACGACCCAATTCGATTGGCATTTGCATTTGGTCACATTGACCAGGATTTCCTGCTTCCTGCTTCGACTATCCACTCTCTCCGACACTGCCCAAAATTCCATACGTCACCCCATCTATTTTCTTATGCCGTAATCCACTGACCTAATACTCTCAACTTTGCTTGGATTCCCACAAAACGGAGAATGAGACAACGAGGAATCGAGACCAATGTTGTTATTGTCTTTATGTAGGTGAAACAAGATGTCCTCTAGGTGAAATACGCAGTCGCTTACAGTTCCGCAATGACATAACCAAAATCTAGGGAAGGATATAATTCACCATAGAAACAGAAAACGATAAAAAGTTAAAACTCGTAGACCTGAGAATGCACAGATGAAACTAACAGCATCAGTTTTGCATACACAGCAAACCCTCCTCCACCAGCACAGTCATTCATAAGAACTTAAACCAGCACGTAACAAAGAAACATGCCAGTTTCCAATATACGCTACATAGACTGAATAAAATTTTACTCATCTGCAGACAAATTTTAAACAAAGATTCTTTCAAGAAGGCTATGTCACACAACATCAGACACAATGTCACCAAAACGTTAACGCTAGCACCCAGAACATCAAAACACAGAGCTCAAACACAGTTGAAACGCCTGGACAAGCAGCTCGCACAGCTTCAGGTGGTGCTCGCCTACAATAGGAAAGGAGCTCACTGTTAAGAGAATGGAAAATAAGGACTGAAAATGAAGTACGGAATATATAAAACAAAACAAAAGAAACATAATTTCCGTGTCGGTATATCAAAGCGTATGGATGACTAAGCTAGCGCCGCGGATGCGGCTTCGGCTTCGCAGGCGCTGTAGGAATGGGAAAAACCAACCGGGTAAAATCGATACCGGTATTCAGTTCTGCCTAACCGGAAGTTTTCGGCATTTGTTTGGTCTCAGTTATAACAACTGTCTTTTTGATTTTTACTAATAACCGAGTATAAAAGCCGAAATACCAATCAGCCATAGTAGCAGCGCAAAAATTTTTCATTTCTAAATTTTAATTATTTTTATACGTAAAGTTGGCATTGGCTTGAAATATTGCGTTATTATGGAAAACGAGAAAAGCGATCAGTTCTGTTTTAATAAAAATGCCGACAGAAACAAGTAACAAACACATGACGTAATGATTGGTACAGCATGGGCGAGACAAGAATGTCCCTGTTACCGTGAGTCCCCCCCATGAACCATGGACCTCCCGTTGGTGGGGAGCCTTGAGTGCCTCAGCGATACAGATAGCTGTACCGTAGGTGCAACCACAACGGAGGGGTATCTGTTGAGAGGCCAGACAAACGTGTGGTTCCTGGAGAGGGGCAGCAGACTTTTCAGTAGTTGCAAGGGCAACAGTCTGGATGATTGACTGATCTGGCCTTGTAACACTAACCAAAAGGGCCTTGCTGTGCTGGTACTGCGAACGGCTGAAAGCAAGGGGAAACTACGGCCGTAATTTTTCCCGAGGGTATACAGCTTTACTGTATGATTAAATGATGATGGCGTCCTCTTGGGTAAAATATTCCGGAGGTAAAATAGTCCCCCATTCGGATCTCCGGGCGGGGACTACTCAAGAGGATGTCGTTATCAGGAGAAAGAAAACTGGCGTTCTACGGATCGGAGCATGGAATGTCAGGTCCCTTAATCGGGCAGGTAGGTCAGAAAATTTAAAAAGGGAAATGGATAGGTTAAAGTTAGATATAGTGGGAATTAGTGAAGTTCGGTGGCAGGAGGAACAAGACTTCTGGTCAGGTGACTACAGGGTTATAAACACAAAATCAAATAGGGGTAATGCAGGAGTAGGTTTAATAATGAATAGGAAAATAGGAATGCGGATAAACTACTACAAACAGCGTAGTGAACGCATAATTGTGGCCAAGATAGAAGCCCACGCCTACTACAGTAGTACAAGTTTATATGCCAACTAGTTCCGCAGATGACGAAGAAATTGAAGAAATGTATGATGAAATAAAAGAAATTATTCAGATAGTGAAGAGTGACGAAATTTTAATAGTCATGGGTGACTGGAATTCGATAGTAGGAAAAGGGAGAGAAGGAAACGTAGTAGGTGAATATGGATTGGGGCTAAGAAATGAAAGAGGAAGCCGCCTGGTAGAAATTTGCACAGAACACAACTTAATCATAGCTAACACTTGGTTCAAGAATCATAAAAGAAGGCTGTATACATGGAAGAAGCCTGGAGATACTGACAGGTTTCAAATAGATTATATAACGGTAAGACAGAGATTTAGGAACCAGGTTTTAAATTGCAAGACATTTCCAGGGGCAGATGTGGACTATGACCACAATCTATTGGTTATGACCTGTAGATTGAAACTGAAAAAACTGTAAAAAGGTGGGAATTTAAGGAGATGGGACCTGGATAAACTGACTAAACCAGAGGTTGTACAGAGTTTCAGGGAGAGCGTAAGGGAACAACTGACAGGAATGGGGGAAAGAAATACAGTAGAAGAAGAATGGGTAGCTTTGAGGGATGAAGTAGTGAAGGCATGAGAGGACCAAGTAGGTAAAAAGACGAGGGCTAGTAGAAATCCTTGGGTAACAGAAGAAATATTGAATTTAATTGATGAAAGGAGAAAATATAAAAATGCAGGAAATGAAGCAGGCAAAAAGGAATACAAACGTCTCAAAAATGAGATCGATAGGAAGTGCAAAACGGCTAAGTAGGGATGGCTAGAGGACAAATGTAAGGATGTAGAGTCTTATCTCACTAGGGTTAAGATAGATACTGCCAACAGGAAAATTAAAGAGACCTTTAGAGATAAGAGAACCACTTGCATGAACATCAAGAGCTCAAATGGAAACCCAGTTCTAAGCAAAGAAGGGAAAGCAGAAAGGTGGAAGGAGTATATAGAGGGTCTATACAAGGGCGATGTACTTGAGGACAATATTATGGAAATGGAAGAGGATGTAGATGAATATGAAATGGGAGATATGATACTGCGTGAAGAGTTTGACAGAGCACTGAAAGACATGAGTCGAAACAAGGCCCCCGGAGTATACAACATTCCATTGGAACTACTGACGGCCTTGGGAGAGCCAGTCCTGACAAAACTCTACCATCTGGTGAGCGAGATGTATGAAACAGGCGAAATACCCTCAGACTTCAAGAAGAATATAATAATTCCAATCCAAAAGAAAGCAGGTGTTGACAGATGTGAAAATTACCGAACTATCAGTTTAATAAGTCACAGCTGCAAAATACTAACGCGAATTCTTTACAGACGAATGGAAAAACTGGTAGAAGCCGACCTCTGGGAAGAGCAGTTTGGATTCCGTAGAGATGTTGGAACGCATGAGGCAATACTGACCCTACGACTTATCTTAGAAGCTAGATTAAGGAAGGGCAAACCTACGTTTCTAGCATTTGTAGATTTAGAGAAAGCTTTTGACAATGTTGACTAGAATACTCTCTTTCAAATTATGAACGTGGCAGGGGTAAAATACAGAGCGCTAAAGGCTATTTACAATTTGTACAGAAACCACATGGCAATTATAAGAGTCGAGGGACACGAAAGGTAGGCAGTGGTTGGGAAGGGAGTGAGACAGGGTTGTAGTCTCTCCCCGATGTTATTCAATCTGTATATTGAGCAAGCAGTAAAGGAAACAAAAGAAAAATTCGGTGTAGGTATTAAAATCCATGGAGAAGAAATAAAAACTTTGAGATTCGATTGTAATTCTGTCAGAGACACCAAAGGACTTGGAAGCGCAGTTGAATGGAATTGACAGTGTCTTGAAAGTAGGATATAAGATGAACATCAACAAAAGCAGAACGCGGATAATGAAATGCAGTCGAATTAAGTCGGGTGATGCTGAGGGAATTAGATTAGGAAAGTAGTAAAGGAGTTCTGCTATTTGGGGAGCAAAATAACTAATTATGATCGAAGTAGAGAGGATATAAAATGTAGACTCGCAATGGCAAGGAAAGCGTTTCTGAAGAAGAGAAATTTGTTAACATCGAGTATAGATTTAAGTGTCAGGAAGTCGTTTCTGAATGTATTTGTATGGAGTGTAGCCATGTATGGAAGTGAAACATGGACGATAAATAGTTTGGACAAGAAGAGAATAGAAGCTTTTGAAATGTGGTGCTACAGAAGAATTCTAAAGATTAGATGGATAGATCACATAACTAATGAGGAAGTATTGTATAGGATTGGGGAGAAGAGAAGTTTGTGGCACAACTTGACTAGAAGAAGGGATCGGTTGGTAGGACACGTTCTGAGGCATCAAGGGATCACCAATTTAGTATTGGAGGGCAGCGTGGAGGGTAAAAATCGTAGAGGGAAACCAAGAGATGAATACACTAAGCAGATTCAGAACGATGTAGGTTGCAGTAGGTACTGGGAGATGAAGAAGCTTGCACAGGATAGAGTAGCATGGAGAGCTGCATCAAACCAGTCTCAGGACTGAAGACCACAACAACAATACCGTGAGTCGTGGCGTAAGGTCCGCGTGTAAGTGCAGTGTACAAAACTTGGCCCCACTTTGTCTACATGGCAGTTTCTTGCTGGCATCGCCTGACGTTCGTTGCATTGTACAGTAGTCTGTACAGTAGTCTGAAAATGTTTTCACAAAGTGACGTAGCGATGTACTACAATGCTTCATTTGCTTTTAGAGATTAAAGATATGCCTGCCATAGCTATGAAACGACAAAAGAGGGAATATGTTATGGTAACAGCAATAAATTAAATTCTTAACAACAGTTCAATTATAGTACACAGTGAAAACAGAAAGTAGCTGATCTCCTGCCTGTGTCTACATAGTACGCTTTTATCTGCTGGTTGCCCTTGAAATAACACAAATTAATAAAAAGCAGGGTTATTTAACCTCAAGATTCATTATCCAGCTCTAGCTATTCGTAACTCCCAAACAGTGGTATGATCCTCAATCACAACATAATTTTTGAGCAGAGTCTGAAAAAAATTTGAGTCAAAACTGGTGACTTTTTGTAGTAGTCATCCGGTTATCACTTCTCGGAAAAAGGCAGCAACCATTGAACGGGCTAAGTTTTCTTTTATTTCCCTATTTAATTTAATATTTTGGTTCTAAGTATTTTCAAACTGACGAAGTCTAATTTTTTTTCAATCTTTGTTCGATTTCTTCGTTTATTAGCGAAAACGACAGTAACAAAAAACCCAAAATCTGTTATTTCGGCTACCGGTTATTTTGAGAAATTTGAATGGCCAGGTACAACTAACGCGAAAGAAAAAAAGAATATAACAGAAAACCGGTTGTATCTGCAGTAACCGCCACACGAACGCGTCGATACCACCGGTTCGTAGGCAGCGAGCTTTCGCTCGTCGGTTGTCGCAGTTGGTAGACCCACTGTGGCGGACCGGGCCTACACCACGCACGTCGCGACGGACTACGATACAACGGAAAACCAGCATAATATGAGCCATCACGTTAGCTACCAGTACTAGACAGAATACAGCTACTCCGACAGTTGCTGCCTCTCTTCCAGCTACACCCGCTGCTTCAGTAGCTACAGCAACATCTGCTCTAGAAGCGGCAGCAATGTCAGCCCTGGAGGTCGTGGAAGCTAAAGCAGTCAGTGGTAAGCGGTGCTTACCGTTGCTTGTTAGCTCGACCATAGAAAGAGGCCGTAACGGAAAGAAGAAGGTCAAGAGGTGAATGGAATGGCTTGCCAGTCTTTCGACTTAAACGACACCAAGCACGTGTGTGACAAGTCAGGGAGATGGGTTGCAGCACGTCCCACCAACAAGCATCCAGCAGTCGTTAACCAAGCTGGTGAAGGAATGGAAATCCCTTACCAACATAGCGGCCAGCATGGAGCACGTTACAGAGTACGATCTGCCGCCCTTGGTGATCACATACCATATTAAAAACCACGTCCTCTCCTTTTTTATTTCCAGGAGACCTTTATAAATCGCGGTGACTTCAGTGTAACTACTGTCTTTGAATAAAAGTACCATTCATGATGGTCTCATTGCTTATTTCTTTCAGTTACTGTCTCCACTATGCTATTTCAGATGTTTCCGTATACGGTCCAACTTTTTTCATCAAGCTATCTTACTAGACACTGACACGTCACGCGAAAAACACTTTTCGTTCTACAGTTTTGCACACCAGTGTATAAATCTTATCTGCAAGTTAAAACATCAAATTTGTTTATTTTCAAAGAACTGGCTGGGAGCACACCACCATAACAATGCATTGGTCTACCACTTGTTTCAAAAATACACTCCTGGAAATGGAAAAATGAACACATTGACACCGGTGTGTCAGACCCACCATACTTGCTCCGGACACTGCGAGAGGGCTGTACAAGCAATGATCACACGCACGGCACAGCGGACACACCAGGAACCGCGGTGTTGGCCGTCGAATGGCGCTAGCTGCGCAGCATTTGTGCACCGCCGCCGTCAGTGTCAGCCAGTTTGCCGTGGCATACGGAGCTCCATCGCAGTCTTTAACACTGGTAGCATGCCGCGACAGCGTGGACGTGAACCGTATGTGCAGTTGACGGACTTTGAGCGAGGGCGTATAGTGGGCATGCGGGAGGCCGGGTGGACGTACCGCCGAATTGCTCAACACGTGGGGCGTGAGGTCTCCACAGTCCATCGATGTTGTCGCCAGTGGTCGGCGGAAGGTGCACGTGCCCGTCGACCTGGGACCGGACCGCAGCGACGCACGGATGCACGCCAAGACCGTAGGATTCTACGCAGTGCCGTAGGGGACCGCACCGCCACTTCCCAGCAAATTAGGGACACTGTTGCTCCTGAGGTATCGGCGAGGACCATTCGCAACCGTCTCCATGAAGCTGGGCTACGGTCCCGCACACCGTTAGGCCGTCTTCCGCTCACGCCCCAACATCGTGCAGCCCGCCTCCAGTGGTGTCGCGACAGGCGTGAATGGAGGGACGAATGGAGACGTGTCGTCTTCAGCGATGAGAGTCGCTTCTGCCTTGGTGTCAATGATGGTCGTATGCGTGTTTGGCGCCGTGCAGGTGAGCGCCACAATCAGGACTGCATACGACCGAGGCACACAGGGCCAACACCCGGAATCATGGTGTGGGGAGCGATCTCCTACACTGGCCGTACACCACTGGTGATCGTCGAGGGGACACTGAATAGTGCACGGTACATCCAAACCGTCATCGAACCCATCGTTCTACCATTCCTAGACCGGCAAGGGAACTTGCTGTTCCAACAGGACAATGCACGTCCGCATGTATCCCGTGCCACCCAACGTGCTCTAGAAGGTGTAAGCCAACTACCCTGGCCAGCAAGATCTCCGGATCTGTCCCCCATTGAGCATGTTTGGGACTGGATGAAGCGTCGTCTCACGCGGTCTGCACGTCCAGCAGGAACGCTGGTCCAACTGAGGCGCCAGGTGGAAATGGCATGGCAAGCCGTTCCGCAGGACTACATCCAGCATCTCTACGATCGTCTCCATGGGAGAATAGCAGCCTGCATTGCTGCGAAAGGTGGATATACACTGTACTAGTGCCGACATTGTGCATGCTCTGTTGCCTGTGTCTATGTGCCTGTGGTTCTGTCAGTGTGATCATGTGATGTATCTGACCCCAGGAATGTGTCAATAAAGTTTCCCCTTCCTGGGACAATGAATTCACGGTGTTCTTATTTCAATTTCCAGGAGTGTATGTCACCATACAGATAAATAAATTATCCCTTTTTTACGCTGTGTCTCTTACTAGTATGGTAACCCTAGTTACACTCTGATTGAGGAAAGTCATGGAATACCTCTTAATATCGTTCTGGACCTCATTTTCCCGGTGTAGCTCAGCAACTCGACGTGAGCACGGACTCAACAAGTCCCCAGAAATATTTAGACTTGCTGCCCCTACAGCCACCCATAATTTCGAAAGTGTTGCTGGTGCACGGTTTTGTGATCGGGACTCATTTGATCGAGCCACGATTTTGCAGTCGTCTATGTTCCAACTGATATGGTCATGAGCCCAGGAGAGGCGCTGCAGGCGATGTCTTGCTGCAAGCAAATGCACTGTCATTTGTCTGCTCCCATAGCCCACTAACGCCAAATTTCGTCGCACTGTCCTAACGAATATGTTGTCCAGCATTATGTGTTGCAATTCATTTCCGGGCCAGAATTGTTTACACGATCCACAGTATTGCAGCGAAAGGTACGAAAAAGAAGTAGCGGAAGTGTATAGGCATCTCCCGCCTTTTCGTTCCATAAGGCTTAAAGTCAGCAAGAAAAAGATAAATCGGGCTTTATGGATTCTTTCAATAACCGATTTTTGTTACATCATTAAACAAACTGGTTCGAACACTGGAAACACCAATACCAACATGAAAGGTTATATAGTAGTTACAAGCAGACTAGCGATCATTCTTCCGTTTTTGGTTACTGGTAATTCGTACAGAAGTTTGACGCATTCCTAGGGCGCACTTCTCACCAATATGCAGCGTGGTATCAGAAATCTGTAACGTTTTGGTAGATAGACTCAAGCCACTCACTATGGTAGTCTGAAACACCACTCGAATGTGTATGTTTATGTTTTATTGTGGTGTACCGGTTGCAATGAGAGATTTATGAG
Source organism: Schistocerca cancellata (assembly GCF_023864275.1). NCBI lineage: Eukaryota > Metazoa > Arthropoda > Insecta > Orthoptera > Acrididae > Schistocerca > Schistocerca cancellata. The sequence goes on from NC_064631.1 coordinate 130,715,312, forward strand.
CTTCATAATTACGAGACCTCCACGACCAAATTCACGAGACTTTGGAAGTATGAAATAAAAAGACCGTAATCAAATGGCTCTGAGCACTATGGGACTTAACATCTATGGTCATCAGTCCGCGAGAACTTACAACTACTTACACCTAACTAACCTAAGAACAGCACACAACACCCAGTCATCACGAGGCAGAGAAAATCCCTGACCCCGCCGGGACCGTAATCAAATACGAACAGTTGCCAAATTGCACCGAAAAACACTATTATTATGCACCACTGCAGCAGATCTTCTAATACGATAGTAGCAGTAACAATGACTTTCCCAGATTTTAGACTTTGTGTATGTTATTTTAAATTCCCCATGACTCTGGTCGTAGACTAGGCTTACGTATCACATTATACTCTCTATACTTTGGCTGTAGACGCAGGCCCACGTATCACACTTGCGGAGTTCCCGGTTTTCGCTTTTGCCCACTTCCTCATTCCTGTAAACAATAAACAAATGGAATGCCGAATTTCGAAATGAAGCGAAATTGTTTGTTTCTGAGCTCAGACTATGTGATTTGGCGCTGCAGCACTGTCGGCTTGAGAAAGACGAAGCTTTGCTGAGAGAGAAGCATCTGCAGACAAGGACACAGGTAGATATGGCCTGACCGTACGAAATATTTTCCATCCCTCGTGGACGGTTAAGGCAAGACCTCGATCAACCACGGTAACTGCTTGTAACAGCCTGTCTCTTCAGAAATATTGCTACGCAGTACTGTAATTCTGCCATGTATTGCATCGACAGTGCAAAAATGTTGACGGAAAATCTGTCGCGGCGGCACATTCCCGTAAGATATGGTCTGCGCAAAAGCAATTTTAGGATGCAACTAGAGAAAGCGAGCAACGAAAACACAGTGGCTGAAATACGTTAGCAGGGCTGTACACTATCCGATCAAAGGTATCCGGTCACCTACTAGTGGACATTAGTCTGGGGTATGTCAACCGTTTGTTTGTATGACGGCTTTAACTCTGCTGGGGACACTTTCAATGTGGTGTGTAAATGTCTGTGTAGGAATGGCAGCTCATACCTCCTCAAGAGCCGAAACTAGAAAAGGTAGTGGGATTGGAGACTGCTTTCTGGAATGAAGTAGACGTTCCAACTCATCCCGAAGATGTTCCATTTGGCTCAGATCGTAACTTTGGACAGGACAGTCCATTCCAAGAACCACAATCCATAACTTCATAGATGCTGCCTTGTGACAGGGTGCATTTAACGTTTTCTTAAGCGCAATAAGGGGACCATATCCTAACCACTAAAAATACCTCCCAGATCGTTACACCACCCTCTCTGTCGGTGCTACACACGATGGCAGAAAACATTCTCCAGGCATTCGCCAAATCAAAACCTTCAATCGGATTGCCACAGAAAGTAGCGTGATTTGTCGCTTAAAATCAATCGTTCCCAGTGTCCAGCAGCGTCACTCTTCACACCAGCTTGTAATGGCACACCCACCTCTAACATTGCCTTTTTTAATAGAAATAATAGATACCATAATATTTTGAATCTTGCATAGGTGAACATTATCTCAGCTATTTAACTAAATGAATTTCATTTGATTTTATGTACGATGTATTATACACACCTGGAAATGGAAAAAAGAACACATTGACACCGGTGTGTCAGACCCACCATACTTGCTCCGGACACTGCGAGAGGGCTGTACAAGCAATGATCACACGCACGGCACAGCGGACGCACCAGGAACCGCGGTGTTGGCCGTCGAATGGCGCTAGCTGCGCAGCATTTGTGCACCGCCGCCGTCAGTGTCAGACAGTTTGCCGTGCCATACGGAGCTCCATCGCAGTCTTTAACACTGGTATCATGCCGCGACAGCGTGGACGTGAACCGTACGTGCAGTTGACGGACTTTGAGCGAGAGCGTATAATGGGCATGCGGGAGGCCGGGTGGACGTACCGCCAAATTGCTCAACACGTGGGGCGTGAGGTCTCCACAGTACATCGATGTTGTCGCCAGTGGTCGGCGGAAGGTGCACGTGCCCGTCGACCTGGGACCGGACCGCAGCGACGCACGGATGCACGCCAAGACCGTAGGATCCTACGCAGTGCCGTAGGGGACCGCACCGCCACTTCCCAGAAAATTAGGGACACTGTTGCTCCTGGGGTATCGGCGAGGACCATTCGCAACCGTCTCCATGAAGCTGGGCTACGGTCCCGCACACCGTTAGGCCGTCTTCCGCTCACGCCCCAACATCGTGCAGCCCGCCTCCAGTGGTGTCGCGACAGGCGTGAATGGAGGGACGAATGGAGACGTGTCGTCTTCAGCGATGAGGGTCGCTTCTGCCTTGGTGCCAATGATGGTCGTATGCGTGTTTGGCGCCGTGCAGGTGAGCGCCACAATCAGGACTGCATACGACCGAGGCACACAGGGCCAACACCCGGAATCATGGTGTGGGGAGCGATCTCCTACATTGGCCGTACACCACTGGTGATCGTCGAGGGGACACTGAATAGTGCACGGTACATCCAAACCGTCATCGAACCCATCGTTCTACCATTCCTAGACCGGCAAGGGAACTTGCTGTTCCAACAGGACAATGCACGTCCGCATGTATCCCGTGCCACCCAACGTGCTCTAGAAGGTGTAAGTCAACTACCCTGGCCAGCAAGATCTCCGGATCTGTCCCCCATTGAGCATGTTTGGGACTGGATGAAGCGTCGTCTCACGCGGTCTGCACGTCCAGCACGAACGCTGGTCCAACTGAGGCGCCAGGTGGAAATGGCATGGCAAGCCGTTCCACAGGGCTACATCCAGCATCTCTACGATCGTCTCCATGGGAGAATAGCAGCCTGCATTGCTGCGAAAGGTGGATATACACTGTACTAGTGCCGACATTGTGCATGCTCTGTTGCCTGTGTCTATGTGCCTGTGGTTCTGTCAGTGTGATCATGTGATGTATCTGACCCCAGGAATGTGTCAATAAAGTTTCCCCTTCCTGGGACAATGAATTCACGGTGTTCTTATTTCAATTTCCAGGAGTGTATTTCAGGCTAAAATATATAAAAAGAATCAACCCCTAGACGTGACGAACTGCAGCCAACAACGAGAAAATAAAGATAAGTAAAAAAGTTATTTGTACATTTTACTCGTGACGAACCTTACGAAAATGAAGAGACTGAACATCTACTGGTGACGTGTGGGAGGGTAAGATTACAACCTCAAATGTCGCTTTATTATTGACTACAGAAATGCTACCGAGGAGCTACTGGACTATTGCACCCCATCATTTTCACACTCCCTATACACAATCATTGTGTACTGATAGTACTTCGAAGCTCAAGAACGACTACCTCCATTAGTTTCATGCGAGTTTTTACAACCAATCTTCGCAATGCCAGACGGCCTCTATCCGTCAGTATACGAGGACCGTTTAGCTGTGATTGTTGCTCGGCGTTTCCATTTCGTAATCACAACAGTGCAGTTGGGGAGCTTCAGTAGGGCTGAAATATCCCTGCTGGATTTGTTACACAGGTGACAGCCAACGACTAATCCACAGTCGAAGTATGTGAGTTCCGCCGAGCGATCTATTCAGCTGTTAGTGCTTCCCTACTGACAACGCGATACTGCCCCCGCCTCCCCTTTTGCTGGTGAAATCACTTCTCACGACATCTGGTGCTCAGTTCCGCATTAAGAGACTAAGACTGATACCTTTCACAGATTTTATTAGTCCATTACAATGTTAACAGATCTTTTCAAAAGCCCTCCCCTCCTACCTGAATGCGATTTTTATTGCGTCTCTGCAAGGGCTCGAAAATATGGTGCAGACCCTTTCTGTCAGGTCCTGGAGAATCGTCTCACTTTTCTTGAGCGCTGCTTCAGAGTTCTCAAATCAATTTCCCTGAAGCTTTGCCTTTAGTAACGAGAATAAAAAAAGTCACATAGTGCAAGATCGGGGCTATAAGGCGGATACGGTACACAGCTAATATTGAATTGAGCCAGAAATTGCATGACTTGTTTTACGACGTTAGGCTGTGATTTTTCATGATTAAGTTCCACCCAGTCCGAGAAAGTTCTAGTCGTTTCCCTCCAACGTTCTCCCTCAGTTTAGCCAACACGGACATGTAATTAAAGGGAAGCTGGTAAATCATTCCATGACACTCATAAAATGTGATCACCATCCTTTTCCCAAATGGAACACGTTCGACTTTTTTGGTGTTGGAGAATCCGGCGATTTCCACATTGTGGTGACTCGTTTTCCTTCAGGATCATAATGATGGCTGGTTCAAATGGCTCTGAGCACTATGGGACTCAACTTCTGAGGTCATCAGTCCCCTAGAACTTAGAACTACTTAAGCCTAACTAACCTAAGGACATCACACACATCCATGCCCGAGGCAGGATTCGAACCTGCGACCGTAGCGGTCGCGCGGTTCCAGACTGTAGCGCCTAGAAACGCTCGGCCACCTCGGCCGGCGATCATAATGACGCAGCCATGACTCATCCCTGGTGATAATCGATTCCAGAAACGCGTGCCCTCCGTCAGCAATGAGACGCAGCAGCTCACGCATTGTCTTCATGCGCACTGCCATTTGTTCGGGAGACACGGCACCCAGTGGGCACAAACACAGATCATATACAGATGATCACCCATAACATAACGACACTGCCATATGAAATTATCGACACTTCACTGCCGGCCGGAGTGGCCGAGCGGTTCTAGGCGCAACAGTCTGGAACCACGCGGCCGCTACGGTCGCAGTTTCGAATCCTGCCTCGGGCATGGATGTGTGTGATGTCCTTAGGTTAGTTAGGTTTAAGTAGTTCTAAGTTCTAGGGGACTGATGACTACAGATGTTAAGTCCCATAGTGCTCAGAGCCATTTGATAAGAACCGAGCACGCCAGATGCTACGCTATGACGCACAAATGTGGCCAAATAACAAACCTTTCAGCATATTATCAGAGACTGCCCTGTGAGAAAGCGACTTCATTAATGCTGCTTCCGCTGCTATCAACTGGCTTCGTACAGGAGATGTTGAAATCTGATTAAACGTATCTGTTTTAGTAAATAATCCTAATTTTATAGCCTAAATGTCCTCCTTTTAGTATTATTGACTTATTAACTCTAATAATTGAAACATATAATAGCTTTGTGTCTAAACCGTCAGATGTAGGATTATAAACTGTGTGTATTTACTAGAATTTGCTGTTGTTGTCATACGATAAATAAATCAATTACATCGTATTCTCCTCTCGCGTCATTAGTAGGCGAAAAGCAAAGAGAGTATACAAAGTAGAGCATTACCACAACCTACCGATATGAGAGTGTTGCCGCCTATTGACATTATACAAAAAACCAGCTCTTTTCAAATATTAATGATACAAATAGGAAATTATCACAGAAAAAAAAGTCGTCTCAATCTCTGTTGATCATGGTACTGACGTAGGGGTGTCTAGATACTTTTAATCACACAGTGTATTTGGGCTCATTTCTAGGCACGGGGCTAGTCCATGTTGTTGCCTTCCTCGGGTGTGCTTCGTTCCGTGGCGTCAACTGCTTAACACTAGTGTCTGACCTCAGTGTCCAGTGGGCTACCCCATTCTTTAACACACCAGGACACTAGGCTGTGTCTTGTTACTTTCACACTGTTTGTGTCCTTCCAACACCTGGTGTGCAGATTTTCTGTGCGTAGCATGAAATTTTGTGCTTCGCAAATGTAAACGTCGCGTCTGTGTCGGTCTAAGGGCGGTGTGAATATGTTGCCGAGAGAGGACAAACTGGAAGGTCTGCCGGGGGCCAGAAACCACCCCCGAAAGCCGCCGAGAGATTTGTCAGCGGCGGCGCTAACAGCCGCCCCCGGGCCTGAATGGCCCGCTATATGTTGCGTCGGCACGCTAACAGCCGCGCACTAAGGCGGCCCGGCGCTGCTCAATACTGCCCACATATCATCTGCTCTGCATCCTTCTCTCTCTCTCCTCCAACCCCTCCCTCCCTCCTCCTTCCTTTTATTTCATTCCTCCCTCCCGCCACCTCCTCCCTTCTCCCAGCATCCCCTTTTTTGTGTAGTCTGTGTGGATCTCAAGTTGCTTGTAAAAATAAATGGACCGCATTTGTTCCTGTTCCCACTTTAAAGTCGGGCTACTTGTTATTTTCTTTTTGCAGAGCCGCATTATGCTGTGTGTACCGGCTTTATAACAAAGGGTCTTAACATCTGTCGGGCTGCTAATGCTACGGTCGCTTTCTTTTCCACCTTCTTAACAAGACCCGTTCCATAAAAGCTCCGCCGCCAAGGTAACCAGCTACTGTGCGTTATTGCTTTTCCGTTCTAAATTACTCGCAGATTTTCCGTCAGTACTGCGTGCCTCACAGGCCGACGACAAAAGAGCCAGTTTACTGCCGTGGAGGGTCACGTCTCACGGATATTACAAGCCGAGAGAAAATATTACCGCATTTCTAACGTCACGAGGGTCCCTCACTTATGTACCAGGGAACTATTGTTATAAATAGTTTTCCTGAGCGCAGGTATCACGTAATACAGAATTATGACTCGGGAAATGTGTGTTGCATTCACTAAACAGTAAGAAGCTATGCGACAGAGGCGGTAACGGCTTGCGTCATAGGTACTTTTACAACACTGCCGTTGTCAAGCCAGTTTACAATTATTGGCCGTGTATTTCTCAGGTTAAGCAGTATGAGCAGTGGTTATCAGTTCGCAGTAAAACTCCAAATTCTGTTCAAATGGCTCTGAGCACTATGGGACTTAATTTCTGAGGTCATCAGTCCCCTAGACTTACAACTACTTAAACCTAACTAACCTAAGGACATCACACACATCCATGCCCGAAGCAGGATTCGAACCTGCGACCGTAACGGTCGCGCGGTTCCAGACTGTAGCGCCTAGAAACGCTCGGCCACTCTGGCCAGCCCAAATTCTGTGTTCATCAATTTAATTCAATGTACACTACATCGCATATTTATACAAAACACTGATGTGTAAATATTAAGGACGAAAGTAACTTTTGCATGGTATAAAGCCTAATAATGTACCTCGATCAAAGTTGAACCATACATAGAAAGAACTACTGCAGTATACAGCAGATAACAGCAACAAATCCGCAAAGAGGCGACCTGAAATCTCACATTTATTCGGAGACAATAATTATACTGAAGACTTAATAGCATGTGTGGTATCCATGTACAGCAATGCCTGCTCTGCAAAGTGCCCTATGACGGCCAGAAGACTGATAAGGAGCTCTTGTTCACCGCCAGCAGAGTTGACAACTGTTGGATGTTCCTTGGTAGATGCGGCTTGCTGCAATATGGCTTCCCAACGCATCCCAACGTGACCGTGGGTTTTACGTCGGGAGGGGAGGAAGGGGGGGGGGGGGGGGGTCAGGATGACAGGGTAGTTGCGCATTGCCGTTTTGCCATCCATAAAAATGAAGTCAGGGCCGTATGCACCTCTGAAGAAGGACATGGACAAGGAGTGAGTGTCACAGTATCGTTGAGTGGTGGGTGTACCATGTTGAAATGTTTGGAGGTCAACACGCCTGTGTAACGTTATGCCTCCCCACACAATAACACCCGGACCACCAAAACAATCATGTTCGATACTGCTGGACCTACCCTGATATCGCGATAGGAGGGCGTACGTAACACACCTAGGAACATGGTACATATTTTCAGGGGTGCTGTCGGTCTTGACTTTGTTTCTATGGACGGCAATGTGCGACTGCACCAAATAGCGCAGTTGGAAGAGCTCTTGGAGCGAGACGACTTTCGGCGAATGGACTGGCCTCCCCATTTCTCCGTCTTAAATCCCACCGAGCACGTGTGAGTTGCATGTTAGCCGTACTACAACACGTCCACATGCGCCAAACGACCATCCAACAATTGCAACTGCGCTGGTGGAAGAGTGGAACGCCCTGCCATAACAACTCGTTACAAACTTTGTGGCCAGCATTGGAGCATGTTGGAAAGCACCCATTGATGTCCGTGGTGATTGCCCTCTCTATTAAGAATCAAGGTTGCTAATGTCCAGAAGACCATCATGAATCTCGGTGTCTTCAATATAATTATTATCTTTGAATAAAAGTGTATTTTCTGTTGGTCTCATTGCGTATTTCTTTCAGACAACTCCTGTGCGGTAGTGTACTGCACTGTACTGCAGCAATTCTCGCTATTTATGGTCCAAGTTGACACTGACACATTCATGCGAAAGTTACTTTCGTTCATGACCGTCCTGACGCCACCGTAACGACTTGTCCCAAACTAAATCATATCAGATGGCTGGACCTCCAGCAGACTGTCTTTTCAACATTTCTTCTTTTAATACCACACTGCTGTTGACACCACTAATTCGTTTTGGACAATGTACCGAAGCAGTCATAAAGTTTTAATTATCATCTTGACAGATAAAGTAATGTAATTGAATTTCTGTTTATTTGTAAGTACATGTCAACAGGCATGATATACACTGAAACCACCACACCACAGTAAAGGAACCAAAAGCAAATAGCGTATCTCAAAGATGTACTGGACTACTGTACGCTAATTTGTTTTCTCCACTTTGACGTATAGCAACGATGTACCATCGTGTGAATCGAAGTTTAGCTGGAATCATTAAATAAAAAGGTAAAGTTCCGCATTCTGGCCTTAGAGGGACCAATCAGTCCCGACAGCCCGCTGTGTCATCTTCTGACAGTGGCGTCAGCAGATGTTATATGGAGGGGCAGGCATGTACAGTTGACCACATGATACCAGTCCTCCTGCCAAGGGAAAACCACTGGCAGTGCGAGGAATCGAGCCCGGGTCCTCAGCATGGTAGTCAGCCGTGCTGACCACTCAACTACATCTACATCTACATATATACTCTGCAAATCACCGTGAGGTGCATGGCAGAGGGTAAATCCCATTGTACCATGTACTAGGGTTTCTTCCGGTTCCATTCACTTATAAAGCGAGGGACGAATGATGGTTCGAATGCCTCTGTGCGTGCATTAATTATTCTAATCTTATCCTCATGATTCCTACGTAAGCGATACTTAGGGGATTGTACTATATTCTTAGAGTCATCATTTAAAGTCGGTTCTTGAAACTTCGTTAATAGACTTTCTCGGTATAGTTCACGTCTATCTTGAAGAGTCTGCCAGATCACTTCTTTTTTTTATTTTTTATTTTGGCTTTGGGTTGCAATGACCATACAGCCAACAAGAGGTACAAAGCGTCAAAGTAACAAAATCGCAAAAAAGCATAATAGTACAAAATTACGAACTTAGCATACAAACACACTCTTAAAGTAAAATAAAGGCATAATTAGACAAACACCGGACAGACGACGGCAGTGATGACAATGACACCGGGGCAGTACTAAAACAATACTATAGGGCAACATTATGACAAACATGCATATGCTCTCATAGTAAAAAACAAAACGTGGAAGGACAAACATCGTACATCATACAATAAGTACAAAAGTAGCTGAAGAACAAAACGGCAAATAACATCACATAACACTGTGAGAAATGTAGCATACAGACTGACGTACCTAAAAGAAATACTCAAAATGACAAACACAATACAACCAACGCTATGTACAATAGTGCCAGTAGGACAGTGACATAAAATGCACCAGAGAACAATAATGTATGCAATGTATGCAAATTACAAAATTTCGCACACGATTACGAACTGGGCTGATGCCATGTAAAAATGAAGACCTCAGCAACTCATAAACTAGATTTGGATGCCGGTGGCTTCCAAACACCCTCTGGGCAAGTTATATTTATCAAAACGGAAGAGGTAACCTCTCCCAACCAATTTCTTATACAGGTCTGATTGTGCAGTCGAGTTCTTGGAACGTGCCAGTATGATGTGGTTAAGATCCGCTACTGCCGTTGTGTCTACGAAGCTGCACCGAGGCGAAGCATGGTCGAGAAGAGATTTTCGTTTGTATGGTCGCTAAGTGGCCACCCTTAGAGTGCTGAGATACATGCCAATTAACAGTTCCAACAGTGATAAGCAGCCTTCCGTATCGTCGATGTTCCGTCCGTAGAACGAATCGGCATTGGGCGTAACTATCCTTCCGTAATACTCTTCTTGGCAAGGCTGGCAACAGTTTCATTATGGAGAATGCCATGATGTCCTTTAATTCAGAGTTCAGTTCCGTTGGTATCTCTGTGATGTTCTACCACGAAACAGACAAACCTGTGACCGTTCGTGCTGCCCTTCTCTGGTTCAAATGGCTCTGAGCACTATGGGACTTAACGTCTGAGGTCATCAGTCCCATAGAACTTAGAACTACTTAAACCTAACCAACCGAAGGACATCACACACAACCATGCCCGAGGCAGAACTCGAACCTGCGACCATAGCGGTCTGGCGGTTCCCGATTGAAGCGCCTAGAACCGCTCGTCCACAGCGGCCGGCTCCAAAATAACATGCCGTGTCCTCTCTAGCAAAAAGTCGTAAGTTCAGTCACAAATTTCACTTGATATTCCATGCGACTGAACATTTGACAATAAGCGTGGATGTAGTACTGAGTCAAATGCTTTTCGGGTCTCAAGAAATATTACATCTAACTGATTGCCTTGATCCACATGTTTCGCTATGTCATAAGAGAAAAGTGCAAGTTGGGTTTCAAATGATGATCGATGTTCTTGTTATCCATGCTGGTTGGCGTTGACAAGGTCATTCTGAAGATATCTCATTACGCTTGACCTCAGAATGTTCTAACATTCTACAACAAATCGAAGGCAAGGACAGTGGACGGTAATTTTGTGGATCGCTTCTACTACCCTTCTTGTAGACAGCTGTGATTTGAGCTTTTTTTCAAGAACTGGGCACGGTCTTTTTATTTTTCAAGGGATCTACGATAGATTACCGTTAGAAGCGGAGCTAACTCAGGAGGACTAACTACAGAGGATAGCTAGAATCATCTCCCGCACTTTTTCCTACTGCCTTTAAAATCACCCTTTAAATTAACATAAAAACTTAGCAGTGTACAGATTTTGTCATTTTAAACTCTGACACAATTACAGATTCATCCACATAAGGAAAAATTGAAACGTTCATTTGTTAAAAATCGAGTATCTCCGAAAGTTCTTGCCCAATTGCTTTGAAATTTTGATATGACGTTGAATTCTATTACGAACATGTTTTTTGAAAAATATTGTTACCAAATATCATAAAGTGTATCTTTCTGATTTACTTAAAGTTCTTACACGTTACGTGAATAAACGTTTAGACACCTATATATATATATATATATATATATATATATATATATATATATATATATATATATACTCCTGGAAATTGAAATAAGAACACCGTGAATTCATTGTCCCAGGAAGGGGAAACTTTATTGACACATTCCTGGGGTCAGATACATCACATGATCACACTGACAGAACCACAGGCACATAGACACAGGCAACAGAGCATGCACAATGTCGGCACTAGTACAGTGTATATCCACCTTTCGCAGCAATGCAGGCTGCTATTCTCCCATGGAGACGATCGTAGAGATGCTGGATGTAGTCCTGTGGAACGGCTTGCCATGCCATTTCCACCTGGCGCCTCGGTTGGACCAGCGTTCGTGCTGGACGTGCAGACCGCGTGAGACGACGCTTCATCCAGTCCCAAACATGCTCAATGGGGGACAGATCCGGAGATCTTGCTGGCCAGGGTAGTTGACTTACACCTTCTAGAGCACGTTGGGTGGCACGGGATACATGCGGACGTGCATTGTCCTGTTGGAACAGCAAGTTCCCTTGCCGGTCTAGGAATGGTAGAACGATGGGTTCGATGACGGTTTGGATGTACCGTGCACTATTCAGTGTCCCCTCGACGATCACCAGTCGTGTACGGCCAGTATAGGAGATCGCTCCCCACACCATGATGCCGGGTGTTGGCCCTGTGTGCCTCGGTCGTATGCAGTCCTGATTGTGGCGCTCACCTGCACGGCGCCAAACACGCATACGACCATCATTGGCACCAAGGCAGAAGCGACTCTCATCGCTGAAGACGACACGTCTCCATTCGTCCCTCCATTCACGCCTGTCGCGACCCCACTGGAGGCGGGCTGCACGATGTTGGGGCGTGAGCGGAAGACGGCCTAACGGTGTGCGGGACCGTAGCCCAGCTTCATGGAGACGGTTGCGAATGGTCCTCGCCGATACCCCAGGAGCAACAGTGTCCCTAATTTGCTGGGAAGTGGCGGAGCGGTCCCCTACGGCACTGCGTAGGATCCTACGGTCTTGGCGTGCATCCGTGCGTCGCTGCGGTCCGGTCCCAGGTCGACGGGCACGTGCACCTTCCGCCGACCACTGGCGACAATATCGATGTACTGTGGAGACCTCACGCCCCACGTGTTGAGCAATTCGGCGGTATGTCCACCCGGCCTCCCGCGTGCCCACTATACGCCCTCGCTCAAAGTCCGTCATCTGCACATACGGTTCACGTCCACGCTGTCGCGGCATGCTACCAGTGTTAAAGACTGCGATGGAGCTCCGTATGTCACGGCAAACTGGCTGACACTGACGGCGGCGGTGCACAAATGCTGCGCAGCTAGCGCCATTCGACGGCCAACACCGCGGTTCTTGGTGTGTCCGCTGTGCCGTGCGTGTGATCATTGCTTGTACAGCCCTCTCGCAGTGTCCGGAGCAAGTATGGTGGGTCTGACACACCGGTGTCAATGTGTTCATTTTTCCATTTCCAGGAGTGTATGTGTGTGTGTGTGTGTGTGTGTGTGTGTGTGTGTGTGAGTGTGCGCGCGTGCGTGTGTGTGTGTGTTAGTTAAATGTTGTGCGTTGTTAGCATAAAGTTGTATTTATGACTTACTGGAGTATGATTAAAATACTAATACAGAATCTGAATTTGGAGTAACAATAAACAAGGCTCAATTTCAGAGAGGGAGGCAAAGGGGGTATGAACATATGAACAGAGGATCGCAGGAAATGCTCATAGGCTGCCCGGGGTGGCCGAGCAGTTCTAGACGCTATAGTCGGGAACCGCGAGACCGCTACGGTCGCAGGTTCGAATCCTGCCCCGGGCATGGATGTGTGTGATGTCCTTAGGTTAGTTATGTTTAAGTAGTTCTAAGTTCTAGGGGACTGATGACCTCAGAAGTTAAGTCCCATAGTGCTCAGAACCAGAGCCTCCCCCGCTATTTTCATTTCCGCTACCTTTATCGTTCTCTCAATCCATATTCTGTACTCAATAAACTGTTCATTCCATTTTACAGAGTCTACAGCTCTTTATTTCAGTGAGGATAGCAATGTCATTAGCGAATCATATCATTGATATCCTTTCATCATGAATTTTTATCCCATTCTTGAACCTTTTATTTATTTCTGGTTTTGGTTCTCCAACGCAAAGGTCGAGCTGCAGGGCCAAAAGGCTGTATCCCTGTCTTTTACCCTTTTTTATCCAAGCACTTCATTCTTGGTCTTTCAGTCTAATTGTTCCCTCTTGGTTCTTTTATATAATGCATATTAGCCGCCCTTCCGTATAGCTTACTCCTGATTCTCTCAGAATTTCGAGCATCTCGCAGAGTAATACATTGTAGAACGCTTTTTCCGGCTCAACAAATCCTATGAAACTGTCTTGATTTTCTTCAGACTCAATTTAATTATCTAGCGCATAGTCAGGACTATGTCTCTGTTGCCTTTATCCTTTCTAAAGCCGAACTGATCGTCATCTTGTACATGTTTTTGCCTTAATTGTTTGTAAAGTATCATAACCTCTCCTATATGATCTACATATTTGATTTCACTCTTCAGCATTCTTTAATGTTTTTGCATAGTCAGCCATGGAACAATTCCACTGTACTCGCCTTCTTTGCACTTTCGCAATGAAACGCTCTACCTCGAATGTAGTCACTGTTGTCCCAAAAGGCTGACACTCACAGTAAACGTTTACTCCATTGTACTGTAATCATGATTAGTGGGCAGTAGAGAGAAACAGCAGAGTCGTTGTGTTGACAATGTGTACCGGTACCGAAACTACGTGCGAAGTTGCAAAGCAAACATTGAGCGGATCACTGCCTCCCGTGTGAACACAGTCATATGACTCTGTGAAAGGCGAGTAGCGGCGATTTACTTGACTAGTTACAGAGAGCCGAAGACGAAGCTCTGTGCCTCGCGTTTGAAAGCATGCGTAAAGTTCACTGTAAATGGAATCGTTGCAGCTCTCTGCATGTGGATGTACGATCTCTGGTGAAAGAGCCCTAGCCTCAACAACATTGGATTTCAGCTGGAAACAATAGGATTTTGCTGTGAGAGATCAACTGCTTGATTCGACTGCTGCCTCAAAGGGAAAGTGGACAAAATAAAACTGACACGGAAAATACTTCATGCGCCTTACGACAGGCAACTTAACTCGCATCACTTGCCCTAGCAGCGGATGACATAAGCTGGGTTGCCTGTCTTAAGATACGTGAAATATTTTCCGGGTCAGTATTATTTTTCCAGCACTGCACAAGGTCGTGTCATCAGTGATATGAAAGATAAGGAAGACACACGTGTAGCAGATTTATACTTGCTACAGAGAACTCATCATGTTGAAAATTCACATTAGCGGCAGACATGTTCCTGGACGTCAGATCAAAATCGTCCAGTGGTTTTTGCAGAACAGTTAATTTAGACATTTACAGTATAACTATTAGATACTGTAGTGTTTACCAGCTTGTACATATTGTGAATTAAATGATGGAGTCTTCTCAGGGTATCAGCCGAGTCTTGGTGTCATATTGTCCCAACGTTTCGACGAGTTCGTTACTAATCATCCTCAGTCAGCAGAGCACGAAAGACGACAACACGACTCATCTGATAACCAGAGACATTTCATTAGTGAAATTCGCCGAGAACGCCTGCATCCCTGTAAACTGTCACTAAATACTGGAGTTTGGTTCAAAATGGTTCAAATGGCTCTGAGCACTATGGCACTTAACTTCTGAGGTCACAGTCCCCTGCGACCGTAGAGGTCGCGCGGTTCCTGACTGAAGCGGCTAGAACCGCTTGGCCACACTGGCCGGCACTGGAGTTTGCCTTTCATACTGTTTCAGTGTGTCGAAGTTCTAAGACTACCCTCTAAAATGTTTCTGATACTAATGTCACATATCGCTTTGCGATATTAATTTTCTTTCTGTCGCTACTCGTGATTATTTTAGTGGTAATACTGGAGCTGTGTGCTTGTAAACGTAGCCTTGCACCCTCCATGCTGGTGTGGTGAGTTGCCGGAAACGTCGTTAGAGTCTCTTTCGTTGGTAGATCGCAGTCTGTGGATCTCGTATGTGAAGGGCGCTTCATTTGGGAATACAGGCAGTTTTTGTGGAAACAGGGTAGCGACCCACTCCGTGGCTGTTGAAAGCTGGACTGGCACCTGCACCCCACGTGGACAGTAAACTTCACGGCTCCCTTACAATCCGCAAAGAGTTATTGAACATGACATTTTTACCTTTCTGCGCACACCTCAAATACGAAGGCGCCACAGTAGTATCCAACCGGTGCAGCTGAGGCACTTACGTTCACTCTAAAAATCTGGTTCATCCAATAAAATTGCTTCTCTCTAGAGAATGTTTTTGGCATGTAAGGTTGACTGATTGTGAAGACGCTGCTTTGGCCCATTAGCATGAGCGTCTTGTATGCAAAAGGACGGAAATTACGTGTGTTTTCCTATGTCCGTAAAATTTTGCGACAATTGTAGCCGTTACATTGTGAAGAGCCTAGTCATCCCCTCTATGCAGAGTTCTTTGAAACGGAAGTTGGGAAGGAGCAAGTAAGTCAGGAATCGGTGGCTGGTAATCATTAGGCAGGTAATTTGGAGGAATCGCCTCCTAGCGGCCGTCTAAGGCTGTTCGGAATACTTTGCTGTTCTTGAGGAAAAGCACGTTGGCAATCTGCGGTTGGGTAGTCCAAATTCTGAGCAATTGTATTACTTGCGTGTTTCTACTACGTAAATTGTGTTGCCGATGTGATTTAGTGTAAGCTGCAATTTAGGATTATTAAACATTGAATCCGTGAGATGCACAGATCAGGATCTTGGTGCTTTATTCTTGGTTAACTTCACTAGATGTGGCCAAGTCCATCCGTTTAGTGAGCCAGTCAGTTAGGCCGCAGCTCTCGGCTGATATACATCTACAGAGCGGAAAATAAAGTTTTTATCTTTTTCTGTGTTTTCCTCGTTGTGTATTTATTAAATCTCTTCCGTGTTTTTCTTTTTAAGTGGTTTAATCTCGCGTTTTTGTAAGAGTGATTTCAGTCTGTAGCGTTATATTTGCTCACTGAGCAGCCAGCTACATAGCTCATTAACGCATTAGCGTCCATTGGTAACACGCCTTAAGGGTACCAAGTAGGATATCTAAAATTCTGTCTGCTTTTATAGTTCACTTCTTCAGTTAGTCTTGCTAGGACGGTAGGGATGTATGCATGCTGTGTGCAGGTGTAGGATAAGCTGGCCAAAGTTCGCGAACTGCTAAATGAGCTTTTGGCTACGGTCAATCACCTTCGGGCTGTTGCCTCGGTGTGTAGTGGTGGGTGAGGTTTTGGATCGTCACATGGGACACCTCAGGTGTCACTTGTGTAGCCTACGGTCTCTGCTTCCGAGGCACCTCCTAGTGCGATGGATCCGCCCTCACAGCAGAGTGAGTGACGGGTGGTATCTCGTTCGCGTCGCTCGAGGCGGAGGACCAATGGGAAGACTGGCCGCCTCGCCTCGCGCAATCACGCTGAGAATGAACAGATGGCTTCTCCGAGCAGGCACATGGGGTTGGGGGGGTGGGGGTGGGGGGAGGGGTTTACTAGCTACTGGGAACTCCAACTTCAACCGCGTTATGGGGCCCCTTAGGCAGATAGCGTTCAGGGCTGGAAAGAAAGCCAATGTGCACTCGGTATATCTGCCGGGCGGTCTCATCCGAGATGTGGAGGCTGCCTTGCCTGCGACTATCAAGCGCGCAGGGTGCAGTGGTCTGCAAGTCGTGGCTGACGTCGGCACCAGTGACTCGTGTCGCATGGGTTCTGAAGCCATCCTCAGTTCATACGGATAGTTGATGGAGGGGGCTTCATGCACGGGGTGCAAGCAGACTCCCAATTTGCAACATTGTTCCAAAATGTGATCGGGATTCTATAGTTTGTAGCCGAGTGGAGGTCGTCGACTCTGTGACGGTCGTGTCTGCGGATTTCTGGACTTGCGTTATCGTGTGGGAATTCATAGGACTCCCCTTGATAGGTCAGGGGTGCACTGCGCAGAGGAAGCAGCTACTCGGTTAGTAGAGTACTTATGGAGTGCACATGAGAGGTTTTTGGGCTAGACGATAGTTTGACGTGTTCTGATGAACACTTGCCAGTCAATACGCAGCAGGATAAGTCAGATGACATTCAGAGTAAAGACACTTCGACTGTCAATATTTTGTTAGTAAATTGTCCTAACATAAAGTTCCCGAATTTACTGCCCTCCAGGAAAGTTCTCGTGGTCAAATTTTTCTTGGCTGAACTGGCTGAAATCCGAATCGGAAACCTCTGAGACATTTAACGAGTCGTGAAACGTATTTCAGAACGACAGATTAGAGGCCCTAAGGAGGGGTAGTGTTCATTGCAGATGACAAAAATTTCTCTATTGAGGCAGAAGTTGAGTGTGGCAGTGAAGTTATCTGGTCTCGTATAACAGATGTAGGTGAAACCAAGTTAATTGTTGTATGTTTCTACCGACCACCAGACTCCGCTGTGAAGTTCTATAGTCATTCAAAAAAAGTCTATGGTCAGTAGTACCGAAATGCCCAGATCATGCAGTATTAATTGGAGGCGACCTTAACCTACCTAGTATTGACTGGGATGTTTATGGGATCCTTGCAGGGGGTATAGAAAGACAGTCTTGCGAAATACTTTTGGACACATTTTCTGAACACTGTCTTGAGCAGCAAGCTCGGCAGATCACACGCAATGGAAATAGATTTTGTAGCTACAAATACGCCGGACCTTATCGACAGTGTTAGCATAGAAACGGACATTAGTGATCATGATGTCATTGCAGCACCTAGGTTACGAAAGTTAACAAATTAGTCAAAAAGCTCTAGCTGCTAGACAGAGCAGATAAGCAGTTGTTACCATTTCACTTAGATAGTAAACTGACATCAAAAAATGGTTCAAATGGCTCTGAGCACTATGGGACTCAACATCTTAGGTCATAAGTCCCCTAGAACTTAGAACTACTTAAACCTAACTAACCTAAGGACATCACACACACCCATGCCCGAGGCAGGGTTCGTACCTGCGACCGTAGCAGTCCCGCGGTTCCGGACTGCAGCGCTGAACCGCTAGACCACCGCGGCCGCCTAAACTGACATCACTTAGTTCCAGTAAGATGGGCGCAGACGAATTATGGGCAAAGTTCAAGTAGACTGTAAATCGTTGTTTGCAGAGATAAGTGCATAGTAAGTGAATAAAAGATGGAAAAGACCCACCATGGTTTAATAATGAAATTCGAAAGATGCCTAGGAAGCAGAGACGGTTGCACTGTCAGTTCAAAACAGAACGCACAAATGACAACAAACAAAGGTTAGCAGAGACTGGTGCGTCTGTGGAAAGATCTGTGCATTAAGCGTACAACAACTATCACTGACACATCTTAGCAAAATATCTGGCAGGGAACCCGAGAATATTCTGGTGATATGTAAAATCGGAAGCGAGTCTAATGTTCCATTCAGTTCCTTGTTGACCAGTCTGGTGTGGCAGTTGAAGATAGCAAAATGAAAACCAAAGATTTAAATTTCACTTTCAAGAAATCGTTCACACAGGAGAAACGTACAAACTTACCGTCATTTGACCATCGGACACACTCCAGTATGGGCGACATACTAAAGCATCCCTGGCGTAGAGAGACAACTGAAAGATTTGAAAGCCAATAAATCACCAGGTCCGAATGGAATCCCAATTTCGGCATTGCCCCCTTACCTATTTTGCATTTATCATGAATCTCTCGCCCAGCACAAAGTCCCAAGCAACTGGAAAACGGCACAGGTTACTCCAGTACAAAAAAAGGGTAAAAGAACGGACATTCGAACTTACAGACAGATATTCCTAACCTCGGTTTGATGCAGAATCCTTGAACATATTCTCAGTTCAAATATAACAAACTTTCTTGAGACAGAGAAGCTTGTGATCACGAACCAGCATGGTTTTAGAAAGCATAGCTCTTGAGAAACCCAGCTTGCCCATTTCTCACAAGATATACTGCGGACAATGGATGAATGGCAACAGGCAGGTCACATATTTCGAGATTTCCGGAAAGCATTTGACACTGTGGCCCACTGTAAGCTGTTAACGAAGGTACGAGAATATGGAATAAACTCATAGATATGTGACTGGCTCGAAGACTCCTTAAGTAACAGAAGCCAGTACGTTGTCCTCGACGGCGAATGTTCATCAGAGACAAGGGTGTCATCAGTAGTGCCCCAGGGAAATGTGAAAGGAGCGCTGTAGTTCTCTACAAACATAAACTATTTGGTAGACAGGATAGGCAGCAATCTGCTGTTGTTTGCTGATGATGCCGTGGTGTACGATAAGGTGCCGAAGACGATGAACTGCTGGAAGATATAAGACGACTTAGAAAAAATTTCTAGTTGGTGTGATGAATGGCAGCTAGCTCTAAATGTTGAAAAATGTAATGCGGATGAGTAGGAAGAATGTAATGTTCGGTTGCAATATTACTAGTGTCCTGCTTGTCACAGTCAAGTCGTTTAAATATCTGGGTGTAACGTTGCAAAGCGATTCAAAATGGTACGACGGCCATTGTAGCCGAACGGTTCTAGGCGCTTCAGTCTGGAACCTCTAGTATGATAACAAAAAATATTATTATTATTATGTTAAATATATTTCAATTCTATCAATTTAAATCGGTATTTCATACTAGAATGTCGTGTTTCCAGTCTGGCACAGCTTTGCCACAGGAGACACGAAAGCGGTCGAAGACGTCCGTCTTCTGGTCGGCTCCTGATCGTTGTCAGAAGGAGGCTAGGTTTTGATTACGCAAAGACTTCTATTATTTGGAAAAGAACAACCCGGATTTCTTTACGTAATTAGTATGAATTTTATAATTACCTAAGGGACCTTTCACAATGAACAGTAAAAAAAATGCATTTGCAAATGAAATCATTAGTAAATGGGTCAGCTATGAGTTGTATAGAAGACAAGGAGCGGCCTTCTGTCTACGACCAGGATGCCGCAGTATTCTCTGCTGTAGTAAAGGCTGTTTGACATTTATAAAAATAATATGGCATGGAGGATAAAAAAGTATAAAGGAAAAGAACAGAATAAGAAGTCTGGTAAACACTAAATATATTCAAACAATTCTCACTAGCAAAATTAGGGCTTATTTATAAACAATACAACTTACATAATTACTTTTCAAACAGTATGGTGCGATCAGATTTCAGCCTGTCCTGTGCTGTCTCCTTGGTTCACGTTTTTTTTGTCACTAATTATAGTCACTACTTTTCTCCTTTCGTTGAAGACAATTCTTGCACTGTTCAACACCTCCGATAACAATAACTTGCTGATTTACAGTTTCGAACATGAATTACTTTAATTTTATTAATTAATAATGTTGTCTGCACGCTAGCAAGACCGCTCACTTTTTTAACTTAAAATCGACCTCCTTTACGTTTTCACATAACAAGCAGAAGCACATTAAAATCTGAAGATCTACAAAAGTTTGTTACCGTCATCTTTTATTTAGATCGAAGCGGAACGACAGTTCAGCTTCTGTTAAAATGTTTCTTTGACTGCGCAATCGATGTATTAGCGTCCGCGCTGGATGCGCATCTTTACAGTTATGTAAATTATACAAAACAAATGTCTTTCAAAGGGTACTCAAAGCTTTCATAGGACGGAAATACCAATAATATTACAAACCGCGCTGCTGCTACGGTCGCAGGTTCGAATCCTGCCTCGGGCATGGATGTGTGTGATGTCCTCAGGTTAGTTAGGTTTAAGTAGTTCTAAGTCTAGGGGACTGATGAGCTCAGATGTTAAGTCCCATAGTGATTACAGCCATTTGAACAAAATGGAACGAGCATGTGACAACTGTGGTAGGCGAGATGAATGGTCGACTTCGATTTATTGGGAGGAGCATAGGAAAGAGCAGTCCACCTGTAAAGGAGACCTACGGGTGCGACCTATACTTGAGTACTACTCGAGTCTTTTGGATCTGTACCAGGTCGGATTGAAGGAAGACATCACAGGAATTCAGCGTCGGGCTATTAGATTTGCAAGCGGCAGGTTCGAACAGTACGTAAGTGTTACGGAGATGATTCGCAAAATCAGATGGGAATCCCTGGAGGGAACCCGATGTTCGAGAAACGCTACTAGAGAACCGGCATTTGAAACTGACTGCCGAACAACTCTACCGCCGCCAACATACATCGCGTGTAAGAACCACGAAGATAAGATTCGAAAAATTAGGGCTCGTACGGAGGCATACAGACAATCGTTTTTACCGCGCTCTGTTTGCGAGTGGAACAGGAAAGGAAGTGACTAGTAGCGGTACAGCACACCATACAGTGGCTTGTGGAATGCCTATGTAGATGTAGATTTACAAAGATAATCTCGATTTTATTGTGTGGAAGCGTGTAGCATTGCTCTTGCTCTTCTGACGTCAGTATGACTTAATTTGATCTTTTATTCTATGACAACTATGGACATTTCGCTCGTTCGCCTTGTATTACTACGGTTTGGTTCTACACTCCTGGAAATGGAAAAAAGAACACATTGACACCGGTGTGTCAGACCCACCATACTTGCTCCGGACACTGCGAGAGGGCTGTACAAGCAATGATCACACGCACGGCACAGCGGACACACCAGGAACCGCGGTGTTGGCCGTCGAATGGCGCTAGCTGCGCAGCATTTGTGCACCGCCGCCGTCAGTATCAGCCAGTTTGCCGTGGCATACTGAGCTCCATCGCAGTCTTTAACACTGGTAGCATGCCGCGACAGCGTGGACGTGAACTGTATGTGCAGTTGACGGACTTTGAGCGAGAGCGTATAGTGGGCATGCGGGAGGCCGGGTGGACGTACCACCAAATTGCTCAACACGTGGGGCGTGAGGTCTCCACAGTACATCGATGTTGTCGTCAGTGGTCGGCGGAAGGTGCACGTGCCCGTCGACCTGGGACCGGACCGCAGCGACGCACGGATGCACGCCAAGACCGTAGGATCCTACGCAGTGCCGTAGGGGACCGCACCGCCACTTCCCAGCAAATTAGGGACACTGTTTCTCCTGGGGTATCGGCGAGGACCATTCGCAACCGTCTCCATGAAGCTGGGCTACGGTCCCGCACACCGTTAGGCCGTCTTCCGCTCACGCCCCAACATCGTGCAGCCCGCCTCCAGTGGTGTCGCGACAGGCCTGAATGGAGGGACGAATGGAGACGTGTCGTCTTCAGCGATGAGAGTCGCTTCTGCCTTGGTGCCAATGATGGTCGTATGCGTGTTTGGCGCCGTGCAGGTGAGCGCCACAATCAGGACTGCATACGACCGAGGCACACAGGGCCAACACCCGGCATCATGGTGTGGGGAGCGATCTCCTACACTGGCCGTACACCACTGGTGATCGTCGAGGGGACACTGAATAGTGCACGGTACATCCAAACCGTCATCGAACCCATCGTTCTACCATTCCTAGACCGGCAAGGGAACTTGCTGTTCCAACAGGACAATGCACGTCCGCATGTATCCCGTGCCACCCAACGTGCTCTAGAAGGTGTAAGTCAACTACCCTGGCCAGCAAGATCTCCGGATCTGTCCCCCATTGAGCATGTTTGGGACTGGATGAAGCGTCGTCTCACGCGGTCTGCACGTCCAGCACGAACGCTGGTCCAACTGAGGCGCCAGGTGGAAATGGCATGGCAAGCCGTTCCACAGGACTACATCCAGCATCTCTACGATCGTCTCCATGGGAGAATAGCAGCCTGCATTGCTGCGAAAGGTGGATATACACTGTACTAGTGCCGACATTGTGCATGCTCTGTTGCCTGTGTCTATGTGCCTGTGGTTCTGTCAGTGTGATCATGTGATGTATCTGACCCCAGGAATGTGTCAATAAAGTTTCCCCTTCCTGCGACAATGAATTCACGGTGTTCTTATTTCAATTTCCAGGAGTGTATTAACTAGGTAGAGTTGAGCCCATATCTCGTAGCTGGCCAGGAGCTGGCATTAATTCGTAATTTAACTAATAGATTAGGAACTTTCGTGGTTGTCTCCTAAGTATAAGAAGACATAATGGAACACTCTAAGCACGTTCCCTAGAACAATTTTGGAAATCTTCCAGAGCGTAGTGCCTCAAGAAAGGTTTTTAAAATTAAATTTTGTGCTATTTTTAACTCCATTTTGATCTTAATTTAATTTTCTTTCGCTGATTCACAGCTTTTTGCTAAACGTAACTACTTACGACATGTGCATTCCACTGGTATTTATTTGAAGGGAGAAATTTTTCTTGAACATCTGCAAAATATCGAAAGAAAATTGTATTTTACGTAAATTTAAGAATATTATTGTACATGCCACCTAAAAGCTGCTACAAAGTTTTATTGTGTCGCAACTAGCTTCGACAACTTCGTCAGCAGTTTGGAAGACTTATAGCTGCTTTTTGGTGGCGTACATATAACGACTTCTCTAGAAGACCCACATATAATGCAGGTTGCAGCGGTGTACAGAACGAGATCTAAGTTCTGTCGCAATCGTTCGCGGCTCTTGATTGGCGACGACAGAATAAGCCATCGCTACTGTACTGCACTACCAGTTATCAACCACACGTACAATATTGTGTCTACATTTAGCTTACAACAGCGAATAAAAATAAAGGAGTATTCCTCCTTTCAGGTGGCAATGATTACCAAGCAACATCCACGTAAACGTTTAGAAATAATTAGCAACATGCCTTGGGGGGCGGAATGCCCACTCCGCTGATATCAGTGGGAAAACATTGCTGAGAAGCCGTAAGTTCTCATTAGCGTTACAATTAAGTGCCTGCTAGTAGCTGCAAATGTTGCGTAATGTTTGCACATTAGTTATTTAAGAATTTCTGACCTCCCATTAGTCACAAACGGCGAGCGTCACTTTATTAGTCTTTATTGCTAATTAGCAATTAAGATCGACACATGATGAAAACGTTGCAGCTCAAATAATTAAACAAATATAAATAATGATAATCACATTTGAATATTTATTGTAACTGGCCAGTGTGACAGTATTAATTGAGGTTATTATCGCTAATTAGCGAGGCTGCGAAAAAATGTCAGAGCTCCATATAGACAATCTGCAAACCGATTCACGGATTCACTGCATATTTGTTTCAGTACTAGCAGAAAATGCTTCAATAAAATAAAATAAACTCTCTTTCTACCTGCTACTATATGTATGATCAAACTGTCAGGAATACAACACAGTATACTGTGTAAACTTCAGAGATCTAATGCTAACCAGATAACAAACCGAGCTGTAGTTTCCCCATCGTTGTAGATCTATCAACATGAACGATAGTCTGATTTATTCTTCCTTTTATTTACTTCCATTGCAACCTGGAACAAGCTTTTCGAAGCCAGTTGGTTTGCTTGGGTAACAATTATCTTGTGCATAAAGAAGCCATATTCCCTGCAAGGACTGTTTGTAGGTATATGTAAAATGCTGAATTCCATTTCACTTCACTGTCGATCTATCTCGATAAATTAGTCATTTTCAACTGTGCCTCCTACTTGTTCTACCATGAGTAACTGTATTGTTGTAGATGACTCGACTACGACAGAGTGCGTAGAGCGTGGTGCAACAATGGTGCTTCTGGCGAAAGAAAAAAGATGTATGGTAAGCGGAGGGTGGATGTGAAATCCACTGTCGGCGGAGACATCACTTCTCAAAAGTAATGGGATTGTGTCTAACGGACCGACCATCGTCAAGACTTAAGTTAAGACTTGGAAACACTGTCCGGCAATCAGATATTGTACGCCACGAACTCCTTTGCTTGTCAGCAAAATGATCATCTCGAAATATCTCCTGTATCTACGTTCCAAATTGGCCACCTCTGGGACGAATGGCAACAAATGAGAGTCTGTTATCTCTGTGGAGGCAACCACCACCGTTTTACGAAGAATGTGCAACAGTGGATTCAGTGAGCTCATGGCTCTGCTGCCAAAGATTACATTCACATCAACATTGTAAAAAAGAAGGACGTGCCTGTGAAACAAGCCGAGCACATCACTGCACTAGTTGTAATCTGCTTTTAGAGAAGATTCTTTCTCGCGTGTGAAGGATGATTATCACTTTGAAAATAAAAAAAAATCAAATTAATTTTTTCTTTATTTGAAATGTACATTTGCAGTCATGGAACACATTGAACTCTCTGCGTCACTGTACCGTGGCGCGCCGCTTGAGTAATCAAAACAGAATGGCGCATTCCTGGGTTAAACTGGAATATCGTTCGGTGTTTTGTAACTACATTTAATGGTTAACAACGCTGGAAAAATCCATACTAAGTTGGTGGAAGTCGGAACTGGATTATTTTTTTATCGTTCGGTAACGAAGGCTTTAGCACTGCTCACTGCATTGGGTAAATCGTTCTTCTCAAAATCGAATCTTTTTTCCATTTTACTGCCGTGAATAAACGATTAAAATTTTTCATAACTGCTATACTTCAGTACTGCTTCACTCCTGTAGACTGTATGGTCTGCACGAACGTTGTTTTTTTTTTTTCTTTAATCTAATTTTTATGTTGTTCACAAATTGCAACACCTACTAAATTTTAATGCTAATTGAGACCTATAAACACAGTCTTTTCCGAATGTACTTCTGACCAAAAACGATTCTGGTAGCTGGAGTCCCTTCATGCCTTTTGGGTTGTACATTACATTACATTAATACTTGTTCCATACATCGTGAATATAACATTTCTTAATGATTTGGAACATTTCAGTCAAACGTAAGTTTTCTTTACACGACATAATTTTTATTTTATGTTTTGGTTGCTCCTTCAAATCTAAAAATTCATATGTTCAGTCAAATGAGTTGTCATTCAGAAATTCTTTTAATTTGTTTTGAAATGCTGGTTGGTTATCTGTCAGACTAATAATGCTGTTTGGAAAATGACCAAAGATTTTTGTGGCAGCGTAAATCACCCCTTTCTGTGCCAAAGTCAGATTTAACCCAGAATAATGAAAATCATCCTTTCATCTAGTGTCATAGCTATGCACGTAGCTATTGTTTTTGAATTGGCACAGGTTATTAATATCTAATTTCATAAGTGAATATATGTATTGCGAAGATACTGCGAATATCCCAAGTTGCTTAAATAAATGTCTGCAAGGTGATCTTTGATGGGCTCCAGCTATTATTCTGATTACACGCTTCTGTACAATGAGTATTTTTTCTCTTAGTGATGAATAAATATGCATAGTAGGTTACTTTACTGACCAAAATTTGCAATAACCCTAATTGCATAAGTAGCTGAACCTAATCGATTCAGCAGTTAATCACGTGTTTCTTCCAATTCAATTTCTCATCATTGTGCTCACCCAGAAATTTTGAATATTCTGTCTTAGCAACAGACTTCTCCTCAAAGTCTATATTTGTCAATGGTGATATGCCATTTACTGTACAGAACTATATATACTATATTTTCTCAAAATATAGTGAGAGTTCATTCGTAGAGAACAACTCAATAATTTTCTAAATGACATTATGTACAATTTCTGTAGTTAATTCTTATTTTTGGGTGTGATTAGTGTACTTACAACATCAGCAAAAATAAGTGGCTCTGCTTCAGGATTTTAGAGTGCCAAGTAATTAATATGTATTAAGAACAATAAAGGACCCAAGACTGAAGCCTGTGGGACACCATTCTTGATATCTTCCCAGTCAGAGGACTCTGTTGATACTTGTAGACTATCTGTATTGTTAATTTCAGCCTTCTGCATTCTTCCAGTTAAATATGAATTAAGCTGTTTCTGTACTGTCGCACTCATACCACAATACTTAAACTTATGTAAAAGAATTTCATGATTCACAAAGTCAAATCAAACAATATCCCAGTGGATGATGTTCAGTTATTCAAAGCATTATTCAAAACTTAATTTAATCCAATGTCGAATCACAGGACACTGATCTTAGACTAAAACAGAGGTATTTCCATGAGTTTCTGAAGCAGCTAATCTAGCTCCTTATTGACCATCCTGAGAGACCTGTTCAATTGGAGCCACATGTATACAGGAACCAAGTCACAATTTGTATGGTCCGTTGCAGATGCAACTTTTACCAGGTAACATTCAATATCGTAACCCTGATCCTAATCATTTTTGTTTCCTTCTCCATCCACTATCACAACGTAATTTTGCTTTGTAAAACCCTTGCACAATTTTTCTACACTCTCTATCTCTTGTGGTGATATTTGCACAGAAGCTTTCATGTCAGTAGTGAAACGGGATGGTAGTTGTTGACACTTTCCCTGTCACATTTTTTTGTAGAGGCGTTGAACAGTAGCAAATTCGAATCTCTCTGGAAAAATACTCTTAGTTAGTGACGCTTAAATGTTTCAGAAAATACAGGAGTTGCTGCTTCGGAATGAGTCTTTAGTACTCCATTGGAAACACCATAATATACAAATGGACTTTTATTTTGTAGAGAATATACATATAGAAATTCGTGAAACATCTATATAACGAAAATGTTCGTGTGTTGCTGCATCAACATACTGCTTTGATTTTTCTCTTGAACTCTTTCACCCTATATATTCCAATAGTTGGTAGCCCTGAACCAGGCGAGACGAGTGAGTTTTGTGCTGCCGTACAGGTAAGTGATTTAGACTGTAATAAAACTCAGTTTAGTTCAGGAAACTAGTTTAATAAACGTATTAGTCTGTTTTGCAAGCTTACTGTTAAAGGTTTTACTTCTCTTTGCGTATTATCCCAGAAAACGCGAAAAGAACATAAAGTAAGATTACGATCGTATTCTTGAATACATTTTAGGGCAGTAAAACTTATAGAATCTCGTTTAATTGTTCTGTTCCGTCCAGCAAGTTAAGAAAAGCGCATCCATTTGTTGTTTGACTCTTATTTTGCGAAACACAGCGTAAATTTTAAGTGCCAGTACCTGGAAACTTTGCACATAGCTTTGTTTACATACTGTTGCGACTAGGCCTAATTTTTGTAAACGTGTTTCTCTTCTTTCTTTGGTAATATAACTTATTGCCACTAAAGTAAGTTTGTTTACATGCGATTGAGACTAGACCTAATGTTTCGTAAAGGTTTTTTCTTGTTTTTCAGTTATTTAATTTGACTTATTCACGTTAAGTAAGATTTTTACCATGATTACAAAGTGCCAGACGTGCCGTAGAATTGTTAGCTCCAGGGTTCGGTGTGCTGGCTGCACTAGTTTTCTTTTTTTCCATTGGGGTGACTGTAGCTGCGTGGGAAAAGAGGAATTGGATCAGACTCATCAGTGGTTCTGTAGGATATGCAGTAGAGCTAGGAGAATAGTGGAACAGGAGGGGGAATTTGCTGCCTTTCGGGCACAGTTAGAGCAGGATAGGGAAGATCTGAACAGGTTAAGCAGGGAGAAGGGTAAAGAGAGGTCGGAAGTGGCAACAGGTAACAGGAGGAACAAACCTAGAACTTTGTCAGACAGCTTTGTGGTGAATGTGAAGAATAAGTTTGACCTGTTGCTTCAGTTAGAAACTGATAAGCCTCAGACAGAGGTAGGTGTAGAGAGGGCACAACAAACTTTCAGTAGAAAATTGAATAAGAATGTACAGAGGTCAGCAAGAGAATGAAAACTTTGTTGTTAGGTAGTTCACATGCCATAGGTGTAGGCCAACTTTTGCAGGACCAGTTAGGATCAAAATACCAGGTCAAAAATTTTTTTTAATCCTAGTGTAGGTCTGAGTCAGGTGACAGAGGATTTAGGTTCACTCTGTAAAGATTTTACCAAGGAAGACACCGTGGTTACTGTGGGCAGGCTGGGCAGTAGTGTTGACAGAGATCTGGGGTACAACATAGAGTGTGACCTAGCAAAGATTGCATCAGCAGCGACACATATCAGTATTGAGTTTGTGTCTGTTCTGAGACGCCATGACCGACCTCATTTAAACTCTTCTGTCAGGAGAGTTAATTTGGAGCTGGAGTGACTACTTGGGTTGGGTGCGGGGTCACACATTGGTTTGGTTCCTGTTGATTCTCTCAGTAGGTGGGATTATACTAGATATGGCCTACACCTCAACAGGAAAGGGAAGGGTAAATTGGCTGGGCTAATAGCAGAAAATGTAAGGGGGGGGGGGGGAGGCACTGCCATGAGTGCTAATATACCAGTGGTCATAGGTATTGGATGCAGCACCTTTTTTAGGATCGGTAGGACAGAATGAAGTCAAGTTCTGAGAAAAGTAAAGATTGAAACCAGTTTGAGAAAGAAATCAAACTGCATGAACCTGGCACATTGGATTAGCGAACACAGCTGTTGGTTAAAAATTTACAGCAATCAGCAGAGATTTTATTTCCATCTGATTTCATCTCGGTAAATGTGAAATGCCAACTATCTTTAGCATCAAAATATTCGAGGGCTTTGAAGTAAAATTAATGAACTAGTTATGTGCATTGATGAATTAGTGTCATTGAACCCAGATGATATAATCTGCCTCCCTGAACATCATGTGACCACTGGTATAGATATATTAAACCTTACAGAATTTAAGTTAGCCTCTTACTTCTGTAGGCAAAATATGGAGAAAGGAGGAGTTGACACATTTGTTAAAAACAGTTTTAAATTTAAGACTACTGACATTAACAAATTTTCCTTAGAACAGCACTTAGAAGCATGTGCAACAGACATAGAATTTCATAATAGATCCTTTATAATAGTAGCCATATACAGAGCACCATCATGAAATTTCAACCTGTTTGTAAACGGTCGTGAAGATTTATTATCTCATATAAAATTAAAAAACAAAGAACTAGTGGCTGCTGGTGATTTTAATATAGATGTTCTGAAAAACGCTGTCAGTGAACAGTTACTGAAATCAGTTACATTGTCATTCAGTTTAATTTCTACTGTAAATTTCCCAACTAGGGCATACAAATGTTCTAAGACTGCCATTGATCATATCTTTATAGACAATTCTAGGCAACTAAGCCACATTACAAAACCAGTAGTAGATGGGCTATCTGACCATGACATGCAACACCCAACATTAAATTTTGAAAATTGTTAGGGTAAAACATCTATCAGAACTGAGTTCAGAAAGCCAATAAAACAGTCAAAACCTGAGTAATTTAGGAGATTGCTCAAATAAATTAATTGGATTGCTGTTTACATATACCAAACACAAACGGAAAATACAAAACATCCATTAATAAAGTTAGCACTTTATCTGAAAATTGTTTCCCCCTGAAGGTAACTCAAATTAAGCAGAAGTCTAATAAGAAACCATGGATCCCACAAGGGATAAAGACATCATGTGAGAAAAAAGGAAACTATCTGATATGAAGGGACACCTCTGATACTAGCATTGTAGCTCATTACAAAAATTACTGCAAAATATTGAAGAAGGTCGTCCAGAAGTCTAAACACCTGCATTATGAAAAGAAGATAAATACATCCAGCAATAAAGTAAAAACAGTATGGGATATAGTTAAGTCAGAGATGGGTAGGACCAGAAACGAGGAGGAACAAATAGCTATAAAAATAAATGAAGCCGTGGTAACAAACGCATGTTGTGTTGCAAACCATTTAAACAAGTATTTTGTCTGTGCTATTGATAGCATGGGGTTGTCAGGTTCAGTAAATAATGCAACGGAATATCTGAGACCAGTGCACACAAGCAATCTCAGTAAAATGAAATTGACAATTACTTCACCCAAAGAAATAGAACCCATCATAAAGTCCTTGAAATCAAAGCATTCTTGTGGTTATGATAACATATCAACAAAGTTAGTAATAGAGTGTTCATGTGAGCTTAGTCATATCTTAAGTTATTTGTGTAATCAATCGCTTATCACAGAAACATTCCCAGACTGGCTTAAATATGCTGAAGTTATACCTCTCCACAAGAAAAGGGACAAAGAAATGCGTCAAATTACCGACCAATCTCACTTTTGCCAGCTTTTTCAAAAATGTTTGAAAGGTTATGTTCAAGCGTCTACTAAAGCACCTTAGTGAAAAATAACATACTGTCAAAGTCACAGTTTGGATTTCTTAAAGGTTCTGGTATTGAGAAGGCTATTTACACTTACAGTGAGATGTCCTTAATTAATTAGAGAACAAATTAGAGGCAACTGCCGTAGTGTGTGAACAGTCAAAGGCTTTTGACTGCGTGAATCACAGAGTCTTAAGTAAATTAAAATATTATGGC
Source organism: Schistocerca cancellata (assembly GCF_023864275.1). Lineage (NCBI taxonomy): Eukaryota > Metazoa > Arthropoda > Insecta > Orthoptera > Acrididae > Schistocerca > Schistocerca cancellata. The sequence continues at coordinate 130,746,691 of NC_064631.1, forward strand.
ATCACTGGTAGTGCTGCAAAGTCGTTTCAGTCATATCTTACTCATAGAAAACAAAAGGTGTCATTACATAGCACTTCAGCAGAAGGCAATCAGACATCATCTAAATAAGAAGAAATTGCATGTGACGTTCCCCAAGGTCCCATACTAGTCCATTACTTTTTCTTGTGTATATTAATGACCTGCCATCTGTTGCATTACCAGATACCTAGTTTGTCTTATTTGCTGTAACTGGTAAATCAAATACAAATTTAGAAAGAGCAGCTAATCAAATTTTTACTGACATAAATAAGTGGTTCATAGCCAATTCACTGTCACTAAACGTTGAAACGACCCACTATATGCAGTTCAGAACTTCCAAGAGATTTCCTTCTAGTGCGTGTATAAAATATGATGACGTGGAAATAGGAGAAGTTGAGAGTGTAAAATTCTTGGTATTACAACTTGATAATAAATTCAGTTGGGAGCGACATACTAACGAACTGCTAAAGCGCCTAAACAAGTTGTGTTTGCAATGCGAACGATGTCAGACATAGGAGATATAAATATAAAAAAACTAGCACGTTTTGCTTATTTTCGCCGGCCGCTGGTGGCCGATCGGTTCTAGGCGCTTCAGTCCGGAACCGCGCTACTGCTACGGACGCAAGTTCGAATCCTGCCTCGGGCATGGATGTGTGTGATGTCCTTAGGTTAGTTAGGTTTAACTAGTTCTAAGTCTAGGGGACTGATGACCTCAGATGTTAAGTCCCATAGTGCTCAGAGCCATTTGAACCATTTGAACCATTTTGCTTATTTTCAGTCCATTATGTCATCTGGTATCATATTCTGGGGTAACTCCACAAACTGAGAAAAAATTTTTAGATTACAGAAGTGTATAATAAGAGTAATGTGTAATATAAATCCAAGAACATCATGTCGAAACCTATTCAAAGAATTGGGCATACTAACCACAGCTTCTCAGTATATTTATTCCTTAATGAAGTTTGTTGTAAATAATACATCTCTTTTTTCAACTAACTGCTTAGTACACAGTATCAGTACTAGGAATAAGAACAATATACATAAAGATTTAAAATCACTTACTCTTGCGCAGAAAGGAGTCCAGTAAGAAGCAACACATATTTTCAATAAGTTACCAGCAACCATTAAGAGTTTAGTTCCAGACAAGGCACAATTTAAACATAATTTAAAAGAATGTTTGGCGGTCAACTCCTTCTTTTCCATCCATGAATTTCTCAACAAGTGCAGTAGACCATTTTAATGAAAATTTATTGTAATTTAATTTTTGACAACACTTGGTTGTAACAGCCAAGTAACTACCTACTGATGGATATATGGAAAGCAGAAGTAGCCGGCCGCAGTGGCCGAGTGGTTCTAGGCGCTTCAGTCTGGAACCGCGCGACCGCTATGGTCGCAGGTTCGAATCCAGCCTCGGGCATGGATGTGTGGGATGTCCTTAGGTTAGTTAGGTTTACGAAGTTCTAAGTTCTATGGGACTGATGACCTCAGATGTTAAGCCCCATAATGCTCAGAACAATTTGAACCATTTTGAAAGCAGATGTAGTTCTTAAGTCTGTAAATAGTGGAAGTTTAATTTTAAATCTTGTATATAATTTCACTGTTCTTAACTAAGGATCATTGAAAAGAAAAATTTACTTTAATTTTACAATACTTGGTTGTAATAGCCAAGTAACTAGCTACTGTGTGAATGATGGCTTTAATGAAAGCAGATGTAAGTATTAAACCTGTAAATATTAGAAGTTTAATTTTAATTCATGTACATGATTTTACTGTTTATTGACTGAGGATCATTAAACTTAGTGACTCTCAAGTTTTGCGACTTAATGTATTTATCAGACATGTTGCACACCCAGGAGGATCCCCTCTTTTGTGGGTCTATGGAATGAATAATTAATCTAATCTAATCTGATCTAATATATTGCCTCAGACATCTCACACTTTGCACTGTAGGCAACATTCTGCCGCAGATCGCGCTCAAACAGTCCCTCCTGATGCGAGCAGGAAGCTGCTTCCCCAGGTTCTGCATTTTACCGCGTCGGGATGGCAGCTCTGGTGTTCCCCGCTTCCGCCGCAGACGCCGGAGGGTCCCTATCGAGCATTAAGGTCTGGCCGCCGGAGATTGCGCCATATTCAAGCGGCGAGAAGTTGCTCCAGTCCCGCTGCCTGCTCTGCATTACAGATAAAAATGAAATAAAGCGGGAGTCCTAATACCGATCCGAAAATATAATTTTCGCGACTAAAAGGAGAGTAAACCCAAAGAGCAGAATGAGGCAGGAGGAGGAATGGGAGAACCAGCAGAAGAAAGTGCGGAAAGGGAGCGACAACAGAATCGCTTCAGCGACGAGCTTAGTTATTCTGCAGACCGCTCTGCAGAGTGTGACGAGAAAGCAGCGCAGCCATTGTGCTCTGCTGGCCAGTGAACTAATTGGATTACTTTCTGTTGTAGGAATAAACAACAGAACACGCCTCGCTGTATCCCCGAACTGAAAGGGTGTCGTTGCTTAAATGTCTTATTCGGAACCACTGGACTGGGACAGAGGTGGCAGTCCGATTTTCAGTCGAAGCAAAGTTGCAGTCGTCTGCAGCTAACAGCGGTGTACCATGTGCTTACGACATTCTCTCACTTTTTTCTTGAGCCCTGATGTAGGAGGGCGGAGGAAATAATCCGCATGCTGGGCATAGAACGCCGCACATAGAGTAACTGTGTAGAAAGAGAGGGACAAGCTCCATCCTCCCCACCCAGAACAGTTAACAATGTCACTCTTTCAGCATCGCACATCGCATCGAGCACCTACAAAGGGTGTTCTGCCATACCTGCAGCTAGTTATAGTGTCTACACAACCCCGAACGCTCATCTTCAATAATTTGCCAGCAAACATAAAAAATTTAGTTACAAATAAAGATCAGTTTAAAAGGAGCCTGAAACTTACTAGTGGCCAACTCCTTCTACTCCACTGACTAATTTTTTAATAGAAACAAATGGTGTATTGCATATACTCATATTATTAGTATTGTTATTTCAGCATTAAAAAAACTGACATGTTCCACATCCACGAGGAGCTCGTCAGCACGGATCTATGGAACGAAAAACTAATCTAATCTAATCTCTAATCCGAAGATGTCAAAGGCACAAACATTCGAGGACGTCCACACAATCGGCTTAACAGCTCATTTAAATTAGTAACAAGAATGAAATACGGGAGAATGGAAAACAAAGCCGAAGACATTGGTGCAATAACCAGGTTAAGTCACTTTTAAATAATTTCGAGCAAAACATGAAAAACTGTCCATAAATTGGAAAATCTTTTTAGTTCGTCTTGTCTTTTCCCCAACCCTTTTTTAGGCCAGCAGCGACGTGTACTACCCTTTTACTTAAGCAAACAAAGACATATTATGATATTTATTGATTTTTTTTTAAAATGGACTTGTCTCGGTCTTGCACCGAACAACTTTGATTTTTGGATATGTTGTCAAATAAATAAGCAAGTACTAGGGGCGATCAGTTAATAATGAAAGACTGTTTTTTCTGAAATCAGATTGGTTTTATTCAGGATTGCAGTACAGCACATTATTTCCCACTCTTTTGGCTATAAAACGCTAATAATCTTCGTTCAATGCGACGTCCTTACAAAACACTATTGGGGGGGCGGGGGGGGGAGGCCCTCTATGCCCGCATGGTACCACTACTGGCAGACGTCAGAGCCAACGTCTTACCCCCAGCAGTAACCTCCCCATCATTCACATACTGCTTCCCACGGAGTGCAATCGTCATTGGCCCAAACAGATGGAAGCTGGAAGGTGCGAGATCCGGACTGCAGGCTGGATGACGAAGAATAGTCCAGTGACGTGTTGTCAGTTCCTCTCGGTTGCGCAAACTTGTGTGAGAAGGAGAAGTTCGTTTGCATATTTGCGGCGACGAACACGTTGAAGTCATTTCTTCAGTTTCCTGAGGGCAGCACACTACACTTCGAAATTTATAGTTGCACGATGGGGGATGACATCCAACAGAATAGCCCCTTCAGGGTCCCAGAAGACAGTCGCCTTGACATTAAAGGCTGACGAAGCGACGCCACTCCATAGATTGCCGTTTTTTCTCCGTTTCGATGTGATGAACCATGTTTCATCGTCTGGGGCGATGTTCTGCTAAAGATTGTACACGATCGGTTTCGTAATCCGCAACCAATTCCGCACAATCTGTCCTTCGTTACGCGTCGGGGAACCCAACGGGCACAGGGCCTTTGAGTACCCCAACTGGTGAACAAATGTGTCATCACTAGCACCAGAGACATCCAGTTGAGAACCGGGGTGTTTGTTTGTGAGCCTTCAATCACCTCGAATGAGATCGTCCCACGTTGCAACATTGCAAGTGTTACAGCTGTGTACGGCCGGCCAGCACGCGGGAGGTTCAGAAATGGCTCTGAGCACTATGGGACTTAACATCTGAGGTCAGCAGTCACCTAGAACTTAGAACTACTTAAACCTAACTAACCTAAGGACACCACACACATCCCTGCCCGAGGCAGGATTCGAACTTGCGACCGTAACAGTCGCGCGGTTCCAGACTGAAGCGCCTAGAACCGCTCGGCCAAAACGGCCGGCAGGCGGGAGGTTTACGCGACCTTATTCCGATCATGGTGGACGCTTGGCCAACGATTCACCTTTCTGTTGTTCACTGCCAGGTCTCCGTAAAAGTTCTGCAAGCGCCTATGAATAATGCGATGCACTGGTTTCCCGTCAAAAGAAACACAGTGATAGCACACTGCTTGGAATGCGCCTCCGTTACAGACGTCAGTTTAAAAGCTACGCAGAGAGCCTCGACCTGCTTACAGTGCTGCTGTTGGCTGCTGTTTTGTCATTTAATACGGAAAGAATATTGACTGCAGATGTTTATTGATTTCCAGGATTTCCAAAAAGGATTAAGTTTTTGGCCATTTGTTTTATAAGTTGACGAATTTGGACTCTGGCTGGTAGCTCTGACCCAAACTTGGGGCATGTTCGGCAAATATGGAGCCAGAACTCTACAAATTCCTGTTGCGTTCATATTCAGTGCGTCTAATTGCTATGTCTCTGCCTCAGTAACCAACATCAAACTTAGACAAATAGGACTAGTAATTTTATATACCCCAGTCTTGGCTAGTAAATGGAACTTTTATTTGCTATTGAAAACATACTGGGTTGTGGTGTTTATCATTTCCTACTATAGGAAAATATTTGAAGCTGTCCTTTCAAACAGCAACAGAAGACTGACATAATATTCGCTACTTTCAATCAGTTGAACTCTCATAGCCACTAAATAATCACAGATCACTCAGTTAATTCCGACTGACCTGATTTCACTCAAAATTACTGTCATTGTTATCCACTTTTGATGGAAGAGAATTTTGCCTGATAGAATAATCTTGTCTCCTTTACGTTATTTGAAAAATATAATAAGTGGGGATAGAAAGTGAATTTTGAAAATACCAAATCCCTAAGCAGTGAAGAAAACGTAATGATAGAGGGCCAGCACATCAAGACATGTAAAACGCTCAAATATTTTGGTACCATTCTATATGAAAAGTGAACAAGTAATTGAGAAACGTAGCAAATACGTAGTAGCCCTAGGGTAAGCAGCCATCCAGGAGCTAAGGCCTCTGTTACGGTCTTTTAAGATAAGTGTGCGACCCAACAGCTGAATTGTCAGCGTGACCATCTGCCGTCCTCAGGGGCCCAGCTTCGATTCCCACCTGCGTCGGGGATTTTCTCCTCTCAGGGACTGGGTGTTGTGTTTTCTTCATCATCATTTCATTCCCATACAGCGCGCAGGTCGCTTAATGTGGCGTCGAATGTAATAAGACCTCTACGCCAAGGCGGCCGGACCTGCCCCATAAGGGGACTCCCGGACAATGACGCCAAACGCTCATTTCCATTTGTTCTAAGATAAGTAAGAAAAGTAAAAAATAAAATAAAATAAAAAACGAATGCTATGACTTACTGTCGAGCCTATAACGATCTATGAATGCGAATACTGGGAAATTACTGTAAAATATAAAAGCAAACTGGGAATAGTACAAATGGACTACCCTTGAAGATCTCGTAGCATTCTCGGCGAGACCGTCTAAGAAATACAAAGATTTGGGAAATGACCCAGACTCATGAAAGCATATCAGATGGAACAGAAGAACGAAAGTTCGTCTGATATAGACATACAATGCGACTGTCAACTGACAAATGACCAAAGACGAGCGTGACATACCATCCTCAGGGAAGAAGAAGAGGAAGACCAAAGGTTGCATGGTTCAGCGAGGTAAAGGAGGCCATGATAAAATTAGAAACAGAAGGCGAGGAAGCATAGGAAGATAGAAACCGATTACGACAGGTATGTGCAAAGCGGCGACAGCTGTAGAACCGCAAAGGAAAGCAGTGGTTAACTGTTTGTCCAGAGCGAGGTCATTCATTATAATACACTCTACGGCAATGTATTCGTTAGCTTGGTACACATTGCACACTCTTTTCCTTTAAAATTATACAGGGACACAGGAGAGTGAACTACTTAAAGAAATGAGCCTTACTTACCAGCAGAAAAAGGCAAATAAAGCATAGCTCCACCACTCTGATCGCATATGGGGCAGTCAGGACTGGTGGACAGTTGTGTCATCCTGAGCCGACTGCATTGTTTGGATATGGTACAGAGCGGCATTGGTCAGCACAATGCTTTTCTGTAGCCCTATTCTGTATCGTTTATACCGATCGGTTCTCCAGTCTGACCTTGGTAGTGACGTCATTTTCGGTTCAGTATACAAAGTTGCTATTCTGTATATTGTTGAGACCTGTGACCGATCAGGTGCCTGCCGATTTTTCGTCTACCATACCTAGAGGTGGTAAGGTGTCGCTAAGGCCATGTGTTCAGTTCGGTGTGCTTCGAATACTGAGAAAATTTTTTTAGAAGATTTTTATTTTTGGATTTAGTGATTAGGTTTCATTGAAGAATAATTGGGATGCATCTGAGTGGAAAATGAGTACATAAACGTTATTAAGCATGTATTTGAGCCGAGAACCATGGAAGTGGAAATGGTGTGCATTTGGTACTGTTAAGAAGAAGGCAAAAGCGTTGAAGGCGGACAAGGCGGCTCGAGTAAATGCGGCACCACGCGATTTGGTAATCTACGGTACAGGATGAATCCCTTGGGATTTCCTGAGAGCAGCTTTGTGGCGAGATATAGACTGAGGACGGAGGTGAACAGTAATTTGGTTGAGGAGCTGTACATGAGAGCCCATTAAAAGGGTACAGCCGCCCCTTTGGACCAAGAGAAATATTTCTTAGCAAGTGCTGAAATGGTTAAATCAGTTGAACATGTCTCATCAGTCGTCAAATGCAATGGTTAATTTTTTCTTCTAGGCTTTGACAACTCTGAAATTCTTGAGACATGGGTCTGATCAGAAAGGGGTATGGGTTGAAAATTCATTGCCATGAGTCAGCCAAGCATCTCAAGGTGGACTGATAAATTTGTGAGAGCTCTCAATGCGCCTGCAGTCGAAAACAATAGTGGGAGCAGTGTGTCTGGTAGTTGTGTTGGCTGGCCGCTTCGGGTGTGGGGCGCCGTGTGCACTGCAGTGCAGTGTGCCTGCAGCTGTTGTCACTTGATTGGCTGGCGAGTGGAAAGTCGGCAACACGGCATGGCTCCAAGTTGTTACCTTGGCAGCCTTACCGACTCGTTACCGAACAGCTTACGCAATTGCACAGGGGCTCAACTGCGGTAACTCTACCGCTCGGTGCGCTCGCCAACAGAACCGATCGCCAGAGCGATCGAAAGATACAGAATAGAGCTACTGGTCATTGTCGGTTTTGCAGACCTTAGAGCACCTACTTGTCATTCAAGTAGCTTCTCAATTGAAATCACATGGTTCAGTGGATTCCTATTCAGTCCTTCCCCCAACCGAAAGTCCATGGCTGTACCAGGAATTGAACCCATGTCCTAAACAGTGCAGCTTTCCACACTGACCACTCAGCTATGGAGGGAGACTTAAATAGCAATACATTCTAGTAATTTATTCAGTTGCATGGAAAGCAAAATTCTAAGCGAGAGTTGGCTTTAGGAGAGGTCAATGCAGTGTCGACGATCGTATCAGAGGTGATGCTGGCACACTGCTGCCCTTTACACAAAAGTGGAACTGGCATGAAGTGCACTACAGGCTTCGATATGTAAATGGTCAGCATTTCGTGACAGTCGCACAAGGAAGGTAGGAGTGTCATTTACATTCTGTATATTAGGAATGATTCTGCACTGGATTTGTCATTCACAAATCGCATTTGAATGTTGTTTGTTTGTTAATAGATCGTGTTATGCCTCGCATAACAAGGAGAAATGTTAATCAGAGCGTGTCGGAACTCAACTACGGCAGGGTCATAGCCTGTCGAGATTGTTGCTTATCGTTGCATCATATTATTACTCATGTCAGTCGGTATCTCATGATCCTGTCATACGAATTTAGAATCGATGGGTACTCAACTCCATGGAGGATCTAAACAAGTGGTAGTCCCTACCGCCTACTAGTGGATGTTCAGTTATCATGGTGGCTTGTAGGCGGTAGGGATTTTAAAAACATTTTCCTTAGGTTTTCTGAAAATTTTGGCATAATGAATCTCGTAAATAATTGTTACTATATATTTTCACATGCTTTAACGCTTCATTATAAATTTTATAATGTGAGTTTATTTCCGTACATTATGAATCACTGTAACCGTGGAATTTAAGGGTGGTTAGAAACTTTTACTTCTAATTGAGTCGTAAAAGTGGGCAGTAGGTAAAAGAGGCTGCCTACTTCTGATCTAAACAGTCACACATCCCTAGAACTCGAGACGACAGGTATAGTTTTCTCTCGGACGTGCAGGATCGTAGAGTTACCTTTCGATAAACTGCACAAGTCGTGCTCAGGCATACCATCCTGATACGACCATAATGTTTATACTACCAGTTCGCTGCCAACAACAGATTTCCCATTCAAGAAGTCAAATACAGCCCTTAGGGTCTCATCGTTTTCATACTCGTGGCTGCTCTATTCCCATCACGGGTTTCGTTTCATTTTCTTAGCTGCCCTGTATCAGTGTCCTATGTAAAATCGATACTGTCCCATTGGACGTGGTCGATAATGCAAACTTGGAAGGTGGTGATCGACAGAGAGGTAATTGGTTCAAATCCTGTTAGTGAAACAAACTTTGATTTACGAAGTTATGACAGGAGGTGATGTACGGTTCCTAATCACCATCTTTGGCAACCAAGTCCTGATTTAAAGTCCAAGACTCTCGGTAACGTCTCAGGGGATGTGGACACGTCACACATGCTGGTGGTCCGTCCGACGGGTAGGTTTCATTACCAGGTCACTTGACCACAACGTCACCAGGTGCCATTAAATTCTGTCGGTCGGTAGTGGCCATAATGTTTGGACTTGTCACGGTGAGGCAGCTAAGACAGGACAACCCTAATATAATCCTGTTTTTGTTTTGTTTTTTTCTTTATTGTGATTTTAAACACCTTATACAAAGGCGGGCTGTCAGCAGCACAATACGCCGCTCTTCAGCCTTGAGTTTGACAACAAGTAGGACATAGAGGTGGCACAGAGAAGACAGTCAAAACGGTGGGCAAAAAATGTAGACACTAAAAACCGAAAAAACATGGAGCCGTTCAGGCTGGACGAGAAACAGCACTAACACTAGGCGACACGGTGCACATAACATGGATGATGGCGACGGCATGTGAACGGTGGTGGCGTGACGGCGAACAACACTACACGCAAACGAAGGCACACACACGAAACACTGACGGCGACGATCTCCGGCGCGCGAATGTTCACTGAGCGTGTACGAGTCCGGGGACCTGCCGAGAGTGGAGGAGGAGGAGGAGAGGAATGGGAGAGGGGAGAGCAGAGATGCCATGGGCAGAAGAGAGAGGGGAAGGGAGGAAGGGGAAGGGAAGCCCGGGGGAAGAGGGGAGGAGGAAGGGGGGAAAGGAAAGAGTTGGGAAGGGAAGGGAAAGGAGGGAGGGAGGGTGCCTAAAGGAAAGGACACAGGAAGTGGGGGGGAGGATCAAAGTTGATAGGAGGGGTAGACGGAGGGGAGGAGAGACATCATCAGGGAGGGGGAGCTGGCGGAAGCCACCTTGGGAGAGGGTAAGGAGGGTGGAGAGATGGAGACTGGGTGGGACATGGGAATGCAGGCGCAGCAGCGGGAGGGTGGGAGAGGATCGGGGAGACTAGCGGGTGAGGAGGATCAAGTTTATGGGAGGTGTACAGGATCCGTATCCTTTCAAGGAAAAGGAGGAGGTGGGGGAAGGGGATGAGATCGTACAGGATCTGCGTGGGGGAGGGGAGACGGATGCGATAGGCGAGGCGGAGAGCATGGTGTTCAAGGATTTCGAGGGATTTGTAAAAGGTAGGGGGGCGGAGATCCAGGCCAGATGAGCATAACAAAGGATAGGACGGATGAGGGATTTATAGGTGTGGAGGATGGTGGAGGGGTCCAGACCCCACGTACAGCTGGAGAGGAGCTTGAGGAGACGGAGTTGGGAGCGTGCCTTGGCTTGGTTTGTCCGAAGGTGGGAAGTCTTGGCGAGGCGACGGTCGAGGGTGACGCCAAGGTACTTAAGGGTGGGAGTGAGGACGATAGGACGGCCATAGATGGTGAAATAGAAATCAAGGAGGCGGAAGGAAGGGGTGGTTTTGCCTACAATGATCGCCTGGGTTTTGGAGGGATTGACCTTGAGCAACCACTGGTTGCACCAAGCGGTGAACCGGTCAAGATGGGATTGGAGAAGGTGTTGGGAGCGCTGCAGGGTGGGGGCAAGGGCAAGGAAGGCGGTGTCATCGGCAAAATGGAGAAGATGGACGGGGGGTGACGGCGGCGGCATGTCCGCCGTGTACAAAAGGTACAGAAGGGGGGAGAGGACGGAGCCTTGGGGCACACCGGCGGAGGGGAAAAAGGTGTAGGAATCTGTGTTATGGATGGTGACGTACGAAGGACGGTGGGAGAGAAAGGAGCCGATCAGACGGACATAGTTAATGGGAAGGGCGAAGGTTTGGAGCTTGAAGAGGAGACCGGAATGCCATACGCGGTCATAAGCACGTTCGAGGTCCCGGGAGAGGAAGATTGCGGAGCGATGGGAATTAAGCTGGTCGGAAAGCAGATGAGTGAGGTGAAGGAGAAGGTCGTCGGAAGAGAAGGACGGCCGAAAGCCACACTGGGTAACGGGAAGGAGGCGGTGCTGGCGGAGATGCTGGTGGATGCGTCGGGTGAGGATAGATTCCAGGACCTTGCTGAAGACCGAAGTAAGGCTGATGGGACGGTAGGAGGAGACGGCGGACAGCGGTTTGCCAGGTTTAAGGAACATGAGGATACGGGAGGTTTTCCACAGGTCGGGGTAGTAACCGGTGGACAGGACGACATTGTAGAGCCTGGCCAGGGTGGAGAGGAAAGAGACAGGAGCTTCATGAAGGTGACGGTAGGTGACACGATCGTGACCAGGAGCAGTGTTGCGTTTTGTGCGGAGTGTAGCAATGAGATCCTGTTTAGTGATAGGGGCATTGAGTTCCGTGTGTGCAATGTTGTCCAAGTACTGGAAACCAGGAGCGATGGGAGGGACAGAGGTGTCAGTTCAATCGCGGATATCCGGGAAGAGGGAGTAATCGAACTGGGAATCATCGGGGATGGAAAACACATCAGACAGGTAAGAGGCAAAGTGATTGGCCTTACTAAGGGGGTCAGGGAAGGGGTGATCATCATGGAGAAGAGGATAGAAGGGGGAGGGCTTAGTTCCGGTAAGGCGATGGAAGGCTGACCAGAACTTGGACGAGTTGATAGGTAGGGTAGCATTTAAACGGGTGCATGTCTGTCGCCAGTCCCGGCGTTTCTTAGCCGCGAGCAAATTACGAATGTGTCGCTGGAGTTTCCGGTGGCGTCGTAGGGTGTCCGGGTCACGCGTGCGGAGGAAGACACGGTAGAGATGGCGGGATTCACGGAGGAGGAGGAGGACGGCTTGTGGGGGTAAGGTAGGATGGTGGGGGTGGATGGCGACAGTAGGGACGAGGGCCTCCACAGCCTCAGACAAGGTCTGCTGGAGAAAGGAGGCGGCATGGGTGACATCTTCTGGGTGGTGGTAGGTGAAAGGGTGGCTATCGACCTGGGTGGAGAGGGTATCGCGGTAGGCATTCCAGTTGGCACGAGAATAGTCATGGACGTACTTAGGGGGAGAGTCATTACGCAGGTCAGGGCGGGGGCGACGACCGTCTGAAACGGTGAGGACAGGGAGATGGTCGCTACCAATAGGCTCTAGGACATCCACCGTTATGCGACCAAGGAGGTTGGGGGAGGAGAGAATAACATCGGGAGTGGAGTTGGATTCGGGACGGGTGTGCTGGGGGATGGGGATGAGGTCGCCTTGAAGGGATGAGAGGAACCGATGCCACCGCCGTAACTGGGTAGCGGAACGACTATGGATGTTGAGGTCAGCGGCGATCACGTAGCAGGAGAAGGTGCGGTCGATTGGGAGAGGAAGTCGAAGGGAATAGGAGCGTTGGGGCGGACATAGATGGTGGCGCAGGTAACGGTAAGGCCGGGGAAGAAGAGACTGAGGATCAGGTGTTCAGTGGGGTCGGGGAGGAGAGGTTGGAGCTGAACAGGGATCTGGCGGTGGTGCCCAATGGCAACTCCACCATGCGCAATTGGGAGGGGATTATCGGAGCAGTGGAGGAGGTAGGGCGAAGTGTGGATGGTGTGGTGGGGCTGCAGGAAGGTTTCATTGAGGAGGAAGGCATCCACGCGGTGGGTGGCAAGGGTGTGCAGGAAGAGGTTCTTGTTGGTGGGAAGGGAGTGGATGTTGTTGAAAAGGATACGGTGCTGTCGCGCCATGATAGGGATTTAAACGAGGGTGTCAAGACGGGAGAAGGTGAAATGGGCCTGGTTGTTGGAGTAGGTGGCGTACATTTTGGAAAACGGAACGGGCGGCGAGGGAGATCTGTTGGAGGGTGTGCGGGCACTGAAAAGGATGAACATTCTGAAGGACGATGGTGTGGAATCTGATGATGTCCTCAGCGGTAGGGGGTGGGCGAAAGGAGTTGCTGGGAGGGGTGGGGGAGTCCAGAGGGCGGATGGGAACGGTGAGTTCGGGAGTGGTAGGAGGGGGTCGGGCCTTACACTTCTGGCTGGGAGTAGTTGGGATGAGGGAGGTTACCGGTATTACAGGAGGGGGGGACTGGAGATTGGGGCACTGCCGTAAAAAGTGTGGTTGCCTACAGTGCGGGCAGGCGGGGGCCTCGCGGAACTCAGATGTTGGGTGCGCATTATACCGCAAGCGCCTTTGGCAGCGGAAGGATTGAGGAGGGGAACGGGAGGGGTCGACTTTGTAACGTTGGTTAAAAAGGAGGGCACCCTCCTTCAGGAGACGGTCGATGGAGGGGGCGTGCTCAGAAAAAACCCACATAAGGCGTGTGGGGCAGGCAGCGTTGTGGATGCGACGAACCGCATGCACCTCCAGATGGGGATGGGCCTGAAGCTCCGCCAACACCTCCTGCTCCGTGATCGCCGGACTGAGCCGAGTGATCACGGCGGTGAGGGTCGGCGGGTGACGCGGGCGTTGGGGTTGGCGGGAGAGAGGTGGGGAAGGAGCAGGGGTGAGGGAGGCATGAGGGCCAAAGCGGGTGACAGGGATGCGGGAAAGGAGGTCTGTGTGGAGGGTAGGGCTGGGGGAGGAGATGAGCACCGAATCACGGCGAGGAGTGAGGAGGGAGATGGGGGCACCAGGACAATTCTGGCGAAGGAAGAGGGTGAGGTTCTGGGCTTCAGGGAGGGAGGGATCAGGACGGGAGAGGAGGTAGCGGTATGAGGAGGGGATAGAGGAGGAGGAGGAGGGGGCAGGGATGGGTGGGGAGACATCCATGGCATCATGGGTGGGGGAAGTGGGACGAGGCGGAGCCTTTTTGGGAGCAGAGGAGGCAGGGGTGCCACTGGGGCGGTTGACGGCGGCGGAGGAGGTGTGGGGGATGGGAACAACTGGTATGTGGCGGGGAGTGGCAGGTCCCGGGGCTGGAGTCGGCGCCGGAGAAGGTGAGGGCGATGGCGATGGCGAAGGCGACGGTGAAGATGATGACGAGGACGATGAAGGTGAAGGGGAGAGTGGAGCGTGGGCCGTAGCCCGCTGGGCGACCACCCTGGCGGGGGCCACAGAAACGGAAGGAGCAGAGGGAGGGAGTGGAGGGAAGGGATCAGAGGAAGCGCGGGAGGGTCAAGCCGGGGATGGGGCGACGAATAGGGAGGGAGATGAGAGAGTGAGTAGTGGGGGGATGAACTGATGGGGAAGTGAAGTGGCACACCACGTGATAGTGGTGGCAGCAGTGGAGGGGGAGGTGTATATAATGGCAGTGGTGGTGGCTGTAGAAGAGTTGGTGGGAGCTGACATTATGATGAGGGGGGAAAAAACACAGTACTAGACAAAGGAGCAAACGAGAGATGGGCCGGGTGACGAGAGACACAGAGGAGAAAGGGACGGAGAATGACGACGGAGACTGTGGCCTAAGCCCCACTCTGCTGCCGCTGGGGGGGGGGGGGCGACCTGGCTGGCTGTCTGGCTGGTGGGGACGCCTCTGCTGCTGCTGCTGCTGCTGCTGGCGGATGGAGGAGGCAGCTAGGTCCCCTGCTGGCCGCTGGCTGCAAAGCTGGTGGCCACCGGAAGCTGGCTGTTGGCTGCTGGCTGCTGGCTGGGGCCGGCGCAGGCGAGGACCGCTGCGTGCTGCTGGCGGGGACGCTGCTGACTGCTGGCGTAGACCGCTGCTGGCTGCTGGCGGGGACCGCTGCTGGCTGCTAGCGGGGACCGCTGCTGGCAGCACTAGCACTAGCAAAAATGGCGTACCTGGCCAAGAGAAGTCTACTTGTATCAAACATAGGGTTTAATCTGAGGAAGAAACTGATGAGAAAGTACGTTTGGGGCATAGGATTGCAGGGTAGTGAAACATCGACTGTGGGAAAAATAGAACAGAAGAGAATGGAAGCATTTGAGATGTGCTACAGGCGATTGTTGAAAATTATGTGGGGTGATAAGGTAAAGAAGGAGAAAGTTCTGCGCAGAATCGGAGAGGAAAGAAGTATGTGAAAACACTGATAATAAGAAGGGACAGGATGATAGGACCTGTTAAGAGATCAGGGAATAACTTCCATGGTCTAAAATGAACTGTAGATGGTAAAAATTGTAGAGGAAGTCTGAGACTGGAATACATCCAGCAAATAATTGAGGATTTAGGTTTCAAGTGCTACTCTGAGATGAAGAGTTTGGCGCAGGAGAGGGATTTACTGCGTGACACCTCAAACCAGTTAGAAGACTGATGAGTTAAAAAAAAAAAAATTGCGATTCGGCCGAGTGACGCCTTCAATGCAGATGTAAAAGCACGCTATAACTCTTACGGCAATCAGCGTACCGCTGTGAGTAACTGAGTAACGAGGGTAATGGGTGGGGGCAATACATCAGTAGTGAGTGAATAAGTTGGAAATTTACGTCGGTAAGGGACGGTGTCCGGTTGGCCGAGGCGATCAAGGCGACCGTTCGCAAGAAACACAAAAAACCGGGTTCGACTTCCGGCTCGGCACAAATATTCAACTTTGCTCATAGTGCGTCTGTAAAAAGATCGATGCGCGAAGCTTACAGCAACTAGCACCGTCACACCTTAACAAAAGATCTCGCCGACAACCCGACGAAATTCTGGTCCTACCTAGAATCGCCAAGTGGGTCTAAGGCTTGTAACCAGTCACTCGTTGATCAGTCTGGTGTGGCAGTAGGAGATAATAGAAGTAAAGCACAAGCTTTAAATTTCTTATTTAAGAAATCGTACAAACAGCACAGACTCCCGTATGGAAGATGCAGTAGTAAGCATTCCTGAGGTAGAGAAACAACTGAAGGAGTTGAAACCAAATATCTCGCTAGCTCCTGGCGGAATCCCACTTCGGTCTTTGTCTCCATATTTAGTGTGGTGTCACCGCCAGACACCACACTTGCTAGGAGGTAGCTTTTAAATCTGCCGCGGTCCGCTAGTATACGACGGACCCGCGTGTCGCCACTGTCGGTAATTGCAGACCGAGCGCCACCACACGGCAGGTCTAGAGAGACGTACTAGCACTCGCCCCAGTTGTACAGCCGACGTTGCTAGCCATGGTTCACTGAGAATTACGCTCTCATTTGCCGAGACGATAGTTAGCATAGCCTTCAGCTACATTTGCTACGACCTAGCAAGGCGCCGTATTCCATTGATATAGAGATTCTATTAATGTACCATCAAGAGCGATGTTCTACAAATGTGGATTAAAGTTAAGTATTCCAGAAGCTACGTACTTTTCTTTATAGCATTCATTACGTATCCTGTTTCAGACCTCACGCCAGCCTGCGTGAGTTTAAGCGCGTGCCTTTCGGCTCCCTCTCATTGTGTCTAGGCTGTCTTGTCTAGACACAACACTTAGCTTGCATTTATCGCGGACCTCAGGCACAGTGCGAAGTCCCAAGCTACTGGAAAACGGCGCAAGTGACTCCAATATATAAGGAAGGTGAAAGAACGGACCCGCACAGTTACAGAAGAATATCATTAACAACGGTTTTCTGCAGAATCCTTGATGATATTCTCAGTTCAAATATAATAAGTTTCCATGAGAAAGAAAAGCTTCTGTCCACGTATTAGCACGGTTTTAGAAAACTCAGCGTGCCCTTTTCTCACATGATATCTTGCGAACTATGAATGAAGGGCAAAAGGCGGATTCCTTATCCCCAGATTTCCGTAAAGCATTTGACACAATACTACCCTGCCGACTGTTAACGAAGGTACGAGCTTCCATGGTACCTTGGATTGCTACCACAAGTCCCATGGAAGCCCTGGCGAATATCCCCTATAATGAGTGATTCCACAGACATGCGTCCGTGGTGTGTGCGTGTTGCGCAGATATGTGAGTGACCATAAGACTTGTTAACTTTATGCAGTCCTCGACGGCGTGTGACCATCACAGGTAAGGGTGTCGTCTGGAGCGCCCCTGGGAAGTGTGATGGGACAGCTGTTATTTTCCATACACATAGATGATCTGGCAGACAGGGCAAGCAGCAGTCCCCGGCTGTTTGCTGATGGCACTGTGGTGTACGAAAAGGTGTCAAAGTTGAATGACTTCGACGAAATTTTTAGTTGGTGTCATGAGTGGCAGATATATCTAACTACAGAAAAATGTAAGTTAATGCAGATAAGTAGTAAAAACCAACCCATAATGTTCGAATACAACATTAGTAATGTGCTGCTTGACACACTCACGTCGGTTAAATATCTAGGTGTAACGTTATGCAGCAGTATGAGATGGAATGAGCATCTGAGGACTATAGTAAGGAAGACGAATTGTGGACTTCGATTTACTGAAGGAAATTTAGGAAAGTGTGGTTCATCTGTAAAGGAGACTGTACATTGGACACTGATGCGACCCATTGCTGAGTACTGTTTTTTTGTTTGGGATCCGCATCAAAACAGTTCAGAGGCGTGCTGCTAGATTTGTTAACGGTAGGTTTGAACAACACGCAAGTATTGCGGAGATGCATAGGGAACTCAAATCGGAATCACTGGAGAGAAGGCGCAAGAAATGGGTCAAATGGCTCTGAGCACTATGGGACTTAACTGCTGTGGTCATACGTCCATTAGAACTTCGAACAACTTAAGCCTAACTAACCTAAGGACATCACACACATCCATGCACGAGGCAGGATTCGAACCTGCGACCGTAAAGGTCGCGCGGTTCCAGACTGTAGCGCCTAGAACCGCTCGGCCATTCCGGCCGGCGAGAAGGTGCAGCTCTTCTCGGGGATCACCACTGAGAAAATTTCAGGAAACAGCATTAGAGGCTGCCAGCCGAACATTCTACTGCGACCAACATATATTTTGTGTAAGAACCACGAAGATAAGATACAAGGAATTAGTGCTCGTACGGATGCATATACAGGGTGGACTATTGATAGTGACCGGGCCAAATATCTCAAGAAATAAGCATCAAACGAAAAAACTACAAAGAACGAAACTCGTCTAGCTTGAAGGGGGAAACCAGATGGCGCTATGGTTGGCCCGCTAGATGGCGCTGCCACAGGTCAAACGGATATCAACTGCGTTTTTTAAAATAGGAACCCCCATTTTTATTACATATTTGTGTAGTACGTAAAGGAATATGAATGTTTTAGTTGGACCACTTTTTTCGCTTTGTGATAGATGACGCTGTAATAGTCACAAACGCATAAGTACGTTGTACCACTTATCATTACGCCATTGCGGTCGGTATTTGCTTCGTGATCAATACCCGTGTTAAAATGGACCGTTTACCAATTGCGGAAAAGGTCGATATCGTGTTGATGTATGGATACTGTGATCAAAATGCCCAACGGGTGTGTACTATGTATGCTTCTCGGTATCCTGGACGACATCTTCCAAGTGTCCGGACCGTTCGCCGGATAGTTACGTTATTTAAGGAAACAGGAAGTGTTCAGCCACATGTGAAACGTCAACCACGACCTGCAACAAATGATGATGCCCAAGTAGGTGTTTTAGCTGCTGTCGTGGCTGATCCGCACATCAGTAGCAGACAAATTGTGCGAGAATCGGGAATCTCAAAAACGTCGGTGTTGAGAATGCTACGTCAACATCGATTGCACCCGCGCCATATTTCTATGCACCAGGAATTGCATGGCGGCGACTTTGAACGTCGTGCACAGTTCTGCCACTGGGCACAAGAGAAATTACGGGACGATGACAGATTTTTTGCACGCGATCAATTTAGCGACGAAGCGTCATCATCAACAGCGGTAACGTAAACCGGAATAATATGCCCTATTGGGCAACGGAAAATCCACGATGGCTGTGACAAGTGGAACATCAGAGACCTTGGCGGGTTAATGTATGGTGCGACGTTATGGGAGGAAGGATAATTGGCCCCCATTTTATGCATGGCAATCTAAATGGTGCAATGGATACTGATTTCCTACGTAATGTTCTATCGATGTTACTACAAGACGTTTCACTGCATGACAGAATGGCGATGTACTTCCAGCATGATGGACGTCCGGCACATAGCTCGCGTGCGATTGAAACGGTATTGAAGAGCATATTTCATGACAGGTGGATTGGTCGTCGAAGCACCATACCATGGCCCGCACGTTCACGGGTTTGGCGTCCCCGGGTTTTTTTCTGTGAGGAAAGCTGAAGGGTATTTGCTATCGTGATCCACCGACAACGCCTGAAAACATGCGTCAGCTCTTTGTCAATGTATGTGCGAACATTACGGAAGGCGAAGGAATGTCGTTATACGTATTCCCAAATGCATTGAGGCTGACGGACATCATTTCGAGCATTTCTTGCATTAATGTGGTATTTACAGGTAATGACGCTGAAACAGCATGCGTTCCCAGAAATGATAAGTTCACAAAGGTACATGTATCACATTGGAACAACCGAAATAAAATTTGCAAACGTGCCTACGTTCTGTATTTTAATTTAAAAACCCTACGTGTTACCAACTGTTCGTCTAAAATTGTGAGCTATATGTTTGTGACTATTACAGTGCCATCTATCACAAAGCGAAAAAATGGTCCAACTAAAACATTCATATTTCTTTACGTACTAGACGAATACGTAATAAAAATGGGGGTTCCTATTTTAAAAAAGGGCAGTTGATATACGTTTGACCTATGGCAGCGCCATCTAGTGGGCCAAACATAGCGCCATCTGGTTTCCCCCTTCAAGTTAGACAAGTTTGGTTCTTTGTATTTTTTTCGTTTGACGCTTATTTCGTGAGATATTTGGTCCGGTCACGATCGATGGACCACCCTGTAGACTAGTTTTTTCCTCATTCTATTTGCGAGTAGAGCAGTGGTACAGGGTACCCTTCGCCACGCTCCATATGTTGGCTTGTAGTGTCTGTATGCACATGTAGAAGTAAATGTATTTCAGTGCCACCAGCAGCTAATATCATTATTTACTTTGAATCACAAAAAAACTTTGTAGTTTTATTTTTAACTGTTATTGGAATGAAAAGTTACAACGGTTAACATACAATATGTCCCAAGTCTTACTTTACTACACTCCTGGAAATTGAAATAAGAACACCGTGAATTCATTGTCCCAGGAAGGGGAAACTTTATTGACACATTCCTGGGGTCAGATACATCACATGATCACACTGACAGAACCACAGGCACATAGACACAGGCAACAGAGCATGCACAATGTCGGCACTAGTACAGTGTATATCCACCTTTCGCAGCAATGCAGGCTGCTATTCTCCCATGGAGACGATCGTAGAGATGCTGGATGTAGTCCTGTGGAACGGCTTGCCATGCCATTTCCACCTGGCGCCTCAGTTGGACCAGCGTTCGTGCTGGACGTGCAGACCGCGTGAGACGACGCTTCATCCAGTCCCAAACATGCTCAATGGGGGACAGATCCGGAGATCTTGCTGGCCAGGGTAGTTGACTTACACCTTCTAGAGCACGTTGGGTGGCACGGGATACATGCGGACGTGCATTGTCCTGTTGGAACAGCAAGTTCCCTTGCCGATCTAGGAATGGTATAACGATGGGTTCGATGACGGTTTGGATGTACCGTGCACTATTCAGTGTCCCCTCGACGATCACCAGTGGTGTACGGCCAGTGTAGGAGATCGCTCCCCACACCATGATGCCGGGTGTTGGCCCTGTGTGCCTCGGTCGTATGCAGTTCTGATTGTGGAGCTCACCTGCACGGCGCCAAACACGCATACGACCATCATTGGCACCAAGGCAGAAGCGACTCTCATCGCTGAAGACGACACGTCTCCATTCGTCCCTCCATTCACGCCTGTCGCGACACCACTGGAGGCGGGCTGCACGATGTTGGGGCGTGAGCCGAAGACGGCCTAACGGTGTGCGGGACCGTAGCCCAGCTTCATGGAGACGGTTGCGAATGGTCCTCGCCGATACCCCAGGAGCAACAGTGTCCCTAATTTGCTGGGAAGTAGCGGTGCGGTCCCCTACGGCACTGCGTAGGATCCTACGGTCTTGGCGTGCATCCGTGCGTCGCTGCGGTCCGGTCCCAGGTCGACGGGCACGTGCACCTTCCGCCGACCACTGGCGACAACATCGATGTACTGTGGAGACCTCACGCCCCACGTGTTGAGCAGTTCGGCGGTACGTCCACCCGGCCTCCCGCATGCCCACTATACGCCCTCGCTCAAAGTCCGTCAACTGCACATACGGTTCACGTCCACGCTGTCGCGGCATGCTACCAGTGTTAAAGACTGCGATGGAGCTCCGTATGCCACGGCAAACTGGCTGACACTGACGGCGGCGGTGCACAAATGCTGCGCAGCTAGCGCCATTCGACGGCCAACACCGCGGTTCCTGGTGTGTCCGCTGTGCCGTGCGTGTGATCATTGCTTGTACAGCCCTCTCGCAGTGTCCGGAGCAAGTATGGTGGGTCTGACACACCGGTGTCAATGTGTTCTTTTTTCCATTTCCAGGAGTGTATATATCGCGTAGGCAGCCAAGTATTTCGGGGGTATAGCACAATAATCTGTATCAGTACATCCAGGTTAACAGTCGCAGCCACATCCAACATCCAGGCGAGCAGCGGCACGAAACACGCACACACCACGGCCGCATGTCTGTGGAGTCAGTACTACGCTATAGTGGACATTCACCTGGGTTTCGTTGGGACTCGTGGTAGCAACACAAGATACAATGAAAGCTGCGGAGTGTCTGGACAATTTGCAGACCACCGGCATCCCTTCATTCTTGATGTCTTAACCGATTTCCAGTTCATCTTTCGATAGGATAAACGTCCCTCAGACAGTGCCAGAATCGTGCTATAGTGTTCTGAAGAACATTGTTGTCGTATCCTGTAAGCAGTACCCCGTGAAACACATATGGAGCGCTATGGGAAGCCTCCATGCCCACGAACCGCCGGCACGTAGTTTGCAGGAACTGTGTGACCTGTGCGTTGACATTCAGAGTCACGTCATATCGCAACACTTTACGTTTTTAGCGTTATCCTCATAGTGGATTGGCAAAACAAGGGATCGTTGACCATGGTTCCACGTTAGTACATATCTTGGTAGTGTTAATTTTCTGTTTCATCACATAGCTTTCTGACATCGTTTTAAGAAGGCTTAATAGTATATTATCTTGTGCCACTTTAGGCTATAGAGCTGCGGAAATTCCTAGTGAATAACAACAATTTTGAAATTATTCCTCTGGATACTGCAATTCAGTTCTTTGATACTCTCTCTCGTAAGTAGATCACGTTTTGAGGGTTCCTTGATTGTGTGGCAAAATGACCGTTTTACCACTGTTACTAACGTAGTAATTGGTACCTGTCATCAAACTTTTTCCATGCTCTGTTTAAGATATACGTACGCCAAAGATTTCGACTTAAGTCAAAAAGTTACCAGAATCCATACTTCTTTGATACGAGTAGCAATTAAAAACACTTCGCTAACTGTCTCGTTAAATACTTCATCTTCAGCTGTGGCATAGAATTCACTTTGTCAAAGTACTGCACAGGGGTAGGTTCTTCTCGCCGCAGGATCTTATTGCGGTTGTAGATGAGTCGGTAGCACAGGAACGGGTCACGTAATTCAGAATCTTATAGAGTTAATCGTGAGTCAGCTCATGAAAACTCTCTCAAGAAAGTTTTGAAAGGGCATTTTAAAGGCAAGCGACTTTATTGGTTTTCTGCGCTATGTAAATGTTAGATAATTAAGAAACCAATAACGATGAGGATATCACTTTCTTTGCTTAGCGAGCGTTTAACTTTGTATGCTCATCTCACTTTAAAGGCACTTAAAGTTAATTGAAGCTATAATGCGCCCCATTTACACGGAGCGCCCTGTAGTGGAAAATTCCACTGATAAGCCAAAAATTAGAATATTTCTTTTGGCTGCAGCCGGTAAATGGGAAAGTGCAAAATTCTTCCAGGCGGTGTTATCAATAAAAATAACTGTTATGAAGATTGCATCCTGCGTAAACCCGAGGCTTAATAGAGCCACAGTTCACAAGCCTAGATGCTCCTGCAGATTCTCTTTTTAACCAGAAACTGTAGTTGTGGTAAGGTTATTCTTACTATTTACCGCAATGCAGGTCGTGAACTTCCCAACCTGGAAACATCGACCAAACCATCGTGATTGTCTCGATGTATGGGCTAAAATTTTGCAACTTACGAATTAGCGCCGGTTTATCCTTTACCCATGACAAATTAAAAACTACAAATCATCTACTGCAGTACGTATAGATAGGTGATTGTTTCACGGTGAAAGATTACATTGGCAGTGACATGTCGGGATTACTGGACTGACTGCGCAGACGGACGAAACAAAAGCGATTGTTATAAATCTAGAATTTATTCTCTAAAAATAACTGTAACATGCGATGCAGAGGGTACTTTTAACTGAACCATGTGTCAGGGTATATCCTCCCTTCATTTAAGAATGCAGTCTCACGTGTAATCCTATCTTCTCGGTTCCTGAGAGAGCAATAAACAGAAACGTGAAATATAAGATTTTTGACTAGTAGCTTTCCGTGAGATGTGAATTGTTTTTCTTCTAGTATCACCTGTTAATGTATGTCAGCGTTTTTGTGACACACCCTACCACTACGAAAAAACTTCGGACATTCGTTCACTATTCTATGTACATCCTAAATGCCCCATCTAAATCAAACTTGTAATTTATTCCGCTGATCAGTGTGGCTTCGTTACTCGTCTTTTTAATTTTTTCGACGAGTGGTACGTGTGGAGCACCCTATCCCGTAGTAATTGTTTGACTCGATAGGTTTATATCTTGTCGTTCGATGATTACACATGCGGACAGAACTTTTTTAACCTAAACAACGATGAACCCTTGTTGAGCTTCTTTCGTATTTTGTTAGTTCTTGATGGCGTTTTACCACATAAGCCGCGAAATTAGGAAACTGAACGACAACTCTCATTGTTCAGAAAAATACGTACGGCTCGGCTCAATACGAAAATCCTCTTAAGCCTCCGAATATGCTAGAATATTCTCAAAAAACAGTATAGATGGAGGTTCTTCAATTTCTTCGGCTACTACAACAGCTAAGAGTCAGAACAAAATTTGGAGAAATTTAATGGTTCAAATGGCTCTGAGCATTATGGGACTTAACATCTGAGGTCATCAGTCCCCTAGAACTTAGAGCTACTTGAACCTAACTAACCTAAGGACGACACACACACCCATGCCCGAGGCAGGATTCGAACCTGCGACCGTAGCGGTCGCGCGGTTCCAGACTGAAGCGCCTAGAACCGCTCGGCTACTCCGGCCGACGGAGAAATTTAATCACTGTATGAGGACACAGCTTTTCTTTCCTTATTGTCACCATTCTTCCCATGTGGGGACTAGCCGACAGTAGCTGTCTAGCCTCTCTTCAGTCTACAGTTTGTTAACGTAACAGTGGTCTTAAAAACAATTGAAAGGCGATAAAGATATTATTGAAACTGCGTGATGCTTATATGGTGAATAGACTTTGTATAGCGAGATGCTTGGAAATGATAAGTTGCTGAAGATGATGCTACAGAAGTCGGTTCTTGCTTGATAACCAGCTCCGTGTAATTGCTAGGTGCGAAGAGACCATGATGGGCAGTGGATGAAGATGAAGCTGATAGTGGAGTTACAGATAAGAGGAAAAGTTTGTTGAGTGTGGATTGTGAATGTTGTGGTGATGAGGGGAATATAGCTGTGTTGTGGCATGGGGATGGACACTATGCGGTGGATGTACTGCACAAGAGTAAGAGGGTAACTAAAGGTGAGGGTTTCTAGACAGGAATATAGGAAGTAGCAGTGGTTTCCGGATAATATGATACTGGCAGTTAAATGGAACATTGAATGAACTGTCAGGATGACTCGATGGATGATATGTGGACGCTCAAATGGATTGTTGTTGTGACGAACAGTGGTAATGAAGCAGAAGATTTCCTCAGTGGTTGGAGCAGTATGTACGGAGTTGTTTTGGTGAAGTGAGTGTCGATTAGTACAGTCTCTTTGGATTTCGTTGTAGGGGGTTTAGCTGTAGACTTAAACGAGTAGGTGGGATTGAATAGGTTTTAGTAGGGTAGTGATTAAAGGTTACGACACTATTAGTACAGGTGGTCGGCTATAAAGAGGGGAATGTGAATGGGTTTTTGAAATTAAGAGTTAAATTGTCATTGTAGATAAGGTGTTTTTGGCGGCAGTAGGCTTGGGCTTCGGATCAGGAAGGTTGTACTTTGTGTTTTCGGCTATGTATGTAGGCTCCATTCTGAAGGAAATGATTTATGATAGCTTGGTCTTCATAGAAGACTCAGTGAGGAGTGTAGAACCAAAGTGGTGGTAAATTCGAAGAGATTCTCGAAGTTGGGAGCCGGGATTGGAATTAAGATCCGCCCGACGATTTCCATCATTGTCATCTCGCAGCCGACCCGCTTGAGGACAGCTTTTTAGGATTTAGGAATTTAAAGTCTAGACATGATAATATGAAAAAAGGTGGTGGAGGAGATGTTTGGTATGGTGGATGAGAGTGTAGTCCAAACATTTTGTTATGTGGGGCTTCTGCTGTTTTTGGGATATGTTGTGTGAAAATACTGGTTGGGGAATCGGACTGATTTTCGAGTGGCTAGTTTTCTTAGCTGGGGCTGGTGAAGTTGACGTTAATGCAGGTGTGACTGACGCCATCACAGATGTTGCATATGAAGTTGATAGTGTTTCAGTTGTGTCTGGAGCAGTTATGGCTGGTTCTTGTGTTTCTAGACCAAGTTGCAGTGATGGTGGTACTGGAGCAGCGGTAAGGGCTGGTGACGCTGCTCTGGCATAAGATCTTTTCGTGGAAAATTCTATAAAATATCCGAAGGCGAAGTGCGTAACTCACCTATTTTGTGAGACCTTTACCAATGGCTTCCTACAGGAAAAACAGACAGACGTAACTCCGGAAAAGGAGATACGGAAAGTTTAGGAATCAGCAGTTAAAATTAAGCTTGAAATGTGATGAAAATGCAAGTAAAAACCAATGAGAAGTCTGTTTACAGAAGCAGCTGAAAACAACCACAACGCAAAAAGTTAGAAGTAAAAAGAAGAAAGAACAAAAAATCTTAATCTCTGAAGGGGAGGGGAATTATAGTTTCTGTTTAGTTTGTCTTGAAGCATTTCTAACAGTAAATGTAAGGGAAAATCGATCTTGTGCAAAGAATATAAGAAGTGACTCACGAATGAAATTGCCAGAGTTTGCTTTAAAGTGATTATTTATTCTTAAATATTTATTTAAATTACGATTTCACTTTCTACATCAGTTTTAAATATCATTGTTTTATGTTCGTATAATACATTTTTAATAAATAATTTCTTTTTTCCTATCTAAATAACTAGTGATACCATCTTCTATATCTGTGACAACCAGTCCGGAGTCGAGGCAGGTGGGTTCGCAAATGTACTCCGACAGAACTTTTTTCTGAATGGCGGGGATAATATAGCCAAGTGTACGATCCAAATTACACTAAGGATAGAAAGGGAAGCTGGAAACACTGCCTCTTACAAAAATTAAAAATCAAAAATTGTGATAGCCTGCCCCAGTGTCCTTTATTACTTGACCATTTCCTCATTATTTATGTTGCAGTATGAAGTATTTCGGACCCCACCCTTTGTATAGTTTCGTTAGTGTTGTTTAGTTTTTTGCATGTTGCGTGGATCATACACGAGACAACTCGTTATGCTGTGGAAAGTGTCAGTAGGTTTACAAATAAGATGCAGTTGTTCTTTGAAAATGGTTACATGCTGGCTATTTACATAGTTGGTATTTTTTTAAATAGTCATTTTGACAAATGTAACCCAACAACATACAGATACTGTCTTTCCCCAAATTCCCCTAATGACTAGAAGTGTTTGTCAAGAAGAAATGCTTTCAGTTTTTTTTAAAAGAACTACCCTTTTTTGTCAGCAACTGTAATTCACAAGGGAAGTTGTCAAATATTTTTGTGGATACGTATTTGGCTTCTTTCTGTGCAAAAGTAACATTAAGTTGTCGACAGTGGGTGCTATTTTTGTTAGTTGGGTGATACTTATGAATGCTATTATTATTTTCAAATTGTTTCTGACTCTAGGCAATCAGCTTCTTAAGAGATTACGTGTATTCTGAGTTTTTTCAGTACGTCAAATTTGTGAAAGAGCTGTCTACATGAAGATCCAGAATAGACACCAGATATCATCCCTACAGCTCGTTTCACGTTTCTGCGCAATGAATACCTTGTGTTGATGTGTGGAATTGCCTCATAATATTATTCAATACCACGTCAATGAAGGGAAACGTGCAAAGTAAACTAATTTTCTATTACTTTCATCTCCAGAATCACCAATTACGTGTAGAGGAAGTGATACTGAACTCTAGCGTGGGAGACCTGTTATATGTGATTTCCTGTTCCGAAATTTTCAGCAATCAGTTTTACATATTTCATTTCTCCCGTGCTGCAGTTTTATTGATGATAAGAAACTGAGTGGACAAAAGTCTTGGGAAGGCACTAAATGCTCGATCGTTGGCTACTGATACATGTGTGGTCTCCATACTATCCTGGTAGAAATGGGTCCCTGACGCCCCACATTCAAACAAAGGCGATCTGACCCCAAGCACATCGTGTTCATGTGAACAGCTCTGCGGATGAGACGTGGTCAGACGCCTGTTGTCGTCCTGTGCTTCGGTTCACGCCTGTGGGAACATTCTTTGAGATATTGGAGACCTTGGAATCTGAAAAACGTGTGTAATCTCCGAAGTGAGCCAGGCGTCTAGCACCGACTACCATCCCACGTTCAAAGTCGATTAACTCGCGATGTGCTGCCGTATTCACTACACATCTTTCTGCAACATACTGCCCTGGTATAACGTCGACGCTCGCGCCATACCTCGCAACTAACAGCAACAATCGGGTTTGCAAAGGGACCAAACTGCTGAGGTCATCGGTCGCTAGACTTACACACTACTTAAACTAACTTATGCTAAGAACAATACACACACCCATGCCCGAGGGAGGACTCGAACCTCCGGCGGGAGGGACCGTATAATCAGTGACATGACTCCGCGTGGCAAAACGACTGTCTACATACTTCCACACAAGCTCTGAGTCCGCATATCTTCTCTTCGTGGTCCTTACACGACATGAAGGGCTACAGGAGGTGAACAAAAATATGTAAATAGCAAAAGCACAACACATTGCCATGCCTAATACGGTGCCGGAAACCCACTGGCATTCGAAAGAGGATCCAGTCGGTTAGGAATAGATAAATACGGGTCCTGTGTGGTTTTCAAGGGAATATTATACTGTTCTTCCTGCAAAATAGTTGCAAGCTCAGGCAACGACGATGGAGGTGGATAGCGATCACACATCATTCTCTCCAAAGGAGACCACGATGTCTCAATAATATCGAGATCTGGTGAATGTATTGGCCAGGAGAGATGCACATAAAACTAGTCCCAGACGATGCAAGCTGCCTGAACAGGGGCCCTATCGTCTCGCAACACATCATAACGATTGATGAACAAACTTTGTACCGTGCGATGTACCCTGATCTGCCAAAATGATTACATAAGCCTTGGTAGTAATATGAGATTGCAGAAGAACCAAGGGGCCCGCGGAATAGCACGGTATAGCTGCTCCGATCTTCAAAGAACCCCGCCATGTTTCATTCTTGGCACGTAAACTCGACCATCAGTTGGAAATAGTGCTAAAGAAAACTCACCTGCCCAAATTACTTCCTTCCATTCCCTTGGTATTAAGTTTTCGTGTTAAGGGCTTTTGCGTCACTGATAAGTGATTTTGGAATTCCAGCTCAACCTGCAGTGCACTCCTTATGGAGCTCCCTTCGTATTGTTTTGGTGCTGACAGGGTTCGCAACTGTGACATTCGGTTCTGTAGTGACTTTTACAGTTGTCGTCCACTTATTTTTCCTCACAGTTCTCTTCAGTGACTGTCCGATACAACATCTCTCAACACACACTTTCATCCACGTTGTGACTCACGGGATGATGTTTTTCCGTTTCCCCTGTATGTGGTATAAATCTTCGATACGGTGCCTCTTGAAACATCAAACATCTCGACTCCGTTACGAACCACCAACAATTTGCCCATGTTGCAATTCACGACATAATGCCCTCACAACCACACAAAATACTGTTCTCACCACGAGTGACACTTGCAACTTATTGAGAACGCTGTTGAGCTCCCGTCCGTGGCCAAATACAACAGCGAAACCTGCAGGCTTGGCTAGCATATGGATTTACGTTCAAGCGCGCATTTTTCGTGGTGTCTCCATATTTTTGTCCAACCCCTGGGCGTTGGTTGCAGTAGAATCTTTCTGCAGTCTGACGCAAATCCCGTTTCTCTAAATTTCCTGAACAGTGTTTCCGGAAATGAACGTCTTCCTCCCTCTGGGGATTCCCATTTTCGTTCTTGTAGCATTTCCATAATACTCCTGTGTTGATCGAACCATCTCACAATATAACGTTATTAATAGCTTAGTGATAGAATATGCAGGGTCTCACAGACGAGTATATACACTCCTGGAAATTGAAATAAGAACACCGTGAATTCATTGTCCCAGGAAGGGGAAACTTTATTGACACATTCCTGGGGTCAGATACATCACATGATCACACTGACAGAACCACAGGCACATAGACACAGGCAACAGAGCATGCACAATGTCGGCACTAGTACAGTGTATATCCACCTTTCGCAGAAATGCAGGCTGCTATTCCCCCATGGAGACGATCGTAGAGATGCTGGATGTAGTCCTGTGGAACGGCTTGCCATGCCATTTCCACCTGCCGCCTCAGTTGGACCAGCGTTCGTGCTGGACGTGCACACCGCGTGAGACGACGCTTCATCCAGACCCAAACATGCTCAATGGGGGACAGATCCGGAGATCTTGCTGGCCAGGGTAGTTGACTTACACCTTCTAGAGCACGTTGGGTGGCACGGCATACATGCGGACGTGCATTGTCCTGTTGGAACAGCAAGTTCCCTTGCCGGTCTAGGAATGGTAGAACGATGGGTTCGATGACGGTTTGGATGTACCGTGCACTATTCAGTGTCCCCTCGACGATCACCAGTGGTGTACGGCCAGTGTAGGAGATCGCTCCCCACACCATGATGCCGGGTGTTGGCCCTGTGTGCCTCGGTCGTATGCAGTCCTGATTGTGGCGCTCACCTACACGGCGCCAAACACGCATACGACCATCATTGGCACCAAGGCAGAAGCGACTCTCATCGCTGAAGACGACACGTCTCCATTCGTCCCTCCATTCACGCCTGTCGCGACACCACTGGAGGCGGGCTGCACGATGTTGGGGCGTGAGCGGAAGACGGCCTAACGGTGTGCGGGACCGTAGCGCAGTTTCATGGAGACGGTTGCGAATGGTCCTCGCCGATACCCCAGGAGCAACAGTGTCCCTAATTTGCTGGGAAGTGGCGGTGCGGTCCCCTACGGCACTGCGTAGGATCCTACGGTCTTGGCGTGCATCCGTGCGTCGCTGCGGTCCGGTCCCAGGTCGACGGGCACGTGCACCTTCCGCCGACCACTGGCGACAACATCGATGTACTGTGGAGACCTCACGCCCCACGTGTTGAGCAATTTGGCGGTACGTCCACCCGGCCTCCCGCATGCCCACTATACGCCCTCGCTCAAAGTCCGTCAACTGCACATACGGTTCACGTCCACGCAGTCGCGGCATGCTACCAGTGTTAAAGACTGCGATGGAGCTCCGTATGCCACGGCAAACTGGCTGACACTGACGGCGGCGGTGCACAAATGCTGCGCAGCTAGCGCCAACACCGCGGTTCCTGGTGTGTCCGCTGTGCCGTGCGTGTGATCATTGCTTGTACAGCCCTCTCGCAGTGTCCGGAGCAAGTATGGTGGGTCTGACACACCGGTGTCAATGTGTTCTTTTTTCCATTTCCAGGAGTGTATTTCATCATGTCTGATTCCATGGGAATGATTGTGCCCTATGACCGTGATGTAATCCAGGACAGAGATAAGGTCAGCGTCGGTCGTAATATCATCTCCATTTTTTACTTCATTGCAGTTCTAGATTTCAAGTGACAGTACAGCTATCATCAGCACGTTATAAGTAGCTATGTAGACCGGGTGTAGTTATAATGACACACATACCACTCTATCTCCATCATGTACAAGCTCTATCACCTGAAACCTAGACATGTAATGCAATAAAAAAAACACATGATATTACGACCAATGCTGACCTTCTGTCTCTCCGGGATTAAATAATTTGCAATAACAAAACTAGCATGGCAGGATCCAAACGTCAAACCATTATCTCCTATCCACCAACAGAGTCATCAACCAGCTAGCGCAGAAAACAAAATAAATTCGTTAATTAATCAACATTTAAGATACAATGAAACCCCACTGCCCATAACTAGATTCTGTCTACCTGCTTATCTAAGTATGGAGTGGCCTCCGTCTAGGAACTCTGTCCTTTAATGGAGCCAAGTTGTACCAGTAACACATCTAGCAGCACACCTCTAAACTGCTTCGGTGTTACCTTTGAACCTGGTGTGGATCCGAAACACTTGAATGCTACAAAAAATTGGTCACACATGCGTTCTGTGTGAGATCTTCTATTAGATGAGCTACCTTTCCCAGCATTCTCCCAACAAACCAAATTCGACCATTCCTCTTCCTCGCAGCCAAACCTACGTGCTCGTTCCATTTCATTTCTCTTTACGACGTTACATCTACATCTACCAGTGAAACCTGCATGGTAGGAGCAAGGAGGTGGGTCTTCAATAAAAAAATTTAAAAGTAAAAACCTTTAATGCCTAGACCATAGTTTTCCTATGACAATTAAATTACGTAATTAGTTTCGGTTACTATCTGCAACCATCCTCAGATCGTTCAAAACATGAAAAGGCGATGAATAAGCACTGGAAAGCGTCGTTAGCTGTAGTCACGCAACAACATGCATTTAAAACGTTTTGCCGTGCCTTATCAGATTTGAAGCGTGCAGCGTTCTCATATTAACCTTCAATTTGTACATATTTTATAGAGGTCTCTACGTTGTACGTCACGCAGGATCAGTGTTGTGCAGGCCGGGCTACGAAACAGCTGACAGTTTTTGGAACCGATGCATGCGCTGCCCTCACGATAATATCTGTTATAATATTGCAAGCAATGAGCTTTTGATACAACCTCTACTCGTGCAAACTGGACGATTTCCTATACGACTGTCAACCTGTGAAATTACTGACTACAATTTGGCTTTCTCTAGTGACGTTTTCAACTACGTACAGTTATTGTTTTGGTACTTGTGAATTCAAGTTGCTGCATGACTACAGCTAACGATGCTTTCCAATGCTTGTTCAGCGCCTTTCCAAATTTTGAAAGAACTGAACATGGTTGCAGATAGCAGTCGAAATTAGTTCAAATGTTCAAATGTATGTGAAATCTTATGGGACTTAACTGCTAAGGTCATCAGACCATAAACTTACACACTACTTAACCTAAATTATCCTAAGGACAAACACACACACCCACGCCTGAGGGAGGACTCGAACCTCCGCCGGGACCAGCCGCACAGTCCATGACTGCGGCCCCCAAGACCACTCGGCTAATCCCGCGCGGCTCGAAATTAGTTATCGAGCTTTAATTGTTATAGCATTAAAGGCCGGTTCCCACTAGAGCGCGGCGGCGCGGCGTGCGGCAACGGCAGCGGCAAGCGTTTTCCGCGTTGACGCGGCGGCTCGCGGAATTGGCGTTCCCATTTGGAAGCGGCAGACGTTAGCGGTAGCCAATGACGGACAGCCACTGAGGTACGGGGCAGGACCGACTGAAACGCGCGGTGCGTTTGATTAACTGTATCTTACACCTACATGAAGGAAAGACGAAGTTGGGTGAAGACATACCAATTTTTCATTTTCTGTACAAAGTACTCTTTCACATATTTCATTATTCATGTTTTCTCATTTCACCATGAACAGATTTCATGACTACCGTTCACGATTGTTCACTATCTCCTAACACATTGAAACAATGTACGACAAAAGAAATTATTCAGATAGTTAAGCGAGACAAAAATTTAAAATGTAATACGGTAGCAGGTACACGAAACAGTAAGAACACAAAGGCTAGGTGGAAGGGATGAAAGTGGAAGCCACCTGATAGAATTTCCAACAGAGCATAATGTAATCATCGCCAGCACCTTGCTTAAGAATCACGAAAGAATAATATATATTTCGAACAGTTTTCGAAGCCAGATTTTAAATTGTAAGGCATTTCCTGGTGCAGACGCAAACCTGACTGAAGACTGTCAATAGCAAGAAAAGCGTTCTGAAAAAGAAAATTTGTTCACGCCGAATATAAATTCTAATGGTTTGATACTAATTTACAAAGATATTTGTGTGGAGTGTAGCCCTGTACGTAAGTGAAACATGGACGATGAACAGTTCTGTCAAGAAGACAATGGACGCTTTCAAAACGTGGTGATTCATAAGAATGCTGAACATTAGATATGAGGATCGTGTGACTAAAGAAGAGGTACGGAATTAAATAGAGGAGGAAGAGGAAATTACGGCACAACTTTGACAACAATAGGGGTTAGTTGACAGGACGTATTATGGGGCGTCAAAGAGTGAGGACAAAGGGGTTGGGTGATACTATTCTGATAATAATCATCTGTTGAAATAATATTCTACTATTTTATCTATTAATGTAAGCAGTGAATTTACTCTTCCATGCACTCCTCCACAAAACATTTAAACCAAAACTGAAATCAGCTGAACACGAAATCTTTCAACCACTGTCTGACAACTACTGGATTCACTTTCAACTTTCTATAACTATCACCGGCTAGCCACACAAACATACAGATATAAGGAGAACGAAAATAAACAAACATTAGTTTTCAGCATATAATTCTGCAGTTTGGAAACATGTACATAAACAAACCAGACAGGAAGGGACATGAGGTGAACACACTGTAGTTACGACGTCAAATCAGAGTTTTCAGTAAAACGTCTACTGCTAGTGACAGAAGAAAAAAGAGCGAACATGAAAATGTGCTTATGTTCCATAATCTAAGTTTTAGTTCAACCTCCAGCAGGTGACCAGGTGAGGGGAAACGTATATGTCCGCCAAAAACTCGATTCACTGTAAGTAATCAGTCATTCACGTAAAAAAAAGATGTTAACTGTTTTATAATCTGCAAGTATCACATATCAAAACAAAACTGAATCATTCTAGATTCCACCGAAGATGCCTTAAAGTAAAAGGCGAAACGCGTCTTGAATCAGTAAAGTACACTGGATAAAGAAAAAAGAAAGGAAATAATCAATAGCTCTACATATTTAGTAAATTACATCTTATGACATACCAGAAAATTAGTTTCGGTTTAACTTCTCATTCGACATGCTATTAATGCCGTTTAAAAAAATTCATCTATCCCTTCTGAAAAACTGTAGTTACTTTCATATCTCGTTAGATAAACAGATTTAGGATATTTATCATGCGACGAAATACATAACTTTTCACAAGTTATCGTTTGCAAAAAAACACGTTTCGATTTCTTGAAACGTTTACGAAATTTGCGGTTGATACAACCACGTGGTTTACGACGAGCAGGACGAAGTATCGGTCGCGTCGCGAGCGAGCCTAGCGCGGTCACCGCACAGCCCGTCCGCCGACATATCATGCAATATCTCGAGAACGGTGATAGCTATCGATCTGCTCTCAGCTTTAAAAACAATTTCGATATGTTGACTAAATTTCATACGCAATAATGTATAACCTAAAATGAACTGTACGCAAAGTCCACGCAATGCGTTTTCACCTCTGCACACTCATTAAAATTTCGTGTAAAGGTTTACGTAAATGCGATACAGCAAGTAACTACGACGAATAACGAAAAGAAATTCGGTCCTTTATCGAGAGAAGATATCAGGCTATAACATGCCCAAGAATCAAATTTTTCTACCGAATAGTTTCCTTGGAATCGGATGATATGTTTTTCATAGCTGCCGCCGCGTCCGCGCCAGCGCTTCGGCGGAAGTTCGTGTGGCCCGGGGTAGCGTACCTGACGTCACGCTCAGCGCGTTCTGTGATTGGCGGCGCGCAGCTGGAGCGCGTCACGCGGCAGCGGAAGCGGTTCGACATGGGCAAACCGCGACGCAGAGCCCGCCGCGCCTTGCCGCTGACGCCGTTTCCATGGCAACCACGCCGCTGACGCGCGGTTTTGACGCGCGGCAGCCCTAGTGGGAACCGGCCTTAAAAGCTTGCACCTTTAAAATTTTTATTTAATAATCTACATCTACATGGGTACTCTGCAAATTACACCAAAGTACCTGGCAGGGGGTTCATCGAACCACCTTCACAATAATTCTCTGTTACACCAATCTCGAACAGGGCGCGAAAAATATGAACACCTGTATCTTTTCCGTGCGAGCTCTGATATGCTTTATCTTATTATGATGATCGTTTCTCCCTATGTAGATCGGCGTCAGGAAAATATTTTCGTATTGAGAGGAGAAAGCCTGAGATTGAAATGTATGAGAAGATTCCGCCGCAACGAGAAATGGCTTCGTTATTATGATGTCTATCCCATATCCTGTATCTTGTCAGTGACACTCTTTCTCCTATTTCAGACAATACAAACCATGCTGCTTTTCTTTTAACTTTCTCGATGTACTGCGTTAATTCTGTTTGGTAAGACTCCCACAACGCGCAGCAATACTCCAAAAGAAGACGGAGAAGCGTAGTCTCTTTAGTAGATCTACTGCATCTTGTAAGTGTTCTGCCAATTTAACACAGTATTTAGTTCGCCTTTCCCACAACATTTTCGTGTGACCTTTTCAATTTTCGTAATTGTAATTCCATGTATGTACAATAGTTGAATTTGCGGCCTTTAGATTTGACTGATTTATCGTTAACAGAATTTAACGGATACCTTTTAGCACTCATGTGGATGATCTCAAATTTTTCATTATTTACGGTCAATTGACAATTTTCGCAGCATACAAATATCTTTTCTAAATCGTTCTGCAATTTGTTTTGATTTTCTTATGACTTTACCAGACGATGAACGACAGCATCATCTGCAAACAACCTAAGGTAGCTGTTCAGATTCTCTACTAAATCGTTTATATAGATAAGGAACAGCAGAGTGCCTATAACACTATCTCGGGGAACACCAGAAATCACTTCTGTTTTACTCGATAACTTTCCATCAATTACTACGAATTGTGGCCTTTCTGACAGGAAATCACGAATCCGGTCACTGGATGCTTCGTCCATTTGCCTGTGTGAAGAACCACACCACTAACACTGTAACCGAAGATTACACTATTCTTTCCTTACTCAACCGCCTTAACCTACATTTTTCCACATTCAGTGAAAGCTGCCATTCATCAGACCAACAGAAATTCTGCCCTGTTATCAACCGTTTCCGTGGCCTTGGCCTCTCTGTTGATATCGTAATTTACCTTGTACCTGATACACTTGACAATATTTGTAAAACAAACGCAAAATCGGCTGTAGCAACGTTTTCGCCGCTGGATAATTCTATTGGTGACGGCCACCTCAATACACATTCCATCACAATGGTAGTATTTAGTGTTCAACGTCATTACAGCAAAATTTAAGTTACTGGTTTACAAAAAAATTAACGTTCCGTAATAAGAGAGTAGAATGGTCAGGAAATGAAAAACATAAAGAATCGAATACTTTTTTCACGAATGAAAAATGTCTTAGAGAAAGAATCTTATCTTTCCCACCTCTTTTCTCCTCCCTCCCCCCCCCCCTCTCC
The DNA here is from genome assembly GCF_023864275.1 of Schistocerca cancellata. NCBI lineage: Eukaryota > Metazoa > Arthropoda > Insecta > Orthoptera > Acrididae > Schistocerca > Schistocerca cancellata. The sequence goes on from NC_064631.1 coordinate 130,783,548, forward strand.
CTCTCTCTTTCTCTCTGAACATTACTCAGATTAAGTTGTCACAGGCTGTATGGTACATAAAATGTATAAGCTCAGCACACCGGTGTGACTTGTCATTTATCATAGATGGTTGAATGCTGTCGAAAAACCTGGTGTGCGAGTTCTGTGTTGTAAGATAATCACTAGCTCGGCTTATTATTTAGATGTTTCCTTATTACACAAGGTGTAGCAACACGTTATAGCGCAGAGTGTGTTCCATGACATAACGCGAGTGATACAGGTCTTAATTCCGTGCACCTGCTCCGTATAACTTCTTGTTTACGGTTGCGACGTGTGCTGCCTTCTGATGTTGGCATTACACTAAACGAGCACCCACAATCATTTACTCTCCAGGCGAGGACCGGGGCTTGCTCCTGTTAAAGTCGATTAAGAAAACCTTCCCATAGTTATGGCTGCAGAACTGAACCGTCTACTTTACTTAACTTTATTTTACTTGCTTACTAATATTCTAACACTATTTATCTTCTGTTCAGTGGAAAAATGCAATCGCAGCTGAAATAGAAGTTTCGTGAATATTGGCAACATCTACGAACTTTAGAAAATATCGTTTCTGATAGCTAAAATTGTTATATTGCACCCCATTAATTTGTTCATTGTCCAAAATAGTTTTTTTCTTTTAACGTATTGCTAATTACTTGTTGTCGCTATAATTATTAACTCTGTTTGTATTAATTTTTTTCATCTTTCATTCACTGCCTGAGTGGTAGAGGGTTGTTTGGAGCCTTATTTTACCTGAGGTAAGACTGTTTGGGTTTCTTTTATTTCGATTTAGGATGAAATTAGTCTCCTTAATCCTTCCTTACGTTCTATTATTCAATTATCTCTACGTAGGAAGTGTGATACTGACCCCGTATTTGCTCATGTACTGAAGAAAACGTCCCTAAAACCTGAGACAGGGTTCAGTTTTATTCTACTTTCTTCTTCTTCTTCTGACTAGTTAATTTTAATTTATTTCTACTTCTGTTTCATTTCTGAGCTCCGTAGTACATTTTTCAGAAGTTAAGTGGTGCTGTTGAGCTGTTTTTTGGTTGTTGACATGGCTTTCCGTCTCCATGGATTTTTCACAATATTTGCCGATGTTGGGAAAGTTCGAGTGATGGAAGTTTCAGTTAGTAGTCCATGGTTATGTTGGACTGTTTGTATCTGTTTCGTCCTACTTTCGTTTTCAGTTGGACACAGAAGTTTTTTGGGAGTGTCACATCGATGTGTACGTAGACTGTGCTGCTTCCTGTTCTCGGGTCTAGTCTAGCAACTGTTCTCAGAATCCTTCTTTCTGTCGAAAGTATTTTTAGGATATTTGTTTTATTTACAAGCCAGACTGGTGCTGCATATTCTATGGTTTTATGCAAGCTTTTATATATACACTCCTGGAAATTGAAATAAGAACACCTTGAATTCATTGTCCCAGGAAGGGGAAACTTTATTGACACATTCCTGGGGTCAGATACATCACATGATCACACTGACAGAACCACAGGCACATAGACACAGGCAACAGAGCATGCACAATGTCGGCACTAGTACAGTGTACATCCACCTTTCGCAGCAATGCAGGTTGCTATTCTCCCATGGAGACGATCGTAGAGATGCTGGATGTAGTCCTGTGGAACGGCTTGCCATGCCATTTCCACCTGGCGCCTCAGTTGGACCAGCGTTCGTGCTGGACGTGCAGACCGCGTGAGACGACGCTTCATCCAGTCCCAAACATGCTCAATGGGGGACAGATCCGGACATCTTGCTGGCCAGGGTAGTTGACTTACACCTTCTAGAGCACGTTGGGTGGCACGGGATACATGCGGACGTGCATTGTCCTGTTGGAACAGCAAGTTCCCTTGCCGGTCTAGGAATGGTAGAACGATGGGTTCGATGACGGTTTGGATGTACCGTGCACTATTCAGTGTCCCCTCGACGATCACCAGTGGTGTACGGCCAGTGTAGGAGATCGCTCCCCACACCATGATGCCGGGTGTTGGCCCTGTGTGCCTCGGTCGTATGCAGTCCTGATTGTGGCGCTCACCTGCACGGCGCCAAACACGTATACGACCATCATTGGCACCAAGGCAGAAGCGACTCTCATCGCTGAAGACGACACGTCTCCATTCGTCCCTCCATTCACGCCTGTCGCGACACCACTGGAGGCGGGCTGCACGATGTTGGGGCGTGAGCGGAAGACGGCCTAACGGTGTGCGGGACCGTAGCCCAGCTTCATGGAGACGGTTGCGAATGGTCCTCGCCGATACCCCAGGAGCAACAGTGTCCCTAATTTGCTGGGAAGTGGCGGTGCGGTCCCTTACGGCACTGCGTAGGATCCTACGGTCTTGGCGTGCATCCGTGCGTCGCTGCGGTCCGGTCCCAGGTCGACGAGCACGTGCACCTTCCGCCGACCACTGGCGACAACATCGATGTACTGTGGAGACCTCACGCCCCACGTGTTGAGCAATTCGGCGGTACGTCCACCCGGCCTCCCGCATGCCCACTATACGCCCTCGCTCAAAGTCCGTCAACTGCACATACGGTTCACGTCCACGCTGTCGCGGCATGCTACCAGTGTTAAAGACTGCGATGGAGCTCCGTATGCCACGGCGAACTGGCTGACACTGACGGCGGCGGTGCACAAATGCTGCGCAGCTAGCGCCATTCGACGGCCAACACCGCGGTTCCTGGTGTGTCCGCTGTGCCGTGCGTGTGATCATTGCTTGTACAGCCCTCTCGCAGTGTCCGGAGCAAGTATGGTGGGTCTGACACACCGGTGTCAATGTGTTCTTTTTTCCATTTCCAGGAGTGTATATTAGAGTTTCATTGCTGGCTCCGTTTAGCCATCCACAAATCAGTTACGGTATTTTTAATCTGTTCAAGGCTCTTCCCATGGTTGCATTCATATACAGGTTCCAGGATAGTGCTTTTGCAATGGTGCCGTCAGATGTTCAAGACATTCACCAGGATGTTCCGAAGAACAGAAGGTCGTATGCAAAGTTCGTCCCGCACACATTGTCTCCAGAACTAATACAACAAAGTGCGGACACCTGCAGATAATTGATTGAAATGCTGAGAATTCTATCCTGGAAAAAAATCATCACAATTGACGATTCTTTGTGTTATCAATACGAACCTACCACAAAACGACAAGGGTAGAAATACACATGAAGGATCAATATGTTGACGACAAAGCTGACATTTGAGCCACTGTCACCTGTGATTTGAACAACATCCCAGAGAAGGATAGTTTCATATGGTTGCACAGCCTGCAATGGGACAGACCGCAGCAGTACTCAGGGCAGAAGACAGGATGCCAGGACCCGGGCACCAACCGACAGCCATCAATGTTCCTGCATGTTTAATACCTCAGCAGCAGCTGCTTCGTGTCATCAGGCTTCCAAATGTCAAAGGCAAGGGGGGTTGATCAATATCCAGGGAGCTTCACACATTACTACCTGACAACAGACAGCTATCGTCGATTATCAGTTTCCTGTTCCACATCTTTACACACACAAATGCAGTCTAAAGTCATTCCGGAGCAGCTGTATTTAAACACACCAAACCAAGACATCATGTTGGAACAGTTGGGCAGTAACGTGGCGTCCCGTTTGTGTTGGTCAGCACCGTACCTACGACGCTGATGTCTCACGCTGATGTCTCCATTGCTGCTGGGACTGAAATCCCTGTCTGTCGCCTGAGCACCCAGGCGACTGGACAACCCAGCACTCCGCCAATTCCTCGGGCCTGCAATGTTGGGGAACTGAAATATTCACTGAAACATCCGTTCTTCGATGAGTCGACACAGTACAGCCTTAGCGGTGGTGCACAGTTAGAGCTATCACTGGACCACAGACTGGACCAGAGGTCGGCATACCGAAAGGCACAGAAGTTGTATATTCGCTGTGCTTGTCATCGATACTACCAGTATGAAAGTCAAATGACAATAAACAAGCGACCATCAAACGTTTATTGTATCTACGAGCTGCTTTGTCTGCTGCAATAGCTATCACATTTGGTAGAGAATAACCACCCACACCTAGTCATCCTAGACAAGCCATTACAATTAGTGGCAAAAGAACAACTGAAGGTGAAGATGACAATGGCCAGTTCCATGGTTCTGCAGCAGGGATGAGCTGCTCAGCAATGTTTTTAAGAGTGAAATTTAGAATTTTTTAATTGTATGAATCTTTCCTTATCTTCTCTGCAGCCTTATTATTTTGGTTTTGGGTGTACTATATAGATCCTTTTGTTTGTAGTAAGTAAAAAATACAGCTAAACAAGTTGCGGCTCAGAATGCGATTCAGCATTTGCTATATCCGATAGCTCAGATGCGGGTAGAATTAGTACACCTAAGGAAGGAAAGGAGGGAACAATCGCGTCCTAGGACACCACTCCTGGATTCAAACATCAATCATGGGTCACTATTTTCCAGATATTAAGGGAAGATGGTTTTATGTTTTTAACAGTTAGGTGGGAAATTGGAGTAACGATCAATGTTGAGTATAGGTGAATTAAAGTTATCACGAAACGCTAGTGTGTATGTGATGAGTCAAAATAAGTTGAGGCTTGAGGAAAGAGTAAGTAGACAGATATAGAAGAAAAAATACGTCGGAAGGAGCTTATTTAGATATTCCAGAAACATGCCTAACTGATAGAGAAGTGTGTAGAATGCATTTACAAAATTAATGTCAATATGTATGAGCTCACTAAGGATAAGGTCATATTGCAGAAAGGCAAACAGACAAGGCTTGATACGTTTTTACAGGGTTTACCGTCAGAAAAGTTACATAGGGCTCATATGAAATTTTCAAAGATTCTGAACGAAACAGTGGAAACCACAGCAGCTCTAGTTGAAATTGGTCACCAAAGTATTGGAAAAGACAGTAATATTTATTTTACATACACATGTCATAAAAACCATGATAGTAGGGAACAACAATGTCAGGCAAGTAAACGTTTTGGAGATTCCAAATGGAACTGCACAAACAAAAGTACATAGAGACAAGGAAGACAGTCACAATGTGGACTTTATATCACACCATTAAAAGAGTCATGGGTCATTTTGTCCACTGTACAATGCTCCCTGTGAGAGATAGCACAGGTCATCCCTATGTGGAATCAGTGGCAGACTTTCTTATGACTGGTTATCTGAAAGGAAAGTTGTACAAATTCTCATTAGGTACTTGCTCTCAAGTATCTGTGGCAAGTAGGAATATAATTGGCAAGATAGAACTAAATGTGCCACACTGAAGATTAAGTGGATTATATGGTGTCAAGACGATTCACCCATGCAATGGAACAGATACCACCAGAACTATGGGCAAAGTTCTGGGTCCCCAAACATTGACTGACACTGGCCTACGCGACTGGCAGTTAACCAACTCAGTAGAAGCAGCTGCTTCTGTGTCATCGGACTTCCAGGTATCAGTGGCCTGGGATTTCAGTAAGCATCTCCAGTTTGACATGCTACTTCATGACTACAGAAAGACATTGGTCACCAACCCTGTTACAGACATTTCCACAGTGAGAGAAAAACGTAGTCTCTCTCATGGAGCAGCTGCATTTAAAAGCCAACTACATACATCCTGATTGGCACAGCATGACTAAGCACAGCACCTGTTGGATATCAGGCACTGACATAAGTTGAACTGATGCAGCATAGGAGCTTATGCTATAACGATGACGTCGCCACCATTCCCATCAACTGGATGTGATTCAAGGGCCACTGCCTAACAGACAGGGACCTGGGAGCCAACACTGTGCTGCCAGAGTCCATCAACTACTCGTAACTGCTCCCCAGCCTTTGGTCCAGAGCTAGACTCTGCAGGGCAGACATTGCCACAGTGACACAGAAATGCAGTCCCTTCCATGAAGTCAGCACTAGGTACCTGTGGTTAAACCCTGCTTCAGTTGAGTACATCATGATCAGCATTGCAAGGCCATGTACAACACGTGCTGTATGGCAGTCACCATCACGAGTTCTACTGACGAAGCCTAGGAGTTTAAGTCATAACGAGGTCACTACTGCCAACGCTGTCACTGGGCCATGATCCAAGGACCACTGCCTGATTGCCCAGCACTTTTCAGCCACCATTCTGCTGCCAGAGTCCGAGGACCTCCAACCGCAGCTATCCATGCTCCAGCCCAGACAAGATGAGGCTTCCTCATAGTGGTACCAACAAAATTATAAAACAAAATATTGAGGCAGGCTCGTGATTCAATTTTAGCTGGACACAGTGGCTGCCAAGAAAACAAGATGTTGACCATTACTTTAAAAACGGTGTCACATTTGCGCAAAATGCGGAGCCCAGTGATCAAAAAATTGCATTTCAGAGGTTACCAGAGGCTGATAAACAATTTCATATAATTGGCATAGACGTACGAGGTGCTAGTAATGAGACTAGTGTGAAAAAATTTTGCTTATGGTTTTAGTCAAGTTTAGTGTTGTCTCCTTAAAAATAGTTCCCTTGTGATTGCACACACTTTTTCCAGCACTTCTGCCATTGTGGATGATAACATTTCTGGAACTCATATTCTGTAATATCCTCCAAGACCCTCGTCACAGCTTTTTGGACATCTTGTGTTGTTTGAAATTGGTGTCCCTTAACGGCCTTTTTAACTCTTGGAAATAGAAAAAAGTTGCACGGAGCGATATATGGTGAATAAGGTGGCTGTGGTAGTACTGAAATTTGTTTTGAGGTTAAAAATTGCTGTACTGACAGAGCAGTATGGGATGGAGCATTATCGTGATGCAGAATTCAATTATCAGCAATGTAGGCATGGACACGAAGAACTGTTTTACAAAGTCTTTCTAAAATTCCTTTGTAGTTATGTTGGTTAACTGTTTGTCCAGGAGGCACCCACTCTTTATGAACAATTCCCTTTGAATCAAAGAAGCACACAAGCATGAATTTCACTTTTGACTTTGACATGCGAGCTTTTTTTGGTCTGGGTGATCCCTTTGAGCACCATTGCGAACTTTGGCGATTTGTCTCTGGATCGTACTAAAAAAAAAACAACTTTCATCACCAGTGATAACACGGCTCAACAATTCTGTATTGATTTCCGGTTACTCTAACAGATCGGTTGCAACATTTTTCCGTGTTTCACGCTGTTGTGGTGTGAGATTTTTGGGGACCATTTTTGCACAAATCTTTCTCATACCAAGATCTTCAGTTATTATTAGACGAAGCGTTTCTCGATTATGTTCAATTCTTCTGCAATCATTTTCAAGGATAATCTCCGATCAGATCGTACGAGTTCACACACCCTGGCCAAGCTGATACCCGTCTGTGGATAGCATCTTTAATATTGGTTCTGCCTTCACTAAACGTTTTATGCCAACGAAAAACTTGAGCTCTTGACATAAACTCCTCTCCAAAAGCCTTCTGAAGCTTACCGTAAGTTGTCGTCGCGTTTTCACTCAATTTAACGCAAAAAGAAATGGCATACCGTTGCGCAATATTATGCGGCTCCATTTCCATGACGAGAGAAACAAACACGTGTTAACTTATTACAGCACAACTCACGGTTGAGCAGTTGCACCGATGTGCTGCTTGGACTAGAAGCAGCTCATAGACCAAGGTCAAAGATATTCTGCCTACGCAAGCCTGCAGGGTTGCCACATCTTGCAAAGAAAATAAGTCTCATTACTTTATTGCCACGCCTCGTACTTGGACCATTTACTCAAACACCAGCAGGAAACCGATATGTACTAACAATAAGTGTTCATTTTGTGTGTTTTGTGTCCATGATAGCGATACCCAACCAGCAAGAGAAAAAAAGTGCCACAAGCAGTGGTTAATTGGTGAGTATTGAAGTTTGTAACCCCTGGGACATGGATAACTGACCAAGGAAAGAACCTGTGTCTGATTTAATAAAGCAGAGTGCTAATTAATATACATTCAGAAATTTAGGATTAATGCATTACACCCACTGGCAAATGAACAAAGTCAAAGGTCCTCTCTTCTATTGGAAAAATGTTGAGTTACTAAATTAACAGTCATCGCAATGAATGGAGTCTTATTCCGGTATGTGAGGGCAGGCATAATTCAAAACTCCACAAGAACACTGGCGTATCCCCCTATGAGGTTCTTTTCTGTCAGAAGATGCTGTCTCCTGTTGTGCTATGTAAGACCCCTCCAGGAAAACATATATTTCAGTACAAAATTTCTTGTACTGTTTAGAAAATATTTGTCACCTTGTTAAAATGACGAACAGTAGAGTCTTAGAACGACAGGAAAGGACCTATAATGAGAAAGCAGCCTTAAAGCAGTATCATGTCAGACAATGGGTTAAGCTGAACAATACCTGTATATCAAAGAGAATGTTTAAAAGAATCATTATACTTTCCGAGAGACTTATCAAGTGATAGAAATGACGTCACCTATTAATGTTAAATTAAAACTTCGAACATATGCCACAGTGGTCCATGAAGCTGTCTCTGCCCGTTTAAAGGGACCTCAGAAGCATTGCAAGTACACCTTCAGACGTATGGAGGGAGTGCCTGGGAAAAAGGAAAATATGTTTAAAATCTGGATAGAAAAGTAGGACACTCCTACAGTTATTCCGAGATATCACTACATATTTAAGCAATGAGCTGACAAGACGACTGCAAAATAACTGATTTGTGAATTGTATTTGTTTACTTACTAATTTCTGGGTTATAGTTACATTTATATTTTAGGAAGTAATGAATTATAGAGGGTGTTGTTTTTATAAAGAGGCTCTAGAACCAGTATAAAGAGAACATTTTGTTTGTCCAGTAGGTTGAAGGAACTTTTGAGCATCATCTTTATTTGCAATGTTCTTTATGATAGTTCAAAATGTATGCAGTGATACTGATAATGACCATATGAAGTTAAGAACGTTGTTTTTGGGCAATCTTCATTATTCTAACTCTAAATTATAGTATGTACTTCATAGGTCCACAGTTGCAAAATAACGACACTGGCCTAAATTTTTTTACGGTCTCAGTTATATTAGGAATAGGATGGTGTCTGTAAGCGTTCTCTGGTTTAAATAATGGCAGTCGCAACAAAAACGACATGTTTTACTGCCATTGGATGATTTCTTTCAGACAATGACAGCCGGCCGGAGTGGCCGTGCGGTTCTGGGCGCTACAGTCTGGAGCCGGTCGACCGCTACAGTCACAGGGTCGAATCCTGCCTCGGGCATAGATGTGTGTGATGTCCTTAGGTTAGTTAGGTTTAATTAATTCTAAGTTCTAGGCGACTGGTGACCTCAGAAGTTGAGTCGCATAGTGCTCAGAGCCATTTTAGAGCCATTTGACAATGACAACATATAAGGACCAAGGGCTATTAATCTCGTGTAGGATCCCATTATGAGGCTGTTGATTGGTAAACTCTTGCTTTATAGTCTGCAAGTACTGTGGAGCTCTATACGTTTTCGTATTGGCAGGTAACACATTCCCAGTGGGAATGTCATGGTGAATTAGTGGCGATACACCATGACGGCGTGTCTTGGTATGCCGACGTATGGCTCAGCCTTGTATGTGATAGCACTGACTGCGTGCCACCATCTCAGCTGTGGTTTGTCTGAGAGGTCTCACATTACCGCTGGCCCGTAGCGTTGTCACTGCAACTCTGAATGGATCGCAGTTTTTCTTTTGAATTATTTTCGGATGTTGTTGGTCGCAAAGTTGCATTGACAAGATGAGGTAAGTTATCTATTACATACAGGAGCGTTGCATTAGAACTGTTAGGAGGCGATATAGAACATTTTAAAATTCGCAGCAAGGTACTAGAGAGTTGACTTTTCAAGATTTGCAGGAAGTGTAATTAATTTCTGTTTTTGTTCTCTGGCAGAATACTGACATGTCCGACAGTAGGAGGTTCTAGCAAATGATTGCCTTGCAGTATTTAGAGAAAAGTGTAGATGACGGTAATATTGTCAGAGATGGAGAGTTACACATTCCTGTACGTCTTTCACCAGGCTAGTAGTAATTATTACAATTTTGAATACTTAAAACTAACAACTATCAAGAATACCCTCTTGCCACCCCCAGCTAGAAAGTTTCTGTTCTCCTCAGTTTCCCCTTTCCTCCTGAGCATGCTTTAGATTACCAAATGCCAGCAGATCCTGCATGCGCCGACCAATTGAATCTCTCCTAGTGAGCTACCATCCTCTCTTCCAAACATAATTTATTTGTTGTTAACCAGCTGACTGCTGGAGCTGATAACCAGCAATAAAATTACTCCCACACCTTTCCCCTTCTCATGTCTTCGCCAATGGGACTCACGCACCTCGGCACGTCTGATCTTCATTCTCCCAGTCCTTTCTTATTTTGGTAAACCTATCACGTCTGCTCTTACAAAATATTAGGCAGTAATTAAATGCTTGGAGGACCTTCATGCTAAAAGTGAGTTCTCTGGAGCATGGTATGTCGCCCCATCCCATAGCAGATGCTATCTTTTGGAAACCATTCCTTCGACTACTTTTCTGAGTCTAGCTTTACAACTCACAGGGCTCGACCCCACGACTCCCACTGCCGGCGACAATGTGACGCGGAACAGTGACCAAAAACAGAGGGCACAGCCCAGAGCATTCCTGGCACCGGCCCTGGATTTCGACACCAACCCTTTTATTACATACTTGCTCTCCCCCTGCTGCCCTTCGTGCTCCCATAGTCAGAAAGGAAACTCAACTTGACGGAGAAATTATACATTCTCTCTCACCACAGGAAGAAATTCAATAAAAAGAACCAGTTACTTTTGCAACCACTCTTTAAATATCTGCATATTCTCCTGCATTACGAGGTGCATTCAAGTTCTAAGGCCTCAGATTTTTTTTCTCCGGACTGGAAAGAAACATGCGCATTGTTTTAAAATGAGGCCCCGTTCATTGTCAATACGTCCCAGAGATGGCAGCACCGTACGGCAGATGGAATTTTACCGCCAGCGGCGAGAATGAGAACTGTTTTAAATACTTAAAATGGCGACATTTTCCTTACTTGAACAGCATGCAATCATTCGTTTTCTGAATTTGCGTGTGTGTAACCAATTGAAATTCATCGACAGTTAAAGGAGACATGTGGTGATGGAGTTATGGATGTGTCGAAAGTGCGTTCATGGGTGCGACAGTTTAGTGAAGGTAGAACATTGTGTGACTACAAACCAAAACAACCTCGGGCTCGCACAAGCCGGTCTGACGACATGATCGAGAAAGTGGAGAGGATTGTTTTAAGGGATCGCCAAATGACTGTGGAACAGATCGCCTCCAGAGTTGGCATTTCTGTGGGTTCTGTGCACACAATCCTGCATGACGACCTGAAAATGCGAAAAGTGTCATCCAGGTGGGTGCCACGAATGCTGACGGACGACCACATGGCTGCCCGTATGGCATGTTGCCAAGCAATGTTGATGTGCAACGACAGCATGAATGGGACTTTCTTTTCGTCGGTTGTGACAATGGATGAGACGTGGATGCCATTTTTCAATCCAGAAACAAAGCGCCAGTCAGCTCAAAGGAAGCACAATGATTCACCGCCACCAAAAAAATTTCGGGTAACCGCCAGTGCTGAAAAAATGATGGTGTCCATGTTCTGGGACAGCGAGGGCGTAATCCTTACCCATTGCGTTCCAAAGGGCACTACGGTAACAGGTGCATCCTATGAAAATATTTTGAAGAACAAATTCCTTCCTGCACTGCAACAAAAACGTCTGGGAAGGGCTGCGCGTGTGCTGTTTCACCAAGACAATGCACCCGCACATCGAGCT